>NC_054861.1:3019684-3623621 GCF_016861865.1 Aspergillus puulaauensis | reverse complement strand
CTCACAAGGGAGAGCCGCACTCAGCCCAGCGAGCATCGAAATTAACTGAAGCTAGCACCGATGGCGTTATTGCTATGATGGGTGCGATGGAAGAAGAGCGCCCATCCCAAGGATTCTTCGGCAGCTCGAGCGCGGCAAGCTTTATGCGCCAAATAAAGACTGCAGTGGATAAGCGCGTATCGTCTCCGGGTCAACGTCCATCTGAGTCCATCTTGGGATTTCGTCCGCCCTCTAGCCTGAGATCGAATCAGAAAGAACGGCAGAGTGCCATTCACGACTATGTGCTGCCGCCTCGGAAGACGGCAGATAACCTGATGAATGTGTACTGGCACTATGTTTTCCCATTGTACCCCCTTGTTGACAGCATACATCTTCGCGAAGAGTACTCTCGGATATGGACCGGGGATGCGGTGCAATCTGATGAGAATATGCTAATGTGCACATTCAATGTTATCTTTGCGCTCTCCTGCCAGCTTGCTGATTTCCTCGTCCCAGAAGAGCGTGAAGCTTCGGCAGCAGCGTTCTTTTCCCGCGCTAAGGACTTGTTACATTTCAATCTATGGGACTCTGGATCTGCTGGTCTGATCCAGTGCCTACTCCTAATGGCGCAGTATTTACAGAGTACGGATTCGGCCCATCAGTGCTGGATTGTCACTGGCTTGGCTGTCCGCAATGCACAGAGTATGGGCCTTCATCTGCCGGAGACAATTGCGCGTCTCCAGAGCCCGCAGGAGCAACAGCTGGCACGGAAGATTTGGCACGGTTGCGTTCTCATGGATCGGTATGTAAAACGCCCTCTACCTTTGTATTATCTGACCAAGTCTAGAGTTATATCGATGACCTTTGGGCGCCCCGCTATGATTTCGAAAGCATCATGCGGATCAGTTCCATTACCTGCAACCATAGACGAAGAGTATATCGCATCAGCCTCGGGTCCTGAGGTAGCCCAACCCGCTGACCAGCCATCAATAATGGCATTCTACGCCAAGTCTCTAGAGCTTTACGAAATCCTAAACGACATCCTGCTCAGTCTCTACAAACCTGTCCCGGAAGAGAGCCCGGACGACATTTACGATTTCTACTTTAGCCGTGATACCAACGAGGACGAGGTGACGATTTTCGAACTTGATCGCGCCCTTACGAAGTGGACGCGGAGTCTGCCTCCCCATCTGCGCGGGGAGCCCGATTCAGGGCCTAACAATATGATCTTCTACCGCCAAACTGTCGTGTTACGAGCAAGGTGGGTTGTGTCATCGTAATCCTATGATCATATTCTAAGCCTTTCCCAGGTTCTTGCACGTCCGGATGCTGCTTTTCCGGCCGATATTATCCAAGTACTGCACGTCCCGCGACATGGGCTCTGACCCGCTGATATCGCTCGCCGATTCGTTTCCACAACGCGTTGCCCTGCAATGCTCGATTATATGCGTCAAGGTCGCCCGAGAGATAATCGAGCTGCTGTACGGAAATATACCAACCGACGGAACCTCCGGGCCACTTCCAGCGTGGTGGTATAATATCCTTTGTAAGTGCCCACCTCATCTACACCTGAGCTTAGTCTAATGTTAAACAGACGTATACACCGCCGCAACCGTCATAATTGCCAGTCGCCTATGTCCCTCTATCCTAGAAGAAGTCACCGAAGACGCCATAACAAGGTCCTGGAACTGCGCACTAGAGATTCTCAGGAAATACCAGAGCTACAGTACCTCTGCGCGACGATGTGTTGCAGCACTAGAGATTCTCTATGAACGGACAGTCGCCGACTCGACTGATGATCGCCCACAACATCAAAACGCCTTTCCTATGCCTAATACCATAGGGGATATGTCGTTGGGAGAGGGGATAAACGCTGGTCTGCTTGATGGGTTTGACTTGCCGGACTTTCAGGATATGTCCTGGCTCAATAGTGTCCCGAGTCATCTATATTGAGCTGTTCTACACCTTCGTCTTCGCTATTATATTAATTCCACGTCTACATAGAGATCAGTCTACACATTCGGCGATGGCCGCGTTTAAACTCTGAGCCAAGCACCACAACCCTTGCCGAAGATGCAGGCAAAACTTCATTCCGCATTTCCACCTGTAGATCGTAGTCAATTTCTTTCCAATCCTCCATCTAAAATCGGGTGAACAGTGTCCGAGTAATTTTTCCGTCAATCAAAACGGCGTCGTTCACTTGGCAGGGGAATTCCCCGCATCCTCCTCCCCCGGGGCCCCAAGTCACTCAAGAGCCAGGGCTAGCTCCAGATTAATAACAGGCCAATTCTCCGGACAGCTTCCAGAATACCAATCATTCCTTTTTGTGGAAATTATGGGGCTATAATCTACAAACAGGCCCACAATTCGGGCACCTTTACCCCGGATTGCAAACTCGAAGGAAGCTTTTTAACCGCCATCACTATAAATCGCGCGTCCACCCCGTGGAAGCTGGTGACCCACCAGCCAAAAAGTGTGATTTTGCGTCAAGATGCGAGTTGTTAAATATCTAGGCCTAGGGGCTGCCTGGGCCAGCGCGGTCCACGCAGCCCTCACAGCAACAGAGGACGACAAATCCATCACCCTCGAAAACAACCGACTGCGAGCCATTTTCGACAAGACTAAGGGCAGCATCGTCGATATATACCTCGACGGCCAAGACCTGCTCGGCGAGCAGGATGGCTCCACCGGTATTGGACCGTACCTCGACTGCTACTGCACGCCATCCGGCTTCTATACCGCCGGGTCAACAAACCCCCTAACCGAGCTGGTGCAGGGTACAGACTCGACGGGGACGGAATACGCAGGAATCATTCTCAACGATACATATACACCGACGGGCCAGGAATTCCAGCAATACTGGTTCCTGCGAGATGGCGAGACCGGGTTCCACATGTTCAGCCGCCTGGCGTACTACAACGAGACGACGCCGTTTCTGCGGAACCTGCAGGAGTTCCGGACGCTGCTGCGCCCGAATACGGATCTGTGGACGCATCTGAGCTCGAGTGATATTCAGACTGCGCCGCTGCCGAGTGAGGAGGCGATTGCCGAGCAGACGGATGTGCAGGATGCGACTTGGAGGTTTAATAATACGCCGGGTGATGCGTACTATAAACAGTTCTCGGAGTACTTTACAAAGTATACGTTCTCTAACCGTATGTCTGGCCACTCTTTGGATACTGCATACGACTAACTCTGTCCTTTTTGTGTAGAATGGCGAGATAATGACGTCCACGGGATGTACGCCGATGGGTCTACCACGAACGGCACTACATACGGAGCGTGGCTGGTAATGAACACAAAGGTTAGTTCTACACTACCTAACATAAACGTATAGCTGACAATGTTTAGGATACATACTATGGAGTACGTTGCTCACCATCTCAATTGCACATAGCTAACAATGCAGGGCCCGTTACACTCCGACCTCACCGTCGACGGCATCGTCTACAACTACATTGTATCGAACCACCATGGCGAAGGCACCCCAAACATCACAAACGGCTTCGACCGCACATTCGGCCCACAGTTCTATCTTTTCAACGGCGGAAAGTCCGCTTCTTTGGAGAAACTCCGCGATGAAGCTAGAGGCATCGCACGGCCTGACTGGAACGTGGAATTCTACGACTCCATCGCAAAGCACGTTATCGGATACATTCCATCTTCCCAGCGAGGCAGCGTCAAAGGGTCCATCAAGCTCCCTCAGGATGCTAGAAATGCAATTGCCATTCTCACAGTGGACGGGCAGTATTTCCAGGACAACTCTGCAGTCCCTTCATCGTATCAATACTGGGCTGAGATCGACAAGAACGGCCACTTCAGCATCGACCATGTAGCAGAGGGCAAATACCGACTCACCATATACGCAGAAGGCATCTTCGGCGACTTCACCCGGGACGGCATCGTCGTCAAAGCAGGCAAACCAAACACCATCAAGGAGAAATGGACCGCCGAGTCCGCAGGAACCGAAATCTGGCGCCTCGGAACCCCCGATAAATCATCTGGCGAGTTCCGGCGCGGCCTCGCCCGGGACAGCACACACCCCCTCCAGCCACCAGAGTACTTAATCTACTGGGGCGCATACGACTGGACCTCCGACTTCCCCGACGGAATCGACTACACGATCGGGGAAAGCGATCCAGCGCTCGACTTCAACACCGTGCACTGGTCCGTCTTCGGTCCAACGGCCGATAACCCCGTCGCGGAATACAACACCACGCATGATTGGAAGATCCGATTCCCCTTGACAGCAAAGCAACTGCATGCGCGCAAAACAGCAACGCTGACGATCCAGCTCGCCGGGGCCAAAGCCGCGTCGGGAAACACCGATGTTTATAACGCATCAGAGCCATACGCGAATCTCCCGCTGGAGAGCTACATTAATGACCACGAGGAACCGCTGACGATGCTCATCGGGTTTAACCAGTCGAGTAGCTGTATTGTGCGCTCGGCTGTTAGTTGTTACCAGGTGCGCTCGCGACTGGAGTTCCCGGTTGAGTGGTTGAAGGTTGGGGAGAATTTGTTGACGCTGCATCTTCCGTATAATGCGACGGATACGGAGACGGCGGTGTTGCCGGCGAGTGTGTATGTGCAGTATGATGCGTTGCGGTTGGAGGTTAAATAGTCAACCTCGTGGGTAGTAGTAATTTCTGGCTACGTGACGTGATAGAATATCTGATATTGTTCGCGATGCAGAGCCGGTATGGCATGTACTTCTAACATTCTGCTTTCTTAAGAGTTGGTATGGGTGAGCAGGCGGTTTTCGTCGTTCCGGGGTCCCCAGAAGCTACCCGGCCAAACGGGAGTGACAGTTGCGCCGTGCGAGCTCAAGTCAGGGGTAGTAGACTGGATTGTGGGGGGTGCAGAGTCTGCATGTTGATCAGCGCGAGAGTATCACGATCAAATGAATACCAACTTTAATGCTGGCGTTGAGAGCCGAGGTTGTCTGATTAGTGATGGGGCAGTATTTCGGTTATGCCACTTTATCCACCCAGCTTTCCTGAATGTTGCCCTTTGATACCTATATTCAAGACCCCCTGTGCATATTCATACTCATCACATACGTTAATCTCGTAGTAAAATCCAGATATCGCCCGTTTATCAATGCCAGCAGATTTATGTTTATAGAGCCGATCAACGGCATGACCTCACTAGCTTCCCAAAGCGGAAATAGCCTCGGCTCCCCGCTGAGAGATATTTAATTCACAGCTGCTGATTGGCCGCTTAATTTAAATCTGGGGTACATTTGGCAGCGACGAAACTCAACCGAATAAAGTCCGGTTAACTGCGCGAGTCTTACCTAGGCACTGCGACGTCGAGCCGTGTCTGTGAATCCCTGTGCAACGCTCTTTTCTTGTCGCCCTTCCTCTCCCTGTCGCACTCCGGTTCTCTTCCTCTCCCAACCTGAACCTCTGCATCCACGATAAGACACGATATCCCACACCATGTCCAAGACATTCACCCGCGCCGAAGTCGCCCAGCACACAACTGAGGACTCCCTCTGGTGCATCATCGACCACCGCGTCTACGACCTCACCGACTTCCTCGACGCCCACCCAGGCGGCAGCGTCGTGCTGGCCCAAATCGCCGGAAAAGACGCAACAACCGACTTCTACAACCTGCACCGGCAGGACGTGCTCACAAAGTACCGCTCGCAGCTCTGCATCGGGACAATCGCCGACGAGACACCGGAAGTCATCGAGCCGACGGCTACCTCGCTGAGCCCAGTGCCCTACGCCGAGCCATTATGGCTGCGCCCTGGGTTCAAGAGCCCGTATTATAAGGAGAGCCATCGCCGGCTGCAGAAGGCGATTAGGGAGTTTACGTCGCTGCATGTTACGGCTGAGGCGCAGGAGAAGGAGCGCGATGGGTCGTATATCAGCCAGGAGCTTATTGATAAGATGGCGGAGAGTAATGTGCTGGCTATGAGGTTGGGGCCTGGGAAGCATCTCCATGGGCGGAAGTTGTTGGGTGGTGTTGTTGATGGGAAGGAGTTTGATTACCTGCATGATTTGATTATCGCGCAGGAGATGGTCAGGGTTAATGCCAGAGGTAGGCCTGTTTACGTATTTGTTATTTTGTTGTTTCTTGCTGACTCTGGGCAGGTTTCCAGGATGGAAATATGGCCGGCATGGTGATTAGTTTGACGGCCGTGCAGAACTGGCTGCGGAATGAGCCGCTCCGACAAAGGATCACAGAAGAGGTTCTCTCGGGCAAGAAGAAGATGTGTCTCGCTGTCACAGAGGCGTTCGCCGGTAGTGATGTCGCCGGCCTGCGGACGACAGCCGAGAAGACTCCAGATGGGAAACACTACATTGTCAACGGAACCAAGTACGCCCCTTCACTTCCTCTGCAACAGCTATGTGCTAACTAGTTCAGAAAATGGATCACGAACGGTATGTGGGCCGACTACTTCGTAACAGCGTGCCGCACAGAAAAAGGCTTCTCGGTTCTGCTCATCCCGCGCGACGACAACGTCGAGACGAACCAGATCAAGACCTCATACTCGACCACGGCCGGAACAGCGTTTGTCGAGTTCAACAACGTCAAGGTCCCCGTCGAGAACCTTCTCGGCGATGAGCACAAGGGTTTCATCGTGGTCATGTCGAACTTCAACCACGAGCGCTTCATGATGGTGTGCGCGGTTGTCCGAGCCACCATGAACGTCGTCGAGGAGTGCATGAAGTGGTGTAACCAGCGCATTGTCTTCGGAAAGAGACTGGTCGACCAGCCTGTAATTAGACAGAAGTATGTCCACTCCCTACCTATCCAGTTATCCATACCATGCAAAAGAACTACTGATGCTAATTGTTCTAGACTCGCCCGAATGATCTCCCTAACAGAATCAAACCAAGCCTGGCTCGAATCCATCGCATACCAAATGTGCAACATGACCTACGCCGAACAGTCCAAGCTTCTAGGTGGGCCAATCGGTCTACTAAAGTCCCACGTCACCCGGTGCGCCGGCGAGGTCGCTGAACAGGCCACGAATATCTTCGGGGGGCGTGGTATCACGCAGTCAGGCATGGGCAGAGTCATTGAGATGTTCAACCGCACGTACAAATTCGATGCGATTCTCGGTGGGACAGAAGAGATCCTGGCGGACTTGGGTGTGAGACAGGCGTTTAAGACGTTCCCGAAGGCGATGCTGTAGATATATAAGTAGTTTTAGATGTTGCAACTTGCGAAAGTTGATTGTGAAGTATTTTCGACGTGTCATGAATACAGATGATTGATTGAATGTCCTAAGTCATACCTCATACGCCGACTTAACAGCGACAGGGCCATCATACTACCAGGAACCATATTACCCTTCCTAGCATATATCTATAAATCACTCCTGCTTCCAAATCCCATTCGCCATCTCATCCACAACCCCATCCCACTCAGCAACCGTCATCTCATGCGCAACAATAACCCTAATCGCATAAGCCGTCGCAGTCAAAGAATCCAACCGTAGCTCCCTCTCATTGACAATCTTCATAATCCCAAACAAAAGAATCTCCACGGGAAACGGCCTCGCGGCACGGTAAAGACGATTGTTTGTATCTTGATGTAAATTCTGGATAATGATGTCGACGTCCGGTGGGCCCGAGTACGATGGTCCGGACGCCGTGCGCAGCTCGCCTGTCTTGCGGTCGTAGTATTTGCCGTCGACTACTGGGGTTCGGGCCTCGTAGTCCCAGCCCGGACTGTGGAATTCTTGGGGGTGGAGGGGTTGCGATGTTGAAGACATGGTGTTTGGAAATGGGGAGGTAAGCGAGGGTTTCGAGAGATGTAAGAAGAATGTAGTGGTTTATTTATCGTAGAGGCTTATATACTCTTTGAAAGTGCAAACGGGTCAAACAGGGTATAATAGAAACAACAAGATGTATGTTATGGCTGGTAATCAAATTCAACTGGCTTATTTTTATCTTAGCGCGCCACTCATTCGAAGTCTCCAGCTTCTCGTGCTGATCTTCGGATAGTTTATGGTATATCGCTGAATTCCATTTAAAGGTGCAGGTATCTTGTTATAAAGTAAGCGTAATTGACCCTTATAGCCGGGGAGTTATGCTGATGATGATGCAGTGCGCTGGGATGAGTTAACCCGCTGTATGTACCTGACAGTATACTTCGCGGTGGTCAGGCTCAGCGATAGAGAAAATAACATTCGCTAGAGCTCTTTATGCCATGAATATTTCTACCTCCTTCAAAGGTCCGACCCTATCAAGACCTGTAGCCGAATTACGCCGTCCCAGATGCGGCATTCGGCTGCTCTGTTTCCATGCTCGACTCGATCTTGCGAATAACCCTTGCGGGGTTCCCAGCAACAAAATGGAACGGAGGAACATCCTGCAGCAGTTAGCGACGTGACACAAGCAGAAGTGCGGAGCTGGTATACATACCTTAGTCACAACAGAGCCCGCACCAACTGTACTTCCCCGCCCAATCCTCACACCGGCAAGAATAATCGCACTCCCTCCAATCCACACATCATCCTCAATGTGGATTTCTTTTCCGGCCTCGGGCCCCTCCAGTCCGCGCCGCTCAGCCGGATCCATCGGGTGCGTCGCACCGTAGATACGAATGTGAGGACCAAAGAGCACCCGCTCGCCAATTGTAATCAAGCACGTGTCGAGAACGGTCGTGTCGAAGTTGATGAAGCTGCCCGCGCCGACTTTGAAGTTCAGCCCGTGGTCGACGGAGATCGGGGGGTCGACGACGGGGTCGGTTTTCTCGAAAAGCTTTTCATCGGCAGCTGGGTCTGGATTTACTGGCGGCATCGGGCGAGTGTCGCAAACGATACTGGTGCGATTGTTAGCTTGCACTGATGGGAGTTGCTGGGTATGCGACACCACTCACTCTCGCCATAGTTCGACGCGCCGCCGTCGAGAAACTGGCCCTGCCTCATTGAACTTTTTGCAAGCTTCTTTGCATCGCTCGCGATTAGCCTGTAGATCGGCGTCCCAGGCCCAGTAGAGCTCGCCGTTGAGCATCTTCTGCCATTCTTTCGAGGTAGCCATGGTGATTCGTTGTGAGTGTGAGTTTGCAAATGAATTGGAAAACGAGGGGTATGCCCCTCCCTCTTATAACCTTGGCCAAGCGATCAGCGGGGTTTGTTTGCTTGGTTGATGCTTTTGCCTCTTGCATCTGCGGTCTCGTCACTCAGACCCAGTGCCCCACCGGTTGGTGATACTTCCAGATTAGGCAGGTAGCGGCACCTCCGACCGGACTCCGCCGGCGCCACAGGACAATATCTTCAACTATACGAAGTAATCAAATTATCAGGAAATCATGCTGTCGCGTCAATTGCGGGAAACAGGTCTATTCATGTCAGTAAATATGGAACACGCAATTGAAGCAACGGGCTTACAAAATCTCGCCAGGAAATGTTCTCCTCGTGGCCAGGCGCCTGCTCAGAGCGAGCTGCCCACAGCTGCTTCAAGAGATCGGTCGGTACAGGGTTGCGCATCTCGGATCGTCGTTCTATTTCCCTGTACCTTGCAAGGACATAATATTGTGAATGCGGAGAAAGCGAGTCCGCGCCCGCCATGAACAACGGAAGGATTAGCAGCTCGATCAGGGAACAGTCGGCAGGAATATCAGCCGTCGAATCCAGAATCTTTGCGACAGCTTCTTGTATCTCAGGACTTCTTGCCGGCCGTAATGGGTCCAGCAATCGATGTACATGCAGTATACAGGCAAACTGAAACGCCACGGCCACCTTCCGCCAACGCGGGTCTGCACTTGGGTATGTTTTGTCTCTCGGGTTCCAGGAGTATAGCTCCCGGTTCGCGAGGAGTAATGCGGAACGGAAGTCGTCGTCAGTTGTCCAGCCGTTTTTGTACTCCTTTGCTTTATCCAGAACTCGTCCAATGACGAGGAAGATCTCTCGCGGGCAGCCATTGACCAGTTCGAATCTATCGCCGCTGGCACTGGCGACCATCTCGCGGATATCTTGGGTAAAGCAGAGCCGTCTAGTTCCAGAAAAGGCTCGGATAATATCTAGCCTGCTGCTGTTAGCGCACGAACATACAGTCTTCAAGGGGACTTACCAGGCAAGATTACCTATGAAGAAAACAGCTCTCTGCCGCCGACCGTTGAATCCCTCTGCAGCGAGAATGCTTTTACACACAGACATTGCCCCTGTGATGTGAACCCCATGCTCAGATATCCCAGTTTCCGCAATCTACCATCAGTTAGCAGAGGTTGTTATGTCTCAAGAGTCACTTACATCATGCAGTAATAAAATCTGGATCGTTGCAAAAATAGCATCCTGCTCCTCCTCCGGTAATGACGTAGTCTGGCTCTTGTAGATCTGCTCGCCCAAAGCGCGGATCGCCTTCATTCTGTACTCAACGGCCGTCGTTTCATGCAGAGTGGTGTCCTCCGTAAGCCTTCCAAGATGCACGGCAGAAAAGCCCAGAACGGCATATAGCAGCCCGATTTGCTTTTTAGCTAAGGGCATAATGTACGCTCTGTACGGGTTATCCTTCTCGTCCCCAATCTCCGCCAACTGGTGGCAGCAAATAAAGTTATCATCTGGGCCGCATTAGTATTGTTCCAATACTGTCACTTCGCAGTCTTACAGTGATGAATAAGAGTCTTCGTTTGACTTGATTTAAGCAACGTCGTAATATCCTCCTCCACCGGCGCAGAGTCCACCAACATGGCATCGATCGTCAGCCGCTTCGACCTCCGCGGCTCAGGCATAGGCGGGGTAGATCCAGCGCTGATAATCGTATGCAGCTGCTCCTCGCCTGAATTTGGACTTTCTTGCGCCTGGCTGGGGATGTCCTTGTCAGCCGCAGGAATGCGTGCATCTTTCCACTTCCCGCGACTGGCAATACCGCAGAAGCGGAATTGATCGGGGTACCCGCGACACACAAGGCCCTTGGAAATGCAGCGCTGGCAGCTAGGTCGGCCGCGGTCACATTTGCGACATTTTTCCCGACAGGTCATACAAGCGGGGCCTGGTGTTGGTTGGTTAGCCTAAGGTGACGGGAATCGGAGGGTGAGCTGCATACCGGCGCGTGGCATTGTGCGGGGATAGTTACACAGGCAGATCGGAGAAGAGCTGCCGTGCGATAAGGTTGAGTTTAATAAATCGCGAGGGATCTATACTGGCTGGGCATTTTGGATCTGTCGTGGAGGTCACTTGCAGGTTCAGCGCTGGAGTTGTTTCTGTGGAGCCCATCGCGCTATTCCGTTTGGGGAATCCTCGGCGCCTCAGTATACAGCATGGACTATACACTGTCTCTGCCACTCCATCTGAATATACCATCATATTCTGGGTATAATAGAGGTCTATTCTATACGTCCCCCCTGCAAATAGACCCCAACAGCAAGGCCAACATGGCTATTTCGTCCTTTCCAACTGTTCCAAAACCCTAACACGCTTCTCCTCCCACTCATCCCAAACAATCGAAAACACAGCGGTATGTCTCCCCCTCGCCTCACCGGTCGTCCCATTCCTCTTCTCAAGAGCATCAACAGGAACTCCAAACGGCCCGTGAAACGCCCTGTCCCAGCGCAGTACTCCTTCAAGGGTGAATCCCATCCGCAGCGCAACCCTCTTCGACGCCTCGTTGGCTGTATGACACTTCCACTCAACACGCCGAATCCCTAATCCGCGCAAGGAAGGCGGGTCGAGTGTGTAGCGCAGCAAAAGCCCGATAGCATTGCTCGCGACATGCGTACGCTGGAACGACGGGAAGATCACAATCCCTATCTCGGTAGACGCATTGTCCGTGTTTGTGTTTGACAGAGCTATTGTTCCTGCGTAGTTTGCACTAGGATCCTGTTCCTGGTTCTGGCCTTGGCCTTCGGGCGTGTAGGTCTTGTCGATAATTGCATAGAGACACTCGCCTGGTGCAGTGGCGATGTGCTCTTTGTATACCTTTTCGAGAAACTCTTCGTCGGTTGAGATATCAGGGAACAACACATATTGGAATAGCTCTGGATGTTCCCTTTTCTGCGCCATAAATTTTGTGACGTGATGCGTGGGCTGTATACAGTGCGTCAGAATCCTTCTGTCAGAGGGATAATGGGTGGCTTAGTCTTACATTGAACGGTTCGAGGGACACGAGATCATTCTCGAGGCGAGGCTGTCCGTAGCAGAACGAGGATTCAGACATTGTGCTTAAGTTGTTTATTCTCTTGTTTGGTTTTGTTGTTTTTCTGTGTTGTCGAGGAGTGCAATAATCTCACTGACAGCCCCTCCTTTGTGGAACAATTTTACCACTTGACTCAAAAGGGCACCCTTAGTTACCTAGTAAGTTACTTGGTAAGGGTCTGTATTGCGTGTTATCCAGTCTGACATCCTTCACAGGGCCTAAACCTGTTTTGGTAGTTATGAACCATATGAACAGTGCATAAAACATATGTATATTTAACAACACTCGTCAATCGCACCAAATCACAGTGTTAATCTTCAACGACCGCGCCGACTTCAAAGTACACGCAAAGCAAGGACCTCCACATATCCGAGTCACTGCATTCATCCCACGGAAAGCACATACTGCACGAGCCATAACCTCAGCCCCTTTACCGGTGGCATTGATAACAAGTACATCGGCGGTACGAGCATTGTCGAACACATCGTCGTCTAAAAGTCTGTCTGGAGTCCAGCTCTCCCCTGGGTTTATTCCCAGCTCATGGTCATGGATAGGGTGCCCTGTGGGATCAGATGGCTGACACGGGGGAGGCACGACGAAAACTGGGGTAGCCTGTAAAGGGACCTCAACTGGTGTCGGTTTATTCACTTCGAATATCATTCTCGCAGTAAATTCGGCTTTTTGACCCTCTTCGGCGGGCTTCAGGTAGACGGCTTTCAGGTTGTACTGGCTGGTATCTCGGACTGGAGGCTCAGGCGTCGTCCATTTCGCGGGCTCCTTGATCTCGACTATATAAGAAGCTGTGCCATCGTTGTCGAACGATTCCAGCATTTCGCCGCTTCTCTGCAGCCCTGGGTCCACACGCTCTCCACCTACAAACACCCACCTCGTCGTTCTATCACTCTCAGCCTCCGTTTCTACATCAAGCGTGACGGAATAGCAGGGCCCTATCCAGCCAGCCAGTGATCCTATGCCCGAGATGCCACCCAAGACGCGGCCCATCCCGGTCTGTATGGGCCAATATGAGATATCCCCCAGAATCAGACCATGACTGGCACTCGGCGGGACACCGAGGGACAGAGAAGGGGTACATATGGCCAAGCAGGCCATCAAATTGTACGCAAAGAACCTCCCCGGTAGCACCAGACCATACAACCAGTCGTGAATGTTGGCCGGCAAGTTGCTTTCGCCACCAGTGTAAAGACAGTCGTAGACGCTCCCAATCCTTTGTGTAGCTTCATCAACATGCGGCCATTCGATGCCCTTTGCAAACGCTACCAGCCCTTGCTCTTGACGTCCATGTACGTTAGAATGGAATCTCATAATTCCGCCTACAAAGTCATATTCCCAGTCTCTTATACCCCTCAGAGCTTCGTGCTGTTCTACCTTGTCTTCCAGCCGTACCGAGTCGAGGAACTCTTCCACGAGGGCAACTCGCGCTTCGACGATCTTGCTGCCCAGGCACTTCTTGTCCTCCTCACTTGTTGCAACAGACTGGGCCTGTTCATAGGCTTTCAGTCCCTTCTTCAGTGCTCCACGCCCCGTCTGTGCTTCGGCCAGGAGTTCCCACGCTTGCCAGTCATCGGGGGCATACTGAGTCAAGTATTTGGCCTCCACTGTAAGTTCGGCATACCGCATCTCCGAGTCCTCCTCATCTCCTATAAGCGCGTCGAGCTCGGCCGTCTTATGGAGCGCACGGCATCTTCTGCGCCGATATTCGACGTTGGCAGGATCAATAGCTACAGCCTCTTCGAGGGATTCTGCAGCTACGTCCGGCCGGGTGTCTGCCATGAACTTTTCAGCCATTCGAAGCAACACTTCTGCCTCTATACGCTCCTCGGATGAGACATCCTTGGCCGGTGGCATCGGCAGTTCGTCGCTAATCTTCAAATCGACATTCCGTATCCACAAGTCGTACACAATCAGCGACGCAACCACCTGGAGCGACATCCCATCCATCTGGCTCTGCTCTTTTATCGGCGCGCTGCTCCTGTCCAAACGCCTCGCAATCTCACCCGTGATTACCATCTGCCAGAAGAAGCCCATTATCCCCAATATGCCTTCCCCCTGTAAATGAGTCCACTCCTGCGCAATGGTAAACCGCGTGGCGAGATTCTTGAACGTGTCCTCCCGATTCAGCACAGCAAGACACACATACAACATCGCATCAATGCTCCTCTCCCCGTCTGCAATTGCAAGTGCGGAATCCCCTACAAACTCTTCAAGGTCTGCCTCGTCGTAGTCCAGATTCTCGCCCAGCGCTCTTCCCTCATCTTCGTTCCGCAGCTCATTCAGCCGTCTGATGAGTTCTTTAGCGCCTGGCTCTGGGAGCTCACCAATGTGATAAAAATAATTCTTCTCCACATCCCTTAGTCCAGAGCCGTGTGTCCGCTCGTAGTCCCACAGCTCTATTCCGTATCCCTGCACTGTCACCGTCCCAGGATGTACATGCTGGTACTTCGGATTCGCGTCGCAGTCGAAGTACCGCACAACTTCGTATTCGGGGACCTCGTCACAGCAGCCATCTAGGCTTTTCTTCCGCCGCAAAAGATGCTCTTTTATCCAGTATAACTCTGGCCCATACAATCAGCCTCATCTAAACCAGGCACGGTTGGACGTGTAACTATCAACTTACCAAATGCAGGGTGCGCACACCCGGGGGATTCCTCATCCACCGTCCCTGCCTCGCCGACAATAGAAGCAGAGGCAGATACCTTGCTGCTATCCTTGGTCGGTCCAGCCAGCGATACCTCTAGACTGCCTTTACGTTTGGCAGCAATGTAAGCTGCGGCGTCTTCTGGTATAGTGATTCTCTGCACCGCATTCTGGCTGCTGTCGTTGTCCTTATTATGCTGGCTCTTGCTGTCGGTTTCACTCTTCTTGGTGGTATTTTTATTGGTGAAATCGAAATCGGCATGTTTGTTCTCTTCAAGCTTCATTTCTTTGTTATCTTCGGTGTGTTGTCGTTCCAAACGGAAAGACATTCTTCTAACAGCAAAATATAGTATGGCAGGATAAAACTATTGCCAAAATCCAAGCACACAAAAAGTAGCAGATTGTGAAAAAGTCCGGGTCTTTATTATACTATATACCCGTTGGCTATCCATTTATTATTCCTCTTTCGTGGCAGCCTAACTCTAGCAGCGCCTCATTAATCAAACTCCCGAAAGAATGTGTCTTGTGAGAGATACCAGCAGCCTCGGACGCCGCTTGAGCAGCCGACTAAGTCGACTCGCGCAGAGTGAATACGAGGTTATGTGGTCAGAAACGCTAAATCGGTCTTAGTATGAGAGTACACCAGTTAAAAATACTACCTACACAAAACTTAGTTAAACGAGCCTGTTAATTGTGGCTGAGTCGGCTGGTCTCATGATGGACACCCACCCGGCTAGGTATTGCACCTATTCAGGGACGTCTTGAGCATCAAAACCACACCGCATGTCCTGCAGCTTCCCAGTAGTGCCAGTATATCGTAGTAGAATATCGATCGAGAGGCTGAAAGCTGCGGCCCGCAATTGTGGGGCCAACTGTAAGGTCGCATTAGGGCTGGAATGTTCATCCGTGGATGCTGTCCCGCGTCCATCCAACCAGCGCCTCCCCGTGTGTTACACAAATTATGACATTGCCGATTGAGTTCGGATGCGGAATTTGATCGAGTAGATCCCCGTCGTTTTCATTCAGTGTATGACGCAGACCACTCATGGCTGCACGATTTGAGCCCTTCCGGGTGTCCATGCTACAGGGACATGTTCAGTGTTGAGGCGTTCGGATTGGTACAGTAATAGCAAACACAATCTTTTAATCACCACTTGGCTTTCAGGCCTGGTACACGTGGGCCGTGGAAAGCATCGCTCCCATCCGGCTGTGTCCCAACAGCCCTAACACGCTCAAGATATCCATTCAGCTCTTCGGAGTCCCTGGCCCCGATGGTGATCGCAGCATGGCTCAAGCCACTTTGCTCGTCATGGAACCATCCATTCACGATCAGACTGCCTTTGCGCATCTCATCCGCAAACCTCCCCTCAAAGACATCTCGCGAGCACCTCAACTGTAACTTAGTCCCAGCAGCCTCATAGAGTCCCCGCTTGGTGAAATGCCCTCTGAGAGGCCCCAAGTGGAATGTACCGGGCACACGAACGTTGAGGTCGATAATCAGATGCTCCCCAGAACCCTCGTCGGTAATAATATCCACGCCAGCAGGGCCATAGTACCCCTTGCCATGCAGAAACGCTGCCGCCTTCTTCATAATTGGAGAAAAGGTCGCCCTGAGCTGGTCCTGCTGCTTGTACGCGATAGTCCCGCCAATCCAGTGCTGCTGCTCATCAAACAGCTGCCCGGTACAAGCGGTGAAACGAGCGTGTCCGCTCCTTGAAACGAAAAACGCCAGCGCCACAGTTGGCCCAGGGATGAGGTCCTGGAGGACTATAGAGCACGGATATAGGTGGTGATTAGATTCGTTAAGCTCATTCAGCATTTTGCCTAGTCCTGCCGTGAGTACAGTCTTGACTTCGTTCCTTTCGGCTTCCGTGGCGACGGCAAAGGCACCACGGCCACTAACCGACTGTGGAAGCTTAATCATAAAGGGCAGTTGGTGCTTTTCAATCGAGTGCATCATTCGTGATACCTCCTCTGCCAAAAGAACCGGGTCGTCTGAGTTGGTCAGGCAGGCGTCGACCACCTCGGATCGGGCTGTTGGCAAGGCCGACAGAGCAAGCCCACGCTTCGACAAGATCTCATAATGGGTCTCGGGGTTAATGAGATGAGGCAGATCCGAAAGACAGTCCGTTGGTAGTTGGACTGAAATCTGCGCCCCGGCATCCAGAGTTATGCCTTTCAAGTTGTTTGCAAAGGTTAAATTCGGCTGTTGCTCGCGTGGTAACTGCGAATATGTCCGGTGGAAGTCGACATGGTGCGGCCGCTGACCATTTGTAGCCTGGCATATTTTATCATTTGTCTCTTGCTGTTGCTGTTTGTCGCTTGGCGCAAAATCCAAAACCACCATTGGCATCTGGCCGGCCGTAAAGGCCGTCCGCTGGGGATACAGGCTCCGTTCAATGGCGGATGCGCCTTCTTCAGTGCCCTCCTTCAATTTATATCCATAGACAAACTTGGTTAATGAGCCACTGGGATTATACTTGAAATCCAGCGGGTAATAGATGAGCACTAGATTCGGGTCGCTTTCATTGTTTTCCGAGTAGAGGTCACGCAGGGTGTAGTCGAGAGTGACGGTACTTGTGGGAGCCATTTTGCTGAATTGGTAGATGCTGTGAGTAAATGAAGATCTGCATAGCACTTATAGATTGCGCCACTATTTACATCCATGGTTGTCGGTGGAGCTGTCCGTTTCCGGGTGTAGAACAATGTGACGCTGTGGCACATGCCCTCGATTGTGCACCACTGACGACACCAACATCTAGAACTGGCTCTTGAGATCAGCGTTGGTCCAGTTGTGCTTCCTCATGGACAATGGATGTATTTGATTGGGTCATGTTCTTAACATAGACTTCCGGATCTGCATTGCAACAGCTTATATGTGGGCAACTGATCAACTCAGCCGCTCCCACGAGAGTTATAATACGGCATATTATTCAGGTACCAGAAGGTGACGATGGTGGTCATATGAAACGTATTTTTGCTCCCCTGGCCTTCGAAATGCGTGCCAGTGCCCGGCGGCTCAATCCCAGTCGAAAAGCGTGTCTACGCGTTTTCACTGCGCAGCAGCCTCTCAAACCCTTCGATAACTCTTTCCTGTTCTTCGTCAGCAATAAACAAGTTCCCTGTATAGTATGCACCATCTCTGAGGCGCGCATGTACAAGATCTCTCCGATCTTTGGATCCAATCGCCGTTTCAATGCTCTTAGTTATCCCATAGAATGGGTAGGCCACCAATCCGACTCCGGCTGTATATCAAGTGCGTCAGTCATGTGTTGGCATGCGCAAAGCATCCACAACATTACATACCTGAAGGGGCCTTCGTAGCGAGTCCAATCGTCCCTTTCATCAGTCCTTTGGCTGCACCAAAAACGCCCTTCTCTTTAGCACCCTTAACAGGCTGAGTGACGAGCCCGGAAAAGCCATCGGTCATGCCATCAACGAAATTCTTTCCGCCGAACATAGCGCCAGATTTCCAACCCTTAACAGTGCCGTATTCCTTTGGCTGTTCCCCGTATAATCTAGGCGCCTGTCGGAACCCCTCCGCTGCCGCATGAGGAATGTCCACCAACACGCCTTTGAAATACGTCGCAGTAAATTTGCCAAATCCTTTCACTGTCGCAGACGCCATATTCCCTGCTGTATCTAATGGCCTAGTAGCCTGGTTACCGCTAGGTTCTGGAGCGGCCGTTCTGCGCTGCATGAGTGGTCCTCCTACACTCCGTAAGTCGTTACCTGAAGGTCTGCTTACAGGCACGGACTGTGCACGCGGGCTCCTTTCTCGCGATTGCCTCGGTGAGCGACCGCGTCTGTATTCCTTGTAGGGGTTGTATATTAGCTCGCCTGTGGAGAGCAACATGTTGGACCCGGTTGCGATAGAGGCCGAGAGGACGCCTGTTAATGGATCCCAGCGGCGGTTCTCGATGACAATAGGGTTGATTTTACAGCTAGATATCAACATTAGCTGGGCTGTATCAGTGGACTAGCCAACAGATGAAAATGCTTGCGTACCATCGCAGTTGATTCGCCTCTATCTTCATATTCTCGACCAATATATGAACTGCTGCTTTTGATAAGTTGAATTTCCGCTTGCCCTTTTTGAATGTCCAAACTGCCGCTTGGTCAGGCATCACGCTGCATCTCATCTTGTCTAGTGGTAGATGGGTGTAGAATGATTCCACGGCTGCCATCACGCCACGCTCCGCCTGCATCTTTTCTGCAATATTTCGAGCAGCAGCCCTTGGTTTAGCGGTAAGGCAAAATTCTATAGAAGCTGCCAGATCCTGAGATGTGAGTGAGGCATAAGGTAGAGGTCTAGGACCCGCTCCAGATCTGGCAATCGTATGGCCCCAAAAGGGCTGGCTGGAGGACAACGTAACATTAATACAGATTTAGTACTGACTAGTGGGATCAACACTTACTCTCCAAAAAATGGCACTACGACAGTTGGTCGTCCATTTCTCAGGCCACAGGCGGCTGTCCCAGCACCGCCATGGTGGACGACAGCGGCCACATGCTGGAATAACCACTCGTGCGGACAGTCATCTATATATAATATGTTCCGGCTTGTATTTCCGGACATTTCGCTCCACCCTCTTGAGATTATGGCACGGACCCCGGCCCTCGAGACTGCTTCAAGGACGACGTCCATAAGTCTTTGAGGGTTGTCGACCACAATGCTGCCAAAACCAATGTAGATCGGAGAGGGGCCAGAGTTCAAGAATTCTACTAACTCAGCTGGCGGATTATATGCCGGGGTTTCTCTGAAGAAAAAACCACAGACATCTGAAAATGTCAGCACGGCATCGCAGAGACGCAGGTAAAATATGCAAATACCAATATGAGGTGGCCAGTCCCGTGCCTTTGGCATCAGTGCAGGAGACCAGCAGTAGGTGAAAGGAACCTTTAGGGTTTCAGCCAACCTTGGACCTTGTGTTGCAGGAATAGGGGCCAAGCCCATCGACACGCGCCATCGATTAATAACGTCACCTAGGCTATTCGATGGTCAGTTCTCCGAGCCTAACTGGGAGGACGGATGGTTCAAATACCCTTGCCAGGTCAACCACTCTACCACTCCATATGAAACCCAATTTGCCGTCGTAGGATTCATCGATGATGTACTCAAATTCGCAAGCGGATGTGGAAACGCCCTGGTACTGCTCCATGGCATGGTAAACATTAGGTGAACGGGGATCCCCAGTGCCTGCGCGCAATGAATGTGAGCAAAGCTAGGCGGATTAGCAATGATTGCATCTGCCACAAAGGGACATTGTGTTTGGGGATCGTCGTCGATACATGATCTCCAGCACCCGTCAAGCATTGTCGCTACCATGATTTGCTTCTTGCGGACTTCACCCTCGCGTAATGTCTTCATCTGCGGTATTAAACCTGGGTTCTTGACCATGAATGCCATGAGTTCGGCCGGATCTCCGCCAATAGGAAAGAATTCTAGTCCTGCTGTACGGACGAAGTCTGCAAATACATCATGTGTGGCGATGCGGACTCGGTGACCATCATTTTTTAACGCAGCTCCGAGCGCAATAAATGGCTGTACATCGCCCCTGCTTCCAACAATCTGTATAACTATATTGAGCTTGAATTCACAGGACGGGACCTCTGTGGATGGCGCATCAATGTAGTCGGGCGGCGGGTTCTGAAGATCCTCTTGTTGCAAGTCGATTATCTTGGCGAGTGCCCTGGCGACCTCGGATTCCAGATTGACATCTACGCGACCGTTGGCTGAAATAATTAGGCCAGATTAGTCTGGCTGCATTCAGGGAATCCGGATTCGTGGCACACACCTTGCAAACTGCCGGCTTCTCTGGTCAATGCATCCTCCACAAAGGGTGAGTATGGCGGGGGAGGCTGCGCGTCAACGGGAGCATCCCCGCGCAGTTCCACTGGTTCATCGCTATGTCGTGGGGGATACGCCATTTTGAATATCAAATGTAGACATGGTTTGAAATGAGAGGGGTCGGCCAGTTTAAGTAGGGCGTCGAACTAATTTGTCACTTGCCGTACCGGTAAAACAGCAGATCGCCAAGTGGATACAAGGCATCAAACCTGATTTGCATCATTACACGGCAACAAATGGTAGTAGTTGAGGCAGGGAGATCATCTCTGACGCTTCATTCTTCGGTCGGCATACAATACGGATACGACGCCAAATGCATTGGTGGGGTTCGAATTCGCCACGGGGATTACCACCCAGGCAGCTTGATAAATATTCCCTCCACGAGTCCACTGAGTGTAGGTTCCAGTGTTTCTCACTCGAGAAAATCACGATAAGCTTTATTATCCAAGTCCACCAACGGCCAGGCGGCTGAAGACAAATGAACTTTTGTAGAATTACACGGCATTATTCCTCGGTTCGCTGCAGTAACAGGTTTTGTTTTGATTAAACATCACGTCATGGTGTTGGGTGAGTGTTATATATATTGTTGTAATCCTTCATCGTAGTTAGATAGCATCGAGAATGTCTTTATCAGTGGATGATGAAGGTGAATATTGCATCTTCAGCGCTCCGCGAATCTCGATAGGAGACACGTTTACTCGAAAATATTCAACACGTCCACCGATTGAGCTATGGTCCAGAGTTACAATAGTAACGTTGGAACCTCAGAGATCAGGCAACTACCACTGCAACACGCTAACCAGATATAGCTAGCTGTATCATGTGATCCGTGACGATCAATTGAGGCGCGGAGCAACGCAACCGCCGTAGGTGCCTGCAGTTCAACATTGACGCCGCAACAAGGCTGATTTCGGCCCAGTTCTTAGCCTAACTGTTGTATAAATTTGACGACATCTCTGCCACCTCCAAGACTTTCAACATATTCTGTCTGACTACCAAAACACGCGACATGGTTGGAAACACTGATTCATTGAGCCCGGACAATGTGGTGGGGCTTGCCGCCCAAGCTCTCCGGCTAGACGCCAGCTCCGACTTCAGCCTCAACACCCCCTACGAAGCCGTTGCTCTCATCGGCCACGCTTCACTGGTCGCTGTCGGTTTCAGATTAGTCGGTCTCGGTGAAGACCATACGATACGTATGTACTAAAATATCATGTTGAGACTACTGCTAACTGTTGGTTCATCTTAATAGAAGGCACGTCTGAAAACCCCTCCCTCCCCGCAGAATGGAACGCCAGTTCGACCATCTCTTTCCGATATGCACACTCCCAGTCATCTATGCAATACCTGCTTAAAATCAGCCGTCTTGGAAACAATGCTGTTGTGTTTGCATTAGCTCTGGGTGATGATCGGACAACTTCTTTCGATGTACCGGTTAGAGACTATGTCTCCGAATCTGCTCTACCACTCTCTTCGTCTGCAGACCTAGCAACCTCTCTAAGGGAGGTATTCATCTCAGGCTCTCGTCTAACAGATCTAATTGCGCTGTTCAAGATCAACGTGATCCAGAGACTCGCACCCGGTCTGTACAAAGAGGGACAGGAAACCACTGCACGGGCCTCCGACAGGCGACCGGAAAGGGACCCCCAGCCTGAAGCAGCCCCGAGACGCGATCCGCTGAGAGATGATTTATACCCGCCTGCACGGCCATACCCGTTTAATGATCCCCTTGCAATACCCCCTCGTAGACCGGGTCCCCCTGGAGATATTACCCCTCCTGGTTTCGAAGATGAATTCGAGCTCCAGCGACCCGCTCGCGGATTAATGGGCCCGGGCGGAAGACATCCGCTAAATATCGGAGAGCGAGACCTGTATCCTCCCGGTCTAGGACCAAATGATCCTATCCGTGGAGGCATTGGCCCAGGATTGAATCCCGGGGGTGGTGGCATGCATCCTACATTCGATGATCCCCTTTTCGGTGGTCCTCAAGGCCCCGGTGGTTACGACCCTCAGGCCCCTCCGGGAGCACGATATGATCCAGTAGGACCCGGGGATGGGCCGCCATTTGGGCAAGGACTCGGTCGGGGCCGGGGTGGCCGCGGCGGACCAGGATCTGGGGGATTTGGAGGATTTGGAGGATTTGGGGGTGGCTTTGGCGGTGACATCATTTAAAAGCAACCGACGTTGAAAATCGCAGATCCAGAGACGAACGTTACGATCCAGTTTAGGAGTTGATGAAATAGCAAATAACTGCACATAATAGGAAATTTGCAAAGATTGGTGGTGAATGATAGTGCCCAATATTGTAACACATACATGTAGAGATCCCCACCATTTGGGAGTGTGGCTTTGCTGTGGCGCACGGGCGGCCACACCTCGCCTCATCCACTGTGCCAGCAAACCTGCTCCCCTTCTTGTCCTCGACATCTCCCATCGCCATCCCACCGTCCAACAAAACCATTTCTTTCCTCCAATAGACTTCTATCTCGTCTTAATTTGTTTTTTTCGGCTCCCTGCTCGCTTCCCCCCTACGCCGCCAACGCCTCTGACCGCCGCCCTCACGAGACCCTTCTTCGCCTAGCTATCCCGCCCCTCCTCGGCAGCCGTTTCCCTGGTTCTCTTCCGCCCGCCAGCTGCCTCGTCTCTCACCACAATGGATAATAATATGGAGATTGACGCGGCGCGTTCGCCAGAGCCACACCACCTTTCGCCGACGACCGATTCTGGGTCGATTCCTACCCTCGATGGCTGGATTGAGAGTTTGATGACTTGCAAACAACTCGCGGAGGAGGATGTGCGGCGGTTGTGTGATCGGGTGTGTTTCCCTGCGGGCGGATTCTGATCAATGCCTTGGACTGCTGGAATTCTAACCGAGTGTCTGCTGTAGGCGCGAGAGGTGTTGCAGGACGAGTCCAACGTCCAACCCGTGGTATGTGCTGTGTTTTGATTTTCCTTCGACGCATTGTGGGCCGCCATTTGCATTTGAGGGCCGACCCATTCAATCGGTTCAGTGAGTTGATTTGGGTTTGCAGAAATGTCCGGTAACCGTGTGCGGTGATATTCACGGCCAATTCCACGATCTCATGGAGCTCTTCCGCATCGGAGGGCCCAACCCAGACACAAATTATCTATTCATGGGTGCGTTCCTCAACAGCATCTGATTTCGGGTTCCCCTTCATCTCTCCCTCCCTTAGGCTGACCGATTCAAGGTGACTACGTCGACCGTGGATATTACTCCGTCGAGACCGTCACACTCCTTGTTTGCTTGAAAATTCGCTACCCCCAGCGTATCACCATCCTCCGAGGAAACCACGAGTCCCGCCAGATCACACAGGTATACGGTTTTTACGATGAATGTCTGCGGAAATACGGCAACGCCAATGTGTGGAAATACTTTACAGACCTCTTCGACTACCTACCCCTCACTGCCCTCATCGAGAACCAGATCTTCTGTCTCCACGGCGGTCTGAGTCCTTCCATCGACACCCTGGATAACATCCGATCCCTAGACCGAATCCAGGAGGTTCCCCACGAAGGCCCCATGTGTGATCTGCTCTGGAGTGATCCCGACGACCGATGCGGTTGGGGAATTTCTCCCCGTGGTGCTGGATACACCTTCGGGCAGGATATCTCAGAGGCGTTTAATCATAATAATGGCTTGACTCTGGTCGCACGAGCTCACCAGCTGGTTATGGAGGGATATAACTGGTCACAGGACCGGAACGTTGTCACGATCTTCTCAGGTAAGATTTCGATGTGCGCGTCAGCTGGCAGGTCGCTAACTTTCACCCTAGCCCCTAATTACTGCTACCGCTGCGGTAACCAAGCCGCTATCATGGAAATCGACGAGCATCTGAAGTATACTTTGTACGTGACCCATTCGTTATTAAACCCCACAGATGTATTTTTACATTCCTACTAACACTGTTATCTCTTTCCAGCTTACAATTCGACCCTTGCCCACGCGCAGGAGAGCCAATGGTCTCGAGACGCACCCCAGACTACTTCCTGTGATCTTATAGTGATAGATTTCTTTTCTCACCGTGCAAAGCTGAGGCTCGCCGCCCTTCGACAGGGCGCGTGGGAGGTCGGAACGAGCAGACGCCGGCATGCTCTGCCTACATAATCACATGTCCGCCCGTCGCCGTGTTGATACCATTGATGAAAATAAGACATGTTCAGACTCAAAATCAATACGAATTCTCTGCGTGATTTGGTCGGTCGGTCCAGATTGTAGATCTGTAGAGCGGAACTATGTTGGAATTATTCAGAAGCGTAGCCATAGATTTAAGCTGCGCCTGGGTTGCTGCATAGTAGATCGGTTATATCAATACAGGATAAACAAGAAATTTCAGACAAAGAACATTGTAGTCTGGGAAGCCAGCAGTAGTGCATTTATACTGTATACAGAAAAAAAGAAAGCCTGCTAAAACCACAATCAAGCAAATATAGAAGAAGATTAAGCCCTCAATCCCTTCGCCTTCCTCGCCAAAATCTCCTCCACCTCCTTTGCATGGCTACTGAAGTTATCCACAAGACTATCCCACATCTTCGGCTCATGCTCGTGCTTCTTCGCGCTATTCCACGCATAATCCGTGATCGTGAATGGGCGAGACGACTCGAACATAAATGCGATTGAGCCCTGCGAGATTTGCGCTACCGGTGGGGATGATTCGGTTGCGGCTTTGAATTCTTCGTAGGCAACGCCGTGGGGGACCACTTTTCACACAGACACAGGTGATGTTAGACAAGAGATTAAAGAAAGAAGGTGGGGAAGGGGGTTGAATGGTTTGCTTACTTCCGCATTCGAAGGAGACGCTGCCGGGCTTGAACTCGTCTGAGCGGCCGCCGTATTCGCCGTAGATGAGACCCATTAGTTCTGAGGCGGCGTTGCGGTGGTAATATGGTGGGCGGTAGGTGTCTGTGTATGAAGGTTAGAAGGTGTGTGGTTGAAAGTGTTGGAATACATACGTGATGCGACATCCCAGCGGGGAGAGAAGATGAGCACGTCAGCGAGAGGAGCGGTAAGGTCGCGGGATTTTGCAGTAAGGACACAGAAGATGGAGGGGTCGATGTGGTCGACTGAGATGGAACCGACATTGACGAACTTTGTCAGGTCGTATTTGTATGGGACCTGAGATTGTTAGTGGGCGATGTGGTTCAAAGGGTTAGAAGAGGTTCTTACGTAGTTACCGTGCCAGGCAACGACGTCGAAGGGGCTGTGCTGTTGTGTGCTCTTGAAGAACTTTCCTCCTAGCTTGTAGATGATCTCCCAGGGCTCCTTAACGACTTCATATTTGGCGGTTGGATACAGAAAGTCACGGGCGTTGGCGAGGCCATTCGCTCCTAGTGGGCCAAGTTCCGGGAGTTCGAATTGGGAACCCCAGATTTCAAGGATATAACCACGAGAGGGTCCATCTGGCAGTTCCACGCGGAAACGGAGACCGCGCTGGATTATGACAATCTCACCTGGCTGGACGTAAAGGGGACCGAACTCAGTCTGGATGTCGAGGGCACCCTGTTGGGGAACTATGAGGAACTCGCCGTCTGAGTTTACAAATGCCTTCTTGGTCATGCTCTTGTTCGCGGTATACACATGCGTGGCGATACCCTCACGTAGCGTTGGATCACCGGACCCAGCTACGGTCTTGAGTCCAGAGATGAAGTCGGTCTCGGCCTCTTCGATATCAAATGGGTGCCATGCAAGCTGAGTAGGAGAGACATGGATGCGGGGGTTTAGTGGTAGGAAGCTGCTCTCGGTGTCTTTGTTGTCTGGGAGGTCGGTCTAGTCGATGTTAGTAGAATGCTGTGCACATGTACAAGCTGACGTACGAATCCTTCGTGAGCCACAGCTGGACGAGCGCGGTAGAGCCAAGCGTTCTTGTTGGAGTGTCTAGGGGCAATAAAAGCAGTTGCGGTAACTTGCTCTGCGTAAAGACCGAAGCGAACGTTTCGAGGGCTGTTCTGGCCATGTGGAATGGTGCCGGGAACAGCCTCAGACTCGAATCTGTTGACTCTGCGTTAGATGGTTGAATTTTCACGCAGGAAGTGCTGAACATACGAGTTTCCGAATCCAGCTTGATACTGTGATGGATTAGCAAATTATCTGCAGTAGTAAGAAGCAGGACCAACCTCATAAGGGTCATTCCTCCTTGTCTTGAAGGAAGGAATGGTCGCATTCTTTTGTGTCTCAGCCCAATGGAATATGTTCTGATATTCCTTCGGATCCGTAAGCGTGCCGTTTGAGCCCATTGTGGCGGTAAGACTAATAAGATCGATAACAAGCGAGTAGATGTAAAGTCAAATGTGGCCAGAGAATCAAAAGTCAAGATTACTCGTCGACGGGACCGAATGCCTCATATACTGCAGGCAGTGGGGTCAAATTCGACAAGGAAGGACCTCACCAGTTGATCACTAACCACGATGAATTTCCTACTTGGACGGTGTTATTTGCCGACACCGTGGTCCAGCATGTAACATGATATTCCCCCACATGCCAGCCCATAGCATGATGTGAGACAGTTGAGGCGTCCCCCTTCTTCCCCGAAAAATCGCCATCCGGTACATCGGGGAGGAGCTTAAATGCCGGGGTGGATCCGGAAAATCATGCGTGCAAGTGGAGTCGTTCCATGATGGACGGTGCACTTGGAGGAGAGCTCTGGCAACTCGAGGCCTGCTGCTGTTTGACCCCACATGAGTCAGGTCTGAGTAACAGTGGGCGGTTTATAAATGTGGAGGGTTGGAATGAAGACGGAAGCTACTTGGCTGGGGGATTTGCCGACGCGCTGGGGGTAGCTCTTAGTCAATGGTTGGTAATGTGGGGTGATGGAAGATGAAAATGAAGATGAGATGAAGGTGGAAGTGGGAGTGGAAGTGGTGATGGATGGGATAATTTTGGTTGCAATTGATGGTCACATGTCATTACATTTACAGAAGTGGGCAATATTAGAATTGTAGGCCCTGTATATTGGCATTGTTTGTATTTTATTTAATTCAGCAAACTGATTTTCCCCGCTGTCAAGGCAAAGATAATGGGCAAATACACCCCAATACCGGCCTCCCTCAAAGTCTTCAGATGCTCAACCCGGCGTCGCGCAGCAAACTGGGTCTCGGAAATCTCCTTACACTCGCCGACAGGCCCAAAGGCAAAGCGCTTTTCAATTGACCAAGGGCTACCGCTGGCCACAAACTGTATCCAGCGGCTTCTCATTTCATGACCGACTGCATCCGCAGCAGAGTTGAAGGATAGATCTATACCTCCGAACAAGAAGAGTAGATCGACGGCGTGGTGTGAACGGCTGGACGCTTGCCATGGATTGGGTTGATCAACGACGTATTTGTAAACACGCTTGCCGGCGGCATTCAACTTGTCGGAGATGAGTTCGACGGGGAGAGTGTATCGTGCGTCGTTCACCAGATCCAATGCCCCGAGCTTACACGCTGTCGGGCGATCAGGGACGACATGGTACATCTTCCGTAGGGTTCTGCCCCATGTTTTATCTTGTTCGAAAGCGGCGGCAATGGTCTCTCCATCGAAGGTTTCGATTCCGTTTCTCCAGATAACAGACTTGTGCTGTTAGACGAGAATTGTGAAGAGTAGAAAGAAAACATACCTCATACTCAGCATCACCTATCATGACCTCATCCGCCTGCTCGATCCTCGTTTCCCATCCCTTCAATTCATCGTCCTCCTGTATCCACATGGTGTTTACGTTGCTTTCCTTCAGCGCTTGCAGGAGAGCCGGAACCGAAGCCTTGCGGAGGGAGGATTCGCCATGTTCTTGGACCTTTGCTTCAAGCGCTTTGATAAGTCCGTTTCCTCGCTCAACAGGCAAAGGCGACGACAGGTACAATGAGCCAGATGCGAGAACTGCCCTCTTCACTGGTGGACCAGTGATCAAATGAGCATGAACGTAAACAGCACCCGCACTCTCACCAGACAGAGTGATATTATCCTACACCGCGTCAATTAATCCAAGTTCAAATGAGCATGGAATCTTAACGTACCGGGCTCCCACCAAATCCGCCAATGTTCTTTCTAACCCAATCAAGGCCCAATCGCTGATCCTTGATAGCTAGGTTTGTCTCACCACCATCACCAAAGCTGAAGATATTGAGCCGGTAATTTATTGAAACGAAAATGAACGGTTGGCCAGATTTTATGGAGTCAGCAACAAGCTTTGTTGGATCTGTACTCTGTTAGGTTTTACATAGGTAAAGTATAGCCAGTTAGAGACATACCGCAGATTTTCGACGCCGCAGAACAGAAAGTCATAATTTGCGAGCCACCTAGAACGAAGTTAGTCCAATTGACTTCCATTTTACCGAATAACTGCTTCACATACCATGTATCCAAACTAACACAGGAAGATTCCCCCTATTCGCCGTATCAGGAGGACAGGTGATATCAACGGTCAAGCACTCGAATTCGTCCTCCGGCTCCTGCTCAATCACAAAGACTTCAGGAATGCGCAGAAGGTGTCGAACATCGATATCGACCTGGGGACATCGTGGCCTATCCACAAAGCAAAGATTAGAAACATGAACCAGTGCACTTAGAAGTGAGAACATACCCAAACCGAGAGGTATCGACAACCCGCCCATTAAAGCCATTTACAGGCTGCGCGCGCTCAAACCGCGCTGGAATACTAGCATACTTGAGACCTCTGAAATGGTTGACAGAGATACCGTCGCATTGCGTTTCAATGCCAGTGAATTTCGCGTTGAGAGAATCGTGGTGGACTTGCGGGGGTGCCATTTTCCAGCTGCTTTGCGAGCTCGAAAACACTCAATTGAAAGAAAGATGTATTGACAATCATCTCATCGACCGACTAACCGGTTTCGGGAGATGTCGACCCCCCGAAACTTACCCCACACCATTACTTCTCGTTACTGTTTCTGTCGCAGAAATGGACCGCGGTGTTGCTGGAGCTGGAGGGAATTGCTGACGGAGAAGGTTCGTGGGGCTTGCGGGACTGCCCCCACTCGGGTTGGCAGTCGGTAAGTATACAACCACGGGATGTGTGTTAAGATTCTTTAACCGATATTGTCCGTGGAATAAATTATACTACGTGTTGAGGTTTATCATTTGGAACTGCACCGAAACTGGCCCGTTCTTCTAGCTCGTGGCTCAGTCGGCAAGTGCATAGGCCCCTTGTTCCATCGCGCCTTCCTAACTGCTCTTGTAACGAGACTTATCCTAGTTAAGAGCGATACGCCCACAGCACTTTCCTTGAATATAACTGTTTAATCAGGAAGCCGCGACCCAGAGAACCTTAGATGGGAAGGAGCAACGGTCGCAATTGCCTCGGGTCAAAAATATATCGGACTTATCGGGCTTAATACTTATAGTACCTAGTATTTCTTCGGATTTCGTTACTGCTGCAAGCAGGGGCGGCTTTGTAAGGAGAACCTAACATCAATGATCATTACAAGCAAAGGAAACGTTTCTTGCCTGGCACTATTTGCTCAACGCCATACCATCTGGCACTTCCTTCCACTGCCGACTCTCCTTATCCAGCATCGCCTCCTCACATTCAGTCCACCCAGTACGAATGATCTCCTCCTTGGCCGGTGATCTCGGTTTTATATCCACATCAAACGGCGCCGGCTGCACCGTGATTCCGCCAACAATGTCATCGATATCAGGAGTCACCGGGTTTCCCTCAGCATCTAGAGGTTTACTTAAATTAAACGCCCACAGGATACCCGACATAGCCAGGAACAGCGAGCGCTCGGCGATATGGATACCCTGGCAAAACCGTCTGCCGGCACCGAAGGCGAAATTACCGCGTTTGCTCACGTCTGGGTCTGTGGCGGCGTCGAATTCGCTTCGGGGGTCATTTACGAACCGGGCTGGATCGAATGTGCGTGGGTTTGGATGGCGCTTTTCGTCCATGTGGATTGTCCTGGTAGATTCGGATAAATGAATAAGTGGTTAAGTAGGTAAAGTATACTCCAGGTTCGGTAGACATACCAGACGTTAGCAATAACCGTAGCACCGGCTGGTATGCGATAGCCCATGTAATTATCATCCTTGATAGTAGCATGTGGGACTCCCAGAATGATAGTCGGCATCCACCGCAGCGCCTCCTTCACACAGGCTCGAGTATAGGGCAAATTGGGCTCGTCGTCCATGGTTGGAAGCCGGTCCGGGCCGACAACACGATCAATTTCTTCCTGAGCCTTTGCCTGGACGTCAGGGAAGACCATCATCGCCAGCACAAAGGCAAATATAGTGGCCCTTGTCGTGTCGGACCCTGCCTCTAGTAACGCGCCGCAGACATAGGCGGCTTGGGGGTCAGAGAAGCCCTCGGTCTTTTGGGCTTTGAGGAGCTCAGCGCAGAAGCAGGGCTTTGCTGTACCAGCTAGAACCTCCTTTTTCGTATTCAGCCAGATATCGGTGTATAACTTCTTTTCTTTCTTGTGGAGCTCCTCGGCGTACTTAAAGGTAGGGACTAGGAACTTGGGGAGCTTGCGCAGCAGTGGATAGAGATCGAGGAACTGGGCATTCGCGTTTCCAACAAGGTCACACCATTTCTCAAAGCCCTTTACACCCGTGATGTTAGCTAGTTATTCATGAAGATAATGCAGGGAACAAGTGTCCCGACCTTGATAAGTTGCTGCAACTTCGGGTCATGAATGCTCTCATTCCGCCAGCCGTAAACAATCTGAGTCGTGAGCGAGTAAGAGTACCGCCAGAGATGATTAGCATATTCTTTCGGCTCATCTAAAAACCCTAAAAGCATCATTTGTCTTTCCAACATTTGATACGGCACATAAGCCTTCGCCGCTCGGATATTGAGGATGCTGTGGATAACCTTGTGCATCATTCGCCAGGCTGCCCCGTATGGCTTTAAATCCGCGTTAGTTCATTTACGTTCACGATTTGGAAAGTATGAGCAGTGTGGATGAAAAGAAGTACCATAAAAACGAGCCTCAGTCCACCACTAGCAATGTCCATGCCAACATACAACTCCGGCCTTGACGAGTAGTTGGCGCCACGCTTGTCCAGGAGGTCCTTGATCGCAGTGTCGCTCGAAAGGATAACGTAGGTTTTTGTACCGAGAACTAGCGAGTAGATCGGACTATTTGAAGAGTTAATCAAGAAATCTGTAGACCATACGTTTGTCATTTTGGGATTGCTTAAGCATACCCATATTCTTGAGCCCATTTTTGGAATTGGCGGTGCGGGTATTTGGTGGGCATCTAGACCAGGAAGTCAATCAGCTGTCCCAGTTTCTCAGAGAGTCTTGAAATAAGTAGCGAACCAAATGTAAATTTCCAATTAGTGGCAGCGTTGGCGGTCCTGGAGGATAATCTGGCGGCCGCTGGCCCACAGTGAACAGGCAGAGCAGAAGATATCCCACGGCGGCCGCCGCAGCTGATACACTGCAAGCAAAGACCAGGTTCGCCATGATCCAGAGCCTGGGCTAGAGTGAGAAAAGAGGTGTGAGAATGTGTCCAGGAATGATTCAGAAAAATTGACAAAGGTGAGAGGGGGTGGTTTATTATCTAGCTGTTGATTCGTAATTTAGTGCAGAACTGCGGACGCATCCTCTTGACAGCTGCAGCACCGTTGGGGCCATTGTGCATGGGAGCAGCCCGCCACGTCATTAGAAGACCCGTAACTGGCGTATTATGGGAGCTAATGCGGAATGTCGAGGCTAGAAGTGCCTTGGGGTTATACTAGTAAGGTCCCGGGCCGCCCCTAATATACCTAGCTCCCTCTATGGAATCCGGGCCCTGATGGATTCTGCTGCGGACCCGCTAACAGTCTTGTTTTATGCCTTCTCGAGCTTATGAGGCTAATAAGAAGAGCAAGTAGAGCCCATGATATTCTAATACTACGCCAGAACCTCCCTTACCCCTTCAGCAAACAACAAATGCGCATAACAAACATGCATCACCGTCATAAACCACCCATACACCCGTCCACCGGTTCGGGGGTTACTCCGGACATGGGAGTATATAATAATAACTCCATCTTCATGATCTACCGTCTGGCTCTCCCTAATTAATTCGAACCGATGAGACGCCGCCAGACTGCGGCCTTTAGTGCGACCTGCATATTCCACGAAACTCCGGTCTGATCGGGGGACTTGAGCTGAAGAAGGGAATGTCAATTCTCGATCTTTATCACTGCAGGCGCTTGTGTCGATGAGGTAGTATAGACCGAATAAGCATGCGCCGAGCGGTGGAAGATGCCTTTGCGACATGCTGCTGGGACGGGAGATGTTATATACATATGCACGCACGTCTGGGTGGGAACATGGGCCCCCCAAATCCTCAGTAGATAGTATCGCACTCGCAAACACTGGATTAATCCAGCATCAGCCATCCGTCTTCCAAAAAGATAGTGTGCGGAAAATAATCATACACACCCTGGTGATCAATAACGCCCTGCACAAACGGGGCAATCCACCTCTCAGGCCCAAACACCCAACCAGCAAAGAACCCGTATGAAAATCTCGCTAGAATCTCCTCATCATCTATTCTCTGCCGTAGCTCGCTCAGCGGAATCCTCAGGATATAGCTTTCTTCCTCGGTGGGGTTCCCCGCGGGGTCGATGACGTGCATGCCAAAGGAGCTGCTGTGGCCTGGCTCGGCGCGCCAGATGAATTTCATTGAGCGACATGGGATTGCGAGGATTGTTAGACATCCTAGCCCTCCGCATAGGATGGTGAGGGCGATATGGGTGTGCCAGGATATAACCATCGGGGTGGTTGTGCGGTGTCTGTTTGAGGGTACCGGGCTGGACCCTGGCGGTAGCAGCTAGCCTGTCCCTTGAATAAGATCATATAATGATTTAATAAGGAGTAATAAACTACGTTCCCTATTTCGAGAATTGTGTTCGTTGATTTGTATCTTGTCTTAGGCAGTATTGGTAGTACAATTAGACATAGTATTAATACTCTAGCAGTAATATCTACACGTAGTTATGTTGCACCATTCTAACCACCACTGATGAAGGCCTTACAATATCCAAAATATCTTCCAGCACCTCAATTGTTGCCCTCAACTTCATGCCTCTTTCGAAAGCACCCCCCGAAGAAAAGAAAAGCAGGTACACCCGATATCCCCGACACCAGCGCCAGAGCCCACCCCATAGTCCCCCAACTGGCCTTCTCGCGAAGGCATCCTGCAAGAAACGGCCCAACCAAACTCCCAGCAGAGAATGAAGAATTTAGAAGCCCATATGCCAGCGCGATGCTCCCGCCTTTGCCCCAAACCGTAGGGCGTTTTGTCTCTTTCTCCTTGACAATATATGAGACTTCGACCAGGATTATGGCGAGCATTGCAGCGAGACAGAATCCTAGTAATGCCAGGAGTCCGCATAGCATGACCTTGTCATGAACTGAATCATTTCGGACGAATCGGAGGCAAACGAGGGCCGGGACTGCCCCGACGAATGCAGCACAAGCAACGTACCGCCGAGTCCAGGGGAATCGGTCAGTGAAGCAACCGATAATCGGGTCAAAGAAGCTGGGGAGGGTTAACGGGACGAAGATAAGACCCTGGGCTGTCTGCTGCCAGTTGAACGTCTCCTCAACAAAAAGCGGGAGAACGCTGTCAAAAGACGTAATAATGAGGCCCCAAACGAAATAAGCCCACAGTGTAATGATGAAGCGGCATGAGCTGCACAGTGTGTACAATGCCGATTTCCTCTTCTCGCAAACTGTCTCTGTCTCTGCCGCCACCTCATGGGCGGTGGTATCCTCAGGTGGATGTTTTTGATGAATAGAAGAGGCTTTAGTTTTCGGTTCACTCTGCGGTGCAATAGCAACCTCATGTTCGATCCAGTCGAGATGCCTACCGCAGTCGATCCTCCCAAATGTCCCGGGTACCAGCTCACTGTGTGTTGTCGATTCAACAGCTGGCGGCGTCTCTCCTTCAGTATTAAGCCATTTTTCTGCATCCTTTCGTTCTATCATGACTAACCGCAAAACCACGTCGATGGCGATAAACCCGAATGCCAGACCGAAAACCGAGTAATACCCGCCATATTCATATAGTGCGCCTCCGAGCAACGGCCCACCTAGGCTCCCTAAAGTCATTCCAGTGCCGACAAAGCCTAGAACCTTCCCCAGCTCGTCCTTTTCGACCGTGTCAACGAGAAGCGCGAGACCGACTGTCCAGACCACCGCTGCGGATGCGCCCTGGCATAGACGACCCACGATCCAGAAGCAGAGATGCCTTCCTACGCAGAGGAAAGCTGTCGATGCGCCTAGGGCAATTAGACCGATAAGTAATGGCCATCGGCGGCACTGGATTCTGTCTGCTAAATAGCCAGCAGGAGCTGCGGAAATTAAAATCATTAGGTGATGTTTGCGTATGTCGAGGGTTGGAGGAGTTACGTACGTGAACATGCTAGAAGTCCGCCGCCATACAAACTCAACAAAATCGACGTCCATCTTTGCGCTTCTCAGACTCAGCAAGTGATTTGGTACTAAGTGATACTAATAGAAGACGTACCATCTTGCTCCAATACACCTGCTCTTTCGCGCAGTGCCGTGGGAGTGACGGGCACAACCTGTGGGTCTGTCAGTCAAGGTTTCGACGGAGTTAATCAACTGGGGAAGACAAACAATTCCGTAAAGAAAAATATCCTGCGCATCACTGTTAGCGATTTCAAGAACGAAAGTTGAGAGAAGCAGTGTTACTACCGTAAATATAGCAAAAACGACGACGAAGACAATATAGCACTTCGATCCTCTATACTCCACAAGCCACGGCCGCTTTCCCCCGTCGTTGTCTACTATGCTGGTCGACATCGCAGTAGAAGAGGCGTAAATGCTATTGAAAGCCCATGGCGGGAAGTCACTTTGGAAGGCATAAAAGCAACAAAGAGAGAAGAAGTCTCAGCATGGGTGATTCATCAGTACATAGTCACAGGTTATAGGGATCCTTGGGCTGCGAATGTGGCGTTCTTTCCTTCACTACAGCCTGTTCTGGGCCATTTCCTGGCAAGCATCCATGAAGCATTGATTGTTGTGAACAGACACTATACTTATGATTGGGTTAGGCTATATGCTCGTTGGTCCATGGGATCTAGAGTGACTCCGTTTGAATTAGCAGGTGCCCCATGAACTCAATGCGTCATCCGAGACGAGTGAAAATAAAGTCCAATTATGTAAACCCTTCCATCTTATACTTCACTCGTTCAATTCCGCGGGCTGGATCAATGGACATGTTCAAGATCACAAGGCCATGGCTTGCATTGCCACCATGGCTATCCGGCTCTATTAGCTCAGGTAAGCACCGGACTATTCATCGACGAGAAGTGGGCGATAGATATGGGCTATGGATCATTGCGGCGGCTGTCCTCGCACATCTTGACCCAATTTATGGGTTTACAGATCGGCTATGCACCAGATATCAGTCTCCCTATCAAATTTGTTGTTATACATCACGCTTGCAGTCTTTCTGAGAATGAGGAATATACCTTCAATCAACGCGGAGAGTTTTGATATTGAGTGGCTCAACAGGAAGTCATCTATGGTACACATTATGCGATTTGAAAACTGATTGTGGGCGTGGACGCAGCACCCTAGAACCGATGGATCCTATCCTTCCCATATCCCAGTTGCTCTAGGATGCCCTTCGGTCCCTTCCCAAAACCCCCAGCCCCAACCAAACTCGTCTCCATCGCGGGTGGTCCACAAACAAACACCTTTGTGTCCTTCTCCCCGGGGCCCTTCATAACCTCCTCCAGAACCTCCTTGGTAACATACCCGTCTCTTACACCGTCCGCCGGCTCAAATTCTTTACCCGGTCGACTAACCGCGTAATGAACATCCAGTTTCCCAGGATACAGACGCTTATACGCATCGAACTCCTGCCGGAAAAGCAGATCCTGCTCGGTATTCACGCCGAAGACCACGGTGACTTTCGTCTTGTCGGCGGGGTTGTCGAGGATTCCCTGTGCGAGCTGGTAAATGGGTGTAATGCCTGCACCGCCTGCGATCAGGTAGACGTGGTTTAATTTATTGGGTGTCCATGAGAAACTGGGTAACGAGGCGAGGATGAACAGACTGTCGCCGGGTTTGAGGCTGTGCAGGTGGGTGCTTGCTTTCCCGTTTGGGTATTTTTTGACGAGGAGGTCGATGAATCCGGGTTCGTCTGGTTGTTATTAGAAAACTGAGATTGGGACCGCCTGTTTTTTGGGTTTTGTCTGCTTACCTAGCTTGCTGACGGGGGTGTACGGTCGTACGACGGGAAACCAGCTACCATCGGGTTTGGAGAAGGTGAGGAGGGCAGCTGGATGAATTCTCAATTAGGCTTCAGCAATCCCGTCAAAAAAGGGAGCCAACAACTCACAAGTCAGACCCAGTCCGCTCTGCGAGCTCTCACCACCGGGCAGCTCAAACCGGAGACGCTTTGTGTTGTGGTTGACGCTCTCTTCGCTATGAAGACGGAGGTATTTGAACGCCGGGCCCGCGCGACTGAAGACTTTCTGGGACTCCGAGTTTGGCGACTCTGCGAACGCGCTCTTGGTGAAGTACTTGGACGCTGTGTAGGTGCCGATTCCACCGACAGTGAGGATAGCGAGGGAGTTGGCGACAAAACGCCGGTTCAGTAGGGCTGCCATTGCTCTACTTAACTATATTGAAACAACTTGCCAAAAATTCGACAAAGTTTTCGAAATATCTGACAAGCATCCTTCCTGGGCATCCTGGTGCTTTAAATTCTAGCAGGTGGTCATACAATGTCGGGGCGTCGGTGTTTGTCGCGCCGCTGGCAGAGTTGTGTTTGTTCCGATCGGTCATGGAGATCCCCGAACTGGAGCGGGCGGGCCGTTGTAGTAGTGTACGGCTCTGCGGCGCTATTGGCCCCGTGGATTTCAAATTTTAGCAACGGAACTGTTGCTGCCCGTTTGCGGCGGAAATAATAAGCGGACTTAGCAGACTGCCATCCGTCCACCGTGAATTGTTAGTTGTGAATTCCACGGTTGTGACTTGTGAGATTTGGCTCTGAGGCTTCGAGCCTTTGGCCCACAGTACTGGTAAGCTTCTGCTCGGTGCACATCCCTCGAGGTGTGGGAGTATAATTTTAGAATTAGCTGTATTACTGGCAGGAGAAGTTAAGGTACAATTCACTTAAACTGCATTGCTGACAGGCTCCGATCCGGTTTCCTATCTGTGAAGGGCCTATTCATATTTCGTACTATATACTCGAATCACTCGATGAGAATTGCGCCTTGATTATAGCGTCATGAAAATGTTAAACACCTTCGCCAGTTCATCAAGCGAAACCTGGTCCGTATAGTCATAAAGGTTTGGTCGCCGGCGACTTTCTCCCCCATAAGCCTGCGCCACTGTTCCTGCTGCAGTAGCTTCAGAGGTTGGCCCGTAACGTCTCGCAGTGAATCCCTTGGATACAGTCCCTTTGGTAATAGCAGGCCACGGAGCTTGCCCATGGCAGAACTTGAAGAAGTCCTCGGCAAACGCAGTCGCAACCGCTTGCTGTTCTGGAGATAGGAACTCTCGGAAGTTTTGGAAGAGGTAGGCCAGATCCAAAATGTGGTTTGTCCTACCTTTCCACTGTCCTTCCCATGGATTCCCTTCGTTGAAGTAGTATACGTACGCGTTTCCCTTCCATCCTTGCGCAAATGTCAAGGCCGGAGAGAAGAATAGCACATCGTTGATGAAATTTAGAATACCAGGGTAAGCCTCTTCATCGCTGGCTTCCTCTGCGACCCCGTATGATTTTACAATCTGCTCCGCTACGGCTGGTTGCGATGAGATAGCGGTGTTCACGGCTTTGACGAACTTTCTGGCGCAGCCCTTCTTGGTGTCGGGGAACAGAAAAGCAATAATGCTCGCCTAAGAAATTAGCTTACAGACTCTAACACCAATCCTCAGACTTACATCGATCTGGGCATCTCCAACCATCAAGTCTTCGCACCAATTCTTCCCCCTTGGGACGTCCGATGCTGCAATCGCCGTGTCCGAATGTGAAGGGGCAGATGGAACAATGTCGCCATCGATTGCGGGTGAGGACAGAATAGATGGGGGTAGTTGAGCAACGACATCAGCGCCCGGCATCTCAAGTAGTGCCTTGATTCTCTCTTCGGGACTACTGCTGTTCGACAGCCCTAGAGCCGAGATCGCTTTCTGGTAGTTCTGCTCGTGTACTTCGTATGGTAAAGGCTGGCTCAGAAAATACGTTCCGCTCATTGCAATGGCTCGCTTGAAGAGTGCTTCTTCGGAGTTCAAGTGGTAGGTCACGGATGCTGGAATGGTTAGCTTTGTATGACACCATGAATGAAATTCCATATATACCTCCACCCGCGCTCATTCCTGCCACCGTGATGTTGTCTGCATCTCCCCCGAACTCGTGGATGTGCTTTCTCACCCATTCGATAGCCACGCGCTGGTCACGAAGGCCATTGTTTGCTTTATATCCAGCATTGCGCAGCTCCTCGGATGTTAAGAATCCGAAGGCCCCAAGTCGATAACTGAATGTGTCAGCTCGATTTTCATCGCCTATGGTTTGGTTCGTACTTTATAGAAACCGCTACGATAGGAAGTTTCTTTTCCACTGACAACTTGACAAGGCGAGTGTAGTCGAATTGGGGCCACGAATTTGCGCCAATAACGAGACCCCCGCCATGTATAAACAGGAAAACAGGTAGCCGAGAAGATGCTGTTGTGGTGACTGGAACAGCGATGTTGAGGTTTAGACAGTCTACGTCTGACTGAAGGAGCTGCTTTTTGGGCAGAGTGTGCTGAACGTGCATTAATTCCAAGTCGCATCCAATTGGGAGCGAGACAGCTGTAGGTCTAAACCTTGGTGTTAGCCTAAGGGTAAAAGAAGTGACAGGAAGTTTTGATATCTCACCCATCTCTGGTCGCGTCAAAAGTATTCCCCTCACGACTGTCGATTGGAACGGCGTCCGCCAGTCTATTTTTGAGACTGGCATATTTGATCCCCAAGTACTGTGTCACACCATCTCCAGTTTTCCCTTGGATGGTCCCGAGATGTTGAGTCTGAAGAACAGCAGCCATTTTGCTTTCACTTATGCTCCAGTGTCGCCCGCAGTCTAGAGCCAGTATATAAGTTGAACCGTGTCTCGTAACGCGATAGAAAGCGGGGAAGGACGATTGATTTCGCGGACTTCAGCGTTGCGGCATACGCGGGCAGCCTTCATCCCACACGGTTCCTGGTGGGGGAAAAGCCGGTGGTGCCCCACCAGTGACACCCCGCAAGGCAGCATCTTCGCAGTAGTATCGTAGCATCGGGGGCAAATTATGGGATTATGGGAACGCGTCGTAAAACGGGTATTTGTGTCACAAAAGATATCAACTGACTTCGCTGGCAAATGTGACGGATGCACCCTCAGAGCTCACGTCTTGAGTGTATTCGAAGCTGCCATTTCCAACTCCGGGATTCCCCCAGTGTCATCGCATATCGGCGGAGGCTCGGAGGTTGAAAACCCAAAGGAATCGTGATCGTCAGTAAATCGGTGCAGATAATATGTGAACCCTGGCTCTATCAAGCCTTTTAGGCGATATTCCTAGAGTTGGCGCAGTTCGCGTAAATGATCATTGAAGAAGGATGGTAGAAGAAATACAGTGAACAACCGAGGCTGCTTAAGTCAAACCATGTCCGTAGAGCAGCGGACAGGACAGTCTCTTGACCGCGAAATGAAAACAATTGGAAAATGGGAATAAATGGAAGTGGGGGTGAGTGTTGGTTGTCAGCTGCGAGGGAGAACGGGAACGGGCCTTACATTACGCAGCGACAGGAGTCTCATGCAACTTCCGCCTGACTTCTCACTTCCTCCACCCATTGTCGACTCTCCGGACACATCCTGATTACAAAGAGACAAATGATTTGCTTCGTTATTTGCATGCATTCGGAACGCAAAATGCCATGCAGCAGTTTTACTTTGATTTGCTACCATGGCCATTCCTGGCTCTCTGGCCGCTACACGGTTACGGGCTTTCAGGCCTCGTAGTCAACAAAATATAGAGACTCTACTCTCTTCCCATCCTCCGGCTTTTGCATGATGAAAAGGCGACACCTGAGCCTTTGGTACTACCCCGCAATTCGTTGTCAATCAGTGTTCTGGTAATCTCATACTGATGATGTTCTTTCTAACATTAACCATGACCTTGCAGTGCTGTCCAGTGTTACTATTCGAGGCATCCCGTGTCAACAAAACCGTTGGCATTCTTCGTATGGTGTACTAACTGAAATGTCTTTAGGTACGTGAAAGTCGGCAAGCGGAGGCAAGTCTTCGTCCCACGTGCTGTTCCCCTATCTGCATCTTATTATTCCCGTGGCGGGTAGAAGGCTCAGGTGAAGAGGTCTTGGGGTTACAACGGCCGATTTTAGTCCTTCAAAAATGGTATAACGAGTCGGAAAGATCGACACTTTCCTGCAGCGTGCAATAACGAGCGCTGCAGGGGCCATAATCATCGAAAAAATTAAACCCCATGATGGGAGTCAGTCTTCCATGCCACGGCGCTAAGATGAAGCCGAAGGAACACCCCTGGCCTAGACTCCGGCAAATGTATCCAGCAGATGCAACATCACTAGCCTCTAATATCATGTGCTATTGTGTGGTGTAAACAACCCAGGGTGGGCAGGTGCAGAAGGCCTTCCCGGAATGTTTAAATAGCCCCTTGCGTTGTTCAGCAGATGATAATGCAGCCCCTCCGTCGCTGGTGTACGCCAAAGTCCATGACTTAAGGAGCTCGTCCTTTCGGTTCTAAGCCCATCATGAAACCGAATCAAGTTTTAGCCTGGGTGATTGGGGCCTTGAGTGTCCCTGCAGCCCAGGCCGCATCCATTCGGGGACTCAACCAAGGGGTGCCTGCAGGGGGAGTCGAAAGTCGCGACATGGCAGCTGAGGCAGCAGTCGGTATATGCAGTCCAGACGACGCTACTTACAGCACGGAAACCATGCCAGAGGGGGCATACACTGACTGGGGTGCCCTCGGCCTCGATAATCTGACTTCTGGCCGACAATTCGTTACAATCGTCAATCTGACTCCCCACCGGTTCAAGCTTGACAGCACTCACTCCTATCAGATGGATACTTTTGATTGGGGGGACATTCCGTCTGGCCGCTCGCGACAGAACATTGCCCACTATACAGAGCGCGCCGGAGCAAACCAGGTGGATACAAACGGCGAAGCATATTACTCGATTGAGGGCACTGATAAGAAATTCGTCATTCGTGCAACAACACGCGTACCCGATCGCCACCCTCGTCGGACAGTAATTGACCTCAGTGGCATGGGCCTAGGTCAACGCGAATATCTCGACCCTAGACCGGAAGTGCCAGTTACTTTGGTAATTACTGGGAGCGACAGCCATGGATTCATGGCGTCTCTTAATCACGGTACCGGCAACTGGATGAAACAAATCTACGATGTCATCAAAGACAGGCCGCTCCAGCATATTGTCATGCCTGGCACGCACGATGCTGGCATGAGCACCATTAGCAACCAGATAACTTCCATAGGCAGCAAAGCCAACACTCAAACCCAGGCGCTCAATATCTATGATCAGCTCCGCGTAGGTGCACGATGGTTTGATATGCGAATTCTGAGTGTCCATCAGTCCAACACCGACGACTATGCATTCTGGGTAGCGCATGTCAACGACGAGACGGCTGCTGTTCCCATTGGAAACACCGGCGAAAGCCTAAGCAATATTGTCGATGAAATCAACAAGTTCACTTCGGAAAACCCCGGTGAGATCATATTCATCAAGCTTAGATACCTCATCGGCATCCGAAAAGTACCCGGTGGCGCTATCAAATGGGACAATGACATTGTGGACAACTTCTTCAGCGAACTCAAGAAGGTCAACAACCGTTGTGGTAACCTTGACACCAACACCGAGTTCCAGCGTCAAAAGGCTTCGTATTTTATGGAGCAGAACGATGGGGCAGGCTGCGTTGTTTTCCTCCTGAATGGCGACAATATACCAGACGGAGTCACGAGCTCATCGATTTCCGAGGGGCTATATCCGGCCTCTCAAATGGCAGTTAACGACCACTGGTCAGATCTACCCACCACAAAACCAGTGGCCGAGGACCAAACCTCCGTATGGTCAGGGATAAATCGTGTTGAACCATTTACCGACGACGAATTCCTCATCAGCCAATGGCTTGTATCCGCCGATGCCCTTCAAACAACCGCACTGACAATCCAGAACATCGCCATCATGCCCACTAACCCAGCCCTCTACTGGGCGGGCGTTAATGCCATGAGCCCTACCCAATGGCCGAATGTGATACTGGTCGATTACATTGGCGTTGTTGTCACGGATCAATTTTCTTGGGACCAGCTCAGTGCTGAGCTATACACCCTAGCTATAGGTCTGAACCTCTACATGCTTAGTGAGAACTGTGATGTGAGCGACCAGCGATCCGTTCTTCTTCCGGCTGCGGAAGCTGCCAGAAAAGATGCAATCCAGAGAGTCTCTGGAGCTTGGAACGGCATTATATATGCCAATGGGACGGTTGTCGATAACCCGCCACGCAATTTCCATCTAGGGCGCGTAGAGGTTCTGAGGAACGGCACGGTTTTCAATAACGGTACAGTTCTTGAGAAGGACATGCGAAATCCGTATTTACATTCGGCTCCTGTTTAGCTTATGCAACCCAATTGACGTTAGGCAAAGTCCCATTCCCCAGTTAGGAAGTTATACCATATTAGGACAAACTGGGCATTGATATTGCCAATATCTCACCGAGCCTTTCTTCTCATCTTCACCCATAATCCCTCAAGCCTCTATAGTGACTTCTGTTCTCCTGCCTTTGTATTCTCAACCACAACCTCCGTCTCCCCTTCAATAACCGGACTCCTCAATACCGCATCATCAGACTCCGACTCCGAGCCCGCCCCAACCACCCCATTCCGTTTCCTATCTCTTCTATGCAGCACAATCGCCGTGATAAACCCAGCCCAGAGGAAGAAATAGAATACAAATGTCACCGGCCACCCCTTTCGCCAGCGTGGGGCACCGTCCGGACCAGCCGTAGGGAAGAGTAGCAGGGGGACCCAGATTTGGAAAGAGTAGCCAAAGGTCATCATCGCACCCTGAGAAATAGTAGTGAGTAACTGTAGGTAAAAATCGATATATATAGAATGGAATGGAGACGGGGTTCGTACCATGATCAGTGCCCTTTCTTCAGAATCATCCTTGACGACGGTGTTGACTGTAGAGTACAGAATTGGGCTTGTGCAGCCCGAGACACCGAACAGGAACCAGGCGACAAATCTAACATGATCCTTTTAGCCACAAGACCTGCAATATTATGAAGGAGTATCGGGAACGTACTTTAGCGCCGTCGGGATGTCCCAAATGCACATGCAAAGCGTCGAGAACAGGGAGCACAGCGATGCCACGGTGTATATAATCCAGGAAGGATAAATAGCTGCTAATGTGGTCCCCAGCCATGAAGCAACAATTGTAATGGCGTAAATAACCGTGGGCAGCTGGTTGATCTGCGTGACCGAATATCCCTCGTCTTTGAGCCAGAGATTCATGTATGAACTGGGGTAGGAAGAGAGGATCATGCACCTATTGTCCTGTTAGCAATGCCTACCTCTTTATCTCTGTCCATATTTCTTCCTCCTTTTATATAGTAGAGGTCACAGGAAAAAGGAGCGAGGATACGCACGCATAACAGAACAAGAAAACCCAAATATGCCACCTGCTCAGACTTCGTTTAAAGACATCAAGACCCAACTTTCCCGGTCTCCGAATATTCGCCCTTTTGATTCTCTCCTTCGCAATCTCAATATCCCGCTTCGAAATAAAAAACGGCGGCGGCGAGTCTGGGATCCCCGGAAATATCACAAACCCGATCAGCGCCACAGGGATGGTAAATATCCCGTCGATGATAAACAGCCAGCGCCAGCCAGGCATCCCCGCGACGCCGGAGAGATTGGTGTATGCCGCTGCTTGGAGATACCCGCTTACCATTGTTCCTAGCGGGTTGCAGAGGAACCAGGTTCCTGCGCGCTTGAACAGGTCTGGGCCAGAGTACCATGAACCTGGCGCTTGTTAAATACTATTCTAAGCAACGCACTGGATGCTCACCTAAGATGAAGTGCGTCCCTGCAAATACTGGGGCTTCGAACATTCCTACTAGGAAGCGCAGGGCGTACAACTGGTGGACATTCGTCACTCGACTCTGAGCGAAGGTGCAAATTCCCCAGAGGATCTCGAGTCCAGGGAGGAGCCAGCGAGCCCTAATACATGTCAGAATAGAGGACCCCAGCAGTTTCCCACGCAATACGCACAGAATTGGCCGCGACATTAGGAGCATTCCGGGCACCTGAAATACTACATAGGCAGCATAGTAACATATATTAAAATAGTTGAGCTCGTTCCCATACAGACCGAAGTCCTCTTTCAGGCCGCTCACGTATGCATTGTTGATATTGGTCTGGTCCAGAAACTTGACGAAAACTGATTAAATTAGTCGCCTTGTAGGTAAAGTGGCACCATGATAGTCATTGACTTACAGCAAAGACAGGCGAAGACCAAGATAGAGACGTCGAGTTTGAACAATAACTTCCTCTCCTCGAGCGGATATGAAGATGGATACCAATTGAAAACCTCCTTGATTATTCCTAAGAGCGAGTTTGACGGCCGTCTTCTCACATCAGACATCTTGCTCGGCCTCTTCAAAGATATCTTTTTAAAGTCACGAAAGCAAAAACCGCATTTTCTGCCCGTTTATATGGCATGTTGATCAGATTGTTGCAAAGCGGCTTCTTTGACGCAATTCAACCCCACCTGTCTCTGCGACCCCATCTATCTCTATTAGGAATGAGACACGACCATGCGTGACACAGATGGTTGTGTAATTGCCATTTTATCGCCGATGGCGTGTCCAACCCCTGTTCTGAGCAATTGCAGATTGCTCTTATCACGCCAACCAAAACAACCGTACCCCAAACATCTCGGCCCAGCCCTAACGAGTCAGTTCCGGACAATAAGAGCATCGCTGCACTCTTCACATTGAGTAAGGACTATAGTTAGGGTAATATTCGACTTGGATGGCGTGCTTGATTGATAATCAATCAGATATCAGGGTTGGAGTATGGTTGCGGGGTAGCATGCGATGATACAGAACATGTAATATATATAGGCTGGGAGTTCTTGGTTTACTCTAATGAGACTACGTTTTATTGCATTCTAGTGCATTGTCTGCATCGACTGTGGCCATGACTGAGTTAGAGATCCCCCGCTACGAGCAGGTCCCTGAGACCAAAGAGGACCGTGAGTCTGCTATCCCATAGCTTACATCAATGTCATTAATGAAGACAGTTGACTGGGCCGAGCTGGTTACAATCGATCTCAGTCGATTCGATCAGCCAGGAGGCAAGGAACAACTCGTGCAACAATTGGATCATGCTGTCAAGAACGTTGGTGAGATTTGCCGAATAGAACCAATCAGGGCACCTGTTAATGAAGCATAGGCTTCTTCTACGTAAAAAACTTCAACATCACCCAAGAAGAAATCGACCGTCAGTTCGCACTCGGTCGGGAATTCTACTCCCTCCCTCTCGAGGAGAGACTCAAGTACCACAACACGCACGATCTAGAAAGGGGCGAGTACAACGGATACCGTCCGGCGGGACATCGAGTGTAAGTCGAACTCGATGGCAATACTATTAGTCCGCTAAGAAAGAAATCATAGTCTTGGAAATGGCATTAAAGACAACGTCCAAGTATACAACATCCCCAAATTCGACGGACACCATGAGCGCAAACAGCCCGCCATTCTAGCCTCCCACATCACCGAGATCGAAGCCTTCAGTCGCAAATGTCACACGGAGGTCGTCGAGAAACTACTCCGTCTCTTCGCCATTTTCCTCGAGCTTCCCGACGAGAACCAGCTAGTGCGCGACCACCAATATGACGTCGAAGGCGAAGACCACCTGCGCTACATGCATTATGCAGCCCGGAGCGCCGAGGAAAATAAACTCGTCGGCGAGCTGTACAGTCCCGGTCACACAGACCTAGGCACAGTGACGCTTCTCTTCCGACAGCCCGTTGCGGCGCTGCAGATCCTCAATTCGGAGGGGCAGTGGAAGTGGGTGAGGCCTCAGGATGGGACGATCACGATCAACACGTGTGATGCGCTGACTGCGTTGACGGGCGGACTGATCAAGTCGAGTGTTCACCGAGTGCATGCGCCGCCGAAGGACCAGGCGGGAATTGATCGGTTGGGGGTGTTGTATTTCGCCAGGCCGAATAATCAGGTTGTCTTGGATCCGATTGCGAATAGTCCGTTGCTGCAGAGGTTGGGGCTGACTGGGAATGTATTCACGAATGTTGGGAAGCATTTGACGACGAAGGAGTGGGTTCAGGCCAGACAGACGCAGCAGCAGAGGCGGAGGCAGGATGTGAAGGTTTCGGATGATGGAAAGTACACGTATAAGCCGAAGGACTTAGAGATCATTCCAGGGTTGTTGGCGAAGGTTTACAATTAGCCTGGTGTGGTATAAGGCGTCTGGAAGTAAGCTTGCTGGAGAGGAGATAGTTGGGTGTATATTGTTTCTCCCAAGAATGTCTATATGCATTACATTTGTTATCACTTTCGAATCAGCCTCCGGCAAGACGCATCGGAGCTTGTTATGACGAGAAATTGACACTATATCCGCCACTATTCGGATCTTGGGCAAAGTTGAAGTTATCCGTCGACAATCCAAACGGCTTAAGAATGCCATTCCCCAACTAGAATATGTTAGCTAGCTCCCTATAACCGGTCGGTCAACTCACATCTTTCAACTTGCCCATCATCTCCCCCATTTCGGCCTCCCGTGCCTTGGCTATCTTCGGCGGCAGCTCTCGTAAAGCCCTTTGGACTATCCGCTTATCATCCGCCGATAGGTTCTCCATAGCAGCGAGGATCTTGTAATCTTCCTCCGCCCCCTGGAGATTCCCCCAACCCCCTAACTCGGTCTTCGCCTTCGCTCGCCGCATCAGAGCTTTCGCTCGAATCCGCATGACATCGCGCTTCTTCTCATCGCGCTCTTTGATCTTCTTAAGCTGCTCTTCTTCCGCCATGTCATCTTCGCCGGATATTTCTACCACCGCATTGTCTAAGTCCGCTGGTGCCGTATCGGAATTCTTCTTCTCCTCAGGCTTCGTAGATGGCGGGACCACGCGGTCTAATCCATCTATGCATGCACTTGCACTATCGACCGCCGCTTTCCAGTCTTCCAGCTTCAAATAGCAAGCGGCCATATTACTCCGTACAACGGAAATCTCGTAGTCGAGGTAGCTAGGGCAAGACGCTATGGCTCGGTCATATGCGGAAATGGCTTGGTCGTATGATGCGACGGAGTAGAGTTTGTTTGCTTCTGCTTTTATCGACCGGGACTCCTCGAGGAGGCGCTGTAGAAGATTTCTGCGTCAGTTCGTCCGGTCCTGCGTGTGGGAATGCTGTTCGCTCACTGTCTCCTCTTCGGCAGGGAACCGAGCATCGTGGAAGATATCTTCATCCTCGTTGTCGCTCCCAATATGTTCTTTTATGTCTTTGCCCTTATCCGAGTTATGCGTTGCCATCGTTGCTGAGATTTTGGAGATTGTTAGACGTTGCGGGGAATGGCTGATACGGTCGGAGTCTGTGCCCCGATCTTAATGCCTGAGGCAGCAATCGCCGATAAGCCATCGAGGCCGACAACATTGGAGGGGAAAACGCTTGGACAGACCCATCCTCCACAACTCTCTCGTTTCTTCCTCTCGTTTATCAGCAACCTCAGTCATTCACTTAACAATGGCCGATGGAGTCAGAAAGTATGTATCCCGTCCCAAATGTCCATTTTCCAACTGACAATCGCATTTAGCTTCCCGCCCGTGCGGGCATGTCTTTTCGATATGGACGGCCTTTTGATCGATTCGGAGGACATATACACGGATATCACTAATCAAATCCTCCATTCGTTCGGAAAACCCTCTCTGCCATGGCCTATCAAAGCTCAGCTCCAAGGACGCCCCCAGCCAGATGTACACAATCCCCTTTCTCTCCCTTCCTCCTTATTATTACCCCGCCCCCGCTTACAGAGAAGAACGTACCGCATTCTAACAAAGTACCAGGCCGCAAAAATCTTCCACCACTGGGCACAACTTCCAATCCCACACGAGGAATACCACAAGCGCCAGGGAGAGCTCCAAGCAGAGCTCTTCCCCACCACTCAGCCTCTACCAGGAGTAGAAACATTGCTCGCAAAGCTCCTATCGACACAGAAGACCTCTAACCCGGTGCACATCGCGCTAGCTACATCATCGCACAACAGGAACTACCAATTGAAGACCAGCCATCTGCAGGATCTGTTCTCGCTATTCCCAGACTCTCAGCGTGTTTTGGGCGACGATCCTCGGATTGGAAAAGGGAGGGGCAAGCCGTTGCCGGATATTTATCTGCTTGCGTTGGAGACTATCAATGCTGGTCTGAGAGAGCGAGGGGAGAAAGAGATTGCGCCTGAGGAGTGTTTAGTGTTTGAGGATGCTGTTCCTGGTGTTGAGGCTGGGAGGAGAGCGGGAATGCGGGTCATTTGGTGTCCGCACCCTGGTTTGTTGGGGGCATATAAGGGGCGCGAGGCCGAGGTGCTGGCGGGTCTTACTGGGGAGCATAAGGAGGCGGAGAAGTCGGTGTCGGAAAAGGAGGCCGATGAGCTTACTGCGGAGAGGCTGCAGAGTGCCGGGAAGCCGGGCCACCTGAACGATGGGTTTGCAGAGGTGCTTTCGACGCTGCAAGACTTTCCCTACGAGAGATATGGTATTCAGCCTGCAGATGCATAATTCCTGAAAGAGTCAATGCTTTCAATAAACGGAATATAGGATAGATCTATCTAAACGACAAGCACAGCAACGTTAATATAGTCAATCATCAAATACATATATATACCCCGCTAATTTCCTATCATTCCCATATACAGCCCCCCCTTCATTATATTCCATCACTTCGTCTTCCGCTTCTCACCAACCGCTTCCGCGGCCACAAACGCATTTGTCACCTCCTTGCCGGCCTCCCAAAGCACCCAAAGCGGGATCCAGACCCAAAGAGTGTTAAAGAAAACCAGATAAAACCAAAGATAAACCGCATTTCCAGTCTCCAGCTGCGCGCTTCCAGTCAACCACTCCGGCGCAAACGTCATAAACCCGCCATACAGCTCCGCCGTCGCCAAGGCAGTAGCAACAAGCCAAAGCTTCCCCTTCGCAGAGCCCTTCTCTTCACTCGTCGCATCGCGGGTAGAGTTCCAGAGCAAATAACAAACGTAGACTGCGGCCGGTCCACCAAGTAACACGGTCAATAGCTCCAGCGAGATGACACTAGCATCCGCAGTCGCCCAGCGGTGATCGGCCTTTGCGTATTCCTGCCATAGACGCGCGCTGGGGCTTGAGCCGCCATACGCAGCGCCGTACACGCGGTCCTTGAACCCCAGGAAGGCGGGCTCGGTGGTGAAACCCGGCGGGAGGGTCGCGTAGCTAGTGAAGCATTCGTAGAGGAAGGAGCCCTCGATGAAAAGGTGGGTGAGGGCGTCGTAGGCGTGCCAGAAAAAGAGGATGCGGTTGCGCGTCTGGGTAGATGGGATGAGGGAGACGCCGAGGACGTAGGCGATTGGCATAAAGGAGAGCGCAAACGCGATGCAGAGGATTGTCGGTGTGTCGAGCTCGAATGGAGCTGCCGTGGTGGACATTTTGGATGGTGCGCCTCGTGGGCTGGGTGTATAAATGAGGTTAAGACTTGGATGTTTCCTGCGCGATTCAATTTCCGAGGGTTGGTTGTGTTTAAATATTCCGCAGCTCTCGCGTTTCCGGGGGGTGGTTGTGAGAAGACGAAGCTAAACCCCTGAAATTCCGCTGTTTACAATTATTAGTGGCCTGAGGCAGAACTGGGCCGTGATCGTCGATTTCCTTCGTGTTTTCTCTCTCCTCCGAAACTACAGACTCACCCTCCGGCCCGCGTCTGTCTGGCGTTTATCAGGTCCAAGATTTGGAATCTAGACCTCGACCGATTTCTCGGGGTTCCAGTTTGGCACATCGACTTAACGACCTGGTCAAGTTCATAATTCCTCCACTTCCAAACTTCTCGACTCGCTGAGTCGGCGCTGCGCAGGATCTTCCCGCGCGTGGAGTTGGTGCTTCAGTCCCACCGTCCACTTTCTTTGAGCGAGCGACCAACGGGATTGGCCAAGGCTGAGAGGCTCACTCTTTGATTGGATCTGGGTGCTGTCAGATGGGGCCATGGCGGATTTGCGGGGGCAGCTCACTTCAACTCTACTCCGGAGGATGCCCAGACAACAACCAAGGTCCAACTTATGGCAGAGTCTGGGCGAATCTATTAGACTGCGAATTGAAAGCTGCCATGGTGCGGGATCTCGTGCATGGCTATTTCTTTCAAGTAGTCCGTGGATGCCCATGCGCCCTCTCGCGAGGAGAGGCTCTATGGGCTCTCAAATGCTGATTTGTGGCCCTCGTGCCCTGGACAGCCTAGCTGGCCCCCGGCCAGTCAATCTTCCTCCGATATCTTACAATGCTGCGCCTCTTTATGGCGCCGAGGAAGAGTTTCTCGTGGACTCGCCATCTTCCTTCGGACCACCCACACGATTTCCAGGCTTGCACACCAACGCTGGACTTCCCACGCCTAAGCGACTATACCCTCAAAGAAACACATGAAGCATATCCATCATTCGCGTGATGGTTTGCTGTTGTCGCGTCTCGTAATTTTTCTGCTTTGTCGCTGGCTTTCCCCGCCTTTCCCTCCGCTGGCTCCATCATCAACTACGAGATACTCGATCTCTAACGGCTGGTCGATTGCAGCTCTTCGTCAATCGTATTCAAGAGGTCTACTATGACTTCAGGGGGTCATCTGCGGTGTGGCCAGTCACCCCACCCTGAGCAGTTCTTATTCCACTGGATACGTCCCAGATCGGCCCCTTCAGACAAAGAAAGTCTCTCATTATGCCACCCAAACTCGCTATGGTAGACATTTCAGCCCTCGCTCGACTTTCTTGGGACTTGTATCACTCATGCTACCTTATTTCTGGGGATGCGCCCGTTGGTTTTCGAAACCTTGTAACGGAACTGGCTTCGTTGCAAGGCACACTGGGCGCCTTTCGTGACCACGTTACCTCCAATTCCTCGTTCTTCGAAACCCTGCCCGAAGATCGTGTACACGGCTTGCAAAGTTGTTTACACGGCACCTATTCGACTCTCAAACAACTGGGTGATCTGGTTACAAAGTATCGAAGTTCTGGTTTTGGTGATGGGCCAAGATTTGAATGGGACACACACAGAGAGCAAGTTGAAGGACTTCGGTCAAGGATTATGGTGTACTCCGCAAACCTCCATTTATACATGACACCCACCGGCAAGTAAGTGTTGTCACTTTCCGCTTTGTCAGGCAGCTTCTTACCTGTATAGTTCATCTCAGAAAGGACTCGAAAGCCTAATCCTGGACGCACTGGCAACAACCCCTTCGCAAGAACCACAAGACAACCCCGAGCCTGAAGTGAAGCCCCCCAGCAGCGGCATCCACACAATGAGTACAGAGCGCCTGGGACCTGATGTCGCAAGTGAACTCGATGCGCCGAGCTCTGTAAAGCCAGATGTTGTCTTCCAACCCGAGAGTCCTCCCGGGGTTCATCCTAGCAACTCGACCTCGTCCGATTCTCGACTCTCCGAATATTCCAGCGGGTCAATCTCCACTGCTTTTACAAACAAAACATTTCCTATTTCACCATTAAGGACCTCGCTCAACAGTCCAACACCTATAGAACGCCACTTGATTGGCCGAAGTCCTGTTTCGTCGGGCTCACGTGTCACCGAGAGCCCATATCAAGACTATCCCCGGAGTCAGAGAAGTGAGTCGCTATCTGAAAGACATGAGTCTGCTCCGTATGGGAGCTCCATCAATTCTCCAAACACTCCCACATCTGCAGGCACTTTGCGACAACTTCACGAGCTCCAGTTACGTGACCAGCACCTGCGACCACTCCGTTACGAACCACGAGATACAATCCACCAGCCTGAGACTACAATTCTTGAGAAGTTTGAGTTAGCTTCCAACTATGAGGACCACTGTCAGAGCCTGAGTACGAGGGACTGGCTCAGGATTGCAGTTTGGTGGCAGCTCAAGGTGTGTTCATCATGCCCATTCCATGATAACAACTAACAAGTTAAAGGCGCGAGCTAATCTCGCAAACGGCGAACGGCCATCCCTCGTCAGCCCTCGAGGTAGCACGAGCCCATCTACTAACTCTTCCAATTCGGGTCACCAAGCCTATGTGGATCTATTAAAAGCGTCGTATATTCTTTATGATATCGTCTTGAAAAGGCAGTCTCCACAGTCATTAGTTATAGATGAGAACCGAAAATTAATTGCGGACTTATCAGACGTGGGTCCCTTCTTACTATCCATGTCTTGGACGAGTCTAATAAAAACCAGGGAATCAAAGAGGATTTTTCACAGTTTATTTCTGTGGATATTCCAGACCCCACAACTATCAGTTTGCACAACCTTGACATTTGGGAAGCAGTCCAGCCGGACGAATCTTCCTATAGTAATGAGGAGAACCTCCTCAGTCTGGAAAATGTCCGATATACTACCGTTGAGCTTGACGATGCTGGTGCGGAAGACGAGCGAGTCATTCTGCGCGCGTTTGTGAATGCCGGCATCGGCGGTAAGAAGTTTAGGATGCGCACCAAAACTGCTCCCTATATGCTTCTTTTGTCCACGGTCCAAGGCGAGAGCGAACCCAAACTCACCATCTGCAATCAGAGCGGTACTCTTTGCTTACAGCGGGACTGTGAGACCACTCCTCTTCTAATAGTGCTGTAGTTATTTGGCTAATATAGGCAATTTAGTTACGACAGATGATCTAACCCAACTGATAAAGGTATCGAATGCTACACTAGGGGGCATCCCTGGAGCAAAAATATCCGAACCTGTGACATTGAGCTTTGGCACAACCCCTGTGTCCATCTCATTCCAATATTCGTCGGACCTTGGCCAATTCATCAATATCCCAAAAGCGTATTTTGATGCGGTCTGGCAGCGTGAACCGTCGGATTCGGAGCAGTTCTCCGAAAGCGTCATATTCAAGAGCTCAGTGGATATTGTTGAGCAATTAAGAGCACCAATCATGAAGTCCATGAATCCTCCTATTATTACTCGATCATGCCAAGTGCGGGTTCTAGAGAGGACATTCGGAGAAGTATGGCGGTCGATTCGACGTATGGTTATTAGCTCGTCCATGGCCGAAAAGGTCCCTTCCAGCCTCGAGTTTTTCATGCCATTGTGCGGTGTACAAGTCCACCGCAATGAAATGTCTCAGTCAGTTCAGATCAAATGGTCCGACACTGGCCAGGAACGGTCGGATAAAACGGATGGCAGTTACAACCCCGTTTACTCCTATGTCTACGATGAAAATAGCCCCAATATCGGGCTAGATATACAGTTTCGGTCTCCGCAGCGAGCTGCAGAGTTTGAAAAGGCGATTCTTGGCCTCACCCAAACACCAACCTACTCCTGGGCTCAGCCAAGCAGCTCAGGCAGCGTATACGACGTGGCAGATGTTTCACTCGACCAAAAACAATATAAAGCAATATTTCTGTTAGAGAACCGACTGTCCTTCCGATATCGCAGCCTCTACTATCTTTACCGTGACATAGATTATATATACGACTCGTCCAGCATGAATGTCAAATTCCCCAAAATCTTCTACGTCGACTATATCTCTTCCCACGTGGAGCAACTATACCGTGCAACCAACAACATGCCGGTGATCTTCTCCCACTGCGAAAAGAAAACGGGAAACATGGAAGTGTTTTTCACCGACGAAGCCATCTCCCACTCATTTATGAGCTCTCTCGCATCCGGCTACGAGCTCTGCTTCTCCCGCCGCGCCGAGTCAATGACCACAAAGAAACAGTCCTTCCTTGGCTCCAACAAGTCCACAAAGGGTGAAACGGAGGTGCAACTCTGGCGCAAGGGAAACTCAATCCAGCTCGCAGCACGATGGACAAACAACGTCCCAGATAGGTGGCTCAGCATGTCAGTCCCTTCGGGGAGCTGTCGCAGCATCTCATCCCGCGACGGTAACCGCGTCGAGTTTCCCGTGACGGCATACACCCGAGGCAGCGTACTCAATCTTGCTGTCATAGCATCAGGCTCTCCGAAAGATGCGAGAATGGCGAAAAAGAGTGGGCCGGTTACTATCTATTTCCAGCGGTCGAAAGGTGAGTTGCAGCTACAATATTTCTTTAGAGAACTTCTTTCTTTACCCATCCGTAGCTAACAACCTGTAAATCACCAGATCGTGACGATTTTATTGCCACGCTTGACGGTAGTGCCCAGTCACACTCAGCGTGGAAATATGGACATGGCTACGACTTGCTTGGCTCCTAGCTCTGATATACATACGTTAGGCATATACTCCGTAGTAAATAGATAAAATTCGACCCCAAGTAAACATCAACGATCCTCAGATCAGCAGATATCAGATATCACATACATTTATAAATTATGGTCGTAACCATTTTTCTCTTCTGGCTGGTCATGGTGGAAGCCAACGAGTGGCCTCTGAAAGTCCCATGACTCGTCCACCTCGACCAAATCTTCAACGCATGATCTCCCCAACTGACATAAGTAAACGGGTGAGCGGCCCCTGTGGCGTCATCGCATCGGCCCGCTGCGACTTAATCTTGTAAGTTGCATTCCCCGCGAAGCCATTAATGATGGGGAATGATGGTAGTTGCGGATTATATATAGTCACGCTCGGATCTCGATACTACCCAGGTTTGCAAGAGCCCCACCACCATTAAGAAAAGAATTACGTGGTGTATAGAGGGAACATTTGTGGCGAGCAGCGAATGTCTTTATTGAGGAAGTTATTCTCGAATTTTATTCATTCTGTTTATAAATAAAAGGTGCTGGATTTGACGATGGGGGTTAAGCTTTTGCGGGGCAGTGCTGGGGAAGTTTCGCTAGCGTAACGAGATAGCGATGACTCTGCTGACTGGACTGCATCCGCAGCAAGGGGCTTAGTTATGTCTTTGGATATGAAAAGGGTGAAATCCGATTAGGCAGAGCTATACAAATAAAGGCACAGCTTCCCTTGTCAGCTCAAGCCCGCTAGTCAGCAGCGTAAAAGCAGGGCATGCCTCGCGCCTACATGACTCACGAATCTACTACTTACCTAATGGGCAACCTCGACAAACCTGCTTGGTTACAGTTCAGGTCGACCATGAACCCTCTTCGTGTCTTACATGGTGCCCCGAGTTTGTCACCTGGGTGAGGGTGCTGCGCGTTTTCATGGTGCGCGTGCGCCCTTTACGTGTAGTCCGCCTGACGCATGCTAAGAGGCTGAATGCTTTATAATCCGCAGTGTACCTGCTCCTGGCTGCCTGCGACAGAAATACAAAGCTTTGCCCGCTGCAGTTTCCCCGGAAGTTGTGCGAATGATGATGCGAAACGGGGCTGTTTCTTGCCACTGACTCTTTTTGTAGGTGCCTAGAGCTCCTTGCCCTTCTCAACTCGGCTGACGTGCATGTCCTTTAAATACACCTCTCCCAACGCGCTCGAGGTGGTTCTCGGACACTGTAATTCACTATGATCACCATGCCGCATTTCCACCATAAGAGACGTCATTCCTGGCCGTACTGCGGCTCGGGGATGCGTCTTCGCGAACGACGTAACCTGCCCATCATCACGGTGACAGCGCCGCCCGATGGGCTCGAATTTGAAAGCCAGTTCATGACCCCGGTGCAATCTGGAGAGCTGTTTGAGGATGACGCCGCATCTGCCGGGATTATTCGTTCTCAGCCAGCTCATCCACACCGACTTTGGCATCATCACTCTAAAGACGGAGCAAGACACGACCAGACCAGTGCCGCCACCGTCTCGCTGCGTAAGATGATGCAACCCCCACTGGACAGGGCCCGGTCACTCTTGGTTTTACCCACGATGCTGTCCAGAGAGACAGTGCCGCTTCCGTACTGGATTCATCGACTCTCCGCGCATCCCATAGCCACCAACGAGAAGAGAAAGACTCGAGATGGCGAGCGAGGCCGTCTGATGATCGAGAAGAATCACCGACGCTGCCACTCGGAGCGACCGCGCTCTTGGAAACAGCCAAGCGAGAAACTGTGGCCGCTACAGGAGGAGTAGTCTGGTGTTATTTCACTGCGCTGCATTTTTGTTGGTGTTTGAGGTTCGATATTTTGCTCTGCATTGTTCATAGAGCATAATTCTGGCGTAAGGACCGAAAATCGCATACTCCGGTCAGGTGTTTAGTTGTTTATCTGTTTTTTGCATGTTCGCATGCAGATTGTTATCTTGTTTGAAATAAAATGATTTCCCTTTCATTGCAAAATCACACAATGGCTGTGTAGGCGAGAAATGACCGCGTAGGCGAGAGACGTGGAGAAAGACTGGAGTACTTTCGTCGTGAGAGCCGCAAGTCCAAGCAGCCGCGGAGATTGTTATCTGTTTCTTGATGCCCGTGCCGTGCCGTCTCTGCCGAGTGCCCCAGACCACCTGCTGGGGACGGAGCGTCGGAAATCCGTGACGACAAAACGGGCACCAATTAGGGAAAGCGATGTCCGCGATGCAAGGACGCCAAGGAAAGGAGCTTGCCCGATTGTGGTCATCCAGCAGAAAACTGGAAAGCTGGAGGGCCGGAGGCTCAGGAGTCAGCGTGACTGGAGCGAGAACGAAACGGGCAAAGCCCCCAGACCATGTGATCTGACTCAGAGACAGCCAATCGACCGTGACTCAACCCGACCGACAATTCTCGTCTCACGAATCACATTCTCCGCTGTGTACTCTGTCCCCTCCATGCTCATCTCGAGTTTACCGCGTCCGTGTGGTTGCATGATGGACATTTGGTGGTGGTCCGGGTGTTCACCGACACGAAAGCCTCAGGAAGCGGCTGAAACAGTGCAAATGCAGCGCAGGCCTCCAGGCAGAAGCGGTCAAACTGCCGTCATCATGGGGCCAAAACTTAAGGGGACCTTCTAGCGCGAGCCCAGCGACATGGGGCAGGCCTCTGAAGGTACCATTATTGGCTGACATCGACCCAGCGAGAACAAGAATTCGCACTAGGCCCTACTGATGGACCTCCTGCGCACGTTGGCACCGTCTGATTTGTCCGTGTTTGACCGTCTCTCCTGCCCTGTCTCATTGCCAGGTGCGTCCTGATAGGACCTCACGTCAAAGATCATGCTAGCGCCTGCCCTACAAGGTCAAACTCCCCGCTTCATGAGGGTCCGCGAGACCAGCGAACCGATTGCCCGGGGCGTTTCTTGGTTCTCGACGTCAATCGCGAAGGAATGCCCGAGCGAAGGCAGCATAAATAATCGGCCAGATCCCCTCATCTTCACAATCTTTCTTTCCTTCATACCTCAGTCTATTCAAGAGACCATCCCACGCATTATACTATTCTTATACCTTGATCTGGAATCAGTGGTACTTCTAATCTTCATACACGGATCACCAACCAATCCACTGCCTCGTCCACAAACAAGCGTCTGACGCAAAACCTCCACAAACACCGCTATTCAACTTCTAGAAAAATGACTTCCATCACGCGCAACTCATTCTCTTCCAACGAGGAGCGCCCTCGTCGCACTCACAGCCCTGTCCAGATGACGCGATCGGGCTCCTCGGGCTCCAACAACTCCCAGAGAAGCACCGACGACCGCCGTCGCTACGACAACACCGTCTACCACTATGGCCGGCACTCAAACTACTGGCTCTTTGGTGGCTTTAGCGTTCGAGACACTGTCCGTGACGGCGTCGACTGGGTCCGCCAGCAGAAGAAGGGCTGAATGCATACACATCCTCTCTTCACCAACCGGACAATTTATCAACCAAAGGATCTATCTATGACACCGTCAGCTCGGTAGCTTTCGTTGCAGAATGCAGTCATGCACAAAGCGAATATCACCCTCCAGTATCCTCGACAATCCATCTATCCATCCATCAGCCAGGCGTCTCTTTCGATCAATCAATCGATCAATCAGTCACTTCAGAATGAAGAACGATGCGACAGCCGGGTTAGAAATAACCTGCTAGCGGGTTTTCCAGGTTCAGAAACGATCCCATTTAGAAAACTCGGCATCATTCCACGGCCATGAACAACAGTCCGCGCTGTATGAGGACTACGACCCCTCTCTTTACCACTCTCGATAGACGCTAAGAAATGAGAAACTCGTTCTTCAGCCCATTCATGGCTTTTTCATTTTCCCATTCGTAATGTTTTCCTGTAATACTAAGAGAAACCAATGGAATGAACGCCGTGGGCATCGTCCAAATTCTTCCAAAAAAGCACAGCAGCAGAATCCCTGTACCTACGTGCCTATTACCTGCGTAGTACTTTTGGGCCGCTGGATAACTTAGATAACGCCCTTGGACAACTAGCCCTAATAATCTAAACAACGAGACGCAAAAAAGGATAAACGAGGGTTTAAGACAGCAACGGGAGGTGGCTATATTTATAGATACGTACTATAGTATTTATCGCCTAGGAGTCCACGACATCCATAGCCCTCTCAAAAAATAGGCCTCTGCACTTTAGGTATAGATCGGCGACTGGTGGGTGTAGATTGTCGGCAGTGTTTTCTCTTGGGTCGCTATCTATTCAGGTACAAGCTGACTCTGATTATCGAGGTTGGTGGTTTGGAGATGGGGAACTTTTACCGAGACAAGATGGTGAGGGTACTATCAGGGATTACAGGTGTTATTCGAGGACTATACTAGTTGTGAGTTCGAGGTGTTCATGTCGCATCTGTTTGGGGAACCATAGTATATTACTAGGTGCATGTGAAAGCCAAGTAACGAAATAAGGCTTGTCTATAAGGAGAGCGTATGCTGAAATAATATAAAAAGGGAATAGCTGATGAGCAAGAGTCATGGACGGTAGAAGGACCGGAGCGGAGGCTCAGTTCTGGTTCCCAACGCTTCTCCTGCTTGAAAATGTTGTAACAGTTGCCCGGGCACCCAAGTGGCCGATGGCATTGCTGCTGCTGCTCTAGGATTAAAGAAAACACACGTAATCTGAGTACCCGGCAAAATGAAACCCCATCTTTCTCCTCAACACCCAAAGAAAGCTGTGCTAACAAAGAACGCCGGTGGGAACAAACGAAAAAGAGCTTAAAGAAAGATAAGCCGCACAGGTTTACGAGGGCAAAATAACCACCGGGTGATTATAATGCCCCCGAGAGGCCACTCAATGAACATGAACACCGGATGTCTTTAGAATGGATGTTTAGGCTTGTTGCCAGGAAACAATGTCGGCTTGCGATATTCCGATATTCTCAGGGATTAATGACTGCAGTTTTGAGACCTGACTCGGGGCTAAGCGGTAAATCTGTGTTAGCAAAAATACCTCTGGAAATAACCCCCCGAAAGCCAAAAATGCAGTGTGCTTTGTTGCCCCCTTGGTGCGGTTACTTACTTGGTTGCTGAGACGCGGCAGCACCCGCATGGACATGGATGACAGATGATTCGATAAATCCACGCACGGTCACTCCACTGGATGTATTGTTGACCAATGTAACTCGTAGCTTGTATTTTCCCGGGGTCGTAATCCTCAGAGGACCGAGTCGAGCATATCCGTTCGCGGTATTTCCTGCTCGGCTACGTACGCTTGTCGAAACAGTGCCGGTCAGACCGCCAGAGGGACTGGTTCCAGATTCATCTCGAAGAGACGCACCCGCGCCTAGCTGTTGTAATGGATCGCTGCTTGCAGCACCGATAGGGCGCACCGCCACGATGACAGGGAGAGAGAAGGGAACACCAGGACGAACGGATGCGGGGGGCGCGATCGCGAATGTGAGGCTGTATTCTCTGCTTGAACTCATTTTTGAATAGGAACCGGAATGTTTATAATGACGATGGAGGGGTTGAACCTGACAACGGGCAGAGAGAAGAGGATAGCTGATAATGGTGGTTGGAGATTGGAATTGGGAGGAAAGTGCTTGAATCTGTTGATATCGGATACAAAGAATTAAGGTTGGAATGGAGAGGTATTGCTATCTTTATATAGACGACGAAAGCTGATGTGATGGAAAGAGTCGGTCATGATCCAGGGAGTGGGCACATTTGTGAAGGTTCTGCTTGGATAAGCTTTCGCAATTCTTCAACATCATCTGCGTCTCCAAACCTGCTTCATCTAGGTATCAGGGAAATAGGCGTTTGCCACACATACGAGCGGCGAACTATGCCATGAGGGATCGGCAAAACATGGTAGATGAAGTATAGTAGATTGGTTGGTCAGCGGGTCATCTCAAGACGATAGAGCTGCAGGATGCAAAATGATCGTTTGCCGCGGATTGTGGGCAACTATTCGCATTGGAATAGTGGAACTCGCAACAACGATCGGATCAGGGGGATCAGTTTGCCACACCATGAAGCTTTGACTCGCTGGACCTGGGGCTGGGCAGTAGTATGATATGCTGTGCCTAATGATAGTCTGGTCCGGTGGTACAGCCAACCAGGGGACCATCAATGGTGTGTAGTCTTGCTTTTTCTCTCGCCATGGTTTTCTTTATCCCTTCGGCCGAGCCTCGGCGAACATTGACCGTTCCCCATCAACCCCCTTGATCCTGCAGACCCTTTTTGCCCATCGAACGGCGCTTGTAGACAAATTGTGCGAGTCGCTTAATCCGGCTGCGTGGATCACAGGCGGCATTTGTCAAGGCCATGGACGAGTCAAATTCCGGGATCTTGGGCCTAGCACGCATTATTTTCGGGTACTTGATCCATCCACAGTGTCGGTCGACTCTCGAACGAATCGCGTGGCGCCGGAGTGTTTATCCAGATTATTATAACCACGTTCTTGATAGCAAGGGTAAGATGCCTTCCATCCCTTATAGTAGTCCATAGTCGGAAAGTGTATCGAGCACTCTTTTACAGCGAGATTGTGCCATCGTCTTCACGGGCAGCAAAGCGAGTGGGAACGCGCGGTGGACTGAAATTCAGCCTCAACACAAAGACTGGCGTTGCTTCGTTGAGGCGTGGAAACCTCTCCATCCCGCCGATTGGCATGTATTGCCATGTTCGTCGTCTTGCACGGAATTAGAGTTCTGAAATAATCCTGCCTGCTCTCTGCCCTCGCCCCTAACAGAACTGGAACAGCTGGAGATACGTGAACTATCGACGGGGCGGGTTTGAGGATGGAAATTTGCGGGTAGTACGGGGCCCAAACGGGAAATGACGAGCGGTGGACCAGTTGCGGGCCCGCAGACCAGGATGAGATGTGACAGCCTGACCCGACAGGCTCATCCCTGTCTCAATCTTGTTTGCGCCACACCCCTGTAGCCGCATACGGTGTATCGTGGCGCATGACCCCAGTCTGTTCTTCTTTGTAGACTGAATCGAGACCCTCGTAAACAGCTCGCAGCTTCTGCTTAAACGTTGCTGCCTTCTGTGGCAATGTTCCCAGTTTATCTGACACGGAAAACAGATCTCAGGATGCAAGCACGAAGGATCTACTATCCGCAAGGTAAAGTAAGGACCGCTTATTTGGGTGGCACGCAAGAAGGATGTGGAGGTTCTGGATCACGCCCGCGTTACATGCCTTTGTTCGTAATGGATATCACCTCGATCGTTGGCGGCTGAGGTAATGTCAAAGCTCTCTATACGGCTTCCGGTTCTCTTTGTTAGTAGCGCAACACTGCTGTACTGGATCAACACCTTCAATGATACCATCGCATGCAAAACCCGTGAGAGTAGGTTTACTCTGGGTCGAAAAGCAAGGAATCGCTAAGAAATGGGGTGTACTGTGTAGTATACCCATCAATTTGACCAGCCACATCTGTGTGGCGGTGCTATGCAGAGAGTGGCGGTGTAGTCAATTGAGCAGTGACATCCATGATCCGTCAAGGCCCCATTACAAATACACACTCATCGAACATGAAACCCGGTTCGGGGACCAAGAATCGAAAAGTGCGCAGCAGACCCCGAGACCGAAACTTTCTGACAATGACCAAGCTGGTCTTTCCACCGCGATTCCTCTTCATACGGGTGCCCAACTTCAGCACACCACAACATATTGGCGCCTATGCCTCTCTTGTTTAAGATCATCGCCTGTACTCCGTAAGATCCTACACGATATGCAGATCCACTCGATCGAGGATTCGCAATCTCGCATAATGCATCCTTCGCGCAAGATCGGCTCGAACGTGGAAAGAATATCACTCTGGAGCATGAGGTCGTTGATAGAATCCTATTTGCCAGTGCTCCACCAAAGCAGCACCTTTCGTACTGGTCCGGTCGTCCGAGTGGATGAAACTACGAGTTGATTGGTGTCACCCGCGTGGTCGATAGTCGGCATTGACCGAAGCCCTACGGGATCGTTTAGCTCTATTTCCCAACTTGTCGCTAGCCGTTCGCCCATTGAAATGGCTTTGGTGGTGGCCCAAGAAGTTTGTCAACCGAGATTTCAACCGAAATATTGCCCCGCATGACATTGAAACAAATGCATGATGACCTCGTATCAATCTAGCTCATGCACATCGCAAAGCTTTCCAAACTGGAAACGTACCTTTGTAAAGCTCCATCCGTGTCATACCAATCAGCATTCATCAATATTGTGGCCTGGGTCACCGATGCTCAGACAGTATTTGGATGCAGTAGATGATGATGATTCTGGGGATTGGGCATGTGGATCGACCGAAGAAGGGAACAAGTATGCGAATAAAGTCAGCTCCATAAACTCCAGCGACCAGACGTCCTGCAATGGGTATAATAAGTGACTTTTTGCCGCCGTTGAGGCTTCAGAGTACTAAACATGTGCAACAACAGTACTGGACTAGATCAAGCCAAAGCCCGGGGAGGCGCGACAAGAGCTGGAATAGCAGTCAGTAAGCCCCGAAAAAAAAGAAAAAAGAAAAATCCCAGGGCTTATCAAAAGGACATGCTAACAGCGCGGATCAGTGCTCTTTTTGCAGAGTTAATGGCTCGGACTGGACTTGAGTGAATAGTGAGGCATCACTGCTGTACGAGGGAGGAAGGAGAAGTGAGGCGGCAGAGTGAGGCAGCAGAGTGAGGCAGCACACTCAATCACCTGATATAGCACAGTCTGCATTTAGAGCATTAGACTTCCAATAAAGGTAACATTTGCAATGAGCACCGGTCCAATGCCGATGGTGTTCAGCTTGGCGAGGAGATATACTTCGCGGTCAACCATCCAGGGACAAATTGGCGTCGCGGGAGGGAATAACTCGGGCATAAGAGCTGTTATGTACCTGAACGGGGATGGCTGCGAAGTGGCCGGCGAGGAAAGGCCCTCCTGCCCTCTACGTCGCCCATCCATCGCGATGACACTCTCACTCCGACACAATAGAGGCCCGACAAACATATCCACCTTCAGCCTCCATATTGTTATCAGAATGCCTACCTTACTGCGTGAATCTACATTCATCAGATGGCACCTGTCCTTTACCGGCCTCCACCTACGACTCTGATCCGCCCAACTCTGATTGCACCCCCAGTTACGCCTGTCCAGGCCACATCGTTTATTCCCCGCAAGCTTTTCCTTCAGCTACTCGCTGGAACAGTCGGCATCTTTATCCTTACCGTCCTTATCTGGAAACTCCCTCGCTTCCTTCGTTCATTTACAAAGGCCAGAGTCTTGAGAAAGGGAAACCCCCCATCGACTCGCTACGCAAAAACCTGGTACGGCTGGGTGCCCTCTCAGCGACACGAGGCCAACAAGCAACTTGTCCGCAAATTTATGGCAAAGCTACGCAGTTGGACTTCTTGGAGCTCAGCGAGTACCGATATCGAATGGGTATGGTGGGATCCGGATCCCCGTCAAAGAGAACTCGGTGCATATCCAGAAAGAGCATATCCAGAAAGAGCATATCCAGAGAGAGAACAACACCAGGTGCCTAAATGGAATACATGCTATGATTCTGAAATGGCTGACGCCATATGGAACCATACAAGTCCTTCCCGTCCTATGCCTAGATCAAATCCTGGCCCAGGGTCAGCCTCCCCTTTTGCGACTGGAGCACTTTTGCCTCCTGTTGGCTCTCAGTCTCTGGCTACTCCCATTCGAGGGCCTACATGTACAAATGGATCTTCACGGGAAGGCCTCCACAGTAGGCTTTCATCGAGATATTCTACAGCACCTCGGTTACAGCGTGCTAGGTTTTCTGAAAAGCTCGGATCAGATACAAGCTCACATGTTGTACCACCTGCTAGGCAAACCTTCCGCACGTTCCCGCGGTCCCCCCTTTACCAGAGTACCAGCCGCGTCCCGCTGAGATTTATGCATTATACCCAGTCGTCGCCACACAGCTTTTCTATGCCATGCCTTGCGCAGCGTAAAGGTGACCCGATACCCACACATTTATGTCGAGACTTGAACCCTCAGAATATCGGCAGTGAAGAATCCATTCCTGATATATCGCCAGTATTTCGTCGCTCGCGCAAGTACCAAGTTTGGTCTGCTCGGATGGGGGTGCAGACACTCAAATGCATTGGATACAGTACTCACACTCTCCCCGCAGGACCTCCGGGAAGCCCGCAGTCTGCATTATTGAGGAGTCTCTCGCTCGATAGTACTGCATTTGAACGTGCATATCAATATCAATATCAACAAAATCGAAAATGGACATCATCCTCGGATATTAGCGACCTAATTCTCTGCAACTCTGAGCACCAGTTCAAGGTCAGGCGACATGCATCTTTGAATGGATACAAAAGTGACATGAATGCACGGAATCAATGGAGTTCCTTGCCAATCCTGCGCGGTCATTCGACTCCATTCCGTCGTCCAACACTTCTTACCTGGCAAGAAGATTCAATGGGAATTCCAGCTTCAGCCGTCAAGACTCAAACAAAGGGCAAGAAACCAGATCTTCAAAAGAAGGAGCGCTCCTCTATAAGGAGAATGCCGCATTTTGTAACGGAAACCAAAGACTGGAGCAGTTGGGAGGTGCGATTAATATCCAACTTGGACCGGAGACTGGAGTGGATCTCGGACCAATTAACTCCAGGGCAACGGCCATTTCACTTCGCTCTGCTTGCAAATCATTGGTTGAATAGAAAAACCTGGATCGTTTTTGATCCAGTCTCCCGCGTCCCCACTGAAAAGAGGCGACTCTGGGGGGATCCGCGATTCAATGTCCCATATCCAGCCCCAAAATCAGCTCTTTCCCGGGGTCCGAAGTATCCCAACCCCAGTCATCGGGCAACCCAAACTCCCAAGATCAGCTCTTGGAGACTTGCCGTAAATAGACATAGGATGGCATCCGGGCTAAAGCCATTCACTAAGGGAATTGAGCTCTATGAGAGATCATCTGAGGACCCGCCGGATGGTAAAATCGACCCAAGCTGTTGGCTTATGCGACGACCCCCGCAGGGACTCGGTCTATCTGCTCGGCAGCGAGAAAGGTATTATGAGGGTGGAGCGGGTTGGCAGGAAAGGTGGAGTGACTGGCAGAGAATCAAGCCCGGGTACCGGATTCGCAAGGCAATATATGAAGGCCGAGTAAATAGGACAAGGGCGAAGGAGATTGCCCATGGCGTAGCTCAATATTGCCGACAAGTTACTTCGAGATTCAATGATTCTGATGCAAATCGCTGGCTGGATGTGAGAGAAGAACTTCCGACAGACGAATCGTCCTGAAAATGTATATATTCAAAGAATAAATAACCCCACAGACATTGCTGAAAGTGTGCTCCGTGATACAATGCATATTCTGAAACTGGCCTCACAAGTTGCAATACAACCAGACATTAGAGATCCGCCGATCAGGCCCCTACGTCAATTCATGAAGCCATCCAGGTCCATTAGTTACCCAATCCGTCATGAAACTGAAATCAAAAGTACTGTGGTTGAAATCATATTTCATGCAACACAGCCTCGGCATTCGACGAGATCGTCCCATGGCCTAAAGATACGAGAATGCGGTGGAATAGTTCAGTCTCAAGCATAGGCCGCGTCACCCATCCTTCCTAGTAGTCATAGATATTGAACTAGCTCGCTGAGTTGTATAAACGGCGCCAAGACACGAATCTAGGACTTTGAGCCCTGAACTATACGGCTTCCAAGACTCGTAATTTTGTAAGAGAGAAGTCAAATACCCTTAGGGTACTAGAAGGAAAACCGAGGCCGTCTGAAATGGTTATATCAGAGTAAGCAACAAGTCATCCCTATAGCTGGAAAAAAGCGGTTCCGCGCCACCAAGAAGCATCAGCTCCAGAGGTACCGGGAGTATTGCGCTCTCAACAGGGAAGATGTCTCGAGCAGCTCGAGGCTGACGCTATCTTTATCCCTCCACACGGGTTGGGTGGTCATAGTCTTCATACAGCTATTTGCACGTCATCCAGTCCGGGAGACCAGCTGAAAGGACGATATGGTATGATGATTTGCGGATCCAAGCTCGCTATTCATAGCTAGAGATTTTCGGATTGCTAGTGCCAAAATTAGATGCAGAGGCGGCTCTTTCGTTCGCTTCGCCATGAACATCTTCAGCGCCAGTCAACGTTCAGCGAGAAGTAGATGAAGGGTTCCAAGACTCATTTCTAGACGACAGATGGATGTGCAAGGCACCAAAGAGACACAATAATCCTTTAGGTATCTCGCAGTCCCTAGAAGAACGGGCGTTATCTCCCTGATGATGAGGAGTTGGACCATCCATAGTGGCAAATCCTGGCGGATGCAGACATAGGGCCAAAGCTAGCAGGGCCTAAAGGTAGAAATACACTTCCATATGATATTTGGAGTTGGGAATATGGATAGGTAGATGTTTATATCTTATATGTTACAGGTGATACGGGTTTAAGCAGTCTTAACCTATTCTCAAAGGTATGCTTTCAAAATTGATGATGATACGCCAAGCTCTTGTCCTTCATCTCGCAGCGATTCCAAGCAAACGCACTGCAGAGACGGACGCGAGGAGCACTCGATAATGTTTGACAATGCTTAACCATGGAACATTGCAAAGGCTAGGGTACATAATGCAGACAGGAAGTGATTCTTTGTTTCCAAAACTCCGTAAAACCCCATATATTCTTTCGTACCCCGAGTTTCTCCTCTAGCGGCAAGTGTGGCGGTACAAAGAGAGGCATATAATACAGTGGTATCGTAATATCGATGAAAGGTATCCGATAGTAGAAGGTAGCTAGTAGGCGAGGTAGGGCGCGATGTCGTTTAGAAACCCGGGGGGTTGACCCGCTGGCTGACTCTCGTCCATTTTGGTAGTTCTAATTTGAGTTCCTGTTAGATTCCATGCAATTCACATTCCCGGGCCTCTGAAAGCCCTCGGCCCTCGAAGAAAAGGATGGTGCAGGACCAAGCGGCATGGCGTAGTATGACTTACTATGAATGCCCTTGCGGTACGTCTTCTCCTTCTTGTCGAAAAGGGTGTATTTGTCTCGTGGTAGCATCTCCTCCTCTCGCGGCATTTCCTTGTGCCATCTGTCGATTGCTTTTGTGGACTCGCCGTTTCGGCGAAGAGCTGTACTAAGGGTGTCGACTACGCGGTCAACAGCGCGCAGACGCTTGCGTTGGCGGGTTTTCTGGGGCTGTGAGATGCGCCATGGGATTTTCCTATGCGAGAATAGGTATTAGAGTCGGCCATATTGTATTTAAATCCAGAGGAGGTCGCGTGTTCAATGGGGGTGTGTCGAGACCGGAATGGCAGAATCTGGCAGCGTGCAGGGATACGGAGAGGAAACGTACCATAGAAGACCCGAGAATAATGGTGACGAAGGTTTGAACATCTTTGCTCTATGATGCGAAAGCAGGCGGTTGTAGAAGTCGCTGTGATGGTGAACTTCGAACTTCACGGAGTCCTGCCTGCACGGAAAATCCCGTCGAGGTTTCGGGTGGTCCGTGCTCCGTCAACCTCCGCGGCGCAACAAATTCCCAGAGGCCAATGATGTTGCCGATTACTCTCACGCCCTTCCCCCGGTCTTCTGCACCTCGTCGACAGTGCTGCATTCCACTCCCTTCTTCATGGTTTTCCATTGCGTATACTGCCTGGTTGCGCTGTTCGTTTCTTAGACTTTGTTGCACTTCCTATGGATACCCGATAGAACCGACACGATGTCGCGGCAAACAGATTCTGGTGCAACGGGCGAGAGTCCCTCTCTCTTTTGGAGGTCGCTCTCGGCCACCACAATATTGAGTGTCGCGGGGTTGTGCCGGTCTTTCTTGTATGGGTGCAGTTATCCCGAGACTCATGGCATGGAGCAGTTCCTGGAGCTGCTTGAGTCGAGAAAGGATGCATCGCAACGCAAGAAAGGTTTACTTACAGGTACTGGCATCTCCTTCTGTTTGCTACGCGACGTGAACTTGTCTAACGCAATATATTATTATAGTCTCCAACCACATTAGCGTGTACGTACGTATATGCGCCTCACGACCGAGGCCATTCGATTCTCTACATGCTCATACGATAGCGCTGACCGGCTCGCGACAGAATGGATGACCCGCTGGTGTGGGGATTTCTCCCCTTGAAGTACAACTTTGGGCTCTCATCGTCGAACAGAAGATGGGGGCTTGCTAGTCATGACATCTGCTACCAGACCCGGTATGGGCCCGTGTTAACCTGTCGGTAACAATTTGATCGCGCCGGCTAACTCTGCGCGTTGGCAGACCCTTGGCCTTGTTCTTCACAATGGGCCAGCTACTACCTACTCATAGATCTGCCCATTCGAAGCACGGTGGTATCGCGCAACCAGCTGTGACCCAGGCGATTCGACTCCTATCTAAAGGTCCCTTCCCCGCCGAACCGCACCTTGCTTTACCCGAGCGTCAAAGCTGGAGCTTGCAAAACGTCTGCGTTGATCCCTTTTCCGATCTTCCTACGGCTTACACCACGGATGGCCATGATTCCCACCTTGCGCCATCCGCATACTCCTGCAATTCTTTCTCCTGGGTTCATATTTTTCCAGAAGGAAAGATTCACCAAGCTCCGTCCAAAACTATGCGATACTTCAAGTGGGGTGTTGCTAGGTTGATACTCGAGGCGAGCGAATGTCCCGACGTTGTTCCAATTTGGTTAGAGGGATTCGATCAGGTCATGCACGAGAGCCGTGGGTTCCCGCGGGGTGTCCCGCGACCTGGAAAGGAGGTCAGTGTGACGTTCGGGCAGAAGGTGGATTCTGAAGCGGTCTTTGGCGAAATGCGCGGTCGATGGCAGAAGATCAAGGCGAAGGCTGAGCTGGCTTCTCCAGAAACTCGCGATCTTCCGCTCGGTGCTCTGAGTGACGAGCTTCTGTATGGAGCGGAGGCCGTCGAGTTACGAAAGGAGGTAACGAAGAAGGTCAGGGATCTCGTCCTTGAAGTCCGAAGGTCTCGGGGACACTCCGATGAGGATCCTAAGGCAGGTCTTGTCGAAACGTGGATCGAGGAGGGACCGAAGCGTGAGGGAAAGATGGAAGATGAGTCATGGGTTCGGGATGTATGAACTTCAACCTACTGTAAATTAAGATGCAACGAGATAGACACAATGTACAAAATCAAATTAGACTTGAGAAGCGCAAAGCCAGAGAAGCTGAACTTGGTGTGCATGAAGTATGGGGCGAATTGCGCGATGACTCCTACTCCTGTGATGACTCTTGACTCCGCCTCAGCCTCACTTTCTTAGTGTACCCCTCACCGTCATCGTTTAACTCCCCAGTGTGCCCTTTTCCTTTCTTTTTCTTTCAATCACCTCAAGCACCTATGCCCAAGAAACACCACAAGAATACGTTTTCAAAACCCGTCAGCACCCCCCACCATACCTTAGCCACTTCGAGCCCCCGCAGCAGCCAGAATGATCGATTCCGTTCGCCAGCCTCGCCGAGCGGGGAACCCGAACAACCTTCAGTCAACGACCTGATCAGCCACCTGCGCCGGACACAGGTATCGCCATCGTTATCTGGTAACAGCCGCAGTGTACCCCGACACATCGTACCTCGGTCTGTCCACCCATCTTTGCGGAATTTGCTCGAGCTCCCCGAAACTCCACCACCCCGTCCCCGTCCAGATGCTCGCCGCACTACTGTCATCGGCGGACGGCGACCGAGACGGACAGCTGGCCCGCCTCCACCTGAGAGCTGGCTTTCGGGTGATACCAGCGCAGAAGATGCTGAGAAAACTGAATTGGACTCCGATGAAACGGCGAAGGTCATCCACCGCCTTGAGCGCCTACCGGGCAGGGAGTTTCCTGTGACGGGGAGCTTCGTGCATACGTTGATGAAGTCAATGGCCATACATTGGGCATGGCATGTCGCATACGATGGGCAATTCCTTGGCTTATTGCCCACACATATTAAATTATTATTGTTGAGCTATGTTGGATACTATTCCGGGGAACAGCCTCTGGCGGGGTTGATGCGCGGTCTCAAGCCCCTGTTCGACAACTCGGCTGCGTTTGACAACGAGGGCCAGGATCGGATGGCTGACGGCGATTCAGATGTTACGCATCTTGATCTCAGCGGCGCAGTAGGCCGATGGATTTCCTTGAAGCAGCTCTCTATGGAACTATTTCTTCCCAAGAAGGCGCCTTCTCAGAAAGACACCGCGGAATCCGTCCCTTTGTCTTGGGAGGATGAATACGAGGATGGGGCTGACGCCGGTCCCGGCAATGCTATCCCCAAGACATTGCAGCACCTGCGTTTTGAGAACCTACAGTATTTATCTTTGGCACATCCCCACCCATCGTCAGTAAACTGGAACTCGCTTATCAGCCTGCTCTCTCGTCTGTCAACGATCACACACCTCTCTCTAGCACACTGGCCAGTCCCAACGGTTACACCGAATGCTATCAATGCCAGCGTCAGACACCCAGCGCATAGATCTCTTACCTTCGCCTACGGTGGCACCGACTCGTACTCCGCAATGGAGAACAACTGGGCCGAATCCGCCGGTATCCTCCGCAAACTTTCACGAGTGACCTATTGCCTTAAGTGGTTAGACTTGGAAGGCTGCGGCGACTGGATTCCAGCCCTCAATTGGGAAGGTGCCGGGCCCCAGGGCGAGACATATTCAGCAGGCCCCGAGTGGAATGGGTCATGGAGAGACATCGAATGGATTCGTCTTGGGCCGGGATGGCTTCCCCATGTCGATGACACTGGGAATGTCACAGATAGCGTGGTGGGTCTTGCATCGGAAACGAATGCTCCCAACCCTCGATCCCTAGCCTCTTCTGCCTATGCCCCAACGGCAGTCGCATCAACCGAATCATGGGACGTCGATGAAGAACGTCAAAAATACCGGATGGCAAAGGAGCTAGAGCGGTTCCGAGAGCAAATGCGTGCCGCGAAGGAAGTCCAGCGGCGGGTATTGCGGACTAGGAAAAACGGGCGTGGGAAATGGGTCCATTTCTCCTTCGGCCTGGAGGAGTTGGCAGATGATGTTCGAGAGAAACTACTTGGGCCGGAGTTGAGAGATACATTCCTCTAGATGGTTCTTGTATTATATTCTCTTCCAAATATATATATACAAAACAACATTTGATGCTTCATCTCCAACCTTGCGGCTCGTGGTTACATTTATATGCAATTTTACTGTACAAACTGGCCTGGAGCGTTAATCTATAAATGTCAAAATCGATTCCTATATGCATAAAAATGATATCATGTGCAAATTTTCCGCTTCTACAAAATCACAACTGCCCTCCTTCCCTCCTATAGAGCTAATTATTTAGATGATTCACTTCCTCCCCTTATTAAATGTCTTCAACGGATCAACCTTCCTCACGGGCTTCCCCCTGCCACGATTCCTATCCCTGGCTTTACGAATGCGATTATCACCCATCTTCCTAAACCCAACGAACCCAACATCGTCACTCGAGATACCCTTCTTCCCCTTCGCCGGCATCAAATACTCAGGGATGTGCTTAAGGTGGGGCTGAATCCGCGCTGAGCGCAACTCGCCATCGTGACGCAGCTGTCTCAGCTCATCGGGATTCTCCTCGAAATGACGCTTCAGTTTCTCGCTCTTGACCAATTCCTGGCGGATCTCACGTGCGCGGGCTTCCTGGACCGCAAGGCGGGTGATGGAGCGCAGGGCATCGGACATACGGTACCGGAAGGCATCGACCTGGGTCATGTCGAAGTGGTAAGGTTTGACCTCATGCCCGATTTTGGACTGGCGCTTGACGATCTTCTTAAGGACGGACTCGTCGTGCTTTGCTGTGGGGATTGAGGTGGGTTTGTGCTTGCCAAAGTTCTCTGCGGGGACGACGAAGGAGAGGGCCATTCCTGTTTTGCCGCCGCGGCCTGTGCGGCCGATGCGGTGGGTGTAAGATTTGGAGGTGGTGGGGAGGTCGAAATTTAGAACACAGGCGACGTTTTGGAAGTCGATACCGCGGGAGATGCCGTAGTCTTTTCCCTTAGAAGTAACTTTGCGACGTTTGTCGGAGCGGTTGTTGGAGGTTGATGGGGCTTCTTGTTCGTCTTCGTCGCTTGAGGGGTTGGCTTCGTCTTCGACTGCTGCTTCCTTGGATTTTCTTGACGATTTTGATGCGCCGAGGATCTCTTGCTCGTCGGCGGCAATGATGATGTCGTAGACACCCTTGTTGAATTCTTCGACCACGTGAATACGTGAGTTTACAGGCAATTCGGAGTTCAGAACACAGCTTTTGATTCCGAACTGTTCCAAGAACAACTTGAGACGGTAACTTCGGTCAATATCTCCGACGAATATGATAACCTTGCCCTTGATCAACTGTAACTTGAAGATGACATAGGTGAGCAGGAATTTCTCATCCTCCGCGCATCTGATTTCAACGTTAGCTCACGAAAATCATTGCAGACATAACCAAGATTTACTCACTTGACGACAAACTGGCTAACACCGGAACCTTGGTCATCCTTCTCCTCCAACTTCAAAACTACCGGGCTGCGACAGAACAAACCCTTGAGAGTATCCACCTCCGCGGTGAGAGTAGCACTCATAAGGAACGTCTGTACACCCCGTGGGATTGCTTTGGACAATGCATTTATATCATCCTCATAACCGTACGAAAGAACCAAATCAGCTTCGTCAATGACAAAATGCGTGAGGTTCTCCAAAGAAAGTGCCGACGTTCCAAGATTGGCGATGACACGAGCAGGTGTCGATACGACAATATCGGGGTAATCTGCGAGCATTGACTTTTGAACGGCATCCGATACTTTCTGTGTCAGATTCACCGAGCGAACATCCTTCCCGCAAAACGCAGCGAATGTGGTGACGACCTTCTGGACTTGCTCAGCGAGTTCTCGAGTGGGGACGAGGATGAGGCCGGTAGTAGCCTTTAGTGAGGGGTCGATCTGTAAAATGTACGATTAGTATATACTTGAACACCTTCTATAACCTGGATATAAGAGAAAATGTGGAGATTACGAACCGCCTTTTTCTGAAGAATAGTTTGCAAAATCGGAAGGACGTACGCGGCCGTTTTGCCAGAGCCGGTTTTTGCACGGGCTGTCTTCGTCAGTACCCTATACATAAAATCTGTACAACCAACTCGACATACCTAAGATATCCTTCCCCGCAAGGGCAAGTGGAATAGCCTTCGCCTGTACCGGGGTGGGCTTGCTGAACTTCTCTTTAACCAGGGCTTGGCGCAGTCGGGGATCGAGGCTGAGGTTTTCGAAGTCTTCTGTGGTATCGGCGTCCTTCGTCTCCTTAGCCTCGGCAGGCTCTGGAGATGGGATATCGTTGGCGTCTAGCTTCCGCTTCATTTTTTCTGTCCGTCAAAAGAAATGCGCTGAGAGAATGGTTCCAGAATCAAAGATTCAAGGCGGGTGAAGTTTTGCGTCAGAAAATCTGTATGGCGGTGAGCTTTCTCGCGGCAGTACTTTTAGCGTCCCCACCTCTTGGCCGGAGTTACTCTATCGGATTTAGCGTTGGTGAGGAGGAAGTATATAAACTTCATGTAAACAACTGAATTTCATTCAACGACTAGACATTCTGGTTATACTATAAAACGCGGTGACGCAAGACAAAGCCTGAAGCATCAAAGACCGAAAAATTGGAGAGCTGCCGAATACCAATAACAACGTATTGTGTAGCTACTGCCATCGCAAGACAGACATTAGTTGTGGATCTTGCAAACGTATGTTCTCAGTCTCATCAATCGTGCGAATCGTATTTTCGCAAACGTGTTGTATAAAAGTGTAAAAAAAAAAAAAGATCCAAAGTTGGGTTTCCGTTAATATTTTGCATCTCAGCGCAGATATACACGGACAGGATGAGCATAATATTGGTTGACATTAGTAAACCAAGTTGTTCATTTCGTCTCTCGTGTATTGTATAAATCTCGTCATCGATTTGCTTGTTATTCTTCCGATTGGAAGCACTTTGACGTTATGTTCCACAGTGTGTATTTTGCCAAAGTCCAGCCTCGACATAGGATTGAGTGTTTCATCATACGACTCAACGGCCACCTCCAGAGGCTCCTTAATCATACGTGGCTCGTTGGCCTCCCGGATGGGCGATGTACCCCGCGGGTATACAATTGCATGCGTGTCAGGGTCCACGTTTGGCTTTGCGACACCACGGTTGCCATACGTACTTATGGGGCTGGGCCGCACGGTCAGTCTTTAATGGAATGAAGGATGAGACACTGGTCACTCACAAGCAAAGTGACTTCTGGCCGGTTGTGCTGAAAACGACCATACGGCGAATAGCGCTATAAATCGGCTCATTGAATCGTCCTGTAAACGTCGGGCCGTGGGTAATAACGGTTCCGTTCCCGTGCCCGTTCGACATTCCATAGTTCTCGTGCCATAGTATTGCGAAGATCTAATCATAATTAGACATGACGAAAACGACGGGCCAGCCAAAGCCTTTGCACATACCTTTCCAGTGGTGTAGTAGCTTCTTGGTTGCAAAACATATCCTGAGATAGTGATTGTTACTCTTTGTTCTAGTGAGGTGAAGGGAAGGCCTTACGTGGATCCAGTGTAGAAATAACAGCAGGATGCTAAATTTTCATTAGGATAAGTCGACCAAATTTTACAAAGGACATTGACTCACACCGTCGAAAATGGTTGACTCTGAACGACTCGACCCTCTTCTGGGGCTGTGGTGGGAGTCATACTGTTGTGGAGATGTCAAGTCCATGTTTGGATCAGGGGGTTGGCCGTTTGGGGGTGGATATCCCTGGTAACTCCCAGGACCGGGTACGCCAGTTTGGCCAGACGATAGACCATGAAAATCATCAAAGGGTGTACCATAGTGGTCTTGACCAGCATGACCCGGGGCATGCATATACTGGAGTTCTCCTGCACTTGGCGGGATCCTTCGAAATTAGCATACAAACAAAGTCAACATCAAAGCCTCAATAGCGCCACTCACTGTTGAAGAGGCTGCCTAGGTAACGCCGAAGGTTCTGCATTAACGACACCTCGTGGTCTCTGTGCATCGGGGTAAGAGTCGCCGGGGTAGCCCTGAGCGTAATATCCCGTAGACTCGCGCGAGCGTGAGCCTAGCACGGGGTAAGCTTATTTTCCCGTTCACAGAGAATCGTAACTTACCTCTTGGGCGGGTAGAGTTGCGCTCATCAGAGCGATAATCGTCGCCATATCTGGGAGGCATGTTGAGAGCGGCACTCGGGCTTCCCAATTGTGCGAAGCAATAAATTGAAGCGAGACGCTATCCCGACTCTCCAACCCTTAGCCAGGATGCAGTGAGGAAGTGCGTGCGACGAAAAGTCGACCCGGCTGAATCACAACACATGCTTTATACCCTGGTCCCCCAGCTCTCGAGCAAGTGGCAGTCTGCATTTCCGGAATAGAGACGAGATGAGGCTCTTTTCAAGCGACAGCCCCCGCTTTGGGAGTATGGAATGCACGTCCATCCTGAGTTGTCAACACATGACGCGAACAATGGCCTGCTAGGCCGGCTCGTGGTTGGGTCGAGGGAGATAGTGGAGGGAGGGGCCCCGATGCCATCGGACGGGAGGAACGGGGATTGCGTCCACTAGTCCCGGAGCTCCCCCCACGACTCAATCACACTCGACGCTCTCCCTCGCTTCCCTCCTTTTCAGCCCGGATCAAACGGAGTCAGCTCGCTTCCTGCGTCGTGGTTCGCTGCAACTCGTCGTCATCGCCCGTGATAACTGATGACACCCTGGGCTGCTCGGCGTGATCGGATACTCCCGCATGCTGCGACATGAGACGGCAAACACTTGAGACGCTTCCATGGTCCGAATCCTGCTCGTGATTTTGTGAGAGATTCGAACGGACCTCTTTTGGACGGTTCTTCCGCCTATGAGATGCTATGATATCCTAAACCTTGCGCAGAGCGGCCAAACGACGTGTCCGATGCAGTCGCGAGGGTTACACATTGAGTCACGGCCGTTCTTTGTGCGTTATTGGATAATATGACATTATTTGCTACTATTGCAGTTGGGTTGTCGCTTCCCAATATCAGGCTGATTACCCAAATTTGGGAGGCCGGAGCAGGCATGCGAACTTTACGAGGTTAGGTAGATGAAAACCGCGTCGCTCTGACGGAGGAATCCGTTAACACCTCTACATTGCCCGCGGCCTCTGAGCCACCCCCTGGACACCCAGAAATCTGTTTACTCTTGACGTGCTCTCCACGTGGGTCGGCCCGTAGTTTCTCACCCCCACAGCCGGTGACGCCCCTGGGCATGGGGCCACCATGGTTGACTTTCGAGCCCCCGACGGCGCATTCTTGAACTGGCGCACCATAGCAACAAACTTTAAGAAGGGAATGGGATGGGTAAGGCTGTTTACTTCAACGCGCCCCTTCCTCAGTACTTCAACTTTACGCTGGCGCGACACTGCTGACAATAATGTTTGTGGAGGCGCTCCAGTATCGGCAGAATAGCAAGACCGAGTCCGCACTTAGGCTTGAGAGCCAGCGCAGTGAACCTCGCCCTGATTCAACCGGATTTCTGCATATCAGCGGGCCCGACGCGCAAGGTGTTCCTGCCTTGCCTACATATGGCTCCCAGCAGCACTCACCCGGTTCCGAGCCTATTGGCCCAGCGCCGCCTGGCTCTAATAATCAGGAAACTGACCAGGGACAGGGCGATGAACAGGAAGATCATAATGTACGCACCACAAGCCAGGGGGATATCTCGAGAAACGCCCGTGAAGCGCAAATCGTGAACGTCTATAAAAGGCTCGATGACTTCTCTGCATTACGAGTACACGCCCGCCAGTCACGTATGGCGCTTAGTTACAAGCGAGAAGACGAAATGAAACTTAGAGTGGAGCTTATGAAGCGTCTCAACGCCTTCTTTGCCAACTTGGACCACCCCGAGGCAGAACCAATTATGCAGGAGTATGAGCTTCTTCAGACAACTGCAGAAGAATATGTGAAATTGGAAAATAGTTATCGTGAAGAGGAAGATAACCTGGAAGAGCAAGAATACATTCTCAAGATGTCCATGGAAGACTTTGCCGGCTCGTTCAATAATGGGGGCGCACCAAACTTCCAAAGTGATACACGATTCTCAAGCCCGGGCACAGAAGAGGAATCCACGGACGAGACTCCTAGTCATGTAATCACTTACCTGACCGGCATAGCGCAGGAACGGATGCTTCAAGACCAACTTGCAGAGCTCGAATCAGAGTGGTACATGGCCAACGAAAAGCAGGCACAAAGGCAGCGGTTAGACTTGCCCCTAGATCAAGAATCTGCAGATTTCTTGCAGACATTTGAAGAAGAACACAACAATACATGGAAGGACCTAAATAATACACAGATGGATGTGGACGCTTTCCGCATGATTTGCCTAGAGCAAGATCATAAGCGCTTCGCTTATCAAGATCTATCTTCCCTCCACTCTTATCATCCGTACATGGGTGGTCAAATATGGGAGCCGGAACCAAACCCTTTAAAACTTCCACCCCAAGACTTGGCAGTATTCCCGGAGGAAACCGGTGCACTATCGCTGGGCAATAATGAACATTTGGAGATAGAAAGTGGTATCCCAGAGATAACGCCAAGAAGCCAGCACCAATTCAACCAAGCCCTCCAACAAAAGTCGTCCATCAGCTCTAACGAGTACATGAACAAATGGATGCTCCACCAGCTTCGAATCTCATCAGTTGGCATATGGCGCCTTACTCGCTCGCCTCTCTGGCAACCCCTTCGCGAGCAAGGCTGGCAAGACCAAGATATCGGACAGGCTGTGCTCGATACCTGGTTCTCCGATGAGACGGCGCTGGCGCCCTCATCATATAACCCGTATTTAAATAACATCGACGACGGAGAAGATACCGTAGTCGGATGTGCAACGGGTCGCAAACCGGACGTGGTGATGAGAGCCCAGTCTTTACCCTCACCACCATCTTCACCACGAGCGTCGGCCCCGAAAGTAGGCAGTATGCGGCCGGGCTCCAGCCCTTGACGTTGGCTTTACTTTCATTTCCTTTCCTTTTGTTTCATACATACATTTTCTTGAGACTTGCATACTTCTTCCGGTCCATTCATTTTTGCTGCGACTGTATTTTCGCCATCTTTTCTTTTCATATGTCATCTGCATCAACCGTCATCTATATACAAGGGCAAGCATTCGGAGGGTTCATGCATTTGTTTAGGGTGCTTCCAGTTTTATTCTATTCTGTTCAAGGTTGTCCTTGTATTATTAGAAGAATATTTATCGGCTTTCGGTTCAGCATCTTTAGGTAGTAACCATTCACAATCAGCCAGCGGTTTAAACTAGGGTGCCTCGAAACAAAAAAACTACATAACGCGACTTTCGTTAGATGCGAGAGTTCGACGGAAAGATCTTGAGTGTATGTATGCCTAACTAAGTACAAAGTACGTAAGGAAACCTACGGGGGAAAACCACTTTAAATCGTAGTGCTATCAAATAATACAGATCCCGATTCCATATCCATCCATCCCCGTCATAATATAAACCATATAGTAGATAAAGCAAGAAAAAACGACTCCGGATGAATCTCATTCCCGTAACATAAACATAAATCCCGGATCCTCAATCCATTGTTCCCATTGCGCTCGTAAAGTTTCTAGACATATCAATCTCAGGTAACCCAATCAGGTCGATATTATTTACAATTTGGTAGACAGGCAAGTCAAGTGGAGATTTGCTTCATGAGTACCGAGTCTCCTCAGTCGCTATCACTCAGACTATCCCTCCGCCGGCTACGGGCTCCATCGCGGCGGTAGCCCTTGCTGAGACCGGGAATTGGGTGGTGGTAGCTGACAGTGCCGATGTCTTGTTCTTCAGTGTCAACGTTTGAGTACTGGTAATCTGAGCGGGCTTGCGAGTTTGAGGAGAAGTCGAGGGGTTCGGTGTAGTGGCCACGAGACTCGCGCTTACGCGGACTGCTCTGGCGAGAAGATGACGTCGGGGGTGCGCGACGTCGTTCGCGGCGGCGGTTGTGTCTGCGGGCTGATGGTTCACGGACCATACGTTCTGTTGTGGTCTGGCTCATGGTCTCTTCCGAGCCGGGGGCGAAGGAGAAGTCTCGCTTCTGATGAGAAGGGCGAGCAGGCTCATAGGCGTAGTCGCGGACTTCGCTCATCTCGCTTTGGTTGTAGTGCGTAGGTGGATTCGAGGTGTCGTAGTCGCTACCGTAGTATGTGCCATCTGCTTCGCGGTTGATGCCACCAATCTGAGCAGGCCTTTCCTTGCGGTAGGCACGGACGTCCTCGTCCGCTTCGCCCTCATACTTTTCGTGCCTGCGCTTGCGGCGGAATTTATCGCGAAGGTTGCGCTTGCGTCTCGGTTCTTTCTCGGTGATCGTAGTAGCAGTGTCACTGTATCCAGGAGCGGTGTCGGCCACGGTGTAGCCATCGTCGGTGTAGCCTTTACCAACGATGCTACCTCCACCTAGCTTTGTGCTCTTTGTAGCATTACTAAGGGTTCTCCCATCAGGACCCTTTCGCCGCAAAACAGTTGACTTATAATCTTCCCAATCACCCTTCCTCCAAATGAATCCGCCGTCCTTTGCCCAGAAAAAGAACCAAATGGATGCCAGGACAAGCGCTGCTCCCAGAATAGCAAACAAAGCATACAATCCGCGCATGTTTATGCTGCTTGGGTCCATTGCACCCTGTCCTGGTTGGTACGTTCTGTCCGCATCACGCACGACCAGTGTATGTGTTTTGTCCACTTGAGTCGTCGGTGTCACGGCAAGATCGCTCTCGAGTTCTCGTGGGGAATTCTGATGGATGCCGCTGAGAATGGATCGACCAAGAATGCTGGGGAACCACCCCGCCTGCTGGACTGGAGGCATGGTTGCTAGAGCTGTCAAGAGCACGCAGCCCAAGACGAGTCTCCGGTAGTTTCGTTAACGGAAATCCCAACAACTATTCACCTGACAAGAAAAGACCCGTATCGAGAGGCAGATTGCGCGGTGTTGTTCGCGATCTCCAGCCGATCGGTATACTTCGTAGAGCAGGTAAATAGAATGTGCAACTAAAGGCAAAGCAGTCAATGGTTAGGTCAGTAAGTTGAACAATGAAGAAAATCAAGGCTCAAAAATGAAGGTATTACCAAAAGAAGAGAGAATGTAGTCAGGAAGGCATCGAGAGATCGGGTCCCAGCCCGAAAATGCGGTGGTTGGAGGAAACGGAGAGGCTGGGAATGACGCTCTTTTGTTTGGGTTGGCGCCGTGGCCGGGGTAACAAGCTGACTCAGCTGTCTTATCGACCACGCTAACCCGATCTGGATCTACGCCCCCCCCCCCAGTCAAGACTGGAGACGATTCAGAGCCTTTCTTCGCTTCCAGCCACGAGGCCATGGTAGCTAATCGAGATTTACGAGCCAGCTAGGCTTGGAGATAGGGTTTTCGACCCAGCTAAAGGGCCCGTACTCGGACTAGCTTCGTACAGCATTTATCGACCTTGATGACTAAAATTTAACCACACAAACAGTCTACGCCGGAGTATTTTGATGCGAGTGCATGTGAGGACTTAGGACAGTTGCAAATCCAAACAGCGTTCTGCAGGCGGTCTTGGACAAGTTGCACTGCGCACATATTATATTAAGCTTACTTTGGCGAGAAGAGCACTCGTCAAGCCATGTAGCGGGGTCGATATCGCTGGGCAAACTTTATCTATGTAACGCATACTCGAGATCAGAAGCTTTGACGGCGATGGAGATAATCAGATTAAATCCACAGTCCCCGACGAAGCCAAACTCTAGCAGTGTTAGGTCCTTAAGCAGATAAGGCTTGACGATTAAGCGGTGCGGGAGACAGCATGAGAGCAGGGTTCCTATGCGACGGAGGCGACAGTCGCACCGGGGAAAAACACTGCATCGAGATATCGCGCTCGATGCTGTTGAGTGGCAAATTGGCAGGCACTACATTGTCGTGACTCACATTGACACCTGTCTGGTGGGCATTGGGCAGGAAATTAGCGTGCAGGAAGGCAGGATCATGGGGCAGGCTCCATCATAAAGTACGCAGTGTGCGGAATGGGAGAAGGGGAGTTCTCTGATTGAGTCTCCATATCTCGACAAGCCGTAGCTTGGTAGATGAATCAATTGTTGGGATAGAATGACGTAAAGACAAGTGCGAAACAGACGATTATCAGCCTCAGACAGACCCCGCCATGGTGAGGACCTGGAGGGGCCATGTTGGGAACTTGGAGTCGGGACAATAAGTCACCTCAAACGACTCCAGTGTCTAGAGACACTGCATCAGAAATTGTGGCGCTGGTGAAATTTCGCTCCTTGGGGAGGCGAAGATATCTTCAAACACCACGGGGGGAAGCTGCCGTGGGATCCAACCGACGAGTGGACGGCCAGCATTCCCTGTCATGAATCTCACCAAGTGGGCGAATGGAGGGCCGGTCCGACTCCGTTGCAACCATTCCGAGCAGCTTGTCGGGTGGAAATTTTCTAGCGTTCTTCTCAGACTTCTATGGGGCTCCGTTCACCGAATTGTCCTCCACTTCGCTCATGGATCCAAACGGAAGCCAAACGCAGTGGAGGCAAATGCTATTGGGCCGCAACAGCCAGTCCGTCGGCCGTCGTGCATGTCTTTGGGCAGCCAGCACGACGGGGCAATAATACCGGCACAGTAAGTGGCGTAAGTGCTGCAAAGCTGGTCTGACGATGTTATTGTTGACTGTTGAGCTGGCGGACAGGAAAAGAAACAGGATGGATGAAGTTGAGCTAAGAATGGGGCCGGAGTAAATAAAAGTCAGTTGTTCCATGGATTGTTCCATCTGCGATCCACGGCTTCCGGTTGATCCAGCGGGGTTGCCCTGTTATTTCCACACCTCTCACCGCTTGATTCTCATCGTACTCTTGTCCACTGGTGAATGAATAATCTGGATGAATCCTATACTTCTGTATGGCCTTGTACTCTGGAGACCGTGCAGTCATACGTGCATTCATATCTCCGAGAATCTTCTGGAGACGGAGTTTCCTTGCATACCGCGTCAACCTTCTCCTCATACTCCAATCTATACGAAAGTACTGTCGAGTCCGAGCTCGTCGCATCTTGTTCCATACTATCATGTCTCGGTCTAAGGTGTGTTGGAGTAATGACGACACTGGGGAGCTCGATTAGTGGCACCGTGTCGCATATCGAGATGTAATGTCATGGATGTGCCCTCTTCTCTTCCCTGCTTGTAAGCAGTAAACTCCGCTTCCACGAAACTCGAAGCGAATGCGGAGTATAAACTTCGCCCTCTGTCTCGAGTCGTCACATGTTGGAATCATGAGCCAAAGCACGAGCCGTCGTGTAGAGTTTCACAATCGCCATAGAGTTCTGCCCCCCGGATGGACTACCATCCTAGCAGTCGCTGGTCTGATATGCCTTCGTCTCACAAAAACGCTCAAAACTCGCGAGCTTTGGCAATGATCCATTTAGTGAAACCACAACTTCTCGGGTGTGGATAAACTGGAGTGCGTTTCATTGATGGACGGACATTCTCTCAGCCCCCGAGTCGAGTCGGAGTATCCATCATCGCTGCGATGAGAGCGCGCGATTGAAGCTTCAGGCCCTCCATTATCCCTCCAGACGGCTGAGTCGGTGACCCCTTGCGTCGCCAGCCCGTGTCTGTGACGGTATGGTCCCTGTCAGATGTACGCTGCGCCGAGTGTAGTAGAGTAATGCCACGCCGATTCAGGTAAGGTCCACGCCATTCTGGGGTATCCTGGCACGTTTGGATTCCCGAGCGACAATGAAGAGTGGCATTGATAGCTTCACCTGATGAGTCTGCAGCATCTCTGCTGTTGTCTAGACACGGCGCGTGGTATGGCTGCCTATCACTCGAGGAAGGTCGGATTCGATTCGGCCACGACGGTGCGAGCAAGTATATATAGTTGGATAGACACTGCAAGTAATCCGTACGATACACCGATGAATACACTATACCTACAGCAACAAACAATCAGTTAGCGGCAGATCAGGCATCGCTCGGCAGCCACTCGCCTCTCATCCCCACCACCATCATTCGCCCTTCCGGTTTTTGTCGATGGTGCTGCTCCGGCAGGAAAAGTGTGGAAAAGTCGTGGAAAGACGAGGTATTATTCGTCATCCAGAGCAGACTTGCCGTTTTTGCATCTCCGAAACGAGGAAGACGTCCAGCAAGGGGGAGTTCGACGGCAAAGCTCCATGGGAGAAAAAATACTCCTCCGGCTAAGAAATACCAGACGATCCGTTTTCTCGCGACAAGGGCAACATCATTATCATTATCGCGACTATTATTACTCCGCTGGAGGGAGTTGGGTTGCGACTTAAAACTGGCGTCTGCGCGAGCCCACGGCCTCGCCCTGCAGTTTCTTTTCCCCTCTTCTCCGTCCGCCGTCCATTGCTGCCTCACTCTCACTCTCGCCGGCCACTGGTCGGTGATCTTCTTCTTATTTACTGCCTCGTTTACCTCTTCAGCCTGATCCGGTCCTCTCTCGTCTTCTCGCATTCTTGCTCCCTCCCATCTCCACACCGGACCCCACCTGGCCCTGTCTGTTCTCTCCGTCAGGCCCAGATCCAAGTCCAACCCCTCCATCAGTCCAACCGTCGTCGGTTACACGCTGCTTGTCTGCATTCACACACTGCTGCAGCCTCTCGACTTTTTCCTCTTTGAGCCATCCACTCACCGTTTGCCAGCCGACTGCTGCAGCGCAAGCGCGCTTCCTCGCTCTTCTTTCCTCTTCGCCTGATCCGTTGGTGGATTCTGGATGTGTTCCTGTCTTGTCTGTTCGCTTCCGCCCGCTTCGTCTTTCCACCCACTTCGTCGCTAGTCCTGCGCCAAACTCTCTTGACCAAACACCTCTCTTTTTTCGATGGAGATACCGCTATCTATGGACGACGCTGCATCCACTGTTCATCGCTGACAATCAACGATCTAGACGCCGTCATCAATTACGCTACGCCCAACTAGCTGATCTGCGCCTCTGGATCCTTTTTTTCACCTTGCGACTCTCCTCAGAGTGTGGGTTGCTGGACCAAGCCAGGAAGCGGGTGAAAGCACCAAGTGGGAAAAGCACAATTCAGTTGGGGGAAAAGAAAAAAAAGAAAGTAAAATAAAAAGAAACGAGGAGGAAAATTTTTTCTTTGACTCATTTGGATGAGCAGCGGCAGCACTGGCTGCTGTGAGTGACCAAAAACCCCCGAAGCCCTGTCGGGCCAACACGTTTCACGTCATCCACAGTGCCTTCACCAAAGCCAGCACCCCCTCCCGCTTGGGGACCCAACTTGGGCCTTGGCCGCCGCCAAAAAGCCATGTCGAGGAAAGTTCCTCACGCCGCCTTCGTCGAGGAATATGATGAGGAAACCCATGTTAGCCTCCCGGAAACTCGTCAAGTTGCCAACGCCACTGCAAAACGCTCCAAGGCAGACATAAGGAAGCCGGCCAGGGAGCCCTTCGTCGAGGCTGCCAGTGATTCAGGCTACTCGAGTCGCACTGCCGCCACCGTCAACAGCGCCCAATCTGTCCCGCCGGCCCAGAAGACTCCGGTCCCTCTTAAGGTCGACACCTCGCACAAAAGAACCGAGCTTGAGCGAGTTCGTTCGCGAACAAAAGACCGGCCCAAAGAACGGCCGCGGGATCGCAGTGCTCGTCCATCACGCGACGACAAGATGCACGCGGGGCCCTTTTCGGCTGGATATCCCCCGGTCCACGTTCCACGATCTCCATCACGATCCCAAAGACCCGAGCAGATCTATACTCAACAGTATCCGAGAAGCCATTGGGATACTGACCGTGGCCTATACCATGCGTCAACACCTGTTGAGCCACGACAACGGGAATACCGGTACCACTCTTCGCAAGGGTCTTCTTATGACTTCCCTCCACCGTCGCCGTCGCCCCACACATCGCGTTACCCCCCATCGGCCGTCGTCCAGGTCTCGCAGAGTAACCGCCCGCCAGGTCGGAGTGCTCGTTCGAATTCCTATCATGCCAACAGTCGCCCTGTGAGCTTTCACGGGATGATGCCGCCCATGAACGGGATGATGTACAGTGGGTCTCCGATGGACCGATATGGCCACGGTCCGCCTCTGTCCTCCTCAGCTTACTCCAATTCTCCGGTGTATCCTCCGGCGCCTCCTTCGCTCTACTCTCAGCAGTCATCTTACTATCCTTTTCCCGGCGCCGCCAGCCCACCTGAACTTCACGAACGTTCATTGTCCCGGCCTAGGGAGCAACAACGTTCTCGACGTCCGTCTGTGTTCGAGCCTCCCCCGATTGATTATGGTACATCTGAGGAAGAAGAAGAGGATGACGACGAGGACGTGGAAGAAGAACCGCCGGAGCCAACCCCACCTCCCCCACCTCCCGGACCGCCCCGTCAGGCCCGACCACGGCTCCCATCCCATTCCCGTAGCCGTGGCGAGGAAGACTACTACCAGTACCAATCGATGCCACCGCCACCAGCACCAGCCAAGAGCAGGGCCCCTCCAACCATCATCCAGAAACAGAAGCGACCTGAGTTACCGCGAAACCCAGCAACCACTGCGTCTGTAATGTCTGAGCGTCGTCCTTCGCGATCTCTTGACATGACGGACCTTCGAGATGTTCTACCCGAGTATGGATACCGCGGGCCAGGCGGACAAACTGTGATACCTGAGCGGAACCGGAGTCTCCGACGTCCCTCCGTCGCTTACCACGACTCCGCCAGGCCAGGCGGTCCCCAGGTTGCTGTGGAGAACTCGACTCGGCGACGTCGGCCACCCACTGTCTACAACTACTCCCCGAGTGACGAACTCGAGGAGAAACAACGTGATGTGGAGGAATACCAGGCATCGCAGTCCAGCAAATCCTCAGCCGTCCCAATGTCTCTGAGCGATGCGTTGTTGAAGGCCAAGGCGAATTCCCAGCATGCTGGGAGTGATAGCGGCAGTCAAAAGAGTCGGTCAGCCAGCAGCCGAGGTAGCGGCAGTGATGCTCGGACTCGGTCTGGTGGAAGCGGTGTTTTGACTACGACTCGGCCACCTGAAGACGACGATAACATTATCATGACGATGAACGGGGTCACGATGAGCTTTACCCAAGAGTCTGTGGGAGGCAAGCGCATCAGCGTGCGGACCGGCCAAACTGGAGCTGTTGAGTTGAATATCGAAGGAAAGCGCCCCAAGAAATACTTGACGGGTGGTTCCGAATATACAACCACTAGCAATAACTCTAGGAAAGGCGACCGCAAGTCTGACCGCGCCAGCCGCCGCTCTAGTCGCTCAACGTACACCGGCGGTCGTTACTAGTTGTCTTTGTCGCATTGACACCTGAGCTTTACCCGATAAGAAGCCTGACCGAGAAGCTAACTGAAGAGGACGGGACTGGCTCATGCGCCGGATTTGTCGAGCTTCTCCGTGTTCTTGGACGGGCGTCGGTTTGGGTTACTAGCAAACAGGAAACGATGCGGAAGAGCACGACGCCACTTCACTTGTCCGATTTTCTTTGGGAACAGCGAAAAAAAAAAGTTTGATGGTTTTGGGTAAAAAAGAAGACTGGCTTTGGAATAGGAGGCTTTCTCGATTTCTGTCCTGAGCACCGACTCGATCATTTCCGCTATGAAAAACAGCGGGTTTCAACACAACGTCTATCATGTTCTACATGATTGTATGATTTTTGATGACCTGCCACGATTCAATTTACGCCTGATGTTTAGTTGATGCTCATTTCTTGTCACGTTTACTTATGGTTATGGTTATGTTTTACGTCGATGTGACCCATGTTATACCTTTGCATCTGTCTGTATGATTTTCTTCTGCATATCCCAACTGGTTTCTTCATCGTTTGTTTGTGTTGCGTTTTCCCATGCTCTGACAGTCAGCATTGAAGAAATGAGCCAGGATTGCTGGAGGAAAAGATATACCCCTTGTTTCTGTTTCGTGTTCGTGATTTTAGCAATTCATGCATGTCTTGCACCTTCTCTTCTGACTTTTTTTCTCTTCTGCTCCAATTTAATTCCCCCATTTGCATTGCTTCACCTAGCTAGATACCTTGTAGTCGGATGTTAGGTTGGCCCAGGCCAAGCGATCCATGTCCGGCGATACCCTCACCTCTACCTCTATCTCTACATCCCTACCGCTGTACTTTTTATCCTCATCTTCACTTTTTCTCTGTTCCCTATTCATACTACCTTCACATAATCTGTTGATGTATTTTCCGACTTTTGACCCCAGGTTGATACATACACATACCTAGATAGACTTGCACTCAACTGAAATCTTTGGTTTTGGTTTACTTTGACCCGAATGGTGGAGACATAGTCCTTATAAGTTATAAGTCTTTGCGATATAGTAAAAGTCGCGGCATGGCATAGCTGTCTTCTACATCAGAAAGGAGCGTAGCTAGAATATTAGAGTTAGTATGGTAGGTTATATATATATTAAGTTGTATTAAAAAAGAATTTTGAAACAAATTCCTAAGCTTCCAATGTACCCATCGAGCTTTACCACCTTCTCTGACCCACCTGATCTCCGAAATATATAATATAATAAGTATAATAATAGTTAGGAATGAGGCCAATGCCCGACACCCAGTGCACCAACTCAACCGCAACAAACCAAAGGGATCTATATATACCAAAATAACCCAACTCAGTAATAGCCTGCCTACCTCTTTCTCAAAAACAGCACAACAAACCCGAAGAGGCGATAGACCGCAATAATCCCAACGAGGATGCCAACCCACTTGCCAGTCCGGCCCGTCGCGTACCCGTACTTCTCAAGGACAGCCGTTCCGCGGATCTGACAGGGGTTGGCAGGATCAGCCGCGTACATGCACTTACAGTCAGCACCGCAGGAGTAGCTTCGGGAGGCGAATTCGTTGACCATCATTCCTTGGAAGACGTACGCCTGTTTTTTAAACTCTCGTATTAGTCTTCGTAACTAGGAGTTAAGAGGACGCGTGGGTGGGTGGGTACCTGGTAATCAATATAATGAAAGACATATTTCCAGAATGGGTTCAGGATTGTAGGCGAGACGAGAAACCCACCGACACTCATCCAGAGGCCGTTTGCAAATGCGACGAGAGCGAGTGCGATGACGAAATTGGGGAAGATGGATGTGACGAAGACGACGAGGGATTCGGCGGCGACTAGGTCGAGGAAGAGCCACATGACCCAGGTGAAGAAGGCGGAGGCGCTGGGGCGGAAGTTGGATAGCCAGTAGGAGACGATAGAGAAGAGGATGGATATTAGGACTGTTGTGGATGGGTTAGAATAGAGGTAGAGGTGTGATGGAAGGGTCGTACGTACAGAGAAATGGCAAGCCGATAATGAAGTTTGAGATTATGAATGGGAGCGCGCCGTATAGTCCGTTCGCTCGTTCTTTTGTGAATGTTGCGCGGTCCTCAAGAAATGCCGGGACGTAGGCGACGGCCATGAAGCTCATGAATGCTGATCCGAAGAACTGGCGTGAATATTAGCTAGTGTGTATTTGAGGGCAACGGCTCAAGACGTACAATCGCATTTATAAATGGCTGGATATAGTCCTGTTCCGTCTTTAAACGTAACCAAACAGTGCCCATCATAATTGCCAGACCTGCTCGAGTTAGTGTATCCTGTATTATAACCGGTTGTACTTTACGTACCCATATACATGACTATACGGATGCCGTAGGCTACAACATCGCGATAGCTTTTGATCAACGAGCGATAAAGGAGAGAAAGCGTTAAACTAAGCAAACCCGGGTGACTGGTCTCATCCGCTGTAATCTTCCTGCTGTTCTTTTCAGCGAGCTCCCCGCTTTGGTGAACTAGTCCACTACTCTGCGGAGACTGTGCCCATGCAGTCTGAATCTTCGTCACATCATCCCGCATCGAAGGCTTATCACTCGCAAAGTCAGAACTGACAATATCAAGGATGAACTCTGCAGGGTTGGTCTGAGGAGGGACGGGATATCCGATGCCACCGAAATACGGCGGGACGTCCTTGACAGGGCCATAATAGCAGGTTTTGCCGTCGGAAAGAAGCAATAACTTATCGAACAGTTGGAATGTCGCAGAAGACGGTTGGTGGATACTCACTATAATAATGAGCTTCGCAAATCAGCTTTGTTCTAGCCAACAACCCCGTCTTGAGCAGATCAGCCACCTACCTTATTAGCCCTAGCCAATTTCCTGACGTACGAGATGACCTCATAGCTTGCAGTTGAATCTAGCCCGCTGGTGGGCTCATCGAGAAACAGAATCTTCGGACAAGTAATAAGCTGACTGGCGACGCTAACCCGCCTCTTCTGCCCACCGCTGATGCCCTTCCTAATTGGAGTCCCAACTAGTGTAGATGCCTGATTCTGAATTCCGAAAGCCTCGAGAAGCGTCTTGATTCGTGCAACCCGCTCCGACTTCCTCACAAACCTGAAGAACTCAGCCTGTTAGAACTTTCCCAAGTACAAAATTGCCTATGGATGCACCAATCCATACATACCCTGGTAGCGATAGATCAGCCGCAAACTTCAACGTCTCCTGCACCGTTAACGATCCAATAAGCGCATCCTCCTGCTCAACATAGGATGTAACGCGTCCGAAAGTCGCATTATCAATCTCGCCGCCGTTGATATAGCAGTGGCCCGAAGACTTAGCGCCAGACGAGGCAGCGCGGCGTGCGAGGACATTGAGAAGTGTGGTCTTGCCGCAGCCCGAGGGACCCATAAGCGCAACTAATTCTCCTGTGCATTTGTTAGGTATACATACACCGTCGTCATGGCGCGTTTAATTGCCCCGCGTCTTGCATATGGGTGGATAGATGGATAAGTAGGTGTAAGGTACGGTACGCACCTTGCTGCACGCTCCCATTGATGTTCTCAATCAGGTTCCGAGGCCGTTTCGTCCGCCGGTCCTTAACCGTGACAGTGAGATCATTCCAGGAGAAATTCTGGACTGAGTGGTTCATGAGAAAGTTGTGGCCGTCATTCTGCTCTAGATCGCGGGTGTTCAGCCCGTCACTGGAGGAACTGTATGCCATTGTTTGATTGCGCGAGGCAGGGCAAAGTCAAAAAAAATTAATAGAATAAATTATAGTATGATAAGATACTTGTCCTTGGAATCGAAGGCACTCGCAAGTAAACGGACTCGAGAAGAGGACAAACTCCCGAGCCGCGTACTCAAGGACCAGGGCTGGTTCATTTTATCTGTCGTGTAACGGGGACTTGGGCGGGTCTCCGACTCGAGGGAGGACCAGCAAACGGCGACATTGGAGCTGGAGCCAGAATGGAACAAGGAATGGTCTAGCAGGGCGCGAGGGTCGGAGTTCAGAGGCGTCCAGCAAGGAGGGAGAGTGTTGGTGTTTGCCCACTCAGATAGTCCCCGAGCGAGTGCCTGAGGCAGCCAGCTCTGCTATATCTCTCGAGTCCCCGTCAGGACATTCCAAGGTCCTTTCTAGAACGCATTGCTCCCTTCGATCCATGATCCCCGATTTAGCACCCACTTTCTACGGGTCAAGTCCCCCGACTCGCGGGAGGATCCCAGTTTTAGATCCATGTTGGGCTGGATGTTGCATTTCCCTCATTCCGTGTCACCTCAGCCGTTTCAAAGACAGACATAGCTGAGTCTGACGGACTGGCTGACCAAAGCCACGATAATACTTGCTGGGCTTATTGCTGGCAGGCTGACACTGAGACCAGGGTTCCCTTGGGTCGTCCAGAATCCCCTTGTCGCATCAGCTGGGGATCAGATAGTCGGTGCCTAATTGGGTGGTGGTGCATCAGACTAACGCCACTGCGGACGCCGTGCTCGGGGTTCAACTACAGCCTTGGTCCACAGGTTCGCCGTTAACGATTCAGCGATGGCAATCGAGGGGAACATGTGGGTTCTCCGCGCGGATCAGATGAACTGTTTGCTGCCCGATCAACTAAATTCTCTCTCGAGCAAGATTCGAGAGGCTACGGGTCAATGATCACCTAGACTACTGTTCTGCCAAGTATCGGCCTTTGTGTTGAATTGGAGAAATTGTGTATTCCAGCTTTCGGGAATCTAAAAAAAAAGATGAATATTGTCGCTTTAAATTTTATGTCGTACTTCGTTTACATCCTAGATAGAAGTTAATATCGGCCGCGTATTTAGAAACAGGGCTTGACTTACCGGCTAACAGGCGTGAGACCGAGAAGTCGCATGCCGTTGTTCAGGACTTGCCGGGCGGACTCGTATAGAGCCAGACGGGCCTTCTTCACCTCAGGCTCGCTGCCCACAACTCGGAGGGTATCATAGCCGGAGCTGAGGATGTGAGTCATACGGAAAAGGTAGGTGACGATGGTGGTGGGTTCGAGAGTCTTGGTGGTTTGAGCGATGGTGTCGGGCCACTGTGACAGCAGACGAACAAGGTCGGTGGCGTGGGCTTCCGTCAGGAGTTCGAGGTTGGCTGAAGAGAGCTCATCCACGTTCATCTCCGCCTTGCGGACAACAGAGCAGAGACGGGCGTGGGCATATTGCAGATAAGGACCGGTGTCTCCTTCGAACGATGTCATGGCGTCGAGGTTGAAGTCGTAGCCGTTGATACTATGTTAACGTTAGAGGTTGAATTTCATAGTTGGGACAAGGTAACGTACCGCTTTCCAGACATATCCTGTACCATGACGGAGGTGATACCCAGAATATCAGCGGTCCGCTCAGGGTCCTCAATCTGCTCGTACTTGGCGGCATTCTTCTTCATGACTTCGTGCATCTTTTCGCCGACGTCCTTCAAGATATCATCCAAGAACTTCACAGTACCCTTACGGGTACTCATTCCGCGCACCATACCGAAGTTGATGTGTTGGCACCGGCTAGCCAGGTCCTTGTAGCCCATGAGCTCTGTGATCTTGAAAAGCTGAGCCAAGTGAAGATCTTGCTGGGAAGCAACAACATAGATCATCTTGTCGAAGTGGTACGCCTCGTCACGCTCGAGAATAGCACCAATATCACGGGTCAGGTATAGTGGCGTACCGTCCTTTCGGACAATGATAGCCTTTCCAAGCTTCTTGGCGCCGTGCTTGACAAAGTCAACGATAACGGCACCCTCGGACTTCTCAGAAACACCGCTCTTCTCTAGTGTGTCGTTCGCGGTAGACATACTCTCCTGTTTGATTTGGGACTCGCCAGAATAGGCATCGAAATCGATGTTCAGACGGGCATATGTTTCCTTGTACTTTTGGATACTGAGCTCACGGAATCGGCGCCACAGGGCCAGAGCATCGGCGTCGCCGTCCTCCATGCTCTTGAAGTAGCGACGGGCTTTCTCGTCCTCGCTGACATCGACAAGTTTCGCGAGCTCTTGCTCAAGTTCGGCGACATCCTCGCCCTTCTCCTTCTTTGTCTTGATCTGCTCCTTGAGCTCCTTAATCGGGCCATCCTGCTCCGACACAATGCCATTGACCTTGACGTAAACATCAAACAGATGGTTAATCGGATCTTTCAGCAGCTTCTCCTCATCACCGAACTTCTTGTATCCGTTCGCAAGCAGACCATACTGCTTACCCCAGTCACCGAGGTAGTTCATCTTGACAACGTCCCACCCGACAACGGTGTAAAGGTTGGCCAAGAAACCACCAATAATGGTACTCCGCAGGTGTCCGGCATGGAAGGGCTTCGCAATGTTAGGCGACGAAAACTCCACGATCATCTTCTTCCGGCCCTTTGCGGGGTCCTGGGGATCGCGCAGACCCAGGTTTCCATTCGATCCATACGCTGCCTTGTTGCTGAGAATCTTTCCGATGACGTTCTTCGAGAGCGGCGTAGTCTTGAAGAAGAATGTGAGGTGGACGCCATTGGCAATGGGGGGTTGGACAATATCGGACTCGGGGAATTTCGACGCGAGTTCTTCGGACAGTTCTTGCGGCTTCTTTCCTTTGATCTGCAACGAGGGGACCTAGGGAATCCAATCCAGGCGTTAGCCATATCGCGTGACGTGCATTAAATACTGTTTTGATGATCGCGTACCGGCAGGACAAGGTCACCCTTATCCAGAGTGTTCGTCCATTGTAGGCGGGTATAGATCTTCTCGGCGTCAATGTCCGCCGCAGCGCCCAAGTTCTCAGCAATGTGCTGTCTGTAAAGGTCTACGGGGTTCAGAGACGGAAAGCAGTTAGGGAACTTGGATGTCTCCGAGGTAGTCTGGAGAGAGAGCGACTCGACCGCCGCAGGGAGAGAAGTAGCAGACGCCATGGCTGGGGCTACGCTTCTCGTGAATCCTCGAGCGGAGGGTAGACGAGAGGGATTAAAATGGCGAAAGGAGTAAGGGCAATTTCGCAGTGAGGCAGAGTTATTCCGTGGAGGACAGGATAGGATGCGCCTGCAGAGGGTGGTGGAAAATCGATGAGCCCCGCTAACCAGACTGTGACCCATAGAGGGGGATTCTTTGAGCTCCTATCAACTGCAAGAGGGGAACTTTTTTTTCTCTTCCAATGACTCAAACCGGCAGTTCTGCTGCCCTGTGTCGGGCGGACGCCGGGCGGTGAGCAGTGAGCAGCCCGTGACTTTAAAGCCCTAACCCTCATTCCTTCCAGAACGGGCGACTGGAACTTAACCTTTCTCTGACGTCAACGCTCCAGGCCTGTTTTGCGACCAGCTCCGGCCTATACGGAATATGCAGTCCTCAATTTCCAACATGGTACCCTCAACGCTCACAATAAAAAATGGCTGACCGGCGCCAAAAGGCCATATCACGCTCTATCCTACGCGCTTTAACCCGTCGGGGAACCGCGCGCATCTCACTGATCCAGCGCATCATCGCCTTCTTCCATATCTACTATCTGACCCTCATCCGCTACGAAAAGGAGCTTTTCCAGAGGCTGCGCACGGAAATATGGAGTCTCAGCGAAGAAGAGTATATCTCTTGCTTCAAAAATGATGGAAAGTCTTCCCTGGTCTCCATGGGTGATTTAGGCTTCTCCGGCTCGGTCCGTACATTCTTGCCCCAGTTGATCGCATTCGGTTACGATGATAAGATCAAGTCTAACTGTACAACAAAGACCTTCTTCCGAACCTCCAACTCAGCCTTCCTCGTAAAGAGCGTCCCGAGACATTTCGAGCACTCGTTCTTTCGCAAAGACCTCCTCGAGCCTTACTACCAATACATGCGCAACCACCCTGAATCCCTCCTCGTCTGGATAACAGACTACATATATGCGCCCTACACCTCGATCGGAAGCATCCTGCGCACATCACCAGCGCACCACATCATCATGGACAACATGCTCTACGGGAAAGAAGAACAGCCAGGCAGCGAGAAATGGGAAACCTACGACCTCAAACCAATCGACTACTTCTACCCAGAGCGCGATCTAGTCCCCGACCCGCTAGTGAGCGAAGACACACTGGAGCGACTAGCTGATAAATTCGAGGACAAGGTGCGGCTTAGCCGAAAGAACTACGAGGCCGTGAAGCGGACGCTGGAGACGGACACTGCGTTCCTTGCGTCCGCGAATATCGTGGACTATTCCTTATTCCTGGTGCGGTTTCCGGCGTCGCTCAAGCCTGAGAGTTTGGGGCGCAAGACGCAGTGGCGTGTTGGTGTGACTTCGAGTGATGGGCTTTGGAAGTATCGGGCTGTTGTGTTGGATTTCTTTTGGGCTAAGCATAAGCTGCATGCGCAGGCGATGACGGGCGCGGTGGAGGCGTTTAATGTTATAGGGCGGCAGGGTCCCATGAGTATCACGACTACGGCTGATGAGTATCGGGAGAAGTTCCTGACTATGGTTAATGAGATGATGGAAGTACATGTGCAGCCATCGGAGCAATGATACGGGTGGATTTGTTATCAAATTTCCGTCGTGAAAGTGTCTATATCAACATTTGTAATAGTTATATTATTGAACCAACTTAATCTGACAATTTCCTGGAATGAACATAACACCATCGTTATATTTTGTAAACTCGGATCGAATCGTCTGATGAGCGCATTGCGAATGTAGCAGTAGTGTATCTAGTCGCTCCAACGCCTTGTGAATATCGCGTCCCAAAATTAGCTCAATCCGACCTATGCAGGCTTTTGCATATATTGTCGTTTCGCCTAGAAGCAGAAGACCTGGTCATCGAGCTTGCTGACGGGGCGGGCCTTGGTGTAGCCGAGAGACTCGGTAGCCTTCTTCATGGCGCTGACCATGGGAGGAGGACCGCAGAGGAGGATCTTGATATCCGAAGCGGGAGCAGGGAGACGTTCCTACAAGTGTTATTGGTTAACCACTGCAACCGTCTAGTTGACAAAACGGATAAAACTCACTTTGATCATGTCAGGGGTAACGAAGCCGACACCACCAGTCCATCCCTCGGGAGGGTTGTTGAGAACGTAGTAGACGCGGAAACCATCGTCCTCGGCAATGAGCTTCTCGAGCTCCTCCTTGAGCAGGACGTCGTCGGGGTTGACATTGGCGAAGATCAGGTCCACCTGGGTGGTGTCGTTTCCACCGTTGCGGGGACGGTTGCGGATAATGGCCTTGATGATCTGGAGCATAGGGGTGATACCGGTACCTCCAGCGATCATACCGATGTGGCGGCACATGTTGGGGGTGTAGACCATGGCACCCTTGGGGCCGCGCACCTTCATGGTCTGGCCGACCTCCAGGGTGGTCAGGTACTTGGAGATGTTACCCTGGGGATAAGCCTTGACGAGGAGGTCAAAGTAGCCGGCTTCATTGTCGGAGGAGATGGGGGTGTAGGAGCGCACAACCTCCTTGGGCTGGCCGTCAATGGTGGCGGCGAGAGAGATGTGCTGGCCGATGGGAAGACCCAGAATGTCGGTGGAACGGGGCAGGGCGAAGCGGTACACGGACACGTTGTGGGAGATCTCGTTCTTTTCCTTCAGGAGGTAGTCTTGGAACTCGGTAGGGTTCAGGACCTTTCTCGCTTCTGCAGAGCATGTCAGCCCATATGCGCATGTGACATTCCGCGATTGCTGGACTTACTGGGAGCACCGCCGCCAGACGCCAGCAGCTTGAAGCCAGTGAAAATGGCCGCTGCAGCGACTGCATAGGGCGTCCACTCATTCTTGACGAAGAATGTCCCAACCACGAGAAGAGCGGAGGGAATGAAAACCGTAGTGACGTTCTCCGCAGAAAAGGCACTATGAGCATCCGACATCGGTCAGCTGTCAATTGTAGACTGCAGAGCAGAAAGAGTGGGAATACCTCATGTTGACGACTTGTGAATCCTCCGGTAGCCCCAGTACGCAAGAAGAGAAAGGAAAACAAATAGCGAAAATGAAGAGAAAACGAAGGAGAAGTGGATGGAGCGGGCGGAATGGCAGAAATCCAAGCTTAAGGAGCTGTCGGCCCAGTCGGTCTGCAGTCGGCGGGATTCAACTTGGTGGGCGGGTATTGTGACGGTAATTACGCCTCCACTCAACACTCTTCGATCTGGAGATAAGTGGCTACTACTACTAGTACTAAGTAGTAGTAAGTCCTTGTCCTCAAGCTTATAGATATGGCTTGGTCTAGAATAATGGAGTTCTCGAAATAAAAAAAATAATATAGTAGAGATCGAGTTGGATGCGGTATTGACTCCAGCAATGCTGACTGCAGGACAGAACCCCCGTGCCTTTTGTGACTCCTTTGACAGCCCCCGCTGAGGGGAGAGAATCACCGCATTTGCAACTCCCCCGTTGTCTTAATCAACGGTGAATTCCGCACTGCGTCCTCAACTAGACTGCGGCTTGCCTATCCTGACCAAAAATTCCGGGTCCAAACTTCATCGCATCCACTATGACAGTCGAGGAAGAGCCGCCGGCTTTCCACCTCACAGACGTAGACCGCGCGGTCCTCGCCCAAACAGACGAGGAATTCATCTACCACGACTGGAAAGACCTGCAGGATATCATCGGTATGAAATTATGAATACCTCATCTTTCTCTCCTCCTCCGCTTGTTCCCCCTCTCTCATCCCCTCCCCCTCAACCCCAACTCCAACCCCGATATTCTAATCTGTTCTCCGACTCATCCAACGAGCCCAAACTAACCCCCGCACAGCACGAGGCGATCTCGGCATCTTGAAGCGGAAACCCTCCGATCTGATCCGATATCTCCAATGGTCCAAAGAGACTAAGGCCGAGTATGGCACGATAACCAACTACATCTGCCAGCGACGCCTAGGCTGGCAGTTACCGACGGATGGAACCGCACCGGATTTTAAAAACCCGATCCCCTTTGCCGACCCCGCAGACTACAAGATTCTCCGCAACGACTGGCCGTACGGGCTGGCGAAGGGCATCGAGCATATCGTCGTCTGGTCGCGGAGCCCCATCCCTGTGAAGGATGAAAATGGGGTGATTACGAGCGAGAGCCATGAGCTGATTGAGGACTTTGTGCAGCGAACTTTTGTGGACAGGCTTGCGAAGCACGGGTTTCAGGATCCGAAGTCGCATGTCTTGTGGTTTAAGAATCACACCGCCCTGCAGAGTGTGAGGGGGCTGGAGCATGTTCATGTGCTGTTGAGAGATGTTCCTGATCGGTATTTGCATGAGTGGACAGGCGAATAAGTAGGATAGAGTATAGAGTAGACTAAATTACTACAGTAGCTAGACTTGGGCTCGATCATTTCGGAGTATAGAGGAGATTTGGAATGCCTCAAACGTGCGAGTATTGGGAATCCTGAACCTGAGTAAAGTACACAGATAAATAAAGCACGGGAAAAAAAAATAAAAAGATGAATAAATAGATATCAAGCTCCGAGCAGCCTTCCCATAGAACGAAACTAATCATTACCAGTCATCCCAGTCACCAGTCACCAGCCAACCGACATCTATGGCTTCTGTTCATCAACGAACTTAAGCGCTTCCTCTCTCGACACGACGTCAATAGTACTGGCCTTCTGTCGGAAACTCACACCGTAGCACTTTTCGGCCACATGCAACATCTCTGGACGGAAGGTTGTGCAGATAAATTGTCCATTCGTGGAGTCAGAGATGGCCTTGAGCATCGTTGCAACAGCAGTCCGGTATTGGGCATCCAGATTGGCGTCGATCTCGTCGAAAAGATAGAATGGCGCAGGGTCACAGGCTTGGATAGCAAAGACCAAGGCAAGAGCGCAGAGACCTATTTCTTGTTAAAAAAACCGAGTAAAATAATATATGACGGGGGAGACTCACTCTTCTGTCCTCCACTAAGTTGCTGGATACGTTGCTGGTCGTCATGCTTGCTGTTGAAGCTGACGCTGATGCCAACACCAACATAGTTCTCTACACTTTGCTTCGCATCTTCATCATCGGACTCGAGTTCGTCATCTTGTCGCTGGGCACGGTCTGTTTTGCGCTGGATAATCAAACGCCCGCGGCCTGCAGGAACGAGCTTCTCGAAAATGTTGGCAAATTCACGAGACACCTGCTTAAAGGTTCTCTCTATGGCCTCATCCTTCCGCTGGTCCAGCACTTGGATCAAATCATCAATAGATTTTTGAGACGCTTGAAGCTCTTCTCGTCGACTTGTCAGTGTCTCTCGCTGCTTCGTGAAGTTGTTGTACTGCTCAAAAGCTTTCTTGTTGACATGCGAGTATTTTTTCAACGCTTCGTTGGCTTTATGTAGCTTCTTAACCACCGTGTTGGAATCTGTGTTCTTGTACTTGGTGAAAGCTTCATCTGGAAGGACACCAAGATCACGAATGTTGGCTGCACACTCAGCCGCCTGTTTCGTCAGGGCAGCCTTCTTTTGCATACTCTTCTCCATGCGACGTTGATGCTTCTCAATCGACTTGGCAAGCTCCTCGAGGTCTCGTCGGGAGTCGGCATTGCGTTGGCTAAGTTCCGCCACGCGTATGTTCGCTTGCTCGATGGACTCGTCTACCTGAGCAAGCCTTTCACCAAGCTTATCTAAGGCCTTTGTGAGGCGCTTCTGCTCACGCTGAGTTTCTTTGATGTTCCCTGTGCCATCCTCATCAGCCAGGTCTGCGTCCTGGCCAACAAGCTGGTCAAGGCGAGGGTTCAAGTTCTCCCGCAGCTCGGACTCCAGGACAGACTTCCGTCCCTCTAGCTCACTGCGTTGACTGGAGAGTTCCTGATACTGTCGGCGATATTCTTGAACCTCAGAGTTCAAGGATTCCAGCCGTGTTTCTTCTTCATCGCTGAGTGCCTTCTGGAACGCCGAGGAGAGTTCACCCTCAAACGCATCAACCTGGTCTTTCAGGGAGGCAAGATTGGTCTCAATGTTGCGAAGAGCTCGTCGCTTGGCATCCAAGTTGTCGTTCTGCTTCTGAAGGAGATCACGCTTGCTCCTCAGCTCTTGCCGCAGCGGCCCACTGCTGTTCTGTACCTGGTGCCTTTGTTGTTCCAGTTTTTGCAGCTCACCCACGGCTCTAGTTATGAGTTGATCTAAATGTTCAAGCTCTTTGCGAATTTCAGTTCCGCGGTTCTTCTTTGTCTCGTACTCGTCCCTCCATTTTCCGAGGTTCTTCACAGCATCCAGGCGAGACGATCGCGTATCATGGAAACCACCAGTAAGAGCACCCCGCTTATCAGAACGATCTCCCTCGGGGGTGATTGCGTTGACACCATGGCTTCGGGCATACTGTGCTGCAACTTGAAGATTGGGGCAAATGATTGTTTTGCCAAAGACATGTTGGAAAGCCTTGTCGTATGCACGATCATACTGCAACTTCTCGATCATCGGAATTGTGTCGCTAGCCTTGGGCATATTAAGTGGTTTGCTTCTTAGCCGGTTGAGAGGCATAAATGTGACTCGGCCCCCCTTTTCTTGTTGGAGAATTTCGAGAACTTTAGTAGCAGTATCATCTGTATCAACGACATAGTGGAACAAGCTCTGGCCGGCCGTAACTTCAACAGCAGTGCGGTATCGGTCATTCACGTCGAAGAGCTCGGCAAGCGTCCCATAGACACCTTCTAGGTTGTGCTGCCGCTTGATCCTGCGCACAGCAGCAATACCGCGGCTTGTGTTATGGTCCATCATATGAGAAAGATTGCGGTCCGCGCGATCAACCTCATTTGATGCATTTGATAGAATTGAGTCTAGCTTCGCCTCTTCTCGCCACAGCTCCCTATAACTAGTCAGCAATTTGGAAGTGGATACAATATTTCGGTGACATACTTTCGCTGATCCATCAACCGGTCTCTTTCGTCTTTGGCAGTTTGAACCTGCTGCTCTACGGACTGAATGGTGTCGCCCCTACCATCGATCTGCTGGCGTAGGCGTTCCTGTTCAGGTTCAAGGAGCGCAATTTCACCCTCGAGCTCTTGGATGTCCTCCTGTGTCTGCGACAATACTGACTGCACGCTAGATATAGAAGTGTAGTTGTTCTTAATCTCTGCCTGAAGCCACTTGTCTCTCTCAGACTTGTTCTTGAAGCGTGAATTTCTGCCTTGCTTCGCATATAGTCTTTGGCGGATCGTTTCAGCCTCAGTAAGTTTGGCCTTGGCATCATCCTCCTGGTCCTTTGCTGCGTTGAAACGGGGCGTCAGTTCCTGTAGCTCTGACTGGCGTTCCTGGATGGCGGCTTGGACAGTCTTTAAATCTTCATCGTGGCGCGACTTCAGCGCTTGGGCAGCCGCCTGGTTATCCGAGAGTGACTTGGCTTGTAACTCTACCTGAGCGAGCGCCTTGGAAGCCTCACGTCGCTCATCTTCCAGCTGTGTTTTGTCGACTTTCAAGAACTCGATCTGCTGTTTGCACTCGGCAATCTCTGCGTCAACCTGTGCCATTTCCTTCTCCCCTTGGATGAAACGGTCACGGTTGACGTCCGTATCCTCAACACCAGTTTGTCGCAGCTCTTCGAGGTTGTCGAGGAAACTCGAGATTTCTTGCTGTTCGCGGGAGTAGATTGTGTATTCCAAGCACCTCCGCTCCTTATCCTTATCTTGGAAGTTCCTCAGTTCGTCCTTCTCCTCCTCGAGTTCTGCGAGTCGTTCGTTGATGAACTCCAACAGCTCGTCGATTTTCTCCCGCTTGCTGTTGGTCTCGTGCATAATCTTCAAAGACTCCGCACGACGCGCCTCGTAAACTTGAGTACCGGCGACTTCTTTCAACAGGTTCAACCGTTCGGAATCCTTCATGTTGGTCAGAGCTGTAACTCGACCTTGTGGTACGATATAATAGGGGTTCGATCGTGAAAAGCCGGCCGACTCGAGAAGGTTCATCACGTCAGATTTCGTCGCATTCTTCCGGTCGAGGGTGTATTCATCTTTCTTCAGACCAATTGTTCGGCGAAGAACGACTTCTGGCCTTCCGGTCGGGAATCGATCATCGGAATTATCAAAAATGATCTCAACGTACGCCGACATGACAGCGGAACCCGAACCTTCCTACTCGCTGTAAGCATTCATCCCGCAACTGCCAAAACAGTTTACATACGTGTAACAGAGCCTGTCGCTCTTCTCTGCCTAGGTGAGTGTAGGCATCGCTGAGGACAAACCGAATGGCCGCGAAGAAGTTACTCTTCCCTGATCCATTGCGGCCGACGATGACATTGTGCTTGGGCGAGAAGGGCTCAATGACCGTTTGGTCCTTGTAGCTGGATAGTTACGAAGGCGCATTAGTTCCAGCTCATCAACTGGTATATGCCGCGCATGGGACGACTCACCTCTTGAAGCCCTGAATAATAATCTGCTTGACATACATCTTGACCGACACACGCGAAAACTCAAGAAGCTGCGGCGTCTACAGCATCACGCGGGCGAAACCGCCAGAAGCAAAATCCAGTTCCCTGACCGTATATTGCAGAGTGATTGTTGCTAAAAAGCGCTAGGAGCCAGTATTCGGACCAAGTGTTGGTGGCCTCGATGCGCCGATGCCGATAGCCTCAACAGGACGCGCACCAACGCGTTTCTCTTCCGCCAGCGGGGTTTCTGCCGGGCGGTCAGCAGAGATCGATCCACACGCATTTTGTCCAATCAGGGAAATTCAGATCAGATAAAGGCACTTTTTTTCTACCCAAATTTCTGCGGAACACACTTGATACCTTTCTACAAGTTTCGGTTCAGGAGGTTATCACACTCGTTCGCCATCATGGCTTCAGATCCAGCTACCGACACTGTTACCCCTGCCGACGGCTTATCACCTTCGCACACCTACGTCCCTAACAAAGGGTATGCGAACCCTGATGGCACAGTCCCCGCTATGGCGGGGCAAGACCTGACGCCGAACGACGAAGATAACAACGAGGACGATGACTATTACGATGATATTTTCGAGGAGGAGCTAGACGAAGCCGATTTCAATTCATCAAACCCAGCGGATCTCACAAAAGCCTACAATCGCCAACGAAAAGTAAACGAGCTCGCCGCCGACCCGAACGTTCCCAAGTGGACATACCCGAAGACGAACACGCAGAAGCCTACCGTCAATACGCATGCATATGTCGATGATGAAATCAAATCGTTGACTCGTCATGCTGGAAAGATCAAGCTCGATGATATGCAGTCTGGGTTGGCGGTGCGTGGGGAGCGTGGCGCCGACAAGGCGGACAGAGCTACCTCGGAGCAGGTATTAGATCCTCGGACTCGCATGATCCTTCTGCAAATGATCAACCGCAATGTCGTTTCCGAAATTCACGGATGTCTCTCAACCGGTAAAGAGGCCAACGTATATCACTCGATGCTACAACCAGAGGATTTCGATGCCGCTCCGATACACCGTGCGATCAAAGTATACAAGACAAGCATTTTGGTTTTCAAGGACAGAGACAAGTACGTCACAGGGGAGTTCCGATTCCGCCAGGGTTACAACAAGAGCAACAACCGAGCGATGGTTAAAATGTGGGCTGAAAAGGAAATGCGCAACCTGCGAAGAATATACGCCGCTGGCATCCCTTGTCCTGAGCCGATCAATCTGCGGCTCCACGTTCTGGTTATGGGCTTCGTCGGAAACTCCAAGGGTATAGCCGCGCCGCGGTTGAAGGATGTTGAGTTCAGCATTCCTGACCCCGAAACCAGGTGGCGTGAGCTCTACATTGACATGCTAGGCTATATGCGAGTAATGTATCAGACTTGCCACCTAGTACACGCAGATCTTAGCGAGTACAACACCCTCTACCACAACAATAAACTATATGTCATCGATGTCAGTCAGAGTGTGGAGCACGACCACCCTCGGAGTTTTGAATTCCTGCGCATGGACATCAAGAATGTTGGCGATTTCTTCCGTCGGAAAGGCGTTGATACCCTTGCCGAGCGAATTGTCTTCGAGTTTATCATTGCTCCTACTGGCCCAGCTACGGTATCGGAAGAGCTGAACGAGGCTGTGGAGAAGCTTTTTACTATTGAAACTGAGGCAGGTGATGAAGTTGATACTGCCGTCTTCCGTCAACAGTATATCCCTCAGACCTTGGAGCAAGTATATGATTTCGAGCGTGACGCGGAGAAGGTTCAAGCTGGTGAAGGTGGCGATCTCGTATACCGAGACCTTCTTGCCCGCAAGAAACAACCCGCAGGCGCAGAGGATGAAGACGACTCGGGTTCCGAAGTCAGCGGAGGTGTCTCAGTTGGTGGCTCTGACTCCGAAGACGACGAAGACAAGGATCCCTTCGAAAAGAAGGCTCCCCGGGGAAAGCGATTCGAGGATAAAGACTCCAAGAAGGAGCACAAGAACAAGGTCAAGGAAGAAAAACGCGAAAAGAGGGCTAACAAGATGCCGAAGAATATTAAAAAGCGCCTGGTTTCGTCCTCCTCCAGAAAGCACAAGTGAACAATCCGACATTGGCTTATTGAATCCGCAAATTCAACATATTTGCATCAACTTATTTGCATCAACTTATTTGCATCAACTTATTTGCATCAACTTATTTCCCAAGCGAGTGACATGATTTCCTGGAGTGTCATTTCGCACTTCCAAACATCTGAACCGCAACAACTACGGTAAGTAGTCAGTCCGGTTCGTCCATTCGGCACATGCCATCCGCACGAGGGCAACGGTTCCCTCAGACGTCTTCCGTCAAGGCCGCCTCAGAATGTTAGATTCTCGCGAGTCTCGGCTCTAGAACTACAGATACCCACGTCGGTCAAATAGAGTACATTACCGTCCATCTATCTTTACATATACCAGCAATGATGTATATTACGTAGAGTAGTTGCTACCTAGCTATTTCGCCCAAACAGCTCCATCAAACCCATCCATTAACGCCGTATAATCTTCTCCCTCATTAACCCACCCCTTGATTCCGCCCTCTAATTTCCAACTCTTCACCTCACCATCCGCACCCTGGTCGGCAAGATAGTCCGCAAACCACCCAGCGGCGCGAGTGCCGCGACCACCACAGGACCCTTCAATTGCACCATGGTCAGCTTCTACCAGTAACAGTCGACTAAATACCCAACACGGTAAGAAAAGAGAGAAAAGAGGGAAACATACCACAATAGAAAACCACGTCCTTCACCCCCGCCGCGCGAACAAGGCTATACAGTGTCGACAAGGTCGGATAAAGGCTCTGCGCGGGCAGATTCAGCGAGCCCCTTATCGTGCCTCCATCCTGATCTGTCCTGCGGAGGTCGACGAGCAGGAAATCAGACCCGGGGGTTTTCGTACCTTGTTGGAGCCATTGGCGGAGGGTTGGGCGGGGAAGCGCCGCGGGGTCTGAGGTGCGGGGGTTTGGGAAGGAGGCGTGCCAGGGAGCGGGTTCTGTCATGTTGGAAGGGTGCGAGGATGTTTCAATAGTGATATGGGATGTTGGATGGTTGTTTTTTTGAATATATTAATATATAGATGGTGGAGGATTCCGAGGTTGAGATGTCACTGTGGGGTTGTCATTGGTTCGAGAGGGGCAGTCTCCAGGGACAAAACATATTAACGCAGCTACGCAGTAAGTAGTTATCGATTACCGAGGCCGCTATTAAACACTGCCTAGTCTGTCTTCGATCCTGCATGAATACTTAGATCAATCCCCCTCCTGCCTAAACTAGTCAACACTATATTCTGACAACTTTCAGCCTCAAGACAACACGTTTCATCAACTGTTCTTTTCTACGCTGCCTAGACTAAATATCTCTCATATCTGGGCTTTCTAGGCATCTCTCTAGAATTGACAAACATCACTGTTATATATATCTTGCAATCCCACCACATCCTCCAACCACATCCTAAATATATATCACGACCACATCTACCAACAACACCAAAATGGCTACACCCATTCAAAACATCCCAAAACTGCACCTCCTCTGCATGGAGTCCAAATTCATAACAGCCTTCAAAAATGCCATACAAACCCACTGGCCCGCATACCAGCCAGACAAGCCCAGCGAATTCCCCTCTATAGAAATCCACAATAGCCGCCTAGCCGCCGTCCCCGCCAGCACAAAATTCGACCTCGTCGTCTCCCCCGCAAACTCCTACGGTCGACTAGACGGCGCATTCGACGACGCTATATCGGTAGCCTTCTGCACACCGCACCACCACTACGATACCCTCACGCATGCGGTCCAGGACGTGCTCTACGAGAAGTATAGAGGGTTTCTGCCCCCAGGCACGTGCGAGCTTGTGCACTTTCCCGAGGAGCTGGTTGGTCAGAACCCATGGGGGTGTAAATGGGTAGCGATCTGTCCGACGATGAGGACACCCGAGAATGTTGTTTGGGATCGGGAGGTTGTGTACCAGTGTGTTTGGAGCTTGCTTTGTGCGATTGAGGGGTGGAATCGGAGGACTGGGGCGGATAATGATGCTACGGGTCGGATTGAGAATATACTTATCACGCCGATGGCGACGGGGTGTGGTGCTGTGAGTCCGGATAGGTGGGCGGCGCAGATGGTGCTGGCGATGAAGCATTTTGTGGACGCGCTTGAGAAGCCGGAGAGATGGTCGAGATTGGGCTGGGGAGAGATTTATGATGATACGTATGATGTTGAGAAGACTTGGAAACAAACTCAATCTTAGAGAAGTAGATTTGATCGAGTCCGTTGGAAATTGCAGATGTGTTTACTTGGGTGCATGAAGATCCATTGTTACTATAAGTACTATATTTTAGACCTATCAGAGCTCTCTTTGATCTCCATTCCAGCAGACAGCACTCGAGCGTTTACATCAGCGGCCATGGCCGGAGTATACGTCTGGCGAGCCTTGCATGAAGGCTGGATCAGCACAGGCAAAACCTGATAATAATAAGTTCATCACGTAGGTCATCCGTATTAAGTAACGAAGGCGTAGCCTTGTATACAGCGGGTCAATCAAACAAAAGAAAATGGTCAAGAGTTAAACTTCTTGGCGCTCGAGCATATTTCTGCTCTTGCTGTTTAGGCGAGCCAGCGCCTGCTCAACAAGGGTCTTGGGCAAATCAGGAAGCACTTCACCAGAGCTCGAGCTTTGCGGGTTGTTTTCCGGTTTCCCGGGCTCATCCTCTCTGACCTCTACTTGTGATTCTGGGCCCTGGTCAAGGCCCTGGTCAGGATTCTCCTCAAGCACGCCTTTCAGCGGGCCACCAGAAATGCGGTGAAACTCGACGCGCATTGGCTCACGGCTTAATCCTGGCCAAATATCAGACGGGAGGAAGTCGCCCTGTTCGACTCGGAATGTCTCACGGGCGTTGACGTCTTCCCCGTATAAAACGTCTAGTTTGTGACGTGTATCGCGGAGGATCTTTTCGACCCGGTGGCGCACGTGTCGACGGCGTGCGACTTCAATGATGAGACCATCATAGGCATCAAGGAAGCCGTCGTACAAGGAGCTGAGGTCAGAGAGGTCTGCTAGACCGCCTTTGATGCGGTCGTGTTCGTCATTCCATACGCCGGTGAAACTGTGAGCCTGCGCAATATATCCGGGTAAGCGAGCAGATGCAAGGGATGATAGGTGGTTGTAAACTTCTTTAGTAGCTTGGTAGACGGCGAGAAACGTATCTCGTTGGGCGAGGAGGTGCTCCATGGCGGATTCCATCTCTCCGATCCGGTCTTGGATCTCCATCACGACATCTTCCGCCTCAGCGGCGTCATCGATGATTACTTTTACCATTTCTCGATATTCCGTATCACTAAGGGGGTCGAGTGGGGCGTTCACGTTTGCGGTTATGTTCTCCGTTTCATGATCTGGATCGCCGCGGCTGCTGATTACCCCGGCAGGGATGTCTCCTGTTATTGATTGAGCAGCAGCTCCTCCGCCTTCCGTGTGTTTAACGGCCGTGACGCAGAGGTCGAAATGTTGGACTAATGATTCTAGCAGATTCGCCATCTCTTGCGCGTGCGTCTCGAGCGAGTGCACCATCGACGGCATTGACGAAAGAGACGGGAAACTGGAGCTAGATCCCGACTGCGAGCCTGATGAGGAAACGGAGGAGCGGGAGGATGCCAGCTTTGTCGTGGCCCGATAATTCCCTAACGCTTTTTTGATTGACTGTAGCTCGTCATCGAAAGCATGATTGGAAGAGTCTAATTCCACCTGCGCGGCATTGGTACGATCGATCGAGCTTTTCAGTGTGCCGTGGAGCTCCTCAACACCACGCTCGTCCACGAAATCATGTAGGCTCTTAGGCTCTTCCCCCTCAGGACGAAAGGACGCATGCACGATTGTTTCTCGAAGCAGCCCAAGCGTCTTTTTCAGGCGCACGTCAGCTGCATCGAGACTTTTCAGAGCCCCAGCGAATTCCGAGCGCCCCCTCAGGGATATTTCCTCTACCTCGGCTCGCACATTGTAGAGCAGTCGCAGCTGATTGTTCAGACCGCTGCGTAAAAAGCCTGTGCGCGCGGAAACCACGACGCTTTCCTCCAGCGTGGAGCGAGCTGTTGTAACAATCTCATTTGCCCGCCAGACATGGTTAATCGATGACAAGGACCTTTTTGCTGCGACCAGATGTGAAATCAGTGTTTCCAGTGTAGGCGGGCCTGTCTCATGGCCCTGTATGGGCTCAGCAGGTGGAAGTGCACCGCTGGATCCGGACCCGGAATCCAACGCTGACATGTCGTAGGCCAGTCTCACCAAGGACGTAGTCTCATACGTTGTGACGCAAGCAAGTAGCAAGCGGCCACCTTTTTATCGCGCACCCAATGAATATCTGGACGGGAGAGCAGCAGGGATACAAGACGGTGATTGATTGATTGAGTGAAGCTCTCGACTGTCGAGGACGTGACCCGCTGTCACGGGACCGACTGTGCTCAGAGGTCCGCCCGTGATGTGGCTTACCCAGTCGTGTTTATAGGCGATCTAGAGCATCCAAGCCTACGAAGATGCTCTGAAACATCCTTGCCCGCATAGCCCCTACGAAGCGATGTACGATTCCTAAGCTTTAAAATCTGTACGGAGTAGATCCTCTCCCGTCCGCGCTGTGCTGTTGAAAACTTGAAATGCAACCAAGCGCGCGCAAATTTAGTCCTGATCAACCCATCCAGGGCGAATCAGACCGTTCGAACACTGCAGGGGAAGCTGCTTATCAACTCCCCGTCAGCGCCGAAACAGCACAGATCAATTGGCGTCGACTTGCGGTGAGACGGAGGCAGGGGGTTTGCAATTGTGCATGGGTTTCGGGCCTTCGGCTTCCATGCTCGACCGGTCGGCGAATGCGCAATTGGGAGGCGTTCCGGCAAATCCGGGATATCTTATGCAATCCCCAACCGTTATCTCGAAAGAGAGCTGTAGAATTAGCGTGATCCCAGAAGAAAGGGTGCACTGGGGACCGCCTGGGGTTAGTCACTGAAGCTGTGAACGGTGGGCGGTGGAGACTTCTCTGATTGCGTGCCAGAGGCAAAGCTGGAACTTGAAGTCGCGGGGGATCTGAGGCTTGCGAAATTCTCGGGCGAATGAGTTGGGCCAGGTCCAGAATGCCAGCCTAGTGCCATCTCGCAGGCGAATGGTGTCACTTCTGGCGAAGAAATTCCCCTATCTTCGTCAAGCCGGGGCCTTATGGCGCCATCAGTGCACGTGACCGCCTAGCGGCCCGGAGCACAAGTGGAGCCCTTGTCAGAGCACGAGAGGCCGATCCTTACTTGCGTGATTGATGAGCCATCGTCGTCTTCTCTCTTACCGCTTCTTATTAAACGGACAGGTTGCGTTCTCGCCTCTTCGCTCTTTATAGATCACATCTCGCCCAGTCCCTCCCTTCAACTGGTGTCTTGCCAGGCGCTCAGTTTCGCTTTCACTCGATTCCTCGCACCCCCTCGAGCGGACAGACCCCTTGGGAAACCTCCACTCAACGAATTCGCCACCAACGCCAACAAGGTTCCCCTCCGATTTAAACCTCGGCGGATAAGAATTGCGACCCCCGAGCAGTCGCCTCTCGTTTTTTGAACAACTACTCGACAGGATAGTGAGCCTGGGACATGGTTGTTTGAGACCTAGGCCGATAGCATAATCGAAAATGTCAACTACTGGAGACAACGAGGTTTCGCACGTTTTGACGGACAGACATCGGTCGAACGACGCCAGCGCTGGATCACAAGAGTCCCAGACGTCTTTCAAGTCTCTGTTTGGCGGCACCTCACCGGAGGTGGAAGAGAAGGACACGGAATTCGATACCCATCAGCATTCATCACACGGGTTCAGCAACGTAACGAAGGCGCCCTCGAAGCTAGCAACTCAGAATGTCGCGCCGTTTCTTGCCAAACATATTCCTGAACAATATGGCCCGCTAGGCGCTCGGTCGATTCTACCGGATCAACTGAACAGCACAAACTCGAAATTCTGCTATCGTCATCGCCCGGACCTGAAATGCAGGCGTCAAGCAGATGAGCCGTCCATGGATAAACTGCAGCGAGTAAGTTGCTCTGTTTCTTCCATCAATCACCTTGTATTTTGCTAACTTATAATGGAAGGAGTTGGAGTCGCTCCCTCAAAGTGACCAACAGAGCATCTCGCACGTTTGGTCCCTGTTCTCCGCAGCACCTGCCAAGCATCGGAAACTCTTACTGCAGGGCATTATGGCCCAATGCTGCTTCCCCCAGCTCTCATACATTTCCGCCACCGTTCGCGACCTAATTCGCATCGACTTCGTAACTGCGCTACCCCCGGAGATCTCCTTCAAGATTCTTTGCTATCTGGACACAACATCCCTCTGCAAGGCTGCCCAGGTTTCGCGCGGATGGCGAGCGCTAGCTGACGATGATGTGGTCTGGCATAGGATGTGCGAACAACACATCCATCGCAAATGCAAGAAGTGCGGCTGGGGTTTGCCACTATTGGATCGGAAGCGGCTGCGCGAGTCGAAGCGCGAAATCGAATTGCGTGCTACAAACTGGGACATGGGTAGTAGCACAGACTCAGAATCCTCGCAGGAGACCCAGACTGATCAGCCTGCAGAGTCTTCGAGCTCAGGCAAACGAAAGCTTGAGGAAGACGAGGCTGCTGTTGTCAAACGTCATTGTTCGTCACTAGGCGCTGAATCCGAAAAAGATGACGACTTCTTCAAGACTCGCTACCGACCGTGGAAAGAGGTGTACAAGGATCGCTTCAAGGTTGGCACGAACTGGAAGTATGGTCGATGCTCGATCAAGTCGTTCAAGGGTCACACCAACGGTGTTATGTGCTTGCAGTTTGAAGACAATATCCTTGCTACTGGCTCCTACGATACGACGATCAAGATCTGGGACACCGAGACCGGGGAAGAACTGCGCACCCTCAGTGGACACGCGTCCGGAATTCGTTGCCTGCAGTTTGACGACACCAAATTGATAAGTGGCAGCATGGACCGTACTATTAAAGTATGGAACTGGCGCACTGGCGAGTGCATTTCTACGTATACCGGTCACCGCGGCGGAGTAATTGGGCTGCATTTCGATGCCTCAATTCTTGCTTCCGCATCTGTTGACAAGTCTATTAAGATCTGGAATTTCGAAGACAAGTCTACTTTCCTTCTGCGAGGGCATACAGACTGGGTCAACTCGGTTAGAGTTGATACTCCCTCCCGAACTGTCTTTTCCGCTTCTGATGACTGTACGGTGCGGCTTTGGGACCTGGATACCAAGACTTGCATCCGGACTTTCCAGGGACATGTGGGCCAAGTGCAGCAAGTTGTTCCTCTGCCTCGCGAATTTGAGTTTGAAGACCACGACGCCGAGTGCGATAACGACGACCACCTCAGCACAGCTTCTGGCGACACAGGTCCGCTTTCGATTCAAGCCTCGATGGGCTTAGAACCCAATGCAGCCTACAGCCAATCCTCGGTCTTTGGGCCTTCATTCGACAACGGTCGTTCTGCGCCGCCACGATACATGGTTACGAGCGCACTTGACTCCACCATTCGCCTCTGGGAGACTACGACCGGCAGGTGCCTGCGTACTTTCTTCGGTCATTTGGAGGGCGTCTGGGCACTGGGAGCTGATACCCTCCGCATTGTGTCTGGCGCTGAAGACCGTATGATCAAGATCTGGGACCCCAGAACAGGCAAATGCGAGCGCACATTCACTGGCCACTCTGGACCGGTGACTTGCATCGGCCTGGGTGACAGTCGTTTCGCGACTGGCAGCGAAGATTGCGAAGTCCGGATGTATAGCTTCTCCAGCTGAGACTGTACTCTGCTTTTATTTATTTTCCGCAACATGTTCAACATGTTCAACCTACTTTAATGACTTGTATTTATTATGGATGACGGATACCCTTATGCCGGCGTTACTTGATTACCTTTCCGCTGGTTTGTTTCTCGTTGGTCCATGTTCCGTTCTCATGCAGCGATTTATTTTTACTGGGCGTTGGAAAAATGTAAGGAAATGGAGGCTTCAATGATTTCAACCATTTTCAGGGCATGGCACACTGGTATTTAACAGCCCAGATAGTTATTTTGAAAAAGCTGCTCTACTACTTGAATCAATATTTTAATGTTTTTACATTCATCTTCCATGCACCGCCATGTTTCATGGGGTGTTGCGTGCCGAGCCGCAATCCAGTGTTAGCCCTAACTCAATTCCAAGCTGCAAGCACAGAGAACCAGCCAGAGAACCAGCCAGAATATCGTCGGGACATTCAGAGATAGATTTTGACTCGGAACAGTCGTAATATAGGAGGGCTACTCCTATTACCAGAAGTCGAGGTGCTACCGCGTTTTTTTCAAGTTCTGGGATTTACTTTTGCTGATGTGTGAGGCACGTCTTGTATTGCTATAATATTCTGGCTTAGTTACCTGCTAGATTCCTAATAATAATGAACGATATTTCTCGTCTCTCTTCTATATCCAGCAGTAAATAGATGGAATTTCCGTATACTTAGCCCGAGTTTGGTCTCCCCTACCGGACTAAACATCCTAACTTTCAAACCCTATTCAGAGAAACTTCAACAGGGAACTTATCACTGGTCAGGAACGTTGCTCCGTCAGGGTCTCACTTTGTGTTCCTTGGATCAAACCCATATGTGCCACCATTGAGTTCGCGTTGAATATACTACACCAGCGAGTATACATGTAGGTCCGGAGTCGACTTCCGACTGGATAGGAAGTACTGCTCTGGTTAAGAAGCTTTTACAGCGGGGCGCAGGACCAACCTTCTGCGTGTGGGCATACCCAGGGAATACGATAGGAAGTCCTAATCTCGCACGTATAGCACCCTATCCCCATGCTATCATGTAGGCCCTACCCCGGTATAATAGAGAGGGAGTTGGGCGCCTTTACCAGCTACGCTGTTGCTTAGCAAGTTTGTTAGCTATACACAGCCTTCAGCATAGCAGGTGAGAATAGTGGAGGTGTACTGTCATGAAGTTAGCTTGCCACTCATGCTATCACAAGCTTCAACCCCTCCGAGCACAGCTCTTCCATACTCCTGGACCGGACCGGTTTGGGCAGGTATTGCCAGCGCGAGCATTCGAAGGAGATAGTTTAAATCAAACCACCATACTTGACTCACAGCGTGAAATTGAAACTGGTGGCCGCACCTGTATCACAGTTGGTGCTGTTGCTGCTAAGTTTTACGAGGCCGGAAGTTCTGTCCGACTGGATAGGAACTTCTCTACCATTGCGCTGTACTCATAATGGCCTCGTCTGATGTCTCTTCAAACCATGGTATACGATCAAGTCATGCTCATGCCTTGTCTATAAGAGGCCACTCGGGGTCAAAGTGATTCCCCCCCTCTGCATATCCTCTACATCTATCTACCACTACTATTTCCTCCAAGTCCAAAGACTACCAATATTCAAACCCAAGCTACAAGCAAATAACCAAACACACAACAACAACAAACAACCACACACCTCAAACAAGAATACCTTAACAATGTACTCTGGTACTACCAGGAACAACAACTACCCCACCACCAACATGGGTCTCCCCATCCCCCAGGCTGGTGAAATCCACTACGCCTTGGTCGAAATCGAGTGCCCTCAACCAACCCGGCGAGTAATCGTCAGCATTCTCGAACCCATCGAAGAGATGGAAGAAGTAAGTTATCCGTCAGACCAATAGAATGCTTCAGTAGTGCTAACCTCGTCGTCCAGCCTGCTCCGGAGCACTCCACACCAACTCCCGAGCAGGTTCCTTGTATCCCAACCACCAACACTAGGGATACCAACCCTCAGTCTGACCCCAACAACGACTCGTCTAATGAAACTGCTTCAAACGAGTCTGGTTCTGACCATGAACATCGTGTTCGTCGAGTCCGCTTCGCGGAAGAGGTACGTACCCAGAACCTAGCCCTAACAAGCCTCAATCCACCATACTAACTCTTTCAAACAGGTCACCGTCATTCCAAAATCAGTGGGAAGACACGTTCGCTGGCCCGCTGACGCGGAGCTCGTCACCTTCATCCCAGACGCCGAGTACTCCAAGGAAGCCCCAGTGAAGAAGGTCCGCTTCGCAGGATCGCCGGACCTGGTGACTTACATCCCCAACGACTCTTCCGTAGATGGCGACTATGACTCTGATGAAAACAACAACAACAACAACAACAACAACAACAACAACAACACCTCCGAGCATGGCAGCCCTGCACTCCGCGTCCGGTTCGCCGCGGAGCCAGTCGTGCGCCGCTCAACCCAAGTCAACACTCTCTATGACATTGAAGCTGGAGAAGAAGTTCCACGCCCTGGCAGTGCCTACAACTACCCACGCCTGCTTAGTGTTAATGACCGAACACCCACTCCCCCAGCGTATGTGCCCCTAGCTATACTTGGCTCGGCACAGGTCCAAGGTATGTTAACTTAACCCACCATAGCTCTAGTTAAGTACTAAGTCAAGTCAGCACTGACTAACAATAGATAGAAGAGCAAGACGTCGTCGAGACAGTCTGGGACGATGAAGTACCCTCTGATGGGTCTCGCGACGCGAGTGAGCTCGACCGCACCGAGACCCTCGAGGACTTTGTCCACCTGGCTACGCACTCGAAGAAGAGAAAGAGAAGAATGAGAAGGGCCTTTGCGGGTGTTGCTGCAAGGCTGTCGAAGATTGTGACGAAGAAGAAGAGACAGAGAACCATTGATGATGTTTATTGCTGGGCTTGATATGTATGCGTGTTATGTGTCGGTGTTGGAGTTTCCTACTTGACTTGACTTGACTTTATTTTGTTTCTTATACCTGTATACTGTTACTGTGTTGATGACTTGACTGGATTGACCTGATGTTGTTTCTTTACAACTGTATATTGTTACCATGTTGATGATTTCATTTCTCTGTGCTGCGAGGACCTTTTTCCCTCGCTTGTCCTTTGTCCTCCATTGAGGTTTTGTCAAGCTTGGGTTTTTTACTGGCTCGTTGGCTTGTTTATGTCTGTTGAGACCATTTGTATTATTAGTTAGATGCTCCTATCCAGACAACTTTTGGATACACTGTTCATCAACCTGTGGCGAAGTAGTTTGCTGCCTTGGAGCTACTGGTATCCTCTCCCATCTTGAATAGAGTATATCCCGCTGTTATATTATCACAGCATCCCTGTTGCCTTCTATTGTCTTCCTCGTCGAGTGGCCCTATAACGATCATAGCTCTCCTATCCCATTCCTCTTCATTGAACATGATCTGCTTCAGCCGGAATACTAGGCCTACGGTATGTTCTTGAAAGGAGGAAAAACATGATATTGTACCTGCTTCATCAGGACTCTCCATCTTCAGCAGCTATGTATTACCAGCCAGTATCAATTACTAGAGGTCTCTAATACCGACCCCTCCTTCTTTTGCAATATTCAAGAGGAGTGGCCGACGGAGAGATCGAGGTCCTGCTTTACCGACCTACTACCACGGCGTATTCTTCGAGCTCCTTTTCTACCGCAATTAAAATATCCAAGAACATCTCAACCGCCAATTAATCACGATTCACTGGTATCAGAAAGGCAATATATGAGTATTCAGGGTAGAAAGGGCCAGACACTTGCGGAGTCTCCCTCTCCTAATACTGCCTGCTACTCTTGACACCAACCACCGTCTACTGTCTATCCTGACTGATCGATATACTATTTGTCGAATTCTCTATAGAATTATCGTTATAGAACGAACGATGGGCCATCAAATTATGCCGGCTTCATTAGAACTCCTGTCTTCAATAACTACCTGTTAACAACCAGTATTAATTCTCAGAAGTCTTTAATATCGATATTTTATGAAAGTTGTGTCTCAGGACTTTTAATAGTATTCACATACTGCGATCTCAGTTCCAACCGTCGAGGTGCTCAGTTTACTTAGACAAAACCGAGATAGCTAGTATATAGCTCGCTTTCCGACCAACTTCTCGCACCACGAAGTACTCCAGAATAAATCAAAATAAAATAAAATAATTCTCAAGTACTTACAGAAAAGATCAGAAAAGATCAGAATATGTCAGTGCAGTCTGGCATCTCGTTTTTATCCTGTGGGCTATCCAAGAAAGTAGTAGAAACATCGTCTACTTTTAGCCCTACACTTGAGATGACCCAAACTCACATCCATAGTACAATTTTCAGACTTGTGTATTCCTAAAACTGGGAACTCCTTTTCCCCCTGAAAGAGCCTCCCAGGAACATCGAGTTTGCCCCTGCGGGGTGAACCTTGGAACCCTCCAGGCGTAGAGATGACTCTTACGACGCTGCTGCCTCTCCCTGATTGCATATCCACAGGAACAAACAAGCTTTCTCTAGATCAGGAACACGTACACCTGATAGGCAGGACGTGTGGCCAGGGTTGTCTGAGGCAGGTTAGACTTTTTCAGGACTTAAGGGTGGTACGATGGATGCTATCCTGGTTTCGACGTAAACCTTATGGCAGCGGTTATGACGATGTGTTCACGAATCTAGGTTTGGCACTTGAAAATACTTGATTATTGTCTAACCTTTGTTTCCTCTCCTCTCTTTTCTTTTCCCTTTCCTCTTTTCCCGTCTGTTTTCGCCTTTTGCCGTCCTTTCTTGTCTGGCCTGAAACAGCAACAGGATAGCCCTAAGAGGATCGTCGATCTTTCAAGCACCCCTTCATCACCATGGCCCGACGGACGGTCAGTGAAGGCCCCGAGAGAAATGCAATGGAGCTGCCAAAATACCCTGGCTCTTGTGCCTCGCGCGAGCAGCCTCCTCCCTACATAGATGTCGATCTTGAGCAGCAGCACAGCACCGATCCACCTGGGTACCAGAACGGGTCCCCCACGCGCGACTCCAACCGTAATGAGGCTAGCGAGTCCAATATTTGCCTGGGTGAGTTATAATAGCCCATGTTCAGGTGTGAAGCTCAGCAGATACTAACCAGAACCAACCTGAATAGGGGTGTGGAGAATGGAGAGGCCGACACGGCGCACTTGGAAGAGACCGTGCAGCCGGTTTGAGTGGGAGGTGCTGGGTGGCTTCTCTATTCTTTTTCTCCTCGTCGGTGGCGTACTTGTTTACTACATATATGCTGATTACCCACGGCTGTTCCACAAGTCTCACGGCAAAGGCAAGGCATAGGATCAGACTGGGACTTCAGCACTGCCCCTATTATTTCACTATTTGCTGGTGCCATTTGTTTACTTGTTCCCAAGGCCCTTTGTGTTTCATCTACATGGTTGCTCCAATGTTCTTTGGTTTGTGACCTGTTTTAGCTACTTTATGATATTCTTTGTGCTTTCACAACCAAGATATTCACTGCTTTATTATAAACACAGCTTTCACAATAAAGGGCCTTCATAACAAACCGCAATCGTCTATAAAACCTCCTCATCTGCCCTCATATTCCTGCCCACTAGCCTCCTACCAGTTTAATCCAGCCTGCTAAAATGGGTATTCTACGATCCTCCCTCGCTCATCTACGCAAGAACAGCAAGTCATGTCTATCAAAAGGCAAAACATCCGCAAACGTCTCTGACTCACCACCAACCAACGAGAAAGAGAGAGCGGCTGGTCCCAATGATACCAACTCTTCTGCAAAAGATGAGCCAACTGAACCAGCCCCCTCCGATGGCACGAACCCGCCCAAGCGCCGCAAACGCGATCTTCTCAAGAAATTCTTCAAAGGGATCGGGTGGGCAGGTCTTGGGCTTCTTGCAATTCCGCTGATCCCGCTGATTGTGGCTCTTGTCATCTGTAGCGAAGCCCTGGGGTTAGCCTTGACTGCAGTGTGGAGCCTGATACTGAAGCCGCTTCTGTTGTTGATTGTGCTGCCGGTTGAGCTGGTGCGCGCCTTTTTCTGCTAGCGACCTAACAGATGGGATGGATGTCTAGATACTGTATCCTACATTGGTCAATATTATTACTTGGTGGCCATTCTTGTTCATATTGAGGTAGCCTTGATTGTAGATTGAAGGAATGCTTTTCGTAGTCCAGAATTGATTAGTAGCTGATATATACACTTGCACTAGTAGTGGCATCTGGTGGCATAGCAGCGAGTATACCTTGTTTCGCTGTTACTTCAGTTCAGAGGGCTGCGCTTCAGCTCCTCTCGCTTCAGTTTTACATGACCTTGGTTCATCGAACGCCTCTGTCTCATCTCACTTCTCGAAACTCGAATCACCCGCCATGTTCTACGGTAACTCACCCCTTGTCTTGTTATATATTTCCAATCGCCCATATCTAACCCTCTTCTTCTTACTTTTATATCAGCAACTCTGCCACTCACTCCACCCCCCTCCCCGGCCAAGCAGTCTCCCTCTTCGTTCTCTCGCTCCCCACCGCAAGAACCACTGCGCCCAGACAGTCCGCCGCCCTCCCCCATTCCTATGAGCAGAGCTGAACGATTTGAGCGCATCAAAGAGTTATTCCTCGATCGATCCGACAAAACGATCAAAGAAATCACCAAGTCAGAGCATTATCTCCTGCGAAGTCGCAGGATGGAGCCATCTGTGTCAACGTGGCGCGATAGTGACGATAGCGAGGATTACGACCCCATGAATGAGGGAAGGTCGAAAGGCAAACGGCAAGTAGCCGTTGATGGCGAGAATGAACGTGCGCCGAAGCGCGCGAAGCCGGAGTGTGTGGAGGAACCTGCATTCGACAAGCCTGAATCGACCGAATCGGTATCGGAGGAAAGCTCTGTGAGCAGCACATTCCTGGATTCTCTTCCGGAGTTAGAAGAGGATTTGGGTCTGGACGACGCTATTGAGCTCGGTGCGATGGATGTGGACGTGCTCGAAGAACAATCGGAGCAGGGAAAGGCGATGGTGACGGCGAGTTCCGAAGAAAGTGGCCTCCCAGTCGCGAACAAGCTAAAGGATTCTGAGAATCAAACTGATTCCAGTTCAAAGTCCGCTGAACGGCAGTCGAAAGACAATACCACTCCTATCCCCATTGATTCGGACGGTGATGATGAAGAAAATCCAGAGGTCGGGCTGGAGATTCAAGGCGAGTCCAACAACCAAAACGGGGAGAAACAAACCGTAGCCGATAACCTCCCGATCCCCGATGCCTCCAGAGAAGAGAAACCGCAGTTGGGCGAAGAGGAGCTAGAAGATGCTCCTGAGTACCCAGATAAACCGGAGAGTAATCTCGGCGAAAAGACTAGAGACCATGTCCCACCAGACTCCAATAAACCCAGAGGTCAAGACGGCGGAGAATTGGATGAAAAGCTGAATATCGGTTCCAATTCTCAAGATGAGCGCAACAAAGACGACGAATGGCAGGGTAAGGAGGATAGCCCCAGCTTCGATTGCTCTGGGGGAAAAGAGGTTGAAAGCCAAGTGGATGTACCTACCCTTCAAACTCCCAACGATGTCAATGGTGAGGCTGTGGCAAGTCAGTCGAGAACAGACAATCCTGAACCCATGGCGACAGGAGACGAAGAGGTGAAGGAGAAAGAGGGAATCGAGGCTGAAACAAAGCCCGACGAGACGGCTTGGCCATCACCTAAGGCTGAAAGCGACGCAACAAACGTGGATATGCAAGAGCCTCAATCAATTGACGGAACAAACGGCGACAACAAAAACACGGCCGCCGAATCCCAAACCGAAACCGAAACTGACCACGGAATTCCAAAGGGGCAAGAGCCTTCAGATGTGGACATGGTAGACTCTCAACCAGGCGCAAACCCCGATGAGGAAACCTCATCAGAGCCCCAATGCAAAGATGCCGAGACGACCCAGTCTGCCGAGTCCTCGGAGCCGTGTTCCTGGTGCGATGATTTTGCATATGGACTCGTCGGCTTCGAAAAGCACCGACCTGGTCCGATGTGCGCCCGCTGCGTCCAGCAGCGTTCCTGCATTGTCAGGTGCACTGGACATCGCACCGAGCCGTTAGATGAATTCAAACCTGAGTCATTTGACTTCAGGGCCGCATATGACAGTTTGAACCCAGGCACTGGAAAGCGGGTGATGAAAAACCCATGGTGTAGTCTTTGCCCATCACCGGCATTCTTCCGCTGTGCAACACGGCCAGCGACAAGCGGTCATCTGAAATCCACGGAACCCGAATCGGTCATGGGGTGCGGCCTGATGCTGTGCGAAACGTGCAGCATCCTGGTCCAAGCCTGCAATGATCTGACCTGGGTTGTATCGTTCAATAGATCCGAAGATTCAGCGGATGGAAGTCGTGCGGACGTCGATTATCTTTTGCCTGGCAGTGAGTTATGCAAATAGGAAAACCGAAGCTTGGAAGACTTTGGGTGGAAGATCTTGGCAGTAATCGTTTATTTGTGTGTTTCTTTTACTATTGGATGCTTTTAATGAATAGTGAAACACAAATAACCAAAGAGTGAATAATGAAGCTATTCGTGAAAGAGTGAAAGAAATGACTAAGCTTAAAAAGTCGGATGCGGGTTTTCCCATTCCACCACCAGTTCCAATTTTCCGGACTTCACCGTTCCAACTGCCCTTTTCTTTTGTGTTCTATTGGGGCTCTGGACTGAATTTATGCCAGTATCCGTCGACTTCACTGCCTCACCCTCTCCCACCCCTCCGTGTTACCTAGAGCTGCCACGCGCGCGGCTCGCTTCACGACGTCTTCCACAAAGCGCCGCAAGGTAGCGGAGCCTCGCAGACCAGAAGCCCATCCGGGTTTGTCGTTTGCCTCGCAGGCCGGAAGACGTCACGCCTCCGCTTCCTCTCGCTCCTCTCACTCGCCCTCGAGGCCTCGTCCCTCTTCCTCCACCTCTGGCTCGAACCGCAGCCAGACCACCTCGCCCTCCCCGCCTCCTCGCTACATTCCCGCCCATCTGCAGGACGAAGTGCTGGGGAATCGACCCCAGACAAACCCTGCTCGCTTACCCACCCCGGATTCCCCCACAAGCACCGACGAGTCTCCCTCGGCCGCCTGTGCGGGCTTGACCCTTGCTAGTGACGCTGCGACCGACATGTCGGGCTCAGAAAAGAGAGATGACAGCATCCCCCCGCCCGGGCGCGATGCCAGGTCAGCCTCGCCCAGTACGAAGCGGCCCGCGCCCGATGCCGAGCAGGATGTCGAAATGAGCTCTGCTCCCGGAGACAAGGATGCACAGCCACCTTCCACCGACAACCCCGATCAGATGGATACAACTGGTTCTGAGGAGGATTCTACGGGCAACGATGGTAACTCTGCATCCGAGAAGGCCTATCAAACCCCATCCAGCATGTCAAACTATACCGGCCCCGTGGCCGAGACGCACGAGAATACCAAGACCGCAGCTTCAGTTGCGCCCGGCGAACGCCCTTCCTACGACGACCAGGTCGCAAAAGTAACATGCTTTATGATGCAGCCTCTCCAGGAAGGCCAGAAAGGATACATTGTGTCGATGTCGTGGTTAAAGCGGGTTCTGTCACGAAGCTCCACCCACGCAGAAAAGATGGACAAGACAGCTGCGGAGGGTGAAATCGGTCCTGTCGATAACTCAGACCTCGTCCTTGTTACCGACCCGGTCAGCGCGGGGTTCAAGGACGAACGCGGCGAACCCTACATCCCTCTGCGCCCGGGTTTGGAAATGGGTGAAGACTTCGAAATCGTACCCCAGGAAGGCTGGGATCTTATCATGCAGTGGTACGGTCTTGCGGAGCAATCACCGGCCATCGCCCGCTACGCTCACAACACAAGCCCGTCAGGCGATATGGAGAACGTCCAATACGAACTTAACCCTCCGATCTACACCATCTTGAAGCTCTCGAACCCGTCCGCCGGAGTCACCCCGGACTCTCTAAGAGAGAAGAACAAGGCGCCAGTCAACACCCTTGCCAGTCGACACACCAACTTTCAGGACTGGCTTCGGAGCGCGAAGGAGTCCGTCCGCGTTGACTCTTCGTCAAAGGTTCGCGTTTGGCGGGTCTTGAGTGGTTTGGGAAGTGGCGCGGCATCTGCTGCCGTCACCCCAGCTGCTTCTCGCAGCGCTTCCCCCGCGCCTTTCTCGCCGCTTGTCTCAAACGCCGGCAACAGCTATATCCTTGATCTCAATACCTTCCTCTCCCTTTCTGAAGGCAGCCAAAGGGAGCTTATTGATATCAAAGATCAGTCAACCAACACAAACTACAATGGCAAGATGACGATTGACATGGCCGGACTAAGCCCCGGTGGTATTGTCGTTCTCGAAGAGCGTAGTGGTGCGGACTGGGTTTCCGAACTGTCCAAGAAGGCCCTAGACCGCCTCGGTGTGCCTGCCGGTAACATGAAAGCCAACAAGCTTAAAACGAAGAGCCCGGCGACGAGCGGACGATCATCTCCAGTATCAGAACCGATCCGAAAAACGCGTAGGGATGGAAAGCCTCGCGGCAATACTGGTCTCAGCAACCTGGGCAACACGTGTTACATGAACTCTGCCCTGCAGTGTGTTCGAAGTGTAGAAGAACTGACCTATTACTTCCTGAGTGAGTGCCACCAATCTTCTAACCAAGTCATTGCTAACTGTGAGAAAGACGATGTCTACAAGAAGGATCTTAACCCCAGCAACCCCCTGGCCCACAACGGAGATGTAGCCAAGGCATATGCCAATCTACTACGCACCATGTTCGACGAAGCAGGTCAATCGTCATTTGCCCCCAGGCATCTTAAGAACACCATCGGCCGCTACGGCCCAGCATTCTCGGGATACGGGCAACAAGACTCTCAGGAATTCCTCCTGTTCCTCCTCGATGGTCTGCAGGAGGACTTGAACAGAATCCAGAAAAAACCGTACATTGAGAAGCCGGATTCCACAGATGAGATGGTGCACAATAGAAAAGCACTCGAGGATTTCGCTGATAGGTGCTGGGAAATCTACAAAGCCCGGAACGACTCCGTTGTAACAGATTTGTTCGCTGGTATGTACAAGTCGACTCTCATCTGTCCGGCCTGCGATAAAGTCAGCATCATCTTCGATCCATTCAACAACCTCACTCTCCAGCTGCCGATTGAGAACCTCTGGACCAAGTCGATCTTCTACTTCCCCCTCAACAAGAAACCGATCATTATTGATGTAGAGTTCGATAAGAACTCCAGCGTCAAGGCCCTGAAGGAGCTGATCGCTAAGAAAGCCGGGTCGGATCCCGAGCGACTTGTCATGTCGGAAATTTACAAGTACAAGTTTTACAAGATGTTCGATAACACAACTTCTATCGCCGAGTGCCAAATTAGCGACGGTGACGAGATCGCCATGCTTGAGCTCGAATCCACGCCAACCAACTACAACCCCGACAAGCGTACTAAGAGCAGCTACTATTCTTACGGCCGTTCAAACTACGACGAGGTTCCAGACTTTGAATCGCCCAAGGCAGATCGCATGATTGTCTCCGTCTTCCACCGGCACGAGCGTCAAACAGGTTACCGACCGCAGCGCCAATTTTTCGGCGTGCCTTCATACATCATAGTCAAACGAGAGGAGGCCAAAGATTACGACGCCATTCTGCGCAAGGTTCTTGCCCAGGTTTCAACCATGACAACCAGGGACTTCCTCAACGAAGAAGTCGCCGATGAGCAACAAGAAACGGCGGAGGATTCAGATACCGTTATCATGAATGATGATGATGCGGAATCGGCGGACTCCAAGATCAAGACAACATCTGTCGATGGCGAAGAAGGCATGGTGGACGTTTCCATGCGCGATGCATCCGACCAGACAGACGCTGCTCCTTCGGAAACGTCCACACCGGCCGCCTCTCACACCGAAAGTTCCTGCATCCCCGAGAGGTTCCACACCCTCTTCGATATCAAGATTGCCCGGACAAACGAAGCCGTTCCCCTCGGGTTTACCTCCGTTGACGACCACAAGAACTATGACAAAATGACATCGCGGATCGTACCTAAGCAGGCTATCTCGAAGGAGACAGATGGTAAGACAAACACCGACGAAGATCCAACCGATGAAGGCGCCGCCGAAGATTCAGACAGCGAAGAGGTTGACAGTCTCGGCAACACCCGCCCAAGGACGCCGAAACCCAAGGCCCAGGGTCCTCTTATCCGCCCTGGCGAGGCCATCGTTCTCGACTGGAACGAAGACGCTTACGATGCTCTGTTCGCCGGCGACCACAGGGATGCCGATGGTGTTCGTGGCGCTGCCACGTGGACACAGATCGAGCGCATGCCAGACCCAGAACTGCAGAACCGACGCATGCTGCGTAACAAGCGTAAGAAGAGGGGCGTCACACTCTACGAGTGCTTGGACGAGTTCAACAAGGAAGAAATTCTGTCAGAGAATGATGCTTGGTATTGCCCGCGCTGTAAAGAGCATCGCCGAGCTAGTAAGAAGTTCGAGCTCTGGAAGACACCTGACATTCTTGTTATGCACCTGAAGCGCTTTAGTGCCAGCCGTGGGTTCCGCGATAAGCTTGATATCATGGTCGATTTCCCTGTTGAGAGCTTGGATTTGACCGATCGTGTCGAAGCTCCTGAGGAGGGTAAGAGCTTGATATATGATCTTTTTGCAGTGGATAATCACTACGGTGGTCTCGGAGGAGGCCATTACACGGCGTACGCGAAGAACTTCATGACAGGCTTGTGGAACGAGTATAACGGTGAGCTATTTAAAAACTACTTAGGGTTGTGATTGGAGGATAATGACTAATGTGTGTGTCTTAGATTCCTCGGTTTCACGACCGATTGACCCCCAGAATGCTGTGACATCTTCGGCATATCTGTTGTTCTACCGTCGCCGCTCGGAACGCCCGCTCGGCGGCAAGATCCTACAAGAAATCACGGAATCGTCCACTCGACCTGCTAGTAGTGAATCGGATTCGCAAGGAGAATCGCGCCCACCGTCTCCGTCGGGGGAAGGCCGGCGTCTCGGCGGCTCCTCCCGCAATGGGTCGTCGAGCGCCTTAGCCGGAGTCGGAGCAGCTCACCAGCCGGGAGATGGTGGTTTGCGAATCGGAACACAGAAGAGCAGGGATGAGGACAATCCCCCGGAATACTCGAACAGCCCGTCATACGGTGAGCGAAGCATGGGCGGAACAGGTATGAACTTTGATGATGAAGACGAACTCGGCAGTGAAGCCCTGGGCGACCCGTTTCGCGTCTCAAATCTGCCCTCCTGGTCGTTCAATCGAGTCACGGATGCTCATCATGATCCTTCACAGATGACAGAGCTTCCGGGATCACCCTCTGACAACGAACTCCTCGATGACAACGACGACGATGGCGACAGCACCAAGGCTGTAGGTGGGGGCGACATTAGCGATTCCGATACCCGTATGGCATCTCTCGCGGATAGTCCTCCATTCCAAGGACCAGTGCACCCAGGAACGCCTCTGGAAGAGCCGACCCTCACGGAATTCCCCCAGCCGGATGTGGACGACGACGACGACGAGCTGCCCGTGGTCGAATTGCACGTAGGTGAGGAGGACCGGCTTTGATTGCTTAAAGTTTTATCTATCTCTCGACGATTTTTGGATGTGAAAACGAACTTTTAGACAGCCCTGTGGTCACGGGTGGGTGAAGCAGGGCAGGTATTATGGTTGCATTGTGTTTTTTTTATGCGCATGGTGGACAGTGTATGTACGCAGTCCTTGCATTTATTTGTGTGTTATGTTGATGACGGAAAGGCATATCCTTTTCTTTCCGGTCTTTGCGTGTTATTTTCAAAAGCTTTCCGTGGCAACTTCTAGAGCAGAATGTGCCGCCGTGATGTGGATGTTGACAGAGCTATGAACCAGGTCAATGATGGCTGGCATATAGGAGTATTTGTGTATAGGATGTGGTTAGAATACGGCATAGATCGTATGGTCTTTGAGCATGTACAGTGGTACCACTTGTATCAGTCGTAGGATTATCAGTAGAAGTAGTCGTAAGAGCAAAGTGGCAGGTGCTCAGTTCTTCCTTCCAGTTGTTACAGTTTCGCATCTCCTCCACTCCGCGTTCTTCCTTCTCCCATCCTCTCGTTCTCTCGTTCTCGATCTCGTTCTCGCCACTCGCTACTCGTCAATCACCAGTCCATATCAATCGTTTATATCCAACTGTTATCGCCATGGAACCCAACCCATCACCCACCCTCCCCAGTCTGCGTCGAAGCCTGAACATGGTCGAAATTAGCAACACTCCTATCCCAGCGATCTTTCGAGCATCACCACCACCAGACACCACAATCGCAGAGTTCTTCTCTTCTCTGGCTCAAAGGTCACCGCCGCTGCTATCCGCCTCACCAACTACAACACCCCCTTCTTCAAGCCCTCCAACTCCGAATATACCCAAAAGCTGCAAGTCTGTCAAACTTCTCATCAAGCCCATCGATGCCGATCTCCCCAGTGACACTGAAATCAGTCCTCTCGACCTTGGTCCTGTCTGCTCTCGGGATGTCCGAAGCGCATGCCCTAGCCCAAGTCCAACACTAGGCAGGAATCCAGGTCTCGCATTTCATGACGGACTATCAGATGAGGAGGCTGTCACATATAACAGGCGAGCCGTGGCCGAGAAGAATTGGCATGCTCGGGGCCAGCGCAGGAGGGAAACACGCGACACCAATTCATCCATCGAGTCGTTTTTCCCGGAAGCAGGGATAAGCGGCTCTGAGGATCTGAGCGTTGAGCGCATTGGACGGGATCTGGAACTGAAGGCGAAGGATCGGAGGAAGAGTTGGAGGGTTTCGAATTATTTTTCTCCGGCGAAGAGAAATTCTAAGGGAGCGTGGCATCGGTAGATGCTGGTGTTGGTGTTTTCGGAGTTCTTTTTTTTGGGTTGGGTTATATTTGAGTGCTTTCACTCGTGTTTAAGTTCTTGTCCCATTATTATGCTTAGATAGGTTTGACAGATGAGATTGTTAATCAACTGATATGTGGTGGTTTGGTTTATGATTTCTCATCCAACTGTAGCTGCTTCATCTATATATAAATAGCACCCCAAGACCGGAAACACACGTTTCCATCTGCAGACATTCTCAGGGCCAATAGACTAATATCCCACTTAGTTACTTACTACTTATTTATCATCAAATTAGTGTTTGCAATAGAATTGATAAAGTTCTGGGCGGCGCTCTTCTCGAACGCCGACTCTTAGGATGAGGTGCTTGAGTTTTGACTCATCCGCCACCTCCAACTTCTGCCTTTGTAGAATCAAAACGAGCAAAAACACCAAAAAGACAATATAGAAAGCAAAATGCACGCCCATCACCATCCCTACACAACCCTCCTCACCCATCTAAAGGCCCATCTCCCACAATCAGGCCCCCTCCTCCGCCGCATTCAGCACCAGGCCACTCACCCCTCACCCACAGCCCAAGTCCTCGCTTCGTTCCCTCCAGGGTCAGAGCCAGAGACCAAGACTGGGACTGAGACTCCATGGCTAGCAGCATACGCAGACGTCCATAGAGGCCTGGATACGCAAGTCTGGGTCTTTTCAACCCTCGAAACAAAGTCCAACTCCAACTCCGCGTCAGCATCAGCGTCGGAGCCAACTCACCATAACAATCACAACAACGCACCGATCTCCACCCAAGAAAAAGAAACAACAAAATACCAACTGCTGTCTTTATTTACGCACATCCGCACCAAGCTCGTCCCGCCCTACATCGCCTGGGTGTCCTCCCAACCACCCGCCCTAGTCGCACACCTAAACCCAGAGAAAGCAAGGGACGAAGGCGTGAAGAAGATCCCACCACACCCCAAAACATCCGTCTTGCTAGGCTCAGTGCACAAGACCGTCGTCGAACTGATCTGCGAACTTGCAAGTGAGACACTGCCAACGAAGCCGAGTGCAAATCCAAGTCCAAGTCCCGGTCCAGAAAGTTCAAGACCAGGGGTGCGTATCCACCGCGGCCAAAACGTCTTCTACGCCAAGTACTGTTTCCCCTCGTCATCGTTTAATGATGACATCAACAGCGATGGTCCAGAAAAGGGGAGCTTAGTTGGAAAGGGGTCTGGGCCTGGGCCTGGGTACACGTTCACCGACTCCACTGGCGTCTCAGGGATCCAGGAGAAACACCTTGACCTGGTGAAGAACCGCACTAATATCCCGCGCTCGAAGCAGGCGTTGATGGCCATGGGTGGTGTGGCGTTGTATTACCGGCCTGGTGGTGATGGTGATGTTTATGATGATGGTGATGGCTTACCTGCATCCTCCCCACCCGTTGCTACGGCTTCTGGCGCAGGTGTAGGAGCAGGTGCAGATGGGGAAGGGGAAGGGGAGATGCCGATTGGATGGGCATTCCTGGGGTTCGACGGGAGTCTTTGCACGCTGCACGTTGAGCCGGAGCATCGCGGCAAGGGCTTGGGAGGGGTTGTTGGGAAGGAGGTGATGAAGAGAGGGGTCGATGTTTTTGAACCTTCTGCGCGTCATAATCACGGTGGCCTCGGCGGGGGACAGGAGGAGTGGTTCTTTGCGGATGTAGCTGTGGATAATGTCGCCAGTCGGCGGGTGATGGAGAAGATGGGGGGTGAGATTGGGTGGTATGTTGCGTGGATGGTTGTTGAGGCGGATATCTGATGCTTGTTTGTTTGAGGATGATTCGATTTAGTTAGTTGGTCTGTTTGTTTGTATGTAAGCATTATTATATTACTCTATAGATGGTCTATATCTATTATGCTGTATGTATAGAGTCTAAGTAGGGTGGATATATGCGGGATATATCCAAGTCGGAATGTAAATATTCTAATAAACTGCGACAGGCCAGCCGTCCACGTATACCAGCCGGTTCCATCCAAGTCTTGCTTGGCCGAATTCGTAGCTGATGGAGGAATTGACTAGACATGTCATTAGTCGGCCCATGGAGACGAAAAGGATAGGGTGGACACTCACGGTAATGGTAGTAGAGGATATCACCAGTCAGGTCGCTCATAATGCCCTGACCCCCAGGAGCGAAGACATCACCATTTGAGGCGTAAACCGTCTCACCACCACCATCAACAAGGTCGTTGCCCTGTTTATCCACGAACGGGCCGCGCACGTTGTCGGATCGTCCAACTCGGATGCGGTATCTGTGTCTGTTAGCTACAAGCTCCAACAATCAAGTATGGAGAAACGTACTCTTGCCCATTCGTCCGCATCTTCGGGTCCTTAAACTCGCAGCACCTCCCCCAGCTATACCACAGATAATAGTACGGTTCCTGGTAAGCCAGAAAGGCGCCCTCGATGGGATGGCCTCCGGTTGGGTCACCACAAACGGGACTCGCTGCCTTCCTTGAAGAACGCCACACTTTCCCGGGCTCTGCAGCAAGATGGGACGAGCTAAGACTTTTGGTGTCGTTACCTTCCACAGAGACCAAATCATCATCAAGCTTGACCTGCCAAATGCCTGTCCAGAAGCTGCCGAAGATCAAATACGCGGAGTTGTCAAAGTCCACAAACACATTGGCGTCGATCGCGTTCGATTGGTCCATTGGGAAGGTATCCGAGTCATCGCCGGTGCCTGACTGAAGAATAAGTCCGTGGTCTGTCCAATCCCCGGGTCCGGGAGAGTTGGACGAGGCTACCCCGATAGCACTATCGCGGCAGCCAGCGTTGCTGACGGCATAGTAGCAGTAGAACTTGTCTCCGATCTGAACGGTGTTGGGCGCCCAGGGGGCCTTGTTGTCACCCTTTGTGATAACACTGTTTCCGCCGAGAACACTGCCGGTTTGCGTCCAGGGCCCGTCGAGGCTAGAGGACTCGTGGACGGCGATACCGGGGGCAACGCTGTAAGAGTAAAATGTATCCCCAACCTGGACGATACTCGGATCATGGATAAGAAAGTCCGTACCATGGGCACGAGCATACCCATCGGTACGGGAAGGACCATCCTCATGGAAGACAGTATCGTTGGCACCTCGAAACAAAGAAGGCCTGATACGGGCCGAGTAGGCCAGTGAGACGAGGAGGAGGACAGCCAGGAGAATAGCCATCTTGAGAAAGCGACGACGGGACAAAGTCAAGCGGCGGATCGCGATGGAAGACAGTCTGGACCTGGAAGAGGAAGAGTCTCTGCTTCTGCTTCTGCTTCTGCTGCTGCTTCGTCGTCTGCCCTTCCCCCCAGGACGCGGAACAGGCCATGGTAATAAAGTGGCCGACTCCGCGTCCCGGAGACGACTGGAGCCGTGCATCTTGTTCGCATGCGAAGAGAGAACTGTGGAAACAACTCACCACCTGGCTAGGTAGGGGCCTCTGGGACCCATTGTTTTCGCACGTCGGAGCCCAGGAGCGTCGAATAAGAGCTGCCAGCGAGAGCTCTGTGATGGGGGAGCAGAGAGCTTCAGAGCTTCAAAGCATCGTTTGCGAGAGTACCTTGCTAGGAGAGTGACAACATGATCGACGCGCGAAAGGGGAAGAATGCTTGGATTTGGCTGATGTGTCGAAAGTGTCGAAAAGAAAGGGCGCCAGGACAGGATTTTCGCCGGATCCGGCAATTTGTCGTTGATGGATCAACACAATGGCCCTGATCAACGGCGAGACGCGGAATCAGAGACACAGGAACAGGCAAGGAGTCGGGAGAGGGGTGGCAAGTGCAGGTGAAGAAAGAAAGGCAGCAGACAGGCACTGAGGCAGTCTAGGGATGGCGTCTGGCAGCCTGGCGATGGTGTCTTGTCGATCCAGTCACGGCCGGCGAAACCAACCCCGAGATCCACCCTGTCGCATGCAAATTGCCTGTTCATGGCGCCCAGATATGACTTCACTTCAGAAGTTCGGTCGAAATTGTTGAACAGTGCGCCCTCAATAATTTGTTGTTCTTACGCAGCCGGACCATGGTTCCGCCTCGACTCCTGAAAAATTGGCCCTGAACCGATCGACGGCCGATTCTCGGCAGCTTCACCTACGGGGTAACTATACAGCGCATATCACATCGACTATTTATGGGTGTTGGTATTTGCATAACATCATAAGCATTTCAGACACCTCGCATATGAGGATTGTCCGTGGTCGAGAGCAAATAACCCTCAAGGGGGGGGGAAAGAAAATTGATGGACAACAGAGTATTTCAAATAACAGATCGTCCACCAACGCCGTCACCAGGTACACACACCACCCGAAAACATCGTCGGACAAATCCCCAATACCGAATGCAAGTTACCGGACCTCGATTTTGTCCACCTCGTCTTTCGCCTCCGTCCACGTCTCGAGATTCTTGCGAGCCCAGTCGAGGTGGCAGCGTGCGTAGGCGACCTGTCCTTGTGTCAGTTGGGTAAAACCTCTTGAGGGATCTACACATACCATGTACCGGCGGAGGTCTCCTTCCTTATCCTTTTGGAATCGCTTCAGGTCGTGCAAGACCCCAGCACTGGCGTCCTTGACGTCTTTCTCTGACACCCCTAACGCTTGCTCCAGCTGTAGCTCAAATTAGTTTTGAACCTTAATGGAGCTCGGGCGTTCCAAAGTAAGCATACCTGGACCAAGCTTTCTTTAGTTTTCCCGATTTGGTCCCGCCGTGTCCGCTCGGGATCGACGTCCACGAATCCATGGACCGCATGACTGATGCGGCCGAAGATCTTGTTAGCAACAAAATTCCCACTCGACGTTTTGCGATGTGCCTGGGGTGACGTCGGTCCAGGATCCGGGTACCGCTGCGCCGTCGCAGACGGATGCTCGGCATGCGTTGGCGGAAAATCAGAGTCAATGGAGGCTGTGTCCTCTCCACTCGGCCGCGACTCCCCCTCGGTGCCTCCCTGACTGCTAGTTGCCGAAGACGTTGATAGGGATCGCTGAGGTTTTGTTGGTGCCTGTGGTGGGTTTCGGTTAAGGTACTGCTCAATACGTTTTGCCTCCTGCTCGCTCCTTTCCAGAGACTCCAGTAGAGTCCTCTTCTTGGCCAGCTCATCCCTTGTCATATCTTCCTGCACCCTCTTAAGCACTCGGTATCGTAGAACATTACGGACCACACTCGCAAACTGGGCGCTCTCTCTCATTGGCTCCGCAAAGTTCGCGCTGAGCGCGAGTGACAGCTCTTCCGTCTCAATGTAGGAAGTGTCCGCTGCTTGTCCAACCCGTTCAATAGCAGTCGCCACGGTCGGAGATTGCTCAGAAAGAGAGAATCCATTGTAACGAGCACCCAGCTCCATCAAATCTGCGGACAATCCGGACAGATGAGCAAGCGTGCGGCGATTCACTTTCTCCATGTTGCCCTGGAGGAGGAGCTCTAACTCTCGAGTAGAAGCTTCAAAATTGGTAAAATACGGATCTAGTTCTTTTTCGCTCAGCTTGCGCGATTCAGGGGGGAAACGGCCTAGAATATCTGGGCCTGGTGTTTCTGCGATCGGCGATGTAGCCGTCCCGGGCGTGTTCTTCAGCTTCGCAGATGCAGAGGGGGTTGGAAGCCAAGCATGCGCGGCCGTTGGGTTTGCAGGGTCAAGAGGGGGTGCCTTGAGGTTATTCTTGGGCACCGAGGAGGCAGGGTGAGTATTCAAGACCTCACTCTAGACACGAGTTAGCGTGCTCTTTTTTTTTTTTTTTTTGTATGACTTCCTTTGCAAACATACCCAGCTAACATTAGGATCCAAAAACCTCCACCAAACGCCATCTTCTCGGACTTCTTTCATTCTCCGACACCGGTTCAGGAAGACCGCCAACATTCGTTTCCGGAGATCAATAATCGTAGCATCTTCCTTGGCTTTGGTTGGTTTCGCAGCGTAGTCGGCTATAGTATGTTTGTCCGGGATTGGAGGAACGATCAGAGTTGGGTGGAGGCTTACGAGCGTAGCCCGCAACGAAGAGAATTCCGAGTACCGTCGCCGAACTTCCAAATCCTGATCCACCATTTAGCAAAATGGAACGCGATAGCCTCCGGTGCAGGGATAACATACTCCAGTCCGTATTGTGTACACAATGAAGCCTCCCCCGCCCTCATGGTTCTTCCCGGCGTCGGTGATAAGAATCGGCATTTCCGGATTCTCGTAGAGTAGCTGCTCTATGCGGCTATCGTATACGCTCTTGCGAGAGTAACCGACACCGCTCTGCTGCGCAGCATAGTTTCCATCGTCGTCATCGCTCTGTTCTGGATTTTGGGAGAAGTCTGAAATGTCGGGATTGGAGGAGTGGCTGGAAGGCGGAGGGGGGTAGTCGGCATTGTACAGAGCTGGAAGTGTTAACAGGACACATTGTTCACCGGGCATATATTCTTACGGGATTCGATGGTGGTAGAATGCAGTGATTCCGATAGCCGGGCTTCGCTATCGAATGCGCCGTACGGGTTGTTATCTTCGTCGTTCCACATAGCTAAGGCGGAGGCTGGTCAGGCAGCCTTGATTAGGAACGCGGGGTGGTGGAAGTCTGCATGCAGGACAGGAACGTAGATTCGGGAAATAAATATGAAAGACAGTCTATTGCAATCCAAGGCACAGCAGAGAGACCGACAGTCTGTTGTTGAGAGCAGCGAAGGGGAGGTTGCATGAAGCTCAATTGGCAAGACATCGTCACTGGTCACTCGTCACTCGTCACTGGCGCCGTCAGTCTCACCGCCCGCCGCACACCCGCGGGGAACGGCTCCACTCTCTCTCTCTCTACCAGGCACTCTCCAGCTTCAGCATCACCAGTCAATTTCTGCGTCCGCTGGCTGGCTAGGAGCTGGCTGCGGTGCTGGCTGCGGTGCCTTTTTCTGAGTAGCCATCGCATCAGAAGCATCCGCACTCCACCCTCCCTTTTGCTGTCCGCCATTGTTCTTGTTGTCTTTAGTTTGGTTGTTGTTCTCAGCATTATTCCAGTCATCACCACCAGCAGGCCCATTATTGCCCCAGCTATCTCCATTGGAGTCATTGTTATCGGCCTGGTCGTAGCCTGATGTATTCTGTGTCTGGTCTGTATTGTTATACTGACTCCAGCCGTCGCTGTTATTACTTTGGTTCTCCCATTCCTGCTGGCCCTGATCCCGCTCCTGGGGGCGCTGTTCAGTATTACTCTTCCAGTTCTTCTGGGCAGGCCTCGTAGATCCAGACCTCGAAACAGGGGGCGCCTTTTTCCCCGAAGAATTCGTAGATCGCGCATCGCCATCCTGCCTCTGCCTCTGCTTCTGCTGCTCTTGCAGCTGGCCCTTCTTCCCTTCCTTCCCTTTCTTATTCTGATTACGATCCTGATCGCGATCAACCACCCTCCTCCTATCGTAACCGGGGGACACATCGCGCCGTCTCGAACGAGCACGGCTTCGGCCACGACTCTGGCCACGACTCGCCTGTTTTACACGTACAACCGCCGCAGAAGCTGCATGCAACTGCTGCATCCGTCGTTTCTGGGACTCGACGCGGACTATCGTCATCTCTTGTCTCAGCTTCGCTCGGAGATTATAGACGTAGGTTCCCCCTATGACCATTGCGGCGAGGGCGACGACGATAACGACGGCGATTATGGTGTTGTCGTTCATTTCGGGCAGCAGCTCGTAAAGTAGAAGGCGATGTTCGGTGTGATGGTGGAGTGGATAACTTCAATAGATATCGATGATGGGTAGTTGCAATACTGGTTCACTTCTCACTTGGGTCTGCTCAGTGAGGTGTGTATTGGGTTTTCTGGAGACGAGAATGAGGCTCGTTACAGGCTTGAAGTCCATGCTGTTTTCTTAGATGGCTGGGATAATGGATTGAGTAGATGGTTGTGTTAGTAGGTGAGAGTGGCAGACCATCCCCGCGGTGAATGAAGATGTTGACGCTGCTTGGAACTACTTGACTACTTATGATATTTACCCAGCCAAGGAATGCATGCAAGCCGACATCAGCCTGGTTCTATGTGTATGTATAACTTTTGTCTATACTCAATCTATGAACAACCCAAAGCAACCTCGATCCTTGACAAAAGATCAGCATGAAGCAAACCAGTCTTCCCATGCTCCAGCAACGTTTCCAGCTTCTCCTTGATGACAAACTGAGAGTCACCCAAAAGACCAAGAGCGCTGAGCTCCTTCGAGGTCAACAGACCCGCAAGACTAACAACGCGCACTCCAAGGGTATATGACTCTGGCTTCGCCGTCCAGCCTATTAATCCATCCTCCCCAGCAGGGCCCGCAAGGGTATCCGCAAAACTCGTCAGTCCTTCAGAAACCCAGTCGAAGACTTCCTTCAATAGTTGTTTATCATACGCCGCCTTCGTTAATCGAGTCACTACACTCGACCACAAATCTATCTCGCGGGTTTCCTCAATGAACAGGTTTTGTTTCTCCTCCTCAAAAAGAACAGTGCTCTCCTTCCTAAGCTCGACAATAATCCTGGAAACAGACATGGGGCACGCTTTGTTGCTGGAGTCGCCGATCCGTGGCTCCAAACCTAGAATGTACCTGATAGCTCTGGTATAAAGAAGCTGCGAATCCGCGTAGTTATCTGTGATAAATTTGGCGAAGAGTTCGCTTGCGTTCAATGGCGACAGTGTGACTGCCTTTTGAGGGGAGACTGAAGAGTACGAGAGGACCCATGAGGCTGTCGAAGCAGCGATATCACGAAGCTCCTCGTCGTCATCATTCAGTAGATCATACAGACTCAGGTATATGTCTAGGAACACTTTATCTGTTTGTGGTGGTGTTCCCAGCGGGCGATATGCCCGAGCGAATGCAGCAATGGATGTCGCGGCTGCATAACGAGTGGAGAATTCCTAATCCCTGCGTTAGAATATTTCCGAATATCAAAATCCAACGCGTGCACATACCGTTTCTTCAGCCAATGCGAACCGCAGCCGTGTAGCCCACTCCTGGATCTCTGTTCCCGAAAGCTGCTGTTCCGGTGTGAGAGATTTCGAGCCGACAAGGCACCCCTCCAATTGTAAGTCTGCGTCTGCTCTATCTCTATTGAACCCTTTCTCGGCTGAGCCAAGCTTAACTTGCGCAGCTAGATCTTCCCATGGTAACGCAGATGTCTGAAGCGCCGTGTGCTCCGATCCAAGAGCGACCTGGACGTAGGACGCAAGATTCGAAATAGCAGGTGTCTTGACTTCCAAGGGAACATTTTCACGTATAAGCGAAGTGTAGAGCTTGGTCAATGGCTCGGTATATCCATTATTGGCACCAAGTAGCTCGTGGAGGTTTTCGAGTATCCATTGGCAGGCGTTCGGGTCGAATGTAGCGACTTTCTGCACAAATCTCTCCAGGTCCTTGGTATCACCCTTCGTAAGTGCCCTCAAAACTGCAACCCAAGCGAGCTCTCTGCGAAGAAGAGAAAAGGCGCGGGTCGTGCTTAGGGTAGTAAATGACGGGTTGCTCGAATCAAACACGAAGTCCACGGTTTCGGGAATCTCGTAAGTGTCGAAAATAAAGTCCAGAAGGTCAGTCATTTCCCCTGCTTATAAATTAATCTCTATGCCTTATCACTCAAGACAGTCATAACCTACCTTCGGCACCCGACTCCAGGCTCCTTTCAACGGCGTCACTTATCATCTCTAACAAAGTTATTTGCACGAATGGTGATTTAGAGACAGTATATGATTCCGCAAAGATGGACTTTATAGTTGACTTGACGTCTCCAATGCGCTCTGGGATGAGTTAGCAAATGGCTATATAAATGTGGACAGCAAGGATATACCATTCCAAAAGGCTGAAGGTGCGAATGCAAAACGACGAAGCGAATATCTGATGCACAGAGATTCGCCATGGAGGTAATTCTGGGTCTCAGTATCGCGTGCTTTAAGAAGCACCTGTATCTCATCTAATATATTTGAACGCTCCAACAACGAAGTATAAACACGCGCTGCGTGCTCGCGAATACCCCAAACAGGACTTTTCAGATGCTCCCGGATCAGTGCAAGTAGCATAGGATCATCTGTATCTGTAGGGTTCGGGATCTTTTCGGCAATCAGTTCCAAAGCTGGGAATACTCGCTCGGTCATCATAGTGCTATCGGCTTGTCCTCCCTCGCCGTCTGTCTGCGGTGGCGCCAATAAGTTGGATAATAACTGCACAAGGCCAGGGTATTTCTGGAATGAGATCCTCGATCCAGGTTCAGATCCGGATTTGCCGCCAAATCCTTGGAAGTCGTTACGGCACATGCGGTTCATCAAGGCACGGAAGAGCATCAGGCCAGCGTTACGAAGCGCCCAGCTAGACGGGTCAGAATATACCCAGGCAAAGGATTGGTTGGAATTACTTACATTGGAGATCCCATGCGCTCTGCTGAGAGGTTCAGCACAGGCATGAGGAAGCCTTCCGTGTGAGGTCCAAGTCTGGCGTTGTTGATTACCTCTCGGAGACAATTCATGGCGTGAACTTGAGGCAGCTCCACAGTTTGATTCTCAGCTCCAAGCTGAGCTGGTAGGTGAGCAACGTTTTGAAGCTCTTGGAGGACTTGTTTGAACAATGGGCCGCCTGGGTTTGAAAGCAATATTCCTCCAACTAGAGCTGGTAGACCAGCTGAACGGCGGGTGAGCTTTGAAGCTTTCTCGAAAATAATTTTCTTCGCTTCCTGTATTGAATAAGTTATAACGAGCTCGTTTTTTAGGAGTTAACGTCGAGCTGACCCACCTGATACCAAAGTGCTGGGAGCGCAGCAATTTCGGGGTTACTTGATTGACCGCACCGCTGACAGCAAGTCGAGAACGTTTGAGCCACTGTAGAGAAAGCACCTCGGTGGCGAAGTTCTGCAAGTTGTGTGAAACTGCTTCTCCCTATTTTCTCGTAATCGCTTCTTGTTAAGCCAGCTTCGCCTTCTGGTCCATAGGTCTGATTGGACAGTGTTGCATGCACAAGCAGACTGTATTTGTTAGTATTGACCATTGACATAAATATGAAGGGATAATCTACCTAGACTCTCGTAATGCACGCCACGAGTAAGAAAGAATGTCCTTGGGGCCGACTTTGAGATCTTCAATAGGCTCAGCGGCATGGCCTTCAGGGGAGTCAATGCATAGCTGAGGCTTCACTTCCTCCCATATTCTATCGCGAATCGATGAGATCCTTGTATGGATTGATTTCCAGTTCTCAGGACTATCAGCTCCTTTGTAGGAGACCAACAAATAGAATTTCGGGGACGAAATAATGTATCTAGAACATCAGTTAGGCACTCATTTAGTTGGGACAGGCACGACATACCGTAACGCGCAAAGATAGCCGTGAAGGGGTGCGTCGCGAAGGGAGGAGCTGAAAAGTCCCTCCACAGAGGATAATTTGTCCTCAAGTTTCCTTAGGATCAATTTAACAACCCCCTGCTTAGTGTTCCACCAGTCAGTTTCTTTCGGATCGTTTGCATCTGCTGTATAGAAAATCAACTGATATAACCGGGCAACGGTGTCGGCGTGATCAGCCCGACTAGTGTTGCTTGCCAACATTTCTGCCTTGGCCACGGCGATTATCAGTTCCGGTTTGTCCCTGTTAGCTCCAGTGGCATGAAGAAGTACTTGTCTCGGAAATAGCTTCAAGAGGTTAAGAGCCATTCCCCGTACTTCGTCATACGGATCCATCAAAAGGTCAACCAACAATCTTTGAAGCGCGGGTCCGAAAATCTCCATATGGAATCTCCACCTTATTTGGCGGTGTTCAGGTTTGCTTGACATGGCGCCAATGTGACGTTCATCCAGGCCAGATTCGACAAGAAGGTATATGGTCTTCAGAGCCATGATATGCCGATGGTAAGAAGCAGTGGTTCGTAGGTCCGCCGCCAAGAAGTTCAAATAGTTTTCCAAGCATGACCGGGTTTCAACATCATCTCTGATGAATACGATCGGCTGTTTCTTGCTTAATGTAGTACGGGGCTCAACTGGATTCTCTATATCTGCAAGAATGCCGCCCTTCAATCGTACAATCAACCCACGAACCATGCTCAGAATTTCTCCCCTTGTGCAGGGGTCAGACTCTGCGTGGAGAGATGGCAAGCTTTTTATGATAACCCTAATAGCAGCCGAGGAGAGTGGTTTCGTAGTAGATGGCGCCGTGATTAGCAAAGAAAGGGCTGCCATCTTGATACTAAAATCATGATGGAAAAGAAATTGGCCAATGAATTCACTTTTCAAGACCAGCGGCGGCTCTTCCTGTGTTTGAAATTTCGTGAAGTAATCTGGGGGGGAAAAAAAGAAGGGAATCAGCCAAAGATCTGCAGAGTCACATTGTTCTCTTGCACATACAGTCGTCATGGACTAAACCAGTCTTCTTCCCTATCTGTAGACATTCGAATAGAAGGGTTAATTCATTTAACGAGCAGCTTCCCATGTCACCAGAAAGGAGATTGTTCAACGGCAACGTTTCTAGAAAGCAGCGGAAGCCATTTGCGCCGAGCCCAAATAAGCGCAGAAGTATATAGTTAGATAGCTTCTCTAGCATCTCAAAGTTTTGCAACAGAAAACATTTGATTGGCGTGACCCAGGCCAAAGCGAGGCGCTCTTTACCTTCACCCAGCGGGGCAGAATCCAGTTTCTGTTCCAACTTCCGAAAGAACATGGTCATTACTTCTCCGGATGATGCTGCCAGGTCATGGGACTTTGAGCGGTTCAAAAAGCCTAGAACAAGGATTTGAACAGCCGTTTCACCGGACTGGACGTCTGAGACTGCGTTCTCGGAGGATCTTTGCAAAAATCGAGAGATGTCTATTGCGGATGTCCGGCATTCTTCCCGAAGCACGGATGGCCAGTGTTCTGGATTGCGCATAAGCCAAGTATCTATCAGGGTGATTAACTCTATTGATGAGATGGCATTCTTGCGCAATAATGCCTCTAAGGCGTTGATGGAGGCTTTGATTCGAGACCGAGGTTCGCCAAGTATAATGGCAGGAAGGACAGCATCCACGAACTCTTTCTTGATGGCATCACATCCAGGCTCATTACTAGACTTCGCGATGATCGTTGCAAGTGACTCTAGGACCTGTTTCATAGGCCTGGGCTTTACGTCTTTGAATCGAGCCAAGAAACTGTCAAAGACCGGGACTAAAGTCTGCTGAGATCGGGCTAGAAGTCGAGTCCCTTCATATTGTGAGACAAAAGCCGCGTCAAGAAATGCGCTCAGTGCATTGCATGCAGCTGTGGTATGGGCATGAGAAATGACTGCTGAGCTATATGTCTGCAATAGCGAATTGAAAACTCTCGTTACTTTTCTGCAGATAGCGTCAGAAATATGTATGCAGCAAGAGCGGCCAGATAGCTAGTAATACGAGGACGTAGTCTTACTCAATATCATCGCATGTAAGGGTGAAATTCACCAGAGGGCCCTTGGCGATTTTGTCTAGGGTGGCTTCGGGCAGTATTTGTATATTTTGAGAGATCTGCTCCATGTCTATAGGCCCGGCGGTGGCCTCAGCGCTGCGGTCAGGTTTATTTTCCATGATTGTCGCCATGAAGCATGTCCGTATAAACGAGCCGGTCGACAGCGACCAATTTCACCGAACAAGTTGCTTTCTGCAGCCCAATCCCCGCCATCTCTGGATCGTATCTCTTTTTGCCGCTTGTGGATTTTCCAGGCGGGCCCACCGAACGGGTTTAGCGTCGGTGCATCTTTTCTCCGGCTACCGGGCGACCGGCTGATCACGGGGCTGAAGTTTTTATTCCCGATTCCTCAGATTTCGAATTCAAGCGAACTCGGAGGCGACGACCAAGAGCATCAGTGCCCGGCAGCAGCTTGCATCAGCCACTTTCATCTCCTTTTCCGGTTCTTCTCTTCGAACTTGTATTCTTTACCAACTTAATTCAGTTCTTTTTCTTGCCTCAAAATGTCCATCTGGGATTCGTTCAGCGGCCGCAAACAGGCCAAGGATAACTTCGACGCGCCGGATGCCACCTCATTCCTTTCGGAGGTCGCCATTCCCGACCCCTCGAGCCTTCACCCTTTAGCTGGCTTGAACGAAGACACCCTCGATTACATCACACTTGAAGACTCCGCCCTTGATCAGCTCCCCGGCTCAGAATCTGTTTTACCATCGCGAGGATGGTCGGATGACCTTTGCTACGGAACCGGAACGACCTACATTGCAGCGCTGGGACTCGGAGGAGCTTGGGGGCTGGCTGAAGGATTGAGAAAAACACCGGTAACGGCACCCCCCAAGATTCGCCTGAACGGCGTATTGAACTCCATTACTCGGAGAGGTCCCTTCCTTGGAAACTCCGCGGGCGTGGTGGCCATGGTTTACAACGGTCTGAATTCATTTGTTGGTTATGTGCGGGGGAAGCATGATGCTGCCAACAGCATCACTGCCGGCGCTATCAGTGGCATGGTGTTTAAGAGTACCCGGGGTCTGAAGCCTATGATGATCTCTGGCGGCATTGTCGCTGGTGTTGCTGGAACATGGAGCGTAAGTGGAATTGAATTAGTATTTTGCAATGTTCAACAACTAACGGCATTATAGGTGGTGAAAAAGGCTGTTCTCTGAACGCGTCCATGTCCGACTGTATTCTGACGTCCACCTTTACTCGTTTGCGGCATTTTCGGTCAAGCGGGGAGGTGTTTTAATTTATATTTTCATATACTGTGTATTAGAACGACTGCCTTGCCTTTTCACAACTCTCTTCACTCTGGCGCTTCGCATTCGTCTTAAAGCATTGTCCATGGTTTTGGGAACGGGCATGGTAATCGGTTTTGTTAAATTTTACTGTACATATACCAGACTCCTGTGTTTGTGTTCTTGCTGGCGAAAACTGTTGCAGGTTTCAGTCCGTCTTACCAAGCGCCTTTAATGTTGTCAGGAGCATCGAATGAAAACTCTCTAAAGTCATCTGGGCCTGTCATATCTGTCGATATAAAAATCGGGGACCAGTTAAGAGCCGCACAGCTGGCCCCATTTAATTGGCCAGGTACTGTTTTTAAGAATCAACACCGTGGGCCATGGTCGATGGATCTGAAACAAGGGCGTCGTAGGGCGATTTCGGTAGATAGTATAGGATTTAGGGCTGTTAAGAGATGTTGCCAGCTCCTGCAAACGTAGACGCGTCCGGTTACGTAGATCTCAGCCCGTTTCTTAAACAGGATCAAATTCTTGTGTTGAATTACTCCCACAGGCAGAGGGCCGTTAGAATGTGCCTGAAGCGACTATAAAAAACAGTGTTTACTAGTAGCGTCGCGAATAGTGTAGATCGATTACACCGGCCGGTACGAGGTATGTTACTCCGGAGTACAGTCTGCGGTAATCTTCCAGCGATTACTCCGCAGCTGTCCTAAGTTTTCGCAGTCAATAGATCACAAAACGTGCAGCATCGCAGACTAAGCGAAGTGAGTATCTTGCAGTAGCCGCCGGTGAGATTAAGATCTCCAGGACTACGTAGACCATGGCTGTCGCTGGAGGTCACGGGAATCTTCCGCTGGGCACGATGCTGGCGCGGATTGGCAGGGCGCCTGGCCCGAAAAGGAAATTAACCTGCCGGAAGTGGCGATTTATTCAGGGCCTTTCCTTGATGCGGGGACCACTAAGCCCAAAGGAGCGGCAAAAACGCCCGGAACAGCCCGCAGTTTACGTCGACAGGACGAAAGAGGGCAATCAAGGAATCAGCTGACCCCGCAGGACGAGCCAAAAAATTTCCTGCTTTGAGCCTTCAACATCAAGCGCCAAACGCAAGCATGCAGAAGCTCGATTTAAACTCCGCCGCCGGTGCTATTAATATACTGGTGTAATATTACCGGGTCTGCGCGCAGATTACGTCGCTGCCAGGCTTGATTTGATTTGGGGCTTAATCTCTCTCATATTACTAGGCCCTGGCCCTGACCAGCCCCCCAACCGCCAGCGCTTTCAACTTCCTTCCTGCTTTGTTGCCAGCGCTTCCGTTGGCTTCAAGCCCTTTTGCCTCGCATCCCTCTGAGTTTCAGACTTGCTGATGTGCTGAATGATCATTATCGTTGTTTCGCTCACCTTCCCTTTATCTTGAGGCCTCTTCAACCTCAGTGCCACCCTCGGGGCTTTGTCCGAGGCGCTCTGAAGATTCCGGGCCCGGTCTCACCCGCACGCTTTCGCAAGTATGGCTCTGGATTCGTTAAATGTCGTTTAACGACGAAAAGGGTCATCTAATGTCACTGTAGCGTTTTAGGCTTCATACTCGTTCGATGGTTCACCCGGAATCACCTCCACCGACCGATAGGTCAGGGTCCGTCGTCCACCACCCCGAGTTACACGGGTCTAGCACCATAACGGTCTCGAGTGATAATGAGCTTCATTCAACGTCTTCGATGAATACAGGCCGTGAAGGCCCCGACTTTGCGCCTTTATCCCCCGACAACTTGTCCCCCGTCTCCATCCAGGATGTGACGTATAAAGAGCACGATGCTGCCGCTGTACCATCTTTGCAGATCCGCACCGATATCTCGAGTGCTCACCATTCGAGCCCTCATCGGCTGAGCCCGCATAGAGAGGCCGACTTGTTTGTCCACCATAGTACCTCTGCAAGCAGCCTTCCGCATCGTACGCCAAGTCTACGGGCTTTGATGGCTGGACCAAGTCATAGTGGGGGTTCCCTATCTCCAGCTTCTCTTTTGTCTTCTCCTCAACTAATAGCCATGGGAGATATTACACCTTTGCCGTCGCCTATTGGAGGCGCTTCGCCATGGAAACTTCCGCCGCGTCGTAATTCGCAGTCGTTATCCCGGACTTCTTCGATCGCCTCCAGGACTGGTTCGAGCCTAAGTATGCGGCCCAGCGACCCATCGCAGTTGTCATTGTCCGGAACCTCGGAATCTCGATCTCGCGGCAAAACTTCTGGAACCACGGATAAACCTAGTACTGAGAAAACCTTGGACACGCCGGTGGCCCCAAAGCATGCGCGCAATCGTAGTTTAAGTGAGTATGTTCCACCAGGTCGAAGTGTTCCGATTAAGCCTCGCCCCGTTGCTGTTTCCGGAACTGGTCTCTCTCAAGGGATTGTTTCCTCTTCCAGCACGGATTCAAAATCGAATAACCTGCACCGGGAGCAATACTTGGCCATCCATCGCGGTATCGCTTTACCGACGGTTCGCCCACCGTCTCCTCCACGAAGCAGTGGGTACGGCATTGACGACAACAAACCGGTCCTCATCCAGTCATCTGGTACACAGGGCGCAGATGAAATCTACTCGGTGCGCTCTATTCGGACCCAGCAGCCACGACTGTATCGTAAGCTCCGACAGCTTGGACACGGGACATTCAGCCAGGTTTCTCTAGCTGTTCGTATAGAGCTCGAAGGAACTGGCGACTCTGGGCACGGTCATCCCGCAACCCAGAAATTAGTTGCAATCAAAATTATCGACCACGGACCGGCAGGTGGAGCTGACGAGGAGCGGTTGGAGGTGTCCCTCAAGCGCGAAGTCGAAATTCTGAAGACCCTGAACCACCCATCACTCGTGCAACTGAAGGCCTTTGGCAGCGACGAAAAGCGTGCCCTTCTAGTTCTGGACTACTGTCCGGGCGGCGACCTGTTCGAAGTCGTTTCGCACAACACTAGACCCATGTCACCCGGTCTCATCCGCCGTATATTTGCGGAGCTAGTGGCAGCTGTACGCCACTTGCATGAGAACTACGTGGTCCATCGTGATATTAAACTCGAGAGTAGGTTTTTCTGTCGGCTTTTCTATCATGGTAGATACTGACTAGTTAATTACACAGACGTTCTTGTGAATCTCCCTGCAGAATCTTTGCAGAAGATCACTGATTGGCGCACTTATGACCGTGCCATAATAACCCTCAGTGACCTGGGTCTCTCTAGACGTATACCTGAACCCCCTGAGAGCCCTCTTCTCCAAACCAGATGCGGAAGTGAAGACTATGCAGCACCAGAAATTCTTATGGGGCAACCGTACGATGGACGGTCCACCGATGGCTGGGCGCTTGGAGTCTTGCTGTACGCTATGATGGAGAGCAGGCTTCCCTTCGATGCATTGCCAGGAACTCGGGGTGACCCCGCTAAACTTCGAGCTCGAACCCCACACCGCATCGCCCGGTGTGAATGGTCCTGGTATCGGTATGCTGACAGTGACGGTGAATGGGATCCCGAGAAGGGCCGCCAACTCGAGGGTGCCCGGGAGTGTGTCGAGTTACTTTTGAAGCGAAATACGAAACGCAAAGGCCTTGACGAGATCGCGGCTATGGAGTGGGTGAAGGGCGCGATTGATGTTCCTGGTGGACTGAAGCGAGGCGACAAAGAAGTCCCCTAGAGCTGGTCTCTTGCGTCTTTGCTGTAATATTCTCCTTACTGTTTTTTTTTCCCTCGTGATTTATGCCATCATGGCCATGTGACGCATGATCACTAGGTCGGCGCAAATGCCGTAGGCTTGATGAAGCTTGGCTAGATCTGATTTATACCCTTAGAAATGACTACCTATTGTACGCCTGAATTATTCCCCCGTAAGCTTGTCACCATAAACAAGCAACTGTTAGTGGACTCGCTGCTGCAGGGGCCCTTAGTAAGCCCCACCGCTGATTGGCGCCCGGGGAGCCTGGTTCCAACTCCGGCCCCGACCTCGCTGCGGAGGAACTTCAGATCGCCCTCAACTTTTCTGACTTTCTCCTCCTCCCTCGCTCAGAACTCCGAGGTCTTTTTTTCGATCTTGCCTGTTATTTAAGCTCCTGCTGTGGTGCGGTGTGTTCTTTATACATCCAGCCGAGATCCGGGCAGACGACAATGCTTCTCTCACAAACTCGGGGCCGCGTGCCCTCTGCTCTCCGGAGCTTGGCTAACCGGACTTCCATGTATTCTACCACCCATTGCACGCTCATGGAGTGACTGCAACACCCAATTTCTTTTGTACTGACTGGTGCTACCTCTAGCCGACCCATTTCCACTACCATTCCCCGGCAAAAGGCCTCCTCTACCGACGATGAGCCCGCTCTCAACAAGGTCTCCCGCAATATCACACAGCCTATCTCGCAAGGTGCCTCCCAAGCTATGCTGTACGCCACGGGTCTCACGGAAGCCGATATGAACAAGGCCCAAGTCGGAATCTCCTCCGTCTGGTATAACGGCAACCCCTGCAACATGCACCTTCTAGACTTGAACAACCGCGTGCGCGAGGGAGTGCAGAAAGCAGGACTCATCGGATACCAGTTCAACACTATTGGCGTTAGTGATGGTATCAGTATGGGTACTAGCGGTATGCGATACTCGCTGCAAAGCCGTGATCTTATTGCCGACTCTATTGAAACCGTCATGGGCGGCCAGTGGTATGACGCCAACATTAGTATTCCCGGTTGTGACAAGAACATGCCCGGTGTCTTGATGGCCATGGGCAGAGTCAACCGCCCCAGTCTAATGGTCTACGGTGGATCTATCAAGCCCGGTTGCGCGTCAATGCAGAACAATGCCGACATTGACATTGTCTCCGCATTCCAGGCCTACGGTCAGTACATCACCGGCCAGATCAACGAGCCCGAGCGTTTCGACATCATCCGCCACGCCTGCCCCGGAGGCGGTGCCTGCGGTGGTATGTACACAGCCAACACCATGGCCACAGCCATCGAAGTTATGGGTATGACTCTCACCGGATCCTCATCCAACCCTGCCGAATCCCAGGCCAAGAACGACGAATGTCTCCGCGCTGGTGAGGCCATCAAGCGCCTCCTTGTCGAGGACATCCGTCCCTCAGACATCCTCACCCGCCAGGCCTTCGAGAACGCCATGATCGTTGTCAACATCACGGGTGGCTCAACTAACGCTGTCCTCCACCTTATCGCTATTGCCGACTCCGTCGGCATCAAGCTCACAATCGACGACTTCCAGGCCGTCTCCGACCGCACCCCCTTCCTCGCCGACCTCAAGCCCTCCGGTAAATATGTCATGGCCGACCTCCACAACATCGGCGGCACCCCGTCCCTCCTCAAATTCCTCCTCAAGGAAGGCGTCATCGACGGCTCCGGCATAACCGTCACCGGCGAAACCCTCGCGAAGAACCTCGAGAAGGTTCCCGACTTCCCCGCCGATCAGAAGATCATCCGCCCCTTCTCCGACCCCATCAAGGAAACCGGCCACATCCAGATCCTTCGCGGTTCCCTCGCCCCCGGCGGCTGCGTTGGCAAGATCACCGGAAAGGAGGGCACCGTCTTCACCGGCAAGGCCCGCGTCTTCGACCACGAAGACCTCTTCATCGAGGCCCTCGAGCGCAACGAAATCACCAAGGACGAGAAAACCGTCGTCGTAATCCGCTACACCGGCCCTAAGGGCGGTCCCGGCATGCCTGGTACGTTTCTTCCCCCCCTATTCTTAATCAACCAACTAATTAACCCATCCACAGAAATGCTCAAGCCCTCCTCCGCCCTGATGGGCGCCGGCCTCGGCAACACTTGCGCTCTTATCACAGACGGCCGTTTCTCCGGTGGTTCCCACGGGTTCCTAATCGGACACATTGTCCCCGAAGCCGCCGTCGGCGGCCCCATCGGTCTCGTGCACGACGGCGACAAAATCACAATCGATGCCGAGAACCGCGTGCTGGATCTGTACGTTGAGGAGACGGAGCTTGCGAAGCGACGCAAGCAGTGGGAGCAGGATCGGGCTGATGGCAAACTGCCTGTAACGGGATTGAGCCTGCGCGGGACGCTGGGTAAGTATGCTCGGAATGTGAAGGATGCTAGTTCTGGGTGTATTACGGATGCGTTGGAGTAAACGGCTTTTGTTGTGATGTGACTGAGCTTTGGGTTCAGATGTATGGTATACTTCAAGTACAGTATTCTGTTTAATAGGCCTAGTTTATATAGCTAGCTGGTTTTGGTTTAGGAGGTGGGATTTTAGAGAACAAAAAAGCGTTTCTTCTTTTTTCTACCTACCGATGGTTGCTTTCATTAATTCTATTCCCTGATGTAGGTACCTACTAATTCTTGGTAGCGGCCGTAGTAATTGCAAAACGTTGATGCATGAGCTGCGATGTATACAGTAATTGTACTCCAATGCCTAGGTATAACCCAGAGGCAAATCCGAGCAACTGATAATAATATAACTTGGTAAGATCTACCATGTCGTATCTGCCCCCCACACCCTGATAAAAGCCAGCTTGTCCGCAACATTCAGTCCAACTCGTTTCCCCCTGCCTAATCTCGCCAGCGAGTCCGCGACGGTATCCAGGAGGTTCTTCTCAGCAGGGCTAAGGTCAACCTCTGGCATATCCTTCGACGAAACCGCTCCACCCTTGGAGCCACTTACCTCATCCAACACATCAAAAAAATTAGTATTGTATGTCGAATCCTTCATTTTCTCCTTGATTCCAGGTTGGCGACCGGCGCCGCCTTCACCGCCGATCCTGACGGGTTCGGCGATTCGCACGCGAATGTAGTGCGTTGGTTTGCTCAAGAGAGCCCAGATGAAGCTCAGATAGCAGCCTGGTAGCGGGGTGACTACATCTTCGGGCTGGTAGCGCAAGGACACAGGGAAGATCTTCGTCTTTGACGAAATGTTGGCTAATGCCGGGGACAGCGGGAGAATGCCGCGGCCGTTGGTGGTTGTACATTCCGCGAACGCGACAATAGGGCGGCCGCGATATTTGCGCTCTAGCGCGGAGAGACTTATGGTCTTTGCGCCGGGTGGAGGGTGGAGCTGAGGCGAGGCAAACGCGCGCAAAATCGCCGACAGGAGCGATATTTGCTCTACTTCCCGGGTGGTGGGATAAGACGCAGTGAAAATGGGGTCAAATATCGCGGCGAGATAGAGCGCATCAATGGGGGAGGTAAACGAGGCCGCAATGACAGATTCCCGGCCAGGGAGACGAGATCGTTGTCGTGAGAGGTGGCTAAAATGAGAAGACCAATCAGTACGCATGTTCCCGTCTTATTTTCGCAGAATGTCAGAGAACTTACCCCTTCCGTACGCCGTCTACCTGAAGGTCAACCCACCATATGCTGGGTATCCCCAGTATACACCACAGAGCCGCCTTTTTGCCCAACGATCCGATCGGGAGCCATTTCAGGACGAGGAAGTAGCTCACACATGCGAATATGAAGAACGGGAGGCGTATGCTAAATAACAAAGCGCGTATTGGCAGCGGACAGCAGCCAGGTACGGGTTGGAGTGGGACAGGAAGGAAGGGTGCGATGCCGGAGCCTGATGACAGCTGTCAGTTGGGATGTACGGGATATGAAAGCTTCAATGGGTATACAAACCTCGGTCGCGAAACTGGGAGAATTTTTCCATGGGGAAGAGAGGACAATAAAATAAGTAATATGTCGATAACGGTGCAAACGAAGCTGTGCTAGTTGGCCATTGCAAGAGTAGTGGGATTGCGGTGGGGTGTTTTAAAAGTCTCGCAAGCTTGTTCGAGGAAGGAACGGGGCTGTATTGCGAACGGTTGGCAGCGACTTTCAGAGACCCAGAGAGAGTCAGGGATTAGTTGCAATATAGAAAGAAAGCACCGTGGGGTGGTAGAGAACCTGTGATGAACAGCGATCGCGATATTTGCCTGGCCTGAAATGAAACATGTGAGCCGCAGCCTTGTTGCCTGAGGCGCCATATGCCAGGTACATCCGCTAAGTTACGTATCCGACGAACCGCTGATGGCACCTAGATAAAACGACAATTCTATCTTCTATACAGCCTATGTAAAGTAGTAACCAACGCCACCATTTATATATACATCCAAAAATCACTATATATACATCGGATCGGAGCCCAAGGGGGCTCAGTCTCCATGGTCCTCAGGCTTGTCCTCTGCCGTAGAAGGCAGTTTAAATGTCCAAATAGACACCCCGACAAGACAAAATGCCGTAGATGTCATCATCCACGCAAGACCAACCCACGGACCCCCCAGTTCAAGTCCGATCTGGAAAACATTCGTGATGGACAGACTGGCAATAACGTTACCGATAGCCTGCAGGACTTCGATGACAGTGAATAACCGCGCGGTTTCTTCGCGCTTCACAAGGGTCGTGATCAACGACCGTGCTAGGTATGCGAATCCGGAGCCCGTTGTTTGCACAATGAGGCTGGGGATGAGCATTGCGGTGCTTGGGGAGAGTCCAATTCCCAGCGTGCCTACCGCGAGGAAAATAATGCTTGCGCGGGCGAGCTGGAGGTCTTTCATGTTGGATTTCATGCCTTTGAGCTTGTATTTGCTGATGGCGGGGATGATGAATAAGAAGAGGGGAATGGTTAGGGCCGGTTTGAAGGAAACCAGCAGGTTTGCTTGGGCAATTGTCCAGCTATACCGCGCAGAGATATACTGAACCAAAAACCACGAGGAACCGCGACTGAGTCGGTATACCAAGAACGAGGATAGTAGGAGAAGGACACGCCTTGTGCGCAAAATAAAGGCGTACGGTTTGAGATATGACCTGAACACGCTTCCCAACGCAGCAAAGAACGAGTGCGGCCTTGGTCCGTTGCTGAAATGAGTATCTGCATCATCCTCATCACGCTCTGCTGTAAACTTCTCCGATGAAACCGAGGTTTTGCGCACTCCGCTCGGAGAGGCTAGCGAGTCAAGCTCCATTTCGCCAGACGGCCCAAAAGAACGAGGAGTAACAGCATTCTTCGTCTCGGGTAAGAACAATGCCATGAGAACGCCCACGATAACTACGCCCCATCCGACAATGAGAGGAACCCAGGGGTTATAAACCATTAGCCACGAACTAGCGGCACTCGAGACGAAGTCGGCTGCCATGCTCGCGACGCCGAATCGGAAGAACATCATCGCCCTGGAGAAGTTAGCTCATGCATTCAAACCGAGTAGACAGATTAAAGTGACGCCTCACCTCTCATCTTCTGTCGTCACATCAGCTATCATAGTAAAGATAACAGCAATAGTCACAACCGGGCCCCCGCCAAACACAAAAGTCAAGCAGGAAGCCCACACCGCACGCAGTGGAAAGATATCAGAAAACCACATAACAACGAACATAATCACACAATTGAGGATAAACCCCGGGATACCGAAACAGAGCGCCTTTCTGCGACCAAACCGGTCCGCCAGAAGACCGTATGGCGCAGCCAAGAAAACACCTGAATTGATCAGCCTAGTTTCAAAAAAAAAAAAAAAAAGAAAGAAAGAAAGAAAGAAAGAAATGGTGAAACGCACTCAAAACGCCCTCGAAGAACTCCATATACCCCTTTACAGCAGCGACCTCACTCTGGACTTCCTTGCCCTTACACAGCTCCTCCGCGACCTGGCCATCAGGACCGATCTTGGTCGGGTCAAATTCGGCGAAATGCTCACGGCAGGCGATCGCTTCGTAAATGCGGGTCATTGGGCCACCAGCCATTACGAAGCCGACTTCAACAGCTAGGACAATCGCAAGGAGCGTAATCATGAGTCGCGAGCGGATAGCGCCGTTGATAACCACGCCTCCTTTCTCCCCATCGTGAGCAGAGGAGTGCGAGTGGCCGCGGGCGTGGCCACTACGGTCGCCATCCTGCTGGGACAGAAAAGGAGCGTCTTCTTCGTCGCGGTCATGGTCGTCCTGGTATGGCTGATGCTGGTGCTGATAATCGGAGGACATGGCTTACGTCCATTTAACTAATACCCGCCCGCTGTTTGATAACAATAAAAAATCGGTTAGGGGTGTGTATATACGATCGCCTCACATGAGGATGAGAAAAGTTAAAGGAGAGGAGATTGAAAGGTCCATTGAAGCCCAGGGGACAGACGCTGTGATGGAAGACAGCGACACAGGATGCCTGAAGTAAGGGCCGCGCAAGAACGGGGAAGGTCTGGGGCGTGGCTGAATTCCCAGCAGGGCGACCGGAGGTGCAGGAATGCAGCGTAAGAGCGAGAGTTGGCTTGGGCAAGAAGCAATTATATGCAGAACGATTGGCATGCGGAGTTCGGAGCAGCAAATTGCAATCAATTCCTAATCAAAACGACACGGTTACAGAGTTAGTGCCAATCAAGCTGAGGACAGACTTCTTGGGCGTTCGCAATCTCAGTCTCAGCCATCAGATGGGGGCGAGTGGTCCCGCCATTGGCTGCTAATTAAAGATGATTCAGTTGCTGTGCTGATGGACGCTGAAGCTGGCGCTCAAAGCAAGGCAGCTGGCAAAGAACAAAGCAGGCCTCCGTATTGTCAGTCACAAGGATTGTCACAATGGCAGCGACAGGGTTGCAGAGCTGTCAAGTCTCAAGGAGTCGAGTATGAAGAATAAACTCGCTGGAGTGGATTCTAGAGTTCATTGAGCGCTGCCCATCGTTGCCCCTTTTTCTTTCTTCTCCACTGAACACACTACGACCGCTGAAACTGCCTTCATATTCGGGTGTCGACTATTTATTCTGGCAGCCTTCTTCAATCTCCACCCATTTTGGAACAAGCTGAAGATTAAACTACATACAGGTGAATTCTCCCATCATACTCTACTTACTCCGTACGTAGGACTCTCAGCACACCATGTCCAGACACTCTCGTGCTCTCCAGGTCGTTGACAGAATCCTTGACGCGCTGTATGAATTACTATACAAGGTCCGCAAGCTGCCCTCGCATCTACTTGATGATGATGTCTTGGATAGCATACTCGACAGATTCTTCAACATGGTTCTAAACAAGACCAACGAGAGGTTGGTCGAGAGGCTTCTGGGGGATGTGCTGAATGGCATGGTCAACAAGCTTCCGACTCGATGACAAGGAAGGGTTGGAAATATTGGAATCTTGGAAAAGTACAGTAATTCCGTCTTCTGTTGGGTGGCTATCTAGAAATTAGTGTGAATTTTGTCCTTGTATTGTCCTAGTTTTCTTATTATACCTTAGTGATATGTACGTATGTATGAACTGGGCTATGATACAGTATGGCAGACTATCTAGCCTACTTCAAATACCGACAAATGTAAGCTTCTTATCTCTTCTAAAAGCAAGGCGTCGCATTTGGTCCAGCCAGGGACGCCAAATCACACAGCCACAGCTCACAGGTCATCAGCCTGGGGGGGCAAGCCTAGATCCTGGAAGCCGGCTTCATCAAAAAGAGTGCCGCGTGCCTGGACCACTGCCGAAATCTCCAAGAGGAACTCGTATAGAATGACGACGTTGGTGAGGACGTGACCGAGACTTGCCGTTTCATCCTTCGCTTTTTGCTCACCGTCGATTGCACTTGTGTTCGTATCTGGCGCCGCTTGGCCTGGTTCACCTGTTTCTTGCGCGCCATCTTCAGTAGGCTGGTCGGGTTTGGTAGGCGTTTCGCTGTTGGGGAAAAACGGCGTGGCCAATCGCTTGCGCAGCTCCTCGGCTACAAAAGAGCGGCTCTCGGAGTCATCCGGCGGAGGGGGCGTGTGGAATGTTGTAGGTTCTCGTAGCGGGGAACCGACAATACTGCGCTGCGGAGACGTGATGTTTCGTAGGTCACGTCGGCCACGCGGTGTTCCTGGCTCGGAGCCTAGTTGCGGCTTACGCGGTGTACTTAACGAGTTTCGGTCTGCGGAAAAGATGGTAGTAGAGGTGCCCGAAATCTGTTCGGTATTGCTGGGTGGCTCTTCTGCTTCGTGCAACAAGTCTCGGCGTGCGGCTACTAGGATATCAAAGTCCGGGATTTGCTTTCGCCATTCTTGCACTTTCTCAACAAGTCGCAGTAGAACAGCGGTAAGGGCAGGGATGTCGGCAGAGGACCAGGATGGCACCTGGTAAACAGAGTGTACTTGGTCGAGAATGTCGGTCATATGATCCGTCTTCAATGCACCCTCAGTCTTGGTATAGCTGTACTTTGTAGGGTCTACAAGCAACCATCCGTCAAGTGCCATAAGGTTCGATGATGCAATGCTCATGAGAACTTCCGTCAAGGCCAAGTTCACAATCACTGTATTAGTAAAAAAGGTCTTTAGGCAGTCTAACAGCTCGCCGACGATCAGATCATCCTGGCGAATCTCAAGAGGGACCACTTCTCCCGGGCTAGTACCGGGAGGGGGGAAGTAGAGCCGTGATTCGAGTATCCACGAAGCATCTTTGAGATAGTTTTCAAAAGACTCATCCAACATTGGCTCATCCATGATCGAGGTGGCCATTGTCAGGAGTTGTTCTAGTTCTGCATTCAGTGCCCCAACAGTTCGTTGTTTGGCGGGTTGCCCGGGAATAGTTCGGATCAAGAATCGCGCAAAAGAGGAATGTCGCTGTAGGATGACCGTCAACAGGCGCAATGTTGCTAGGATAGTTGGGCGGTTTGTAGACCGTAAGCCAAGAAGGGCGAGATCCCTCAAATTGAAAAGGGATGGTGACGGACGAGCCGCCTCCTCCGAAAACGCAGCGAGCACGTCGAGAGATTTTCGCCGACTAGCGGACATGTTCTTTTTCTTTTCAGCTATTTGTGCATCTGAATCAGAGGTCGACGCGAGCAGAAAATGAAGAATTCGCTGAACCAGGTCTTCTTGATCCACCGAAGCGAGGATACGGTAAAGGTAAGTGAGGACTGCAGCTGTAGAGCCGCCTTCAACATCAGACGACTCTAACAATGAGGGGTATCTACTCGAGCATAAGTAGCCGCACATGGAATGGATTTTGGAGGACCCACAGTAGTTGTTCTAGGAAAAGGACCTGGAAGTGATCCAACAGGGTTGCAACCACCTCAGGTGATTTGCAATGATCAATTGTATCTTGCCAGAACAAGAGGTAGGCCATGAAAGAATCCATCGACACGCCAAGCGCGGGAGGGAGCGCCGTCTCCTGCTGGGCGTGGTCTGAATGTGAAATAATATGCGGTACGTCGGAGTCTTCCTCCAAACCAGACGTTAAGCTGCGACGAAAAGTTAGTTCATCTTCAATCTGATGGATCAACATCTGTACTCACTTGCCCAGCTGGCTGTACAAAGCACCTAAACCGGTGGCCATTAATGTCGCCAAGTCACTTTCAATCAACCATCGCTCCAGGTCCTTTGACCGCGATGCCGTCTCTATCAAATAGAGGAGTCCGGTTCGAGCGAAGTCGCCCGCCCTTCCCGCATGATGGACATATTCCACCAGCACATAAAACAACGGGAAATCATCCGTCCTCATGGTGCCCGCAAACTCAACATTGCCAGTACTCTGATCGTCATCGTCTGATCGGGGAGCAAACCACGCGGGAAGAATGTTGGGCTGGAGACGAATGTTGTTCGCAACGCCAAACAACAATTCCACAAGCCGTCCTTCAATATCCTCCGACTTCTTATCCGCCCGACGAACCAAATCAACCAGAGCGCGCGCGAATAATCGGTTATCGACAACACCGTCAACCTCCGAATCGATCAGGGTATTAAAGAGGAGCGTCGCTGAACGAAGCATAGCTTCATCGTGAGACGAGAGCGCAAGTTTGGTAACGGTCACAAAGATCTGAGAGGATGAGGCATATGCAAGACACGGATGAGGCGCGGGGCCACGAGATTCATCGCCTAGGACAGAATTGAGGCGATCGATGCAATTGCGCGCGTGTACAATGGCTGCTTGCTCCGCGGCAGCTGCATTGCTGGAGCGCCATATTTGCTAATGAGGGGCAGACAAAGTTAGGAACTTGGCGGACGACGCGCATGTGGATTCTGGCGACTGACCTGCAGTGTGTTACACGTCCGTTTAAAAGATGTAAGTCGCTCCGTGGGGGAAGCAGATCGCGGGCTCTTTGACAACGAGCGGGAGCCGCCTATTATTCGAGACCACTGTCTTGTTGATTAGGAGAAGCACAATAGGGGGCGCGCGGCGCGTACGGTTTGGGTGAGGGCGTATCCAACATACAAAGTCCATTTTTCTGTAACCGGCGCATGATACTCCTCCACGGGAAGAAGCATGAGCAGGAGATGGCTGCTGGGCGAGAGATAAGAGGGAGAGGAGTGGAAGTACTCCGTCGATATGCGGCCTGATGTCCCTGAATCCGAAAGAGGCATAGTTCAATCTTCTTACTTTGGACTAGCGCGCTTACATTGTTCTACGCCCTACGGGTCACTGATTTCCACACAAGATGACGGATCAAGAAATGAAGTTGGAAGCCTGGCTGTGGCCTCGAAATCAGATAAATAATAGACAAGATTAAAGCCCTATTCACATTGAGGGTGCACGCCATCCCACCTCCACAACGCCGAAAGTATATGCGCACCATCCAGGTCTAAACACAAAAGAAACGCTACCCATCGTCCCAATAAAAACACGAGGAAACAGAATGATTCAATGATTGTGATCATTCAATCGCTATCATCCTTTGGACGCCGACCGCCACGCTTCCGTTTCGGTTGCTCGTTTTGATCGCTTCCATCGTCCTCGTGCTTCCGCCCGGTCGGTTGATCTGGGACCTTAGCGATGATATCTGCCAGGAAATCTAATACTTCGTCCTTCGCAACGGCTTGTTTGAGATGCGACGCGGTTACGCGTTTCGAGTTCCGGTCTTTGGCCTCTTTGGCGGCTTTTGTCACTAGGGAGATCATGAAAAGCTCGAGTGCTTTGGCTGTGGGCGCAGCATGTTAGCATCATTCTCCACCTAATAAAGGGAGTTGTTAAATACGTACAGACAGCAATAGGCGTTACCTGCGCGACCTTGCCTACATCTTCATCGGCCTGCATGATGCGCTTGATGCGCGCAACCGGAAATTTGGTTTTAACCTCAATACTAGCAGCTGGATCTACCTTCGGAGGCTCCAGGGGCTCTAAAGGCTCTAGGGGCCCCGCGGGCTCTTGTAGTTCTTCTGGAGAAATGGGCTCCATGTACTTTGGCTCTGAAACTGGCGCGACGTCAAGTGAACGCGCTAGACGAGATGATCGGCGGGCCATCTCGGAATCGTAACTGTTATCAGCAAATGGAGGGACGTATTGCTGGCTTGCCCTCGTCGGCGCGACTGGGGGTTGTTGGTATTGCGGGGTGAAGAAGGGCGAGGTGTCGTAGGAAGCGCGGTGGGAGAGGTGGCCCGGGAATTGGTAGACAGGTTGGGAGGGAATGGTGGGCTGGAGGGTGGAGAAGTCGGGAGAACGGGGTCGGTAAGAGTTGTCTTGCTCTGTCATTGCTGGCAAAATCGGGTCTCAGCAATTGTTGACAATGATGATCATAAAGTCGTATCAACCACAGGGTTGATACTTGATAGACTAAGTGTACGTATGTATATGGAGTATACGGCGCGTCGTGGGACGAACGGGCGTAGAGCAGCAACGAGTGCGCGCTCAGGGTGGGAAAGAGGAAATGGCGCAATTACCTCTGCTGCGAGATCTTCTGAAATCGTAAACTGATCCAAATGGAATCAAGGCGACCGCGACATCAAGTCGTGAGGAAGTACTGCGTAGATCGTTGTTGATGGCCCAAGCTCCGGTGCGTGGGCCCAAGGCGGTCGGGGACGTGGCAATGACCCAGAAAAGAGATTCGAATTCTTTCCTCCGGGGGGAGCGGGCGGACCTTTTTAGCCCTTTTAACCCTGCCTTGCCGCGCTAATTTTAAACAAAAATCAGCAAAATCAAAATCACTTTTCGGTTTTTTGGTCGAATTCCTTGGTGAACCCTGCTTACTTAATTTCCTCCTTTCTTCTCCAGTCGCTTCGCCTTCTTTTATACGAACACTCTCCTCGACCTTCTCTCTCTCCGACTCCCAACTCTCGAGTCTGTTTAATCTGCAGCCTGCTCTCACCGACATCACATGCCACTATCGTAATGACTCTACCTTAACACTCTACTGACGTCGCCACTGCAACCAAACAGTCATCCCTGGCGGACACAGCCCTCATTGGCCTTCCGGCGCGGGATCCTGCCTTTGTTGTTCGTTGATGATGCAAATTAACCTTAATTTATCTCTCTTCCGGATATTATATTATTTATGATGATTGATTATTGACGCTTGTTTGCTATTTGTTTGCTGTTTACTCGTCCCTGTGAACACCTCCATACCCCGGACGCTACATGATGATACACAGAGCCTCGAGATGTAGAGGACTTACTGTGCCGGGCTGAAACCTCCACGTCATTGCGGCGGGTATCGCCCGCCACAGGAATCCGTCTTATTGCCCTTTGGCATCTACACAGTGAGGGACCAAAATTACTTGATCTAATCTGATATCGCGTCTTCGATCCCATTCTCAATATAAATGCCCTAAACATGGATATATCGCACTACTACTAGGCTTAGCGGGGCAAATGAGAGAGAAGGCTGGGAGCCTCGTCGGCAGTCGATGTCACTCTGACATGCACGTTCCCAGGCCTCAATGCTTCGGGCTCATTCCAGCCAACCTTGCGTCGGAGCCTTGCAGAGCAAGGGTCTAGGCATCCAAGTAACGTAGCTGTTCTCGTCAAAACAAGCTCCTTGTGAGACACTGAGACGTAACCGAGTTAGTGTCAGCCAAAGTGAAGGGTGGGTGCAAGTTCTTCCGGCTCCGGGTCTCCGCCTCCACTCCGACGCCAAATCGGTTGTTGCGACAGAGATTCTCCTCAGGCACGTCAAGTCCTCCCGCCGCTCATTCTCTTGTGACCAGTTGGAGATTGGACTGATGGTCGACTGAAGTCATGTCGCTCTCGTTTGCCTGCTCGGCCGCTTTCCCCTTGTCATAAACATAATTCTCGAGTCAAGTCCGCTTGCTTGCTACGCACGTGTAGCTTATCTTCCCCATGGCTACGGCTCTTCAGCCTTCGGGCTTGATGGACATTGCGAGGTGAGCTACTGCCATGGTAGTATATTTCGTGCGCTCTGTGCTAACACATATTGTCCATAATTTAGCTCCTTGAGTCAAGATGATATCCCCTTCAAATTGCGCTGCGCCATCTGCAACAAACTGGCTGTAAACGCATTTCGCCTTCCCTGCTGCGATCAGGCAATTTGTGAAAATTGTAAGCATCTTACAACCCAATCCCGCCATCATTATTTGTCCCGGCTCTTACAAAATTTGCAGGCCAGACATCTCTTCCGGACACATGTCCCGTATGCGCGCATACCCCACTCTCCTCTGACCTCTGCAAACCAAACAAAGCCCTCCGAACAACTCTCAAGGCGTTCCTTCGTACGGAAGAAAAGAAGCGCGAGAAAGAGCGACAAGAATCATTACCTGCTACTCCCGACGCTGCACCCTCGCAAGAAAACGCCCCCAAACAAGACACTCAGCAAGTGTCGAGTACTACTGAGACTCTAGCGGACGGAACAACATTGCCGAATCAAACAGAAGATTCATATACAGCGCAGCCTACTGATGATGCAACTCCTGCTGTCACCGAATCCAAAGCGCCCGGCGCGGAACAAGAAGGGACGGACGAGATAACTCAGGTACTAGATTTTACCCCGCGTATAAATTTAGGGTGGAGGGCTAATTGTTATTCATAGAATCAACTTGCTGAGCAGGTCGGTCCTGACGCAACGAATGAAGCGCATGATGCAGAGCAGGACGAGGCCGGCGAAGGAGATACCGCCGGCGATAGCGAGTCCGCTCAAAAAACTGAGCAGGAAACAACCCAGGATGCTGTTCCCGGTGCTAGTTTCCCCAACGCCATGGGATTCAATATGAGCCCTGCAATGTTTCCGAACATGGCATGGGGCGCAAATCCTATGGCTCAGTTTATGGGCAACGGGATGATGGGCTTCAACCCTATGGGTATGTAATCAAACACCTTACTATCGGCTCTAAAAGCATAAAACTAATGAACGTGTACAGGAATGGCGGGAATGGGCATGGACCCAATGGCCGCGAGTCAGGGCATGTTTGGAGGCTACGGAATGAACATGAATGGCATGAGCAGTGGCATGAATATGGGAATGAATTTCAACGCTGGTCAGGGGGTGTACGGTGGCTGGGACGGCTCTCAAAACAATATGTGGAATGGAGGCGAAGATAAATTCAATCCAAATGCTTTCGCGAATGGTATGGGCGCGCAATTTGGGGATCCCTCTGGATTTGGCGGATATAATATGTCTCAACCCAACGGAGTTCATCCTCAAATGCAGCAACAGCAGTTTTCTAGCCAAGATTTCCAGAATGGCTACAATGGCCCTGGTAATTATCGTGGTCGCGGTCGCGGATATTACTCCGGTGGCCGCGGCCGCGGTGGCTACAGTGGCCATATGCATTCTAATTTCCCCCATAATGCTAACGCACCAGCCCAAGATAATGCATCCTCTAGCATGGAGCAGGACATGGAACCCCAGCCCGAGGAAGGCGCAGTGGGTGCAGCGGCTTCTGAGGAAACAGGGAAGAACGCAGATGAGGGATCAAACCCAGCAGCTGACCCAAGTTCCACAAAAGATTTAGCATCAGAAGATTTGAACGATGCGCTGAATGGTGCTAGTCTGGAAACACCTCATGGACATCCTGACCAAGTCGCAAACCCCGACGGGCATCAGTTACAAGGTATCCCTACAATTGATAGTCTTGATCAAACCAATAGTGCCGGCGGCGTCGGCGTACCTACTCATATGAATCAAGGGTTCGGTAGAGGCGGCGGTTATATGCGTGGAGGCTTCCACGGTCGTGGCAGTAGCTTTGGCGGCCAGCAGTTTATGCCGGGGAATACCATGCCACCGCGAGGGCCGGGTGTTGAAGGCGCTCCAGCTGCACCTAAAGCAATGAGACAGGGGCTCCCTAACACCAGTTTCTTTCGTCAGAGGAACTTCCAACCAGCTGGGCGTCCGTCGATACCACCCGGACGAAGCGCTAATGCGTCCGCGACGTAAGTCCCTTTCTCACATCACGTACTCTTTAGTGTAGACTAACAGGCTATTTCGCAGGCCACATTCAGAGGCAGTTCAGGAAGATCAACATCCTCAATCAACAACCCGGCCCGCCTCTAGAGCAAAATCAAAATCAAGAAGCAGAACGCGGTCTTCCTCTCGCTCCCGCTCGAACAGTCGTCGGTACCGCCAGCGATCTCGTAGTGTTGAGAATAACGGAGTTGCCTATGATCGGCCACGGTCTCGACACAGAAAATCTCATTACGGCAAGAATGACAGGGTTGCAGCAGAAGATGGTCAACGCACCCGATCTCCCTCTGTCGAATCTCACAGGTCATCCCGATACAAGGAGAAATCCACGCGTTCTCATCGGTCCCGTCGGTCCCACCGTCATAGCAATCGCAGCCGGAGCACAAGCCCTGCTCGCAATGGTGATAGCCGAGATGATGACCGCCTCGCACCCATTGCGGGAGAGAGGGGCGGCTCCAAATCTCGAAGTAGAAACGCCGAGGCGCTTGAAGGCTCAAGCAACTCTCGTCGATCTGGAAAGGATCGTTCAAATCGGCGCGAAGAAGACCGAGAAAGAGATAGGGAGGTGCGCCGACGTGACCGCGATCGAGAGCGTGATCGTGGCCAGGACCGTGATCGTGATCGTGATCGTGATCGCGACCGATACCGCGAAAAGGAGAGAGAACGCTACAGAGAGCGAGATCGTCCTCGTGAACGGGAAAGAGATCGAAAGCGGTCTCGACGGGATCGATCTGAATCTGCGGTTGATAGCGACTACCACTCTAGAAAGATCAAACGTAGCCGCGAAGATGATATTCGCAGCTCAGTCAGTCACAGAGATCGTCCGAGGGACTCGAGGGAGAAGGCGGTGCCGACCTCGAAACCATCTGAACCCGAGAAAGACCCCCATACTCTAGAACGTGAAGCCCGCAACCGCGAACGTCTTCTCAAAGAACAGCAACGCCGTGAAGCAATGCAAGCTGATCGGGACACCAGCAAACCCAGCCGCCGCCGAGACAGTCGTCAGGAACGAGGCGGGCGTCGACTTAACTACAAATACGATGATGAAAGTGACGACACCAGGGCCGCAAGAGTAGAAAGAGAACGAGAGGCGAGCCGATGGAATTAAGACTTGCACGATATTCCTACTACAACCATATATTTATGCATGGAAATCCCGAAGTGTACCAAAAGTTAGCGTATAGATGAGGCGTTTACTCGTTACTACAGATGACGGCTCAGACCCAGTTCTTGCATAGAAAAGGCGATACTCTACCTCATACCTAATGAATTACAATGGCAATTAGAACATCCGATACTCTATAAACCATGACCTACTTCAGTAAATGAGAAACGTAAAGCGAACAAGTAGGTATCCACATTGCTATCATGCCGTAAGCTAAGCTAAGCGATACAAAAAGAAACGACCAGATCACAGTGCATCACATCTACTAACATAACAATGACAGGACCAAACCAGATAGACAAACAAACAGCTATGGACAAGGCTGAAGCTAAGGGGAAACGAAAGACTCATCCTGGATATCCATTCTTTTTATCTTTCCAACAGAATAGAAGAGCACGTCAACTACACGCTAGCTAAAGCACAGCAACTAGGATTGGGAGATCCCGCGGGGCAGATGAGAGGCAGCAGCAAGTGAGCAAGCTAAGACAAAAATGCGGGCCAGGAGGGGGTGGGGGAGGCTTGGATGTAATGTGTATGTGTGGTAGAGTACAAGAGCAATAAAGTAAGCAGGAAACAATGGGAGGGAGGCTAGCCCAGCTGAGCCTTGAGAGATTCGATCTCAGAAGTGAGTTTCGACACTTGCTGTGCCTGCGATGCGATGGTCTTGGTTTGTTCCGCGATAAGGTCCTTGATGGCGCTGATTTCTCGCTGGACGGTGTCAGTTGAGACGGATCCGGTGGTGCTTGACGGTGCTGTGGGCTGGGTGCTTGGGCTGCTCGGTGCAGGGGAGCGTTCGGCGGTCGTAGGTGAGGCCTGGAATAAATAGTTAGCAAAGACTACTAGACGGCTATCCAAGGTATGATATGAATAGCTTACCGTGGTAGGGGACTGTGCTTTGATCGGATCTTCCTTTTGAATGAACGGACTAGCCTTGACCGACGGTGAGGAAGTTCCGGGGGAACGAGTAGATCGCTCGACTGGCTTCGAGGGCTCATCGAAGCTTGACTCCACCACTTTTTCGGGCTCCTCGTCATCCGCGAACTTGTTCACCATAGCAGCCATGGATGCACCCTGGTCTTTCATGGATGGTGCTGGCTTGGCCACCGGAGTTGGCTCGGAGACAGGCTCAGGCGCCTTCTTGACTGGAGAGGCAGGCTTAGGCTCGGGCTTAGGCTCGGGCTTAGATTCGGTACTCAAGCTAGAGGTGGGCTTGTCCTGAATACCGGTAACCTCTTTCAAACCCTGACCATCGTAGAGACTGCCCATGGATATCTTAGGTGGGATGGCCTCCTTTCCGGAGAACCATTCTGAGGCGTTCATTGCAGGTGTCACGCCAATGGTAGGTGGGTAAATATCGTCCTGGAATGACTCGGCCCGACGAGGAACAATGAAAGAAATCGGCTCGATGTAGGTATCGTTAACGGTCTTGAACGCGCGGGTAATCTCATTGTCGTGCATGTCCACACCACGTTTAGGCATGAAGGCAATACCTCGCTGGGGGTCCCCGGACTTGTATTCCGATAGGTACTCAAATTTGTCGTTCTCTAGTTCGTAGTATCGGATGTTACCGTCACTGTGGTCATCAGCAGTCTACATCTACAATCCGCGCATGCGAACTTACCCTCTACCAGCCAGGTACAGGCACTGGGTACCGTCGTCCCAGAACGGCATGCACACACCAGAGATAGAGTCGAGGGTCTTGAAGCCATCAATGGGCAGTTGGGGGGATCGCATATCCCAAAGAGCCAGCTGGCGGTCACTCATCTTGGAGAAACCGGTGGTTGCAAACCTGTCACGTTCTCCCAACCATACTGAACGACTGTTCTTGGCTCCTGTGTGTCCTGGGCCCTCATGCGCAGGTCGTTCTTGACGGACGTCCCATACTCGCAGCTTCTTGTCACGGGAGGTAGTAACGAGAAGAGAACCGTTCGCGCTCCAGGATTGCGATTGCACAATATCGCCCACGTTCAACGTCAGCTTGGATGCGCCAGCCTCAATATCCCAGATCTTCACTGTATAGTCTCCGGATGCCGTCGCGAGGATGTTTTCAGCCGCGGGATTAAAGAGCACGTGGCCTACCTTTCTGCGGTGGGTGTGAGAATGTTGATCGCAAACAGGCTTAATATATAGGTACTTACTTCGGGTGACCGCTAAGCTTTCCAACAGGCGCAATGTCTTGAATATCATCGGAATCTATGTCGGGGTTGACCGTGAACCCCTCAGGAACTCGCCAAAGGTAGACCTATAGACCGTTTAGTCCGACTGGGCGTTCCGTGAAAGTGATTCAAACTAGAGGTGATCATACTCTGCCATCATCGGATCCGGAAGCGAGTAAGTCGTCGTTGAAAGGATTCCTACAGATGTTGGCCTATGCTGACCATTGCGACAAAAGTAGTGATAGACCCTGCTTACCAGTCCGTATCTAGAACAACTGCGGTGTGACCACGAAACAAAGGTATCCGCTCCGGGAGTCTGCCTCGCTCGCTGAGAGGAATTACGGCGAAGGCACCTCCACCACCAGCTTCCCAGTTTACGGAGAGATAACGGGGGTTGACCTGACGGTTTGTTAGGCGGCTCGGGGTCGGCGGGCGATTGAAGAGCGGTGAAGATCACGAACCTTCACAAGGTTGGTATCCCAGGCATTGCGGGAAACACGGAGGTTATCATAGCATTGATCCTGTGGAGTTGTAAGTCTTCTTAACCCCTGTGACAGGGACGGAAGGTGTTGCGCCGTACCTTTCGTGTTGGTCGTCCGAAGACGTGGCCTTGCTACCTGTCAGATCGCGGACAAAGCGAGGGGGAGGGAAACAAGCTTACGGTACTTGGATGAGCGCACGAAACGGCCAGACATAGTGCTGGGTATAAGAAGAACCAAAACGCAGGTTCAAGGAGAAGCCAATGCAGAGAGGGAGGGGAAGTGAAACTGGGGGGTGAAAGGGAGAAGCCCAGAAGGCAGTTCGAGAGCGATAAGTAACTCAGAACAATTAAGAATAGAAACCGTGGTAATTACTGGGGCGCCGGGGCGAGCTTGAAGCTGGTCAAAGTTGAGCACCACCGCATTGAAACAGTTCAAGGACAACGGTGTTTCAGCCAGTCAAGCAGATACAGAGCGATAGGCCAGGGTCAGAATATCCAAGAAAAAAGGAAGTAAATTAATGAAGATCATCCAGTGTGAAGTCGAGTCTGTTGCGCATGAAGCCCTTGAAACGTTGAAACGTCGTGACGCCGTTACCGCTAGTCCCGAGGAGGTATAGCCCAGCCCCGCCGGAACCTGGCTGAGTCAGCTGAATTTGTTTACCGCCCTCCGTCGCTCCAGAAACCAGAAACTAAAAGCAGTTCAACAATCAGTCACTCATCCAGTCGATATCAATCAACCCACTTTGACGATAGATACTCCGCCCAACTGACAACGCAGGTCGGCTGCCGACACGCTGCAAGTCGCTCATTGATTTGTTTATTGCCGTCCTTGCATCCTTGACTTCCCCATCCGTTCTCACACACTGTTGTTGTCCACGAGACTGGTATCATGGAGAACGGAAGCCCGGTACTTTACTGCCATTGAATCCTCAAACAAGGCATGTCCCTCCTAATATGAATGCCAGGTACAATCTAGAATACAGGGATCGCGCATCCCTGGGCTCAAGGAGATGAACCCGTCCGGAACGAACTCTCGATCGAGGCTGCCGCAGCCCGGCGCAATTGCGAGCAAACCCACCGCGGTACCGCGTAGGTAACCCAAACAATTCAAGGCGAGTATGAAAATAACCTGACAGGCAAAGAATCCTCTCGCACGAGGAGTACCACCGAGAGCGCGAGGGCAGGCGCAGGCACGCCGTCCGCATCGAAATCCGTCAATGGAACGACAAAAGCTCACGGGCGCGCAAACTCCTACGCTTCATCCACCTTGACCCGGTCGACTTCAGCGGCGTCGCGATCTAGAGGTCCGCTTTCCTCGTCAACCATGGGGCGCCCTAATTCCTCCATGAGCACTTCCCGCCGACCGAACGGACACTCAATTCCCCGTCCCGCAACATCTCTGGATACCCATGAGGAAGAAAACTCCCGCAGAGTACTTGGCAAACGTAAGGGTATGCACACCTCATATTTCTTGTTATCCCCGCCTACCTCCCCTGCCCCACTGCTTCCTTCGTGGCAAGCCCGTCTTGATTCTCAGAGGGAAACATGCGTCGCTCAACCCGCTCTGTCTCCTCTTCTGGAACCCTATTTGGAGCCGCCTAATGACGAGAATTCAATATGCGCATCCATGAGCAACTTGAGTTTGGGCCCATTCCCTTGCGAGATCACAAATCCTAACATGTTTTCCAAACATGACAGAGCCCCCATTTTCACCCCGTCAAAAATACCCGTCCCCAAGCCTACTATTGTCACCCTCTCCTGCCCTCAGTCCCAATACAACGACTCACTCAAAAAGAAGCGGGCACCATCACCTGGATTCCTGAACAAAGAAACCAAGATCAAAGCATTTAACTTTTCTACAGGCGGCGAGTGGGATCAAGACGCACGGGAACAGAACATGGAGTATCTCTTGAGCAGTTTCGTCTCTCAATTGAACCAGCATGGCCAAGCGAGCTCGGGTCTCAAGGAGGCAGTCGAGGTGTACAAATTAAGAGGTAAGCGACCCACTCACCTGGTCAAGTACAGTGCTTACACAGCTTGGAATATAGTTGGCGAATTGGAAGATTCAAAGAAGGAACTGACCGAGCGAAACCTGGAACTCCGTGTGGAGGTCGAATCTATCAAATCGCGCATCGGAGCGGTAGAGGATACCTTCAAACACGCGCAGCGTGAGCATGAAATTGCAATGGAAGAGCTTATCTCCCGCCAGCGCACCGAACTCGAGACGGCCAGATATGATGGCCAAAGGCGGCTGGACACGCTCAATGCACAGCACGAATCCGAGATTAATGAGCTAACACGCCGTTTTGAGCATAAGTTGGACGACGAGAAGTCCAACCGTCTTCGCGAGATGAACCAGGTTCATTCTCAGACTGCTCTTGATGCGCAACTATCACAGATTGAACTTGACAAGAAAGTGAAGGAACTTGCCTCCGCGCAAGATGACCTCCAAGCTTTGCGAACCGAGCTTGAGCGAGAACGAAAGAATACCAACAACCTCCGACATAACTTGGATACATCCAGCGCCAACAGTGTGACCTTGGAGTCGACCATCAGTGCGCTGAAGGCGCGAATCGAGTTCCTGGAATCCGGAAGGGAGGAGCAATCCGAAGCCTTTGAGCGATTGAACCAGCAGATGATGGATGCTGCGGCTGAAACCAATGCCGCCAAAGAAAAACTCAGAAGAGAAGAAACATTAAGGCGGAAATTACACAACCAGGTGCAGGAACTCAAGGGCAACATCCGGGTTTTCTGCCGCGTTCGTCCCACTCTAGGGATCGAAGATGCATCGGAAGTGGCGCAGTTTACCTACCCTGACGAGACGGAAGATTCCAAGGAGATCAATATTATCGGCCCCGAGGAGAAGAGCAGTCTTGGTGCTGTGACGAGAAAGAACCACAATTTCTCGTACGACCACGTGTTTGGCCCAGCATCGCAAAACAGCGACGTATTCGATGAAATCAGCCAGCTTGTGCAGAGCGCACTGGATGGATACAATGTTTGTATATTCTGCTATGGCCAGACCGGCAGTGGCAAGACTCACACCATGTCGTCGTTGGATGGTATGATCCCCAGGGCAGTGCACCAAATTTACGAGACGGCTACAGGCCTCGAGGAAAAGGGCTGGAGATATAAGATGGAAGGCAATTTCGTTGAAGTTTACAACGAGAACCTGAACGATTTACTGGGTAGAGCAGAAGAGCTGGACAAGAAAAAGCTTGAAATCCGCCACGACATGCAGAGGGGGAAAACCATCATCACCGACGTTACCACCGTCGAACTGGAATCTCCCGAGATGGTTGAGTCCATTCTCAAGAGAGCGGCAGCCAATCGCTCAGTAGCTGCTACGAAGGCTAACGAGCGTTCTTCCCGCTCCCACTCGGTCTTCATCCTCAAACTGATTGGCGAGAACTATATTACCGGCGAACGCAGTGAGGGAACGCTCAATTTGGTGGACTTGGCTGGAAGTGAAAGACTAAGCCACAGTGGTGCGACTGGAGAGAGGCTAAGAGAGACGCAAAACATCAACCGCAGCTTGAGCTGTCTGGGCGATGTGATTGCAGCTCTAGGACAAGGCAAGGAAGGGGGCCACATTCCCTACCGGAACAGCAAGGTATGTCCCCCCAAGCCCCAACCCCGCGGAGCAAAAGAACGAAACTAACATGCCCTACAGTTGACATATCTTCTTCAATTCTCGCTGGGCGGGAACTCGAAGACGCTGATGTTTGTCATGGTCAGCCCACTGCACGCACACCTGTCCGAAACCCTGACCAGTCTCAAATTCGCTACTAAGGTTCACAACACGCACATTGGGACAGCGAAGCGACAGACCCGTGTTCGTGACACCTAAGCTGGTATTCAACTCTTGCTTCGTATCTGTTTGGCCGATATGACCCTGGCCCTTCTTCTGATGATACCGGTGTTTTGGGCGTTTGACACATTACTTCCTCTGTTTTCTGCGTCGTCTTTTCTTTTGGAGATATTTCCCCCCACTACCCCTATCATTTTCTGTTTATAAGTACACTGAACATTGTGTTGGTTCTGTTTTGTACGGGTTGGTTTGATGGCATGAGGATTTAGCATAATGATAGTTTTGAATCAAACCCAGTTAATAACTCAAGCACCAGCGGTACCACCGTTTCTGCTCAGATTTCCTCTCCAGCCTTTCCTCTTTTTCGGTTTCATTGGTGCCCTGGTTATACTGAACCATGTCTGCGCGTATCAGCGAGGGTGGTACCTGATGTACCTGATGTACCAGCTGTTCCGGAAGTTATGTCCTCGCCCAAATCTTGATATTATGCATATTACGCAGCGCTCGACGTGACCCTTCCGTCTATTCATCCTTCATCTTCAGGTCTACTCACTCCTTTCTGTCCATATCGCAAATGGCGACCAAGTCCGCTTTATTGTCGGTGGCGGCCGGGTTCGTGGCTGAAGTTCAGCAAATGCTGGAAGAGAGCCACAACAGTGAAATTCAGATGCACGTATATCCCAATATGGAGCCCGAAATGAGCAAAATCGCTGTTATGAGTCTACTCAGAAACAGCGTAATCAAATCGCGTTGCCTGAGGGTCAACTATAACTCGGTTACCAAGGAGCTCGCCCTCGTTGCGTCTTGCAACGTCTTTAACACTTTGTTCAGATGGATACGCTTTGAAATTCGGAGCAGCTTTTTATCGGAGACTTTGACCCTCGAGGAAATGGGTGAGCTCGAGGTCAAATGCGGTGCCAGTTAGTGAATGATGCCCTGATTTGTCTAGGTTGGTCTCTTTGCCGCTGTTATATACTAACTCGGTCCAATAGCTCTTGCCGGTTTTACAGCACCTTATCAAGATTCAGCCAAAGCGCCCGACGTTTCTATCCGGCCAAAGCGGATGGGATTCCCGACAATCGTGATACAGACGGGGTGGTCAGAAGCACTGCCCATGTTGATGGCAGACAAGGAGCTGTGGATAACTGGCGCCCCCCAAACCACCAAACTAGTTCTCCTTGTCGTGTGGAAGAGGCTCGTCGACAATAAGCTCGAGGCAGCGCTTCTGGCTTTTAGACCCGGAAAACCACGCGAAACATATGTAAGTCGTGATTGTGACCTGCGCCTTTTTCCCTGTTCCCTGTTCAGTGAGCTTACACTTGCAACTGCGATAGTCAATTTTTCCGGCGACTGGGGCTGGCTCTGCGGCCGACGATATCCTAATCTCTCGAAATGAATTGTTTGGAGATGCCATTCCAGCGAACTCGAATCCTCGCGCTATATTCACCTTGAGCATTGCCAGGCTTAGGAATGTTGCTGAAGGACAAATTAGGGCAAATGGGTACATACCCGTGGGCCCGTGAACAAATAACTCGGCACTCGTCTGAATCGAATTCGCATTTACTCATCTTCCTTGTTCCCTCCAAGAGAACTAACTTATGTTGGTGTTTGGATGGGTAATCTGTGTGTTTCCTCTCGCCAACCTCGCCTGCATCAGCCATGATCCTTTCACACTGAATTTGGGTGTTTAGCATCTTTTCTGGCGTCTTTGTCATCTTGATCTTTATATTTGTAGTATTTAATTTCACCGGAGTTTGGAATTTGTTTTTTTCTATATCTGGTTCTTTACGCAGATATATATACATCTTGAAGTTCGTGCTTTCCACTTGCTTTGATTAGTCTATACTTCACTAACCCCACTACAATCTATCATATTTCTTTAATTTATCACGGTAAATTTGCCCAACGGCCGAGGTCGAATGGGGATAGAGTGCCTGTTGGGCTTAACTGAGTATTGTATAGAATGAGCAAAGCTGCCTCAGACACTTAGGTAATACTTGGTAGTAACTTAACTAGCATGCAGCTTATTCGCTGCATATGCGGGGCCAAAACAGTTGGAGATGAAGACAATTGCAAAGCGAATTGCGCGACTGTTATCAAGCCCGATTCGGGGTATCTCCAAATGTCTTGACTAAAACGCCGCGCTTCGTGTCCGTGTCCTCTAAACAAGCATCCCATCTTGCTTCCCTGGGAGAATCGCACCACAAGGCAGTCTCAAGATGACCACCCCACGCCAGCCTCCACCAGCATACACAGCTCCAAAGGACTCAACCGTCCATGGAACAACCCAGATTCATAGGACTATCTCCCAGACCGCATCCAACCCCTCCGCGCGGGCTCTGGAGAGTTCATTTACCATCCGTCCCTGCTCGGCTCAGGCTTGGGTAGTGCCGGCCGGACATATCTGTCGCTTGACGACACCAATTGGACCCCAGGTGGGGGATCTCAATATCTGGAATGCCAAAAACCCTCGCGAGCGATTATGGGCTGCACGCACGCGGCAGATTCATGCCTCGCATGTCTCCGTGGGTGATCGTCTCTGGTCCAACTTGCCATATTTGCGACCCCTTGTGACGATCACCGGCGACTCGCTCGCGGGCGGACAGCTACATGAGGTACTAGACGTTGATGGGAGGCAGAAGGAGGGCAAGGGGTTTGGCACTTCGCGATGGGGAGGGCGCGTCCATGACCTCCTGGGTACCCGCTGCGATCCATATGGTACAGTAATTCGCGGCACCTTTTTTTTAGTTTTATATAGTTACTCCGGACTGCGCTGACGATTTGGCTTTCCACAGTCAACCTACTGATGGGAGGAGAGCAATTCGATTTCCATTGCCATTCTAACCTTACTCGTGCTGTGTTACCGCACGGATTGACCGAGCTGGATGTGCACGACGTCCTCAATGTTTTCCAAGTAACGGGCCTGGATGAAAATGCAAAGTACTTTATGGAAACCTCACCGGCGAAACCTGGCGAGTATTTTGAATTCTTCGCCGAGGTCGACGTGCTCTGCGCTTTGTCTGCCTGTCCTGGAGGTCTGTCGATCAGTCTTGTTGCTCTACTTTGCCCTTTGACATGCACTAATTGTTGTTTTGACAGGCGACCTCTCGAACTGGGGCTGGGAAGCGAAGGAGGAGGCTATGGGTGCTACCACGCGCCCTCTGGGAGTGGAAGTTTATAGGATCACTGAGACCAAAGCTTTGGAGGGGTGGAAAGAGCCTGAAAGTCCTAGGTACACTGGGTTGCATGGGTTGAACATGCCTCCACGCGAAGACGATGGATCCGGCTTGGTTGGGCTTTGAAGAGTGAAGAGACAGTGCCTTCTTCTGCAGAGCCATTCGATTCGGACTGTGTACCCTTGTAATTTGCCATGGAGGCGTTACACTCCACCACTCTTAGTTGGAGTCTGTCGCTCATAGTCAATGCTCTTGTCAACCTTCCTGCTACCCCTCACTGTATCAGAGTTTGGATTGCGAGGGGTTCTCCGTGCCGTCCATCATAGACTGCTAGAACCTTCCACCCACATGCAGATTGCCTAAAAGCGCCCATTATCGAGGGGACTCAGTATTGATAGTCCTAAAAATATCCAGTGCAACCTCGAAGTCGTCATTTTTTGCTGCTGGCGTGCTTGCCCGCCAGATCACGTGCATGCCCCGCATTTGCTCCCAATGTACGTCATCTGCCACACGAGGCTCGCGCCGATCACGACAGATGTGCCAGGGCCGGTTGTATGTGATGCTGAGATGCGCGTGTACGATGCGAGCGCATTGATTATACAAATCATAGATTCTACAAACATAGCTAAACATAGCAGTATTTCAAAGACGCCTCAGCCTTCAAACTAGCCAAGAGTAGGCAAGTAAGTAACTATTGTGTTCAGCAGGAAAATGTACATCTCCGTAGAAGGTACTGGGTAGGACTACTACCCATGTAGGCAACCGCTAGTTATGCTCCCCCCCCGGTAGTTATCAGTAACCAGTCGCGGTAAATGGTGAAACCCCCTTATCTAATTACGGCGGATTGCCTATTGAGTCACCCCTCCCCGGCAACGTATATAAATCGGTCCTCCCCACCCTTCGGCTGGAGGACCGTCTAATCTACGACCCACCTCTATCTCTCACCAAAACATCACTGTCCCTCTGCCATTTCACTACTCTCCCACTCGCTCTGCAATCAGCCAAGATGCCTCTGTACAACGTTCGCTACTCCTCCTTGTATCCATATACGTGATATTGACCAACTCCAGGTTACCCTGAAGAAGGACTCCCCTCCTGAGGAGCTCGAGAAGTGAATCTACCTACCCCCTCCATCTACTATATGCAGGCCGTGGCTAACACCGAGTTTTCCACAACAGGGCCAAGTCCGCTGCTCAGGATAAAGGTGGAATCATCAAGCACGAATACACCCTCATCAAGGGCTTCACGTAAGCCAGTCTTCCTCGTGTTGCAGCCGCCCCGGAATAACGCCCAACTGACGTTAACAATACATAGTGTTGAATACCCCGACGACCTCGTCGATACTTTCAAATCGAGCCCACACATTCATGTCGAAGAGGACGCGGAGGTCAAGACTCAGTGACGGGGACTTTGTTCGTGCGTTTCCTGGGTTTCCTGGCAATGACCAGCAATAGAGCAAGAGATACCGATACCTGCACCGCAATGTGGAGGACTTCTCCTTTTTCGTCTTTTCTTTTCTTAAGCAGTTGATGAAGAGATGTACGAGTTACGAATTTGATTTTTTTATGCTCATGACAAGAGAATACATGGCTTCGTCAAGGCCTTGTGAGCTGTACCAGTCACAGTCCTTGCTGTACTACTTCAACCAATGTTGAAGCGTTCTTCTACTGTGTGATTTTCAAACTGAGAGACGACCAGATAGAAAGAATCGCTAGAAAGCCATGTCGAGACGACGAAAAGTAAAACTGCCCTGTTAAGAAAATCATAGGCGGCTTACTATGAGGGGCTGTGGTAAATGTCTCTCTTCCTGACGTATCTTATCGATGAGCAACACTAGCCGCGATAAGCATGAGCTTATTGCTCCAGTCGCTCAAGGATTGAAGCACCGTCTACCAGTACAGCCAAGGCAACAAATTATTTTTGAGCATAAACAGAGCACGGAAATATTGCAGATACCTTTTTTGGAAATTCCGGCAAGGCGTTTGCACAAACACTCTGGGCTGCATGGTCGATAATCAGTCCATGGAGCGCTTGGCACGTGAGTCCGTGCTTCACCGCGGACAGCCAGGAGTGATTCACGAACCTTTGCTCCTCAACCCACGACGCAGAATGGCTTGTATTGGCTATGGCCACAACGATTCCTTTTCAGACTCGGTCTGTAAGTGGTGGCATCCGAAACGGCATCCTTCGCTACCGTAATCCCACATCAGTGCGCCGCTTTACATCCTCTCGCCATTTCCGATTCGACACCCAGAGTCAACCTACACCCCGGGCGAATGATGAGGTTGCCCGGCTTGCTGCCAGTCGGCGACGCCCGTTGACACTTGCTGATTTGTTAAAGTGAGAATTGCAGTCTATATTTCTTTCTGCGAGACTGTAAATACTAATGACAACTCCCTAGGCACGGTCGCCCGCCACTGTCGAAAGATACACTGCTTGCTTCCGCCAACTTTACCCTTTCTCTCCTCCCCGCACGCCTAGCCTCCCGTATTGAAGCTCTTCGGAATCTGCCTTTTATCGTCGTCGCAAACCCCCATGTCTCAAAGATTTACGGCAACTACGTGCACTCACTGTCGACTCTACTCCCGTGGCAAAAGCGCCAGGTCACGAACCTGGAAGAGGAAAACCAGTTCGCGGAAGTGCTTGCAGACCTTGTTCACACACACGCAAACACGATCCCTATCCTCGCCCGTGGTTTTCTCGAATGCCGAAGATATATAGACCCTGCGGAGGTAACACGGTTTTTAGATACGCATTTGCGTGCTCGAATTGGCACGCGGTTAATCGCCGAGCAGCATCTAGCCCTCCATTTTGCGTCGCTGCCTGTCGGAGAGGGTATGAGCGAGTCGCAAGAACCGAAAGAATCGCGGAAGAACGCGATACCGTCTAACTATATTGGGGTTATTGATACTGCCCTTCAACCAGCACGGATTGTAAGGACGTGCGAGGAATTTGTGGGAGAAATCTGCGAGTTGAAGTACGGAGTGCGCCCACGATTAGAGATTAACGGGCAACCGGACGCCAGTTTTGCCCATGTCCCTGTACACGTGGAGTATATTCTCACCGAACTTTTGAAGAACGCTTTCAGGGCGGTTATTGAGAGCGGAAACGAACGGGAGCCAATTGAGGTGACAATTGCGGCTGCACCGGACGTGCCTAGCCGGCATTCTCATGAACCAGTTACGAGGCCGGTAGAGGCCCGCGGCGCTCAGTCCCACAGCGATGTTGGATTCCATGTCGACACTGTCGTTGGCACCGCAGACGCAAACGAGTCAATAAAGTTCTCAACGCCCTCGTCGCAGAGCATTACACTTCGAATCCGAGATAGAGGCGGCGGTATATCGCCGGAAGTTCTGCCACAGGTTTGGTCGTACAGCTTTACGACATTCTCCGATTTGGATATGGGAGAGGGAGGCAACAGTATAGACGCCCTGAACACGATATCCAACAATAGCGGCCAGCTGAGCAGCATCGCTGGACTCGGATATGGGCTTCCGCTGAGTAGAGCCTATGCGGAATATTTTGGCGGCAGCATTGCCGTCCAGAGTCTCTGGGGCTGGGGGACTGATGTGTACTTGACATTGAACGGAGTGGGAAAGATTGCCTAACCTAGGTCTTACATATAAATATGATACCATCCTATGGCAGCATATGTCCAGTGTTCGTAGCTTACCCTTTCTCCGATATCGGGGAGGTATACTTCATCTCCAACTATGGCAACTACCACCATCACCCTCAACGGCCAGTGTCGGCCACCCTCAGTTAATGTGGGGAAGACGGTTCCAAGATACGCAACCCCGCAGCGGAATTCGTGCGACGCCCTACTTCACCTTCGGCTGTACGCTCGGAGATATGGCCGATTGATTACCTTTGCAATTGCTATATTACTCCAGTCTCGCTCGTCATGGCCGGCACTCTTATACCCACTCTTCCTTCTCCTTAACCCTATTGCTGGCCACTTAATCCTCTCAGTTCCGAGTTGGCCCAGGTACCCTATATCCATCGCAATGTATACGGCCCCTTTAATTGAGTTTAAACGGCCTAAACTAATGCTCTGCCTAGGGTCTACACAGCTTCGTTCGCCTTCTTTGAGGCATTATGGGAGGTCCGTCTTTTCTGACGAATCCCTCTTTTCCATAGTAATTCGCCGAATATTGACTGTTTTGCAGGCCGGCGTCACCCATTGCTTCGTCAACCTCGGCTCTGATCACCCCTCCATCCTCGAGGCCATGGTTAAAGGCCAGAAAGAGAAGCCGGATGAGTTCCCCAAGATCGTCACCTGTCCCAACGAGGTACGTCGGAGCTTTTGAGTGTTTGGCCCTTTTGTGAGGTGCATTACGGTAGTAGCCGATACTAACCCAGCACCCAACCCTGTAGATGGTCGCTCTATCGATGGCCGACGGGTATGCAAGATTGACAGGAAAACCGCAATGTGTGATCGTACATGTCGACGTCGGCACCCAGGGTCTCGGGGCTGCCGTGCACAATGCCTCCTGCGGGCGTGCGCCAGTTTTAATCTTCGCGGGTCTATCCCCGTTCACGCTGGAGGGCGAGATGCGCGGTTCCCGCACCGAGTACATCCACTGGATCCAGGACGTGCCTGACCAGAAGCAGATTGTCTCGCAGTATTGCCGCTACTCGGCGGATATCCGGACAGGGAAGAACATTAAGCAAATGGTTCACCGGGCATTACAGTTTGCTACGAGTGATCCCAAGGGACCTGTTTACCTTGTTGGAGCACGCGAGGTCATGGAGGAGGAGATTCAGCCGTATAGAGTCAATCCGCATGCGGCGATTGGGGTGGCGCCTTCGGCGCTCCCTTCGGAGGGAGTCGAACTTATTGCGTCTGAGCTTGCTGCAGCAAAAGATCCGTTGGTTATTGTGGGGTATTCTGGGCGTGAAGCTCGAGGAGTGAAGGAGTTGGTGACCTTGGCGAATACGTTCAAAGGCGTTCGTGTTTTGGATACTGGTGGAAGTGATATGTGTTTTCCGGGAGACCATCCTGCGTCATTGGGGCTGCGCTATGGCTTGCATGATGCCGTCAAGACAGCAGATCTCATCCTTGTGGCTGATTGCGATGTGCCCTGGATACCCACGCAGTGCAGGCCTTCAGAATCCGCCAAGATCATCCATGTTGATGTTGACCCCCTCAAGCAGCAAATGCCCGTTTTCTATATCCCTTCCGTTGCGACATTCCGAGCCGAGTCGGCAACTGCGTTCAAGCAGGTCAATGAGTATGTCTCGTCGAACGAGCAATTAAAGCAGGTGGTCAACTCAGAAGAAAACACAGCGAAAGGGAAACGCCGAGAAGAGGAATTCCGGAAAGCACGACATGCTATAACAGCGCTCGCAGTAACACCACCAGGCGGCGATGACGCACCTCTGAATGCCCCTTATCTCATCAGCCAGATCCGAAAGGGTTGCCCAATCGACACTCTGTGGGCGATCGAATCTGTAACCCTTACTCCAATCGTCTCCGACCAGATCGCCGCCACGATCCCGAACTCCTGGATTAACTGTGGCGGCGGTGGTCTGGGTTGGTCAGGCGGCGCGGCCTTAGGAATCAAGCTCGCAACAGACGTCGAGCATGGCGGATCCAACAAAGGGAAATTCGTCTGTCAGATTGTCGGGGACGGAACATATCTCTTCTCCGTCCCAGGATCCGTGTACTGGATTGCACGAAGATATAATATCCCGGTGCTGACGATCGTCCTGAATAATAAGGGCTGGAATGCGCCGCGGAAGAGCATGCTGCTGGTGCACCCCCATGGAGACGGGTCACGCGCTACAAATGAAGATCTCAACATTTCGTTCGCACCTACCCCTGACTACCCTGGAATCGCCAGGGCAGCGTCAGGAGGCCATATTTGGGCAGGTACTGCAGCCACAGTTGCCGAGCTGGGTAAGCTCCTCCCGGAGGCTATTCAGAGTGTGTTGAATGGGACGGGCGCTGTTTTGGAGGCTCAGCTGGACGGGACAACTGGCAAATACGTCGCGAATTCGTCGCAATAGTTATATAGAGCAGTGTTGTCATATGCCAGGAACATATTGCGTTATTACATACCAAATCACGCGCACGCAGTCAAGCTGACAACAAGGTACTTTGGCAGGCGATAAGAGGCCGATGCCGGGAGTAGCCTTATCTATGCGTGGCGGGGTTTATGCATTCGACGAGTTGCGTAATTGGATTTCATGTATCTTCGCGTTTTGTATTTATTGCGGAGTCCTCTACTACAAGACCGCCCTTGATATTGCTCAAGGTGGGGGCATAAGTTGAGAATATGTATATATGAGGAAATAACATCCCTGTTTCAGATCTCATCTAGATCTTAGCTGAATTGCCCATTTGTCCTTGAACCTGGAAGTACTACTACACAGGTAGAGCCTATAGTACTGTACTCGACTGTATCGCCATACAAACTAGACATGTTCAATACAGGCTCCTCAACCGCCCACTTGTGCTCCACGTCTCACGCCCTTGCCGTGATTCCAGTTACATTCTGATTCAAAGCGACGAACCAAAGCCCGCGCCACCAACTCCAATTAGATAACGAAAACTGAGCTCGCGATTCAAGGAGGAATTTCCTCTTTCACCCTCCTCTGGTGATCCGCAGGGTGCCCGATTTAAAAGATGGCGGTCGACCAGCCTTCATCTGCCGCCGGAACCGCTCCACTCCTCACAACCAGGTTAAAAAAAACACTTGACTCACCAAAACCTCTTTTGACGACTGCGGTCTCGCTCGCGCATATCTACTTCATAGTATCGACACCTCCATCGGAAAGCACTCGCGCCGCAACCTGAACACCACTACCCCGCTACACCGCTACCTCCCTCGTCTGCCCCTCGCACCGACAAAGAAACTCTGTGAAGGACAAAATGTCTCCGCCGGCAGCTTTGGATGTGGATGCGAACGGCAATGGCGTTCCCAAGCAATTAACCGTTGATGGGATCGCCGCTGTGAGAGCACAGAGTGCCAAGATGCCTGCTGGGGTTGCGCCGTCCACCAGCAGTGATGTGTTCAAGAGTCCGGTGAGTTTCGTCTGAATGTGATGGACTTCGCAACTGAGTTGAAGCTAAACCGGGGGTGCGCATTGGTAGGCCTGTTACACCAAACCGAAGGCGAAGAGATTCGATGGTATGTTTTTTGTGCTAGGGCAGTGGCCTGTTGATTGTACGGTTGTCGCTAACGGAATGTTCTATAGATCTGTTGACGCTGGAGGCAAAGGCACGCAAGGAGTCGACATTGAAAGGTGCGGCGAGATACTTGAAGAACCCAGGTAAGGGATTGTTACACTTTTTGGGGTTATGCATAGATAACTAACATTGTTTCTGTCTTGAAGGCCTCATTTCTTTGGGTGGCGGACTCCCTTCCCCGGAATACTTTCCGATTGAAGAGGTCTCGATCAAGGTCCCTACTCCACCGAAGTTCTCTCACGATGCTGCCGGAGATTCCTTGGTTGCGGGAAAGTATGATATCCGCGAGGGAAAGAGCTTGTATGATCTAGAGGTCTGCCTGAACTACGGACAGGCCACGGGGTCTCCTCAATTACTCAGATTCGTGACGGAACACACCGAGGTGCGTTGAACAGGTGTATGCGGAGACTAGGAAAGAGCTAACAATGAGTAGCTTATTCACAACCCTCCCTATTCCGATTGGCAATGCTGCTTAACTGCAGGCAGCACCTATGCCTGGGATACAGCTCTTCGACTGCTTTGCGAGAAGGGCGACTACCTTTTGATGGAAGAATATACGTTTTCTAGTGCCCAGGAAACCGCCCTTCCTCAGGGAGTCAAGGTGGCACCGGTCAAGATGGACGAGCAGGGTCTCCTTCCCGATGCGCTCAACGACGTTATGAGTAACTGGGACGAAACGGCTCGCGGTGGTCGGAAGCCTCGTGTGCTCTATACTATCCCAACGGGTCAGAACCCCACAGGCGCCACCCAATCTCTGGAGCGCCGCAAGGAGATCTACAAGGTCGCGCAAAAGCACAACCTTTACATCATCGAGGACGAGCCGTACTACTTCCTGCAAATGCAGCCATACACAGGAGCAAACAGCGAGCCGGTGCCCCCTCCTGCCAACCACGAAGACTTCATAAAGTCGCTTATTCCGTCATACTTGAGCCTTGATGTTGATGGACGTGTTCTTCGCATGGAATCATTCTCGAAGGTTCTAACACCCGGCTCACGTACTGGCTGGATTGTCGCGTCTGAGCAGATTGTAGAACGCTTCATCCGAAACACGGAAGTTTCGGCCCAGCACCCAAGTGGTATCTCCCAGTTGATTATCTTCAAGCTCTTGGACGAACACTGGGGCCATACCGGGTACCTTGACTGGCTCATCAATCTTCGTATGGAGTACACAAGCCGTAGGGATATCATCGTCCAGGCTTGCGAGAAGCATCTACCCCAAGAAATTTCTAACTGGATTGCCCCTGCCGCGGGCATGTTCGTAAGTTTTACACCCACCCCTGGCAATATGCAGGCACAGCAATAACTAATCCGATGCCGCAGCACTGGATCGAAGTTGACTGGAAGAAACACCCCGAAATCACATCTGGCAAGACCCGCGACGCGATTGAAGAAACAATTTTCGGGGCCGCTGTCAGTAACGGCGTCCTTGTCTCGCGCGGGAGCTGGTTCAAGGCCGCTGGACGGAGCGAGGAGAGGATGTTCTTCCGCGCTACGTTCGCTGCTGCCAGCGAAGAAAACATCACAGAGGCTATTAAGCGGTTCGGGGATTCGCTGCGCACTGAGTTCAAGCTATAGATTATACTACACTGTACATACAATTCTAATATGCATGGCCTTCGCGGTTCCCGTATCCCCAGCAAAGTGCTATAGATAGCAACGCTTATAGCCGTATTTAATGAACTCAGATATGGCTTCCCTTGAACTAAGTATGTTGCCGACGGATTCTTTGAAATATTCCACCGGCCCTATCGTTTCCATAATCCAAAACTTCAGTCTAGATTGGCGTCTATCAGAAAATAGCCACCGCATTTGGCGGACTCGCAACACCCCCAGGAATCTGAAGTAGCCGGTTTAATGTCCAGTGAGGTCGGATGGCCATGGACGGTTATAACAAACAAACTAACTACGTAAATTCGTAACTCTGATTTGCCCCCTGGTGGCGCTAAATTAGCGTGGTGGATTCTTGGCGGCGCCCAGACTGCCCTCCAGAGTTCAACACATAATGGAACCTTCCAATGTTCTCGACTCTTATTGTTCCAGTCCACCAACCACTATATCGCGCTACGAGAGGCATATTCAGGCATGCGCTGGACATACGCCCGATGAAGTTGTGCGGTACCAGAAATCTCGGTTCGGATTCAAGGTCGGATTTGAAGCGCAAAGCTCCACGGTTCTAGGCCGCTGCAGGCGGCTGGCTTTGACACGAACATTCGACTCGGCCCTGGCCTTATCGGGCTTTGCATTTTGTCGTGGGGCGAATACTGGTCTTTAATCACAGTGTGTCTGTAAGATTGGGAGCTAGTCACTGCCCGGCTTTATTGGCTCTCAACACCAAGTGCTAGGCTGTCTAGCAGCCATTTCGAAACACTTTGCTTCGTTCTGCGTGGAGCAGAAACTGACTCGTGTTGAGTCCTTTTATCTGAGCTTCTTTCTGAATACCGACTTGACTTCTGTGAGAAACGAGAGTGCGCAGTGTTCGCTTGGGCTCTTTTCTCCCTGTGGAACTGCCTAGTCGGTGTCACTTTGGATCATCAATACCTGGCTCAACACTGTCATCATTTAATATTGACAATCTTCATTCGCAAACGTCCTTCTCTATATCCCCAAGGATTACGTGTTGGTCTTCTTCTTTTACACCATACGGGCTTTTTCCGGTTTTTCTGGCTGTGGAAAGGTAGATTATACTTAACTGCATCATGGAGGCCCCTCGAGCGTCCCGTTTCCTGGACCCCACGTCCGCTATGGCCGCCATCACGAAGCATAAAGCAGAAGCCATCAAGCTAGCTCGTGAGCAAGGCACTGCGGTTCGTGAGATGTGTCGCAGAGCAAAAACAGAACCACCGGCATACGAATTTGAAGAACTCATCGGGAAGGGTGCCTATGGTCGCGTGTACAAAGGCCACCAACTCCCATCTCGAGATGTTGTCGCTATCAAGGTTCTTGATATCGACTCATTAGATTACAAGTCGATGCGCGACTTTAAGGATGAATCTATCAAGGATTTTATTCACGAAACGAAGGTTATGAAACAAGTCAAAGACTCCGGAGCGAAGAATATCAACGAAATTATCGAGGCCGTTTCCATTCATTCGCAGCTCTGGTTGGTTTGCGAATACTGCCCTGGTGGTAGTGTTAGAACTCTAGTAAGTGTGGCTCATTTCGCCTAGAACCTAGCCACGAGACCTCGTCACTAATGGTCCAAGATGCGAGCAACTGGTGATAGACTAGAGGAGAAATTTGCCATTCCGGTAGCCCGCGAGCTGGCTGCTGGATTGCGCGCTATACATGATGCGGGCATCATTCATCGAGATATTAAAGGTATACTTCCTCTCCCTTCGGACGCCTAGAAAGAGATACTTTGCTAACTTCGAATTCTAGCTGCCAACGTTCTTATCCACGAAGAGGGCAGGCTACAGATATGTGACTTCGGCGTTGCCGGTGTTCTCCAGTCCCATATGGATAAACGATCAACCTGGATTGGCACCCCCCACTGGATGCCACCAGAAATGTTCAGTGCTGGCCAAGGGCATCAGTACAGTAGCGAGGTTTGTAAACTAATTAAACCCTAGGAGGCGTCGTGTGACTAACCGCAGTAGATTGATGTCTGGGCATATGGGTGTACACTTTTCGAAGTCGCCACAGGAAACCCACCGAATGCGAACTTACGAGAGAGAATGCAGATCGGCAGGCAGTTGAATAGGAAGACACCGAAACTGGCAGACAGTGATAAGTACAGTGAAGGGTTGAGGGATCTGGTGACATTCGCATTAAATTCCGACCCACTCACTCGGCCGACCATGGCGGACATCCTGCAACATCAATACATTGCGAACACCGAGGAAGAGTACCCAACATCATCCCTAAGTGAGCTTGTCCGTATCTACTATCAATGGTCCCAGCGCGGCGGTCAGCGTATTTCGTTATTCCATCCTGGGGGTGCGGCAGCGGCAGAAGTTCCAGACACCGAGTCGGACATAGATGAGGACTGGAACTTTAGTACAACAGATGACTTTGAGCGAAGATTCTCCGTTATCGATCTTGATCAGCTGGCTGCTTCATTGGCACAAATGGAACAAGAAATTAAGGCCGCGGCGAACAAATCCCAGCAAGAACCAACGGACGAGCCGACGGATACTGAGATGACGGAGCAGAATAAGGCTAATTTTGACGAACGAGTTCGCCGAGGTGCTGCAGCAATGGAAGGCCTTTTCGACGAGGAAAAGCCGAGCTACACATATGAAACGAAAAACGACTTCGTACCAATTGAGGAGAAAGCTCCTGTGTCTGATCTGCCGCTCCGTACCGACACAGACCGGTCATCTGTCACATCGACATTCATCGACATCGACATTGGGTCGTTTGATTCATCCCATTATGCCGCTGGTGCCACGACAGCCCAACCATTCCAACTCGCGGATGCCGACACCATCCGTGCCAACAGATCCAGCGGGCGTCAAAACCGCGGCTCCAATGAGGGCCGATCGCGCTCATCCAGTAGTGAATTGAGCAATAACCAGGATTCGCAAGAGGATTTCCAGCCCCGAACTGGCCCACGTCCACCTACCATGGACTGGAAATTCCCAATGTTCATGCAGACTCCCACAGAAGAGTCTGAGCCCGAGCCTGAAACTGACTCGGGGGCGGAGGCTGAATCTGAATCCGAAGTTGATAATGCCCAGAATACAGAAGCACCTGTGATTGACCCCGCCGAAAAGCGAGCTACAATGGAGTGGACGTTCCCCGTTATGACCTCGTCAACGGATGATGAAGCAGCCAGCGAGTCTAGCTATGTGGAAGAATCTAGTCGTACGGATACACTCAAGGCCAGCACTACGATGCCCGAGCCTGCGGATATTTCGCGACCTTCAACATCTGCCTCTGTCCAGTCCAACATATCTACAAGCTCCGATACTGACTATGACCCATTCCGATTCGACCGCCCTTCCACCCCTCCGGATGGTGTACCGTCACGGCAGCAGCACTTTGCTGATCACGAGTATCCCGAGCTACTAACATCAGTCGACTACCCTTCTTACTCACGATCCTCGGTATTAGAAGGCCCAGGGCCAGACGAGGAAGAAGACACCACGCCAGTTTGGCAGAACAGTATCCAGACCACAGGGCCACCTCCCCCATACGACGAACCCTTTCCCACCGCTATCCCGCACAAAGACATGGACGTAAAGCATCCCTTCCCCACCATTCTTGACCAGCCTGAGCCCCTACATACAGCACGATACAAGCCTCCCGTGTCCGCTGCTGAAGGAATCGAGCAAACAATCAAGTTCCCTGAAATCATCCCGCCACGCCTTGAAGTTCTAATGGATGGCGCCGGGGAAGGCGCTGTAACAGCTGAATTGGATCGACTACTAGGTGATTTCCTGGATGCGCTCTCTGCAACTGGCGAAGCGTTGTCGAGGGCAAAGGTCAGTTCGGGACCGGGATCAGGATGGAAAGATGATAGCTCGACGACGCCTGAGAGGTCGGATTGAATTAGATCTGTCTAAATAAAATCATAGTGCCTAGCGACCATGCAGATAAAGGAATACAGAGCTAGCTACATATAATACCATAAATAAACACCATTGCCTCTAACTCTGGAGTTGACAAAGTAAGTTATAGGATAAATTGGTCCATTTACTTTTTTGTGGCGCGGTTCAGTGATCATACATTTTACAGCTCAAGAAGCCAGCATCGATCACCAAATTCATTATCCGTACTCCGTACCAGAGGCAATAATCCTAATGCCCTGGAATATGAACCTGGATATGGTGGGTCCCTTACAAACTAGCGTAACAATAATCCTTATCGATAAGCCTTTCCGCCTGAGGCACACTGCAGAAAATTATTCGGCGCTAAGAACATCCGCCCCGAAAAGAAAGAGAAATGCGATTTCATGTCGAGCTAGCTTGACAGAAAAAGAGAGCAGCTCATCGTCAACTATTTCCGTGAGATTTTTCTTTCGGTGCAGGAGGATATAGATTTCCTGAGAGGTCTTTGACCTCGTTCTCTCTCTTTCTTTCCGCAATGGAGCAACAACCGCACAGGGCCCATCGGGTCACGAAAGAAAAGAAGAAATATGATGGTCAGTATAACGTTGAACAGGCTGGGCGCAACGGCGCCATGCTGTAATGGATTATATGACCAGTTGCTTACTTTTATACTGTAAATATAGGACCGAACCCGAAGGCTTTCGCATTCTCGAATCCCGGTAAAGGGAATAAAGCTGGCGCGAGATCTCATGATGTATGCACAATTTCTCTCGCATTCCGAGTGTTTTCCGGACCTTGTCGCTAATTTTTATCGCCGATATAGATTAAAGAAAAAAGACTCCATGTCCCTTTGGTTGATCGTCTGCCTGAAGAGGCTCCCCCGCTTGTTGTCGCTGTGGTTGGACCGTCCGGTGTGAGTATCCTTTTCGCAGAGAAATTCGAGTACGCGGGGTTTAACTTATCTTTTTCCCGTATAGGTTGGCAAGACGACCCTTATCAAGTCCTTAATTCGGCGATACACCAAGCAGACACTTAGCACACCCAATGGACCCTTGACCGTGGTGACATCCAAGCGCCGCCGTCTCACTATCCTAGAATGTCCTTCCGACTCGCTTGCAAGCATGATCGATGTTGCCAAGATCGCGGATATTGTTCTCCTGATGATTGACGGGAATTACGGTTTTGAGATGGAGACGATGGAGTTTTTGAACGCCCTATCTACAAGTGGTATGCCCGGAAATGTTTTCGGTATCCTTACGCATCTGGATCTTTTCAAGAAGCAAAGCACCCTACGGGCCGCCAAGAAGCGCTTGAAGAACCGGTTCTGGAGCGAATTGTACAACGGCGCGAAGCTATTCTACCTTTCCGGTGTCATCAATGGTCGCTACCCCGACCGTGAAGTGCATAACCTCTCCCGTTTCCTTTCCATCATGAAGAACCCTCGGCCTCTCGTATGGCGCAACTCGCACCCTTACGCCCTTGCAGACCGCTTTCTGGACATCACCCCTCCGACACAAATCGAAGAGGACCCGAAATGTGACCGGACTATCGCGCTGTACGGTTATCTGAGAGGAACAAACTTCCCTGCTCAAGGCGCACGCGTTCACGTTCCTGGAGTCGGTGACTTAACGGTTTCTGGGATTGAATCTCTACCCGACCCTTGCCCGACTCCGTATATGGACCAGCAGATACAGAAGTCCACTGGAAAGGCAAGTAGGCGCAGATTAGGTGAAAAGCAAAAGCTACTTTTTGCACCCATGTCCGACGTTGGAGGTGTTTTGGTCGACAAAGATGCTGTCTACATCGATGTGAAGACCTCCAATTTCAACGAGGAAGATGAAGAGAGAGATCCAGACCGGGGCCTAGGTGAGCAACTTGTGGTTGGCTTGCAAGGCGAGCGGAAACTCCTTGGCGAAGCAGATAGCGGTGTCCGCCTGTTCCGTGGCGGAGAGAGCATCACGAAGGTTGATGACGAAGATCCCGGTACCGGAAGGAAACACAAGCGTCAAGTGCGGTTTGCCGGCGATGACAAACAGGACGCATCCGAAGAAGATGAGGGCTTCGAAAGCGCAGAGGATGAGGAAGACAATGAGCCAGATCAGGATGATATGGAAGATGGCAGCGATGACGAAGGCGAAGGCGATTTGGACGTTTCGGCGCCTGCAGACTTTGGAGAACGCTTCAGAGAACGGCAAAACGGAAATGCACCCCGTCAGGAATCTGATGTTGCGTTTGCAGATAGTGACTCGGATCTTGGCTCTATATCTTCTGTGGAAGACCAGGTTCTTGATAGCGACGAGGAAGACGAAGATGAGGATGAGGATGTCGACGAGGAAGACGATGGAACCGTCCGTTGGAAGGATAACATGCTTGCCAACGCTAAATCACTTCATTCCAAGCGCCCACGTTACCGCATCACGGATCTCTCGCGCATCATGTATGACGAATCGATAACACCGGCTGATGTCATTCGACGGTGGCGCGGCGAGGAAGGTGATGACGAGGGACTGGAAAATGAAGATGATGAGGATACCTTCTTCAAGAAAACAAACGTTGAAGAGGAAGAGCAGGCAGAATACCGTGCTGTTCCGGAGTATGACTACGACGAACTGGAGCGGAAATGGCGAGACGAAGAATTGATCGAGTCGCTGCGCAAACGCTTCGTGACCGCTAAATTGTCTGGTGACGGCGAGGATGATGAAGATGAGGATCTTGAAGATGCCTTTGACGAGGACGATGAGGGGGATGGTGATTTTGAGGACCTAGAAACGGGGGAAGTGTTCAATGGAATTGAAGACGACGAAAAAGACGACGGTGAGGACGGCGAAGAAGACAATGGCCCCGAAGACCTGGAAGCGGAGCGCGCCCGAAACGCTCAGAAGAAAGAAGACTTGAGGCTTAGATTCGAAGAGGAAGATCGCGAAGGTTTCGCGAACTCGAAAGATAATTCGCGGCAAGACGGTGCTGAAGCCGAGGAGGAATTCGGAGAGGATGAATGGTACGACGCGCAAAAGGCAAAAATGCAAAAGCAGACCGACATCAACCGCGCCGAGTTTGAATCCTTAGACCCTAACTCCAGAGTCAGAGCAGAAGGCTTCAAGGCAGGAACATATGCGCGTATCGTGCTTGAAAAGGTGCCTTGTGAATTCGCTACCAAGTTCGATCCCCGATACCCCGTCATTGTTGGCGGTCTGGCACCGACCGAGGACCGCTTCGGATATGTTCAGATTCGTATCAAGAGACACCGCTGGCACAAGAAGATTTTAAAGAGCGGCGACCCGCTTATTTTCTCTCTTGGCTGGCGCCGCTTTCAAACCCTCCCTATATACAGTACATCGGACAGTCGGACCCGTAACCGAATGTTGAAGTACTCTCCAGAGCACATGCACTGCTTTGCTACATTCTACGGGCCACTCGTTGCCCCCAATACTGGTTTCTGCTGTGTGCAGTCTTTTTCAAATAAGAACCCCGGCTTCCGGATTGCTGCCACCGGAGTAGTGATGAGCGTGGACGAGCACACAGAAATCGTGAAGAAGCTCAAGCTAACTGGCGTGGCTTACAAGATCTTCAAGAACACAGCCTTCATCAAGGACATGTTCAACTCGTCTCTTGAAATTGCAAAATTCGAAGGCGCAGCCATTCGAACTGTATCTGGAATCAGGGGTCAAATCAAGCGAGCCTTGAGCAAACCCGACGGATGTTTCCGTGCAACCTTCGAAGACAAGATTCTCATGAGTGACATTATCTTCTTGCGCGCATGGTATCCCATCAAGCCTCATCGCTTTTACAACCCGGTGACCAACCTATTGGACTTGGAAGAGAATGGAGAATCCGGTGACAACGGATGGCAGGGCATGCGACTGACGGGTGAGGTCCGACGCGAAAAGGGTATTCCGACGCCCTTGAACAAGGACTCCAAATACCGCCAGGTCGAGCGACCCGAGCGCCACTTCAATCCTCTCCGCGTCCCGCGGCAGCTGGCTGCAGATCTTCCATTCAAGTCCCAGATCACGCGAATGCGCCCGCAGAAGAACAAGACTTATCTGCAGAAGCGTGCGGTTGTTCTAGGCGGCGAGGAGAAGAAGGCCAGGGATCTGATGCAGAAGCTCAACACCTTGCGAAATGAGAAGCAGGCCAAGCGTTCTGCGAAGCAGGAGGAACGCAGAAAGGTGTACCGTGCCAAGGTTGCAGAGGGTCTAGAGAAGAAGGCAGAGAGGGAAAAGAGGGAGCGCGACGATTACTGGCGGAGAGAGGGCAAGAAGCGAAAGAATGATGATGAGGGAGGTGGCGGAGGTAAGAAGCGCAGGTAATGAGTTGGCTTCTTTTTAAGCCACTTGCATATATATCCGCCGTTAAAAAGTGTATGGGATTACATTGTATGTATAAATCGCATTGCCGATGGCGTCTAGTAATATCTACCCAGCAAAACAATCCAAGATTTTAGACATTGGTAGATTGATTCTTCCACGGAACCATATCTTTAACACGCCTAACATATTGCAATTCTGTAATATCGCCATTTCTATCACAGATGCATCAATGCATACACTGACGCCTCAGGCAAGACAAAACACGTGACGGTGCCGCAGACGCGTCGATCGCACGTGTCGGACCGTTGACGCCGTGACGGCGACCAAGTACCAAACCAACTACCTCTTCACAGCAGTAGCGGCCGGTCCAAAAGAAAACAGCTTCCCGGCAAATATCATTCTATTTTGTGTCGACATTTACCGATCCAACATGTCCTGAGCGTCTCCGCCTCTGCCTGCTTCGCACTTTGGCTCCCCAACCCCGACCCATGAGCCCGCAACAACTTCAAGTGGAGACAATAAAACGGTCAACGTCAACTTGTTGCTGGGTACGGCTATAAGGACCCGCGTGTGCAGCTTTTAGAGACATGCTCCTTGTGGCGATTGCCTTGACGAATATTACTTAAGAAGCCAGCACTTTAACTCAATCACTTGGTTTGGGAACTCGAATTTCTTTGCATGTTCTTGCGTCAACGCCCTGAGTCTGGGGTATGCCGAATTCGTCCATACCTCGCGTTTATTGTAACCACTGTCTATTTTACGGACACCTATCTTTTCTGAGCACCTATTGAAACCGCGAACTTCGTGCACTCTCGCCTCGTGGATTTGGGAAAGCGTGCGCGGCCAATCTTGACAAGTACAGTGGGCGTTGCTGCTCTCATCCGACCACAATGGACGGCTCCCTGCAGGTCGGTAGGCACAAAGGCATGCAGAGTCCAAGACATTCATACCAGCATGAGACTAGTTCACATATCGAGGTACCGGAAAGGCCGGAGCATTATTCCGCGCGCTCTCCAGGAGTGCGGCCCGTATCCATACACTCGGATTCGAGGGCGCATTTGAACGCGAATGGAGTTTCTGCAGTCTATAAAAACTGGCAGCACGAATCTCCAGAGATATCTCCTCAAACATTCTCCTCGTCCCAGGATAACTCGCGCTTAGGGCACGATATTGAAGCGACGCAGGTGGCCGGTGGCCAAGGTGTAAGTGACGAGAGCGATATATCACGACTGGAAACTTCAAGCTATACGAGGCCCTCCACAAACCCACCCGGTGTTTCATATGCGCCGAGACTTGATGCCATTGGGCGGCGCCGCTCTCAAAGCATAGGCTCTGGACCGCGCGGTTCTAGAATTGCTGCAGTAGGCCTCTCGCACTCTGGCTCTCCCTCCTGATAAAATACTGATCTTATTTAGTTATCTGTCCAGTTGCGAACGCGCTTATCCTATGCGGCCGCTAAAATTGAGAAAAAGCGGCATCCGCATTCAATTCAATACCAGCCACCGATAGGTCTGCTGCAGAAAAATAGCTCGACTCCAATCCTCAGCTTGGAGACGTTGTCTCAAACGGGGCATCCGCTTTCAATAGGCGATGTTGATGACCAGCGTTCGATTGAAAACGGCTCACCCAATGGAACCACTGTTTCCGCGCCGGATGTTCCAGGGACATCTAGTCCTCAACCTCTTGAAACTCATATGGGACCATCCCTAGTAAGCGTAACAAGTGGTCTATATCCACAGCCACAGCCAGATCCCCAGAAACACATCGGACGTGCATTATCAGAGCGACCGGCTCGTCCAATACTGGCGCCACCAGCAGACATTGGTCCTGGTCGTGGAAGCGGCCAGCGGCGTCGTCAAAACCCAAACATTCCCGGTAACTCCTCACGCTACGCACCATTTCCCTTGCATCGACGCTATCATTCGCAGCAAGACTTCCAAATGGATTCAGAAGTTGACCGAGTTCCTGAGACCCCGCCCCTCCGACCTTCAACTCTGAACAATACAGCCCCTTACAACGGATTTTCTGATAACTCGCAAAGTTCTTCAATGGAGCAAGATGCTATTGAGACTCTGCTTTTCATGTCCAGCCCTGGAACTTCGGGGTACCACTCCAACTCTCAAAACTCACAGCCCCACCAAGACGTTAGGAATGTTGACAGTAGCACCTCGCAAGGTGTGCAATGGCTCGGAAACCTTGATGACAATCAATCCCGAAACAGGCAGCCTGACCGTCTCTGTAATATTGAAACCCAGGCTGGGGATGAGATTGATTTAATTCTCGACCAAATGCACAGTGATAGTGATGACGACGCCAATTATGTCTGGAACCGCTCAACCCGTGTTGACACTAACTCCCGGGCAACTGATACGGAAGGGCACACTTTTCGATATCAAACATAGCGAGTTATGAATTTATCATTACTTGCTCTCGGTTACGCTCATTAACGCTCATGGAAGCCATAACCACGGGACTCCACGATTTCGCCGCGTTGGTCATCGTGAAATGCATCTGCACTATGATTATTCTGAACTGTTGTTCTGCGAAATGGGTAGCTCTGTGGGCCTTCACAGATATGGGTATTTCCCGTGGTAAGCCGGGGAGTTTGTGGATAGCCCCACGGGGCCAGCCGCAGTATACCACTGAAGAGTCTTGCACTCGCCTTTATTGGTGCAGAGAACCACCCACCTATATGCCGTTGCTGAGATAGAAATATCTCACTCTCCCCCGGTTTTCTGATGTGCGCAAGGAATATTTCACGGAGTCTAACGCGTTTTAACTCCCTGTTCCGAGAACGTCGTGCGTTGTGATCTACATTGATTACCAACTCTTAGCACACAGAAAGAATACACTCCTTAAAGCTACAGCATTCACACCCTCAATCTCGAATTCCTCAGCAGGTTATACAAGACGACGACCAATTTCTGAAAATGGGCGATTCGCAGGCCTCTCCGTCACCCTTCGAAGTCGGAGCTTTCCTCCCCGGCGGCCACCATACGGACCCCGCGCTCCCGGAAAATAGCCCCACGGCCGGGTTCAAGCTAAACCACTTCATGCTTCGCATCCGCGATCCCAAGCGCTCCCTCCACTTTTACATTGAACTCATGGGCATGCGCACGGTATTTACCATGAACACTGGCCCGTGGACTATTTACTATCTTGGCTATCCATCTACCGAAGAAGACCGCGCAGACCTCTCCGCCTGGTCCGCCAAGGTCGGAGATCCCCGCACACTCACACAAACCCTAGGCCTGCTTGAACTATACCATATCCACGGTTCAGAAAAACCAACTGGTGACGGTGGGTACGAGGCCTCTACTGGCAACGCCCCTCCCAACCTGGGTTTCGGGCATTTAGGGTTCACAGTCCCTGACGTTCCTTCGACTGTTGAGCGCCTGAGAAAAGCGGGCGTGCCGATTCTCAAGGAACTAGGTGTCACTACTCGCGAGAGCATACCGCTGAGCTCATGGGAGGAGAACCGTGGTGTCGGTGTTGGCGAAATTCATCCTAATTATAAAGCAGTATTTGACCAGATTGCTTTTGTGACTGATCCGGTGAGCCCCCTTCCATCTCCAAACTGATACTTCCAAAGTCGTTGAACTTAGCTAACAAGGCGTTAGGATGGATACACGGTAGAGCTTGTCCCTCAGGCCATGAATTAGTTGGGGCGATAACTTCACTCAGGGTCTCAGGACGACCTACCTCATATACATTAGAACAGCATACTAGAATAACATAAATTGCCTGTTTGATTCTCATATTGCCACCAATTCAATGTAAAAGACATTCTTGCACTTGCGAAAAAAACGAGCTGTCTGTGCCTTATGGTTTGATGGGAAGATTCTCTGATCCGCTGTTCCGCTATATCTTGTTTCTCTGGCTCTCCTAAAGATACTCATTGGCAAAGAACCGGGCAATTTAATGTCGTTTTTGTTTAGTGTTTAAATGTGCCTCCCTCTACTGCCTGGTCTTCAGTCTGATTTAGGGTTTCTGCTCTATCACGCTTTTTTTTCCGACAGCGCACATGAAATAAGTGGAAACGCGACTTGCTCTACCATATAGACAACACTTGCTGCAGGTTGATGATGGAGAGGAAAAGAGACCAGAGTGTGTATGGGCGTTGGCATACATGCAGTATAGAAGGATGACTAAGTGCCAATTGGTAACTAACTAACTAAGTTAAGTTAACTAGTTATTTTTACTTATAGCCCAGTTGGGTTGCCACATAATGAAACGAATATATATTATCTATACTCCCACGACAAACCAACCAGGAGATGCAACCCGGCAGAACTTGAATGACACATTACGCTAGATGGTATCATCATATCAGATCACTCCACACCCCAGCTATCATCGACCTCCGCGACATCATAATCAACGTCAGCATTCATACCCCCATTCCCCTCCTTTCCGCGAAGACCACCGGCTGTATCAGCGGGTGCAGAATCCATAATCGTGTCTTCGTCAAAGCCGGCCTTAGCATCCAGACCAGACGATGCTGCAGATGTTGATTGGTGGGGTGGTTGACTTGGAGACGCCGATGGAACGGAGATAGGCGGGTTTGGAACCCAGGTGAGCTGGATTTCGCCAACAGAGGGGATATTCCGAGGTCCAAACATGAATTTCTCGGCGATATAGCGTTCCTTGAATGCGATGATGAGGGAGTCGTCTTCGTTGGGGTTTGGGGTGATGGATTCATATTCGCCGACACCCTGCGTTTGTTCAGTTAGTTAGGGTTACTTGAAATGTTTTCTTTTCTTGGGGGCTGTGATCTAGGATTGGATAGGTCAGGGATGGAGGTGACGCAAACTTACAATCAGGAACTGCCGGAACGCCTCGTCCTGTTCGGAGTTTGACTTTATGCCCGACACTGCAACGCGCTTCGGACGATTATCGAGGCGCAGGACGCCACCCCGGCCGCGTGCAGGGAACCCGGCCCGGCCACGATAGGAGCCGCGAAAGCTCGGGTCGTAGCCGCGACCACGTGGTGCAAAACCGCCCCTACCGCCAAAGCCTCTCCCACGGCCGCGGAAAGACGAGCTGGTGTCAGGGGAGTTGTTGGGTTCTAAGCCTAGGCTCTTGGCCTCAGCTTCGAGGGCTGCAAGCTGGGCTCGTAGTTGCTTAGTTTGCTCGCTGGCGTTTTCGTCAGACGGGGATTGGGTTGCTCCTCCATCCGGAGTGGCACTGCCGGATGTGGTGCCTCCACCGATTCTCTGCAGGAGCCGTTGCTTTTCCTCTTCCTGCTTCTTGAGCAGCTCTTCTCGTTGTTTTTCTAGGTCTTGCTTCGCCTTTTCTGTTTCTTGGCGCTGTTTGTGTTTCTCTTCGTAGGACTTCTGTGCTTCTTCCTGCTGCTTTTGGAATTCCTCTGCATCAAAAGGTTCGGACTCCTCACGGTTGCCATTTGCGCCAGGACGCTGATCGTGGTCCCTATCTCCTTTTGGCTTATGCCAGTACACTTTGACAAATCGGTTATCGAATATCACCTTCGGGCTAGACCATGCTGCCTTCGCCGTAGCGTGGTCAACGTATGTGATTAGGGCAAGTTTCCGGTGCGGCTGGAGTGAGATGTCTGTTATCTCTCCGTATTGAGAGAAGAATTCCCTAACTGTGAATTCATCAAGCTTGTCGTCGGGAATCTGCTCCACAACAATTGTTTTCACGGATGGGTCTTCATTGGGCCCAGCAGCGGAAAACTCGGATCGACGACCGCGGTTAGAAAAGCCGCCCCTGTCGCCGCCACGACCACGACCACGGCCGCGGCCTCGATCGCCACTCCGCATTGGAGCATCGGGCCGGCGTTTAGGGTCAGAAACAATATTGGATGATTTAGGGTCGTATTCTGTAGCATCCACGGTTAGCACATGTATATCATGCAACAAAAAGTCTCAAAATAGCATGCTTACCATCATCCTTCGAGGCACCTGGCACTGTGTCATGCTGGTACGGACAAGCAGCACCCAAATAGCAGATCCCCTGTGTCTCGTAAAAAGGGCATCTTTCCGTGCTCTTGGATCCCATTTGGTTTGGCTGCTGGCCAGGGCCCCCACCTCCTGGCGGCATAGGCATGGGCGGCATACCTGGCATCTGCGGGAATCCCATGCCTTGCATGGCCATCATCGCTGCCATTGGGTCATTTTGGTCGAAGCCAGGGAAACCCGGAGGCATGGCCGGGAATCCACCAGCAGAGGGATGAGGGAACTGCCCGTGTCCAGAGTGGCTGTCTCGGCCCATCCAGTCGCCTCGGCCACCACGCCCACGGCGGGGGTTCTTGAAGTTACGGTGATGCGGAACGCCCTCACGCGCCTGGTCTTCATTGAAGCCATCATCGTAGGTGCGTTTGCGACTCATATTTGAAGTGTCATCGGGTATCTGAGGGTTGTATGCGCCGTTCGAAGGTCCCGTCGGCGGGTACGGTCGTGCAGATGGTTGAGGGGCTGATCCTGCACCTTGGGCATCTTGTATCTGGGTCTTTGCCGCAGCGGTCTGCTTAGGCGCAAACGTAGAAAAAAGCTCTTCGACAAATTCGGTAGTATCTGGATACCAACAGCGAGTTAGATAACGAATGCTCTTCCATAATGCAAGTCGCAGTGTAAGTTCCAACTCACGCTCGCTCAAAAAGTCCTTGAGACTCTCAACAGAGGCGTTCCGTATTTCCTCATCCGGTGCATCAGACCGAACGAGAGCTAAAACGTAGTCCGCAAGCACATCTGAATCTGCATCCGAACTATTCTACAGTTAGCCGACGAGATTGCCACGAAGCGTCTGCTGCGCGCCTGATTGAACCGCCTTACATGTCCTCCAGCTTTTTTACCACCCACGCCTTGACTTCCGCTGCCTGGTCTTCTGAAAGCTGCATATCGAAGTATTTATTGAAGATGATAGGTCGGGAAGAAATGAATTATTTATTTCGTAAATGTAAAAGAGCAACGCGGGAGCGAGCAGAATGGGAGTCAGCGCCGTGAAAGTCGGTTTCGACGCACAAGTGGCGCGGTTCGAAGAATTGGTATTTGGCACAATATCAAGTCATCGCATGGATGATATATCGAGTGTGATAATAGGTGTGCAAGACAAATGGCGCAAGAACAATGTAGCAAAAAAAAAAAAGAAAAAAAAAAAAGGCGACCTTTGCGGACCCGAGGAGCTTGGGATGCGCGAGAGCCAGACGCGGGTGCTCACGTGACTAGATCGACCTCCAGGCCCAGCTCCCGCCATGGAAGGCACATCTATTCTCGCGTCCGAGCAGTCAGCACAAGGCAAAAAAAAACAAACAATAAGAATAAATACGGTTACTACGTTTAAAGAGATTTGAACATTGGACAATATAATATTTTTATCGTTTCCAACTAGAGAATAGCAACTAATACGTAAAAGTCCTCGTAGTCGTTAACATAACAAAAGGAAAAGCAAAAGGCCATAGCAAATGCATGAGCACACCGGTTTCTACTGCTCTAGTTAATCGAAAACCCATACGACATTAAGCTGCATTGCATCGGTTTATTTTTCTTGCACGGTTGTCTCCCTCTTAGCATTGGCCGGGTATTGCGTTCATCAATCTCATAAACATAGGATTCCAACCTAAACAGACTTGAAACCTAGTCGGTTTGCATAGAACGTTTTTACAGCTTGTCGTAGTACTGTCGAAGATGTTAGCAACTGAGCGGATGTCATACATGAATCATTGGAAGGAAGACTTACGTTCTCGTAACCAGGGACCACCTCCTTGATACCCTTGCGCTTACGCATCTCAGTAACGATCTGACCGGGTTTGGTGGTGGGGTCGAGAGGAGAACCACCAGGAAGGATAGCCCAGTGGTCAAAGACGGATTGAGGGAAGGCCTGGCCACCAGTGGCCTGGCGGAGTTCACCGGGGAAACCGAAGGACTCGTTGACGGGCAGGTAAGCCTTGACCGTGAACAGAGGAGTACCAACACGCTGCTCCTCGGAGTAGACGTGACCACGACGGCGGGTGAGGACACCATAGATACCACCCATGGCCTGCTCGGGCACCTGGATCTCGACGTTGAAGATAGGCTCCTGGATTCCTGGGTCGGCAAGCAGAGTAGCAGCGTACAGGACACGACGAGCAGTAGGAATGATCTGACCACCACCACGGTGAATAGCATCAGCATGAAGGGTAACATCAAGGACGTTGAAGCGGACGGAGCGCATGGGCTCCTCGGCAACGGGACCCTCACGGGTGGCCCATTGGAAACCGGAGACAACAGAGTCCTTGATTTCGTTAAGGTACTGGACGGCCTTGGTCTGGTCAACCAACAAGTTGGCACCAGTGGTGTCGGGACCGAAACACCAAATCTTACGGGCATCGGTGACATCCCAGCCGTGCTCATCAGCAAGGACACGAGCGCGAGCCTTGAAATCGTCACGGGGGGTGATCTTGCCCTCCTCGATAGCCTTGGAGACTTCATCGTCAAGGGGCTCGGCAGTGAGGTAGAGACGGTTGTGCTTGTTGGGCGACTTGGAAAGAGCAGTCATGCTGGAAGCGGCAGCGACAGTCTCACGGTAGGAAACAACAGGGTCGGAGATACGGAGGGGAACACCAGCGTGGTCTTCCTCGAGATCCTTCAAGCAAATTTCGAGGTGGAGTTCACCAGCACCGGCGACAACGTGCTCACCGGACTCGTTGATCATGGTCAGGACACAAGGGTCAGACTTGGACAGACGCTTAAGACCTTCGACAAGCTTGGGCAGATCACCAGCGTTCTTGACCTCGACAGAGCGCTGCACGACAGGCGAGACAGAGAACTTCATGACCTTCAAGTTGTGGGCGGTGTCGGAGGTAGTGAGGGTACCAGACTTGAGCAAGAACTGGTCAACACCAACAAGACCGACGATGTTACCAGCAGGAACATCCTCGATGGGCTCAACGAAACGACCCATCATCAGGATGGTACGCTGGATGGCCTTGATGAAGAGATCTTCCTTCTTGCCGGGAGTGTAGTTAGGGCCCTGGATGCGGACCTTGAGACCAGAGCGAACGGTACCGGCGTAGACACGACCGAAGGCGTAGAAACGACCCTTATCAGAGGTGGGAACCATCTTGGAGACGTAAAGCATGAGAGGAGCCTTGGCGTCACAGTCACGGATACCAATGCAGGCTTCGTCATCAGCAGGACCCTCGTACAGAGTCTCGGCACGGTACTTCTGGGCAGTAACGGGAGAAGGAAGGTGGATACAGATCATCTCCAACATGGCATCAGCGGCGGGAAGGAACTTGCGCATGATGGTCTTGAGGAGCTGCTTGCCAGCAAGCTCCTTCTCGTCGTTGGCGAGCTTGACTTCGATCTTCTCGAGGAGAGCAGGGATCTGGTCCTTCTTGTCGTTGTTAACGAGGTGGAAGATCTTGTAGATGGGGTCAAGGATGAACATGTTGAAAGCACGCTCAACGGGCTTGCCGTCAACTTCGGGTTGAGTCTTGGTCCACTTCTTGGTCTTGGGGTTGAAGTAGTTGTCACCCTAAAAAGAAAAATTAGCCCCATACCAGAGAGAGCGACAGTTCAAATTAGTTGCTTACCCAGAGGCGCTCCAACATCTTCTTGCGGTCAACACCGAACTTCTTGGCGAACTTGACGGCGAACTGGCGGACGGTGAAAGCCCAACCGTGAAGACCTGAACCGAAAGCAACGGTACCGTTGGCCGGCTCGATCTGGACGTTGCCAAGGGCAGGATCTTCGTAGGTAGCGATGATGACGTTGACGGACTCAACGGTACGGAGGAAAGACTGGTACAGGTCCTCCTTCTCGACCTGGAGCTCGAGAAGCGAACGGTCGACCTTGTTGATGATAAGGACGGGCTTGATACGCTCAGTCAGAGCCTGGCGGAGCACAGTCTCGGTCTGGACGCAGACACCGGAGACACAGTCGACGACGACAAGCGCACCGTCAGTGACACGGAGAGCAGCAGTGACTTCAGATGAGAAGTCAACGTGACCGGGGGAATCGATCAAGTTGATCAAGAACTCGGAGCCATCGACGGCCTGGGGGATTTCCTTAAGATCCTCCTCATCGGGGAACTTGGCGTAAAGAGAAATAGCAGTGGACTTGATGGTAATACCACGTTCCTGTTCATCAGGACGGGTGTCCATGAAACGGGCGTCACCAGCCTTGGACGCAGCAATGATACCGGCACGCTGGACCAGGGAGTCACTGAGGGTGGACTTTCCGTGATCGACTATTGTAAAACTCAGTCTCAAAATTCACCGGGGAACAGCAGCGGGGTTTCATCTAGTACGCACCGTGAGCAATGACCGACATGTTACGGATGTTGGCCTTGCGGTCCATGAGGGACCGAAGCTAGAAATCGTTAGTTCCATACCACCTCCAAGCCGATAAGAAATTTTTTTTATAGCTCCGGGGGACTCTCGGATATCCATGGGTGATGGGTGAACGGCATACCTCCTCGATAGTGAAGCTGTAAAAGCGAACGTTAGCACACAGATCAAAAGCATTTTTGCTATAATCACCATGATGGTGAGGGATGAAGAACGTACTTAACCATTTTGGCGGGTTTTTTCTGTTAATGCCTTAGGGGCGGGGTTTTTGTGAGGAGGGGAATAAAAAGGGAAGAGAAAAAGAAGTAAAGCAAAAAACGACACACAAGGGACAGGACCGAGAGCTAGCTCGACCTGAAGATGACCTGGGATATGGGAAGGTCTATGTGCGCTGCTCCAGAGGGAGAGACTGAGATAGAAGAGGGTTGAAAAAGAAGAGGAGAGAGAGGAGGGGAAGGGATGTGGAAGAGTGCAAGCAAGCGAGTTAAGTGGTCGTGGGGCCGGCCGGTGGTTGGATTTTTCCCGAGTCCAAATCTGGGATGTGCGTTTTTTCCACCCAATTCCCGCTTGTGCCCCTCAGCCGTTTATCTCCGGTGTCAGCTTTTCTTTGGTTGTTTTTGGGCCTTTTTGACTCAATATTTACTTGATATGACTGTGTAAGTGCGAGTGACTGTTTTCGATGGGAACGGTATCCAATCTCTCGTCTGTACTGTAGGTGGCTTTGGTCTCCGCCCTCGGTCGTCCATGGGCTTTACATCATGAGATACGGTAGCAAGTCATCATAGACTTCCTCTCGGAAAACTTACTCATATATGACTCAAAATAAGCCCCCAAAAATCTTTTTTTCCCCTACAGCAGCTACGCGGGCGGTTAGATACCAGCTGATACTATCTCTATCTGTGGTAATCCCAATAATTGGTAAGCGGCTACAATTTTGCAGGACTTCAATCGCAGGGCACACCGCTATGCTGTTTGGACACTTTCCCGACCAATCACCGTGTCCAAGTTAAATCAGCGTCTTCGGTTTGTTGCCACTCCATAGGTAGATAGCCTGTTGAGAGCTGTGCTGCTAATTTCCGTCGCCCTGGTGAGGGGCATTGGTGGGGTAGTAACCGCTTATTAATCGTCAGAAGCTCTGAAAGCTCTGCAAAACCACAAGGTTTGATTGGACAAGCTCTGTTGAATCGGGGCTCACAGTCCCAAGCAGGCTTAGCTCCAGCTGTTGACCCCGCCCGATTCGGCTTGACATGGCCGTGCTTTCACGATGTACTTACAGACTCTTTTCTTGGTCAGAGCCGAATTCTACTCCCTAAGGTAGCTTAATTAACGAATACCATTTATAAACTTGGGTATAATCGCACTGGTAATAATATACAGATGAAATACATTATGCAAGGACAACGCCGCTTGGGAATGGCCATTAAGACGACCACAGTATCTTAGCGTAGGCGTCCTCGACCTCCTTGGCTATCTCCAACAAAGTCACAATGATGATCTGGTGCGTAACATTGGGAAGCTTGTCTCGTTGAAGGCCAATCCACTCTAGCGGTGGTGTCGCCTCGCCCATGTCACGCAGTTGTGGGGTCTCGATCACCGGTGGCTCCATTGCCACATACTTGTATTTGGACTGTGGCACATTGACGACCGCAGTAATCTTTTCTTGCTGCTCACTCTGATCCCCGCCACCTTCTGCATTCAGGCCTCCAGTAATGCGAACGGCCGATGGCGGAAGCGGCTTGCCTAGTCGTGAAGCCAATGCACGAGAGTGAGCCTCCCACATATCGCGGATGAAACTTATGCGTGCGTAGTTCCATCCAACGTCGACTTTGCCTTCAAAGCTGCTGCGGAAAACATATTCGATTTGCGTAGACCTTGGTCCTTGCCACGTTTCCATGCCGGCCACCACTCGGGGAACTTTGAGGATCGTTCCGCCACTGGTTTCTATCACGCGGGTGGCAGTCTCGTTAACTAGCAGTTGCTCGACAGCCACGGGGTCAGATCGAGTGATGGGGGAAAGTGCGACACGCAATTGTCCTAGCGTGAGTCCTAATGCGCTATGGATTTTACCTTTGTCCAGCGACACGTCGAATCGAGCTTGGGCTTCGCGAGCTTCCAACTTGAAAACATGGTTGTCAAAGAATGTGCTTGGGAAAACTCCAATATGGACTGCATGGATTGTCACGACCACACCGGTATGCAGAGAAATCGGTGCAAACTCCGATTTTTCTTCAGTTCGCTTCGCCGCTTTGTGAGTCGGTAACTCGGTCCGATCAGAGAACACAGAGCCCTTTCGACGAAGATATCTTTCAATCTCTCTCAGTGATGCTTCATAAGCTGCTTGTTTATCTTGCATAAGCTTCTGCCAAGCCTGGAATAATGCAAGGGATTGTGATGCAGTCAAAGTTGTGCAGAACACCTGGACCTGTCCGCCGTCGAGGATACTAAACAGTCTCTCATTCGACTCATCAGAGGATCCTTCGACATTGTACATCAAAAAGTCAAAGGATGCTATATGCGCAATAAGGAATGGCTGGTAATCAAAAGACACCTTGATCTGAAGCTGATCAAAAGATATCGAAGCCTGTATCAATGGCGTCTTGATGTCTGAATTATCATCGGGCCAATTGATAGAGGAACGGAGTTTGATAGTTTGAAATTCAGCCAGGCCACTGAGCCTACCTTTGCTTTCGATCCCTACAGATTTGAGGCCGACACAAAGGATCTGCTCACGAGCAGATGCTTTTCTCGATGACAACCATAGGTCATCGATTGCAAATTGTGCCTTTCCTAACGTAGATCCCATATCAAGTTGAATGGCCACCTTTTCGATCGCAATAGTGGTGTTCAGTGGGAATGCCGGTGTCGAAGCTAACTGCTGATAGCGCTGTACGATGTAGGCCTGTGTCTCTGTGGGCTGTGGCTCGAAGCTTGGGCTCGAGTCCAAGGACTCATTTGCCGGCACCCAGATCTCACGGAAGAGAAGGAGATCTTGGACTTGCCTCGCGTTTAGCATGACTTGCATTGGGCTCACTCGTAGCGCGGCCGAGATTCCTTTCGATTTACCTAAATGTCGGCTGTTCATCAATGACATGATTATCGAATTCACCTCAAAGCCTGCCGTCGACTCGTTGGAGTATACGTGTTTGACAGATGCCCCGAAATCATTGAATGCCATCGAAAGTGCGAGGAACCGTTCGTCATCATCAGATTGAACAGTATTGACTGCGACATAGACACTCTCAAATCCCGCGGTGGCTGCGACTCGAGCGATAGGTTGGCAGCTCAAGCTGAACTCTTGTTTACAAATCAAAAGACCAAGGTTCAACTTGCATCGGCCGAGTACCGAGGTGGGATCTTTGCCGTCGAGGGGCGTCTCCTGCATAAGTCTTTGCGGCTGCAGCATTGTGGTGTTGGAGGGTCTTCTAGGCTTTGACTGCTGCTCGCCCATGACTTCTTTCACTGTGGCAGATACCTGCTTCACCAATGGCACAATGCTTGGGTATAAAACATTTGTGGACGCGTCAATCTTCAATTCTGCATTAAGCGTGGAGTCTTCATGGGCGGCATCCTCAAATTGAACCTTCAGTGCAACACCAGGCGCACGTAATGTTGCAGTAGCTGAATAATCGTCTCGGACAAACTGACCGTACTTCGACTCTGGCGGTCTATTTCCTTTCAAAGTAGCTGAAAGAAGGGTTTGTTGATCGTTACTCTGCCTCCCTTGCAGGGAAACAATTGCGCCGGCAAAGTCAACGTCTACAAGGACCGAGCGAAGACGTTTGTTCCCAAATAGAGAACGCTGTTTCGTACTGTCGTCAGACGGTTTTGACATGCTGATAGTGTTGGCGTCGCGGATAGTCTTGACCGCAGAGGCAATCGAGTTCCGTATCATGTTTCCGGGCAAAATGAAATCAGACGTGGCTCGTATATCTAACGATTTCCCTGCAGCTTGGAGGGCCACACGAACGTCTTTGGCCATTGAAGAGTAAGCAACATTGAAAACCAATTCCGGTAGTAAGGCGGAGTTAAGAGCGCGTCCCCTCCTATCCCCTGAGATAGGGACCATCTGTAGTTGGACATCCTCGATCCGAAGCTTAGCAGCAGTCGTTTTCTTGTTTGACAAATCGACACGCTTGATTGAGAACACCATGTCGTCAGGCCTGCGGTTTGACGCGTCATGGGAGAAAGTAGCCATGTTCCAAACCACCTGAATACTATTAAGGTCTAATGAGAATATGGCACCGAAAAGGTCATCCTCATGAGCGTCATCGCTGGGCATATTGACCCTGGGGATTTCTGGAGCTTTGGGTTTCGTCTGGGAATGAACTCGATGTCGTAGCTTCTTCAAACGCTTGACTTCATGAGAGAGGTCCATGGTTTTCATCCGCTCCTGAAGATGGGTAGCTACATCCACAACAAGTGCAGCCGCCTCGGGGAAAAGCTCGATATCACAGTTTTTGCTAGTAAGGTGGAAGGCTTGCAAGGACTTTCCATTTTCATCGGTCGTAGAAGTCCCTTTGATCTTGGCATCAACGGCGAAACTGCAGTACGAACGAGCACTAAAAGTGCCCTTCTTGCTCAAATCAAAGCTTATCTTGGAGGTGTCGACCTGAAATTCGGGGTACTCCATCGGGTATCCTGCTTTTAGACCATTGTCGAACCGCATTCGTATCATTCCGAGGCTGAATCCCATGTCAGCCGAGTAATTTTTGCCGTTCAATCCAGGCGCAGTTGCGTGTATCTTCGTGCCTGCCATTGTTGTTCGGGCCCTGTAGAGAAATATCGAGTCCGATGTGTCCTTATATTGCGACGGCGCACTATCCAGACCAAGCACTTCCCGAGAGTGCAGTTCCAAGGACTCCATGTTTTGTTTGAGATCAGAGATTAGGTGAGAGAATTCAGGCCTTGTTAGGACGCCAAGAAGGCTTCGCACCGCGCTTGCCTCAAGCTCTATCAGTTCAATTGTGATATCGACCTCCATTTCCGTACGGTTTGGTGATATGTTCGCCATTACTCGACCGCTGATTGGTGGTATGACAAGCTCCGCCAAGGTTTGCCAGTTCCCCCCCTCGTTGGAGAGGAAAGCATGGCGGTTCTGTTTCAAGTCGAAGTCGATTTCCATTTTCCGTTCAAGCCGAGATATGATGGAGGCTCTTGCTACTTCACCAGAAATAACATATGCCAGAGATGGGAGGATGCTTAGGGCTAAGCGATAGTCATCCAGGAATGTGGCAACCTGGAACTTGTTCTGCGAGGACTTGTGGACTGTAGTCTTCGTAGGAGACCGGGGCTCCGGCAATTTCAAGTTCTTGATGAGCCGGTGAACAAATTGGACTTCATCATCTATTAAACGGTCCGCCGCATGAGCAAGGCTCAATGGGTCATCATTCATGTCAAATATTAGTTTTCGGCTCGACAAGACGACCTTCCAATCATGTTTCATTTCGGCCGCCGTTTTCTCAGTAGTGCGAGAGCAGTAGACATGGGGATCGGTAAATCTCCATTGCATCATGACCTTCGAGAGACTGGACAGGTCCACAGACGAAGTCCCAGAACTTATTAGCAGGCTGGCACTCTTGCTCTGGTTGTCTAAAGGTTTTAGGACGGCTGAACTTCTGAGAGCTCTCCCAGTGATCGCCAGTTTAAAATTGATACCATCGACAATCAAGGCTCCTAAATCTGTACCAAAGATGAACTGCACTTCGTCCTGTTCTTCTATCTCACTCTCAGGGAGCTCGTCCGAAATTGCAGACTCCAGTGTGACGGTAGACATGGCCTTCACCAGTCCCTCCACCAAATCTAGAATCTCCCACCTAAGGCGAAGGTTAATAGAAGAGGAGTAAGACTCCACAGTGATCAGAGAATTCGACTTCCGCTCAGGGCTCATTGACTGGTACTTTCGGGTACTAGACGTTATGACCGAGGATAGATCCTGGACGACAAAATCGCTCTCTCTCGGTCCAGGATCAATAGAGAAACGAAGCAATTTGACTGTAGAAGAAAAGCAAGCCATCGGCGAGGCACCTCCAGTGGCTGTATCCAGTGAGTCCCATATTCGTCGCATCACGTAGCTCTTTTCAACGTGAGCTAGATCCCATGCTCGCCACTGATCAAAGCTGGAGAGAACGACACTCTTCGCATTTGGGAGTAGTGTAATGTCATCTAACAGGCACTCGTCCACCAATTCTCTTTGTTGCTTAGTCGAGAGGTTATTAAAGACATTCCGGATACGAGAAAGGATCTTCCAAGAATCGTGGTGTCGTAAATGTCCAGAGGCAATTCTAAGCATATAGGAGACGCGAGTTAAGAATGCGGGGTCTGGTATATGTGCAGCAGATTGAGTAAGGTGATATATTAGAAAGCGCAATCGTTTATGCCGACGTGTGGAGTTATTCTTAAACCCCGATGTTGCAGAGTCAAGCATGGTGGTTGTGCGCCGAACAAGGTAGGCGAGCTGTTCAACGGACCTGGTGGAGGTGACTGTATCAAACGTACGAACTTGCAAGCTTGATCTCGTCGTGGGCAAGGTCACAATCCAGAAATTAACGTCTCCCAAGAGACAACTGATTTGAGATTTCTGCCGGTATTGGTCAACTTGGCTACTTTCGACTGATATCGATAGGCTTTCAGCGGCGGCATGGGCAGTGATGGTTTTGGTGATACCAGCAGAAAGATCCCCCTTTTTCCGTTCGATTCTTGTCCTAAACTGGGTGTTCAGGCGAGAAACTTCCAGCTTGTATTGGTCTCTGAAAGTGTCTTCGTTATCATCGGAAGATTCAGACGCATTGACTAATTTCATCGAGATCGCTGGAGCTTGAACAGAGAAGCTTGTAGCTTTCTTCGGTCTCTTTAAAGATTTCTCAGAGGTCATTATATCTGATATAATGTCTTTCTGCAGCGAATCGATCATTCCAACCGGGTGTCGAAGCTCGAGAGAATCGAGTAACTCCGAAAGTAGGAATAGAAATCTTGGTGTGCAAATGCCCCTTACTCCCTTGTGCAATTCAACGATGAAGTTGGTATGGGTTGTATTGTCAGTTTCAAACGGTGAAGACCGATAGTCAAGGTTCGGCGCCGTACGGTCTGCTTGGGAAGTGCCAGCACTTGACATTTGACTGGGAGGCAGTCGAGACGTGTTCAATTTCATGAGATGGAGAGTAAATTCAGGGATGTTCCAGGCGCTTGAATTATTCTGAGGCACCTGTCGAGAAACGTTTTTCCCATATCGGAATGAACTATAGTTTGACTCGTCCCTACCCTGCCTAGTATATCCCTGATATCGACGTATGGAAGATGACACACTCCGGCTTTCGTTCATACTAGCTGTCCCTCTTCTTACTCTGCTCCCGCTGCTTGATGCGTCTGAAGGCAGAAGAAAGCTCCTTGGGCTGTTTCTACCCTGAGCATGAGCCTCTGGCAATAGACCCAACAATCCAGAATCTCTGATTAGAGGTTCAGGCATCGTTGGTATGGCGATAGTGGGCCCAGGTGTCACATCGTGATCTGGATATCGAAAATCCTGTTCAATTTCGTCCCAGTCAAAAAGTAACCATGGGGTTCGTTGGGTTCTCTGGTCGTGGGCTCTAATATGATCTTGTTGGAGTTTCCGGTCATCAACAATGTCATTTTTCCGTTGCACCATCTTCAGACTTATGGAAGTTTGAATCAAAGCTTGCGGAAGGACATCGGCGTTGCCAGATTTACCAATTGAGGTGCGGTCAATTGTGGCAACAGATAGGTCAGGGATAAGCAACCCCATACGCTTTGAGAATTTAGCATTTGCCCAGTCATTAAACTTCGTCGTCACTGGCCCAGACTTCAGCATAAGGGCCTCTTTGTCCATGAGAACGGAAATATGAACCATAGCAATTTGAGCCCGTAAGAATGTCACATCGTGGAGAGAAATTGGGAAAAGAGGCGGAAGAGCATTCTCCTCGTTGTCAAAGGAAAAATCGAAACTCTGTAACGCACTACCCAACGACGACAAAAATTTGGGAGAGCATTCACCAACTATTCTCCCGATGTCAAAATCCCAATTGCAAACGTAAGTTGGTTCCGCAGGGGGGAGGCCAAAAATGCGATGTCCATATACCGAAGCACCATCTATAAATAGTTGTGTATCCGATATTATGGGACACTCTTCCTTCACGTGTGATTCCAATGCAGCTCTCAACGGAGCAAGCGAAAATTGCAAGTCCATGTAGTAGTTCGTAAACCTTAAGTCGATATCTAGACAAGGGGCAGTGAGTCTCACGTAATTATGGTCGTCATATAAGTTCTCCGGTAGAAGAACACAGGGATTGTCAACCGTGACATGCAAAACAACGTCTAGATCATTCGTTTTCTTGTTTGGATTGATTCCATTGTGTGCTGCGGAAGCATCCCCGGCGTATGCGAGCTCTTGGTATTCCTCAAGAGTCTTGAAGTGCACATCCTCGCCGAAATAATTCTCCTTCACGGTCATGAATGACTTGATAAGAAACCCAAACAGGTACAGTTCCGGAGAGGTTCCATGCAGGTTGAGCAGTAAAGTATCTGTCAGCTCAGAGGAGGTGGAAAGAAAGTAGTTGTAGGTGCCATCAATTGTCAGGGTATCCAAGGCGCCTGTTGTTTTGTTCTTCAAGAACGTATGCAGCGTGTCCCACATCGGGGCTACGAAGTCAATTTCCGCCTTTCGAAGAGAGACATTGAAGTTTACAGCATTTTGCTCCGCGCGGAACTTGTCCAGTGGAATAACAATATCCGAACTTAGCTCCTTGCCTTTGATAGCAAGTAACCGGTTGTCACTGAGGTCAGTAGGGTCGCTGACAATGTTCGAGTCGTTGACGTTAATGAAAAGCTGGATATTCGTAAAAGACAGGCCCAAACGGTAGATGAAGGGAACGAATGTGTAGTAATCCGATGAGGGACCAGAGCCCCAATCTGTGATTAGGTCTGCTAAAAGGAATATATGGTCCCTCAACAGAAAGAGCTCCATGTCATGATTCTGAACGTCAAATTTCCATGTACGGAGCGTTTTCCAAGAGAGTGGAACCGAGAGATCACAAGTAATGAGTTGTCTTGGACAGCTCCACAATAGAGCATGGTTGACACTTGACGACATCTTCGAATCACGGATGTCAACATCAAGCTGACTTGCAAATCCCGACTTCCCAGCCGCCATATCCATGGTATAGTTGATAGTTGAGTTGTCAGCGATACGAAGTGAAAACCACCCAAAAGGGCGAATATCAGGTCCAATGTTGCCTTTCTCGCCTTCTGCAGCTCGGGTCTGTTTTCTGCGTTGTTGCTTCTTCAATTTGGATGCGCCTCGTACTGCATCCCCACGTCCTTTCCACTGCCAGTCTTTGGACGGTTCACGTGTGGGGATGCGAAGGATGGTTTCTTGATCAAATTCAACTCGGAACCTAAAGGCTGAGCTCTGTCTTGGAGCTCCTGGGCGCAGAGGTTCCGCAGGCTGGGAGTTTCGGTAGGCATTTGGGAAAAAAATGTTTTGCAGGCCAACACGTTCCCTATCAGCCCATGGTCCATAGTTGATAAGTCCACCGTCAATTTTCACATCAATACCCCATTCCGGTGGAGGAGCGCCATTGATATCCTGAGATGTCGCATATGAGGCACCTTCGGCAATGGAATGCGCTCTCACGTCCCCAGGGATATCCCAAAAATATATGACAGTCATGCCGGGGCCATCCAAAATCGTGGAAAACCTGCCGTATTCTATAGCGTCCCATTCGGAATGGTCATCTTGACTGCCTTGGTCTAAGTAACGGGAAAGACCAACCCAGCGAGAATCACGGCTGGTATCCATCGTTTTCCGTGGGTTTGTGCCAGCGCGCTTGTCGGAAATGTGGAATGATTCGACTGAGGTCTGAAAATACGGGATAAGGTCGCGGATACTATGCCAAACCCTGCGTTTCTGGAACTGGTAGTTAAATATGGTGTCTCTTTTCCGTTTGGTTCCAGGCTTCTCCTCCTGCGTTGTGCTTAGCCCCTGTGCAGCAGCTAGTTGAGCCTGTTTGTAATCCGGGTTGGGCCTCATTTGCACAACTGGATGGTCAAATTTGAAGCTAAACACTTGCCGGTAAAGGTCAAGTGAGCTGGCTGCTGAACAAGCCTCGATTAAGCCAGTTGCAGAGTCGAATGTTGTAGTCAGAACAGATCTTGTGTTTTCATTTCCCATGACTATCGCACCCTTATCACAATCAATTTTCAATGGCAAAATTTGGAGTAGGCTAGACAAGCCTGACCCTATCTCCTGCCCGGAGGCATCGCTTTGTTGGGAAGCACGTCTACCCTCGTCCGCCTCACTATGGGCAGTGTCGTGATCAGCTGCAGGTACGCGATCAGGCGGCTTCTCATTTGAGAAGGTGGCGGTGGGCGAGTTGTCCTTCAAACTAGCGTCTGATGATGCGCTTTGAGAGCCAGGTGCTTGGGTTGGTTCTGCGCGGTTGAATCCAGCGAGAATGCCATCATAAGCCGGTGTCCGATTATATATAAACCATTCTAGTCCGTAAAGTTTAGTCGTGATACGACAAGGCAGGTTAGCGGGGCAGTCGATCCCTCCTTTCTCGCCAATGCTACCGGCCTTGCTGCCGCCATCTTCAGTATCTCCCGGCTGTTGGAATCCTGTCCAGATCGTAGATTTGAAACGCGAGAGATTCGTGCGCCTCACCGCGTGCCTCCAGAAATTCCAGGTGATAAATCCTCCATGTATGAAGATAGTCTCGTTCACCCCGTGATATCGAATGCCCTTAAAGAAGACCCTCCCTCCAATAAGGGATATCTGCAGCGCGTTTATGTCGACATAGGCGCGGTAGTAATGCCACGTGTAGGCCCGTATGCCGTACGATAAAAGAGTCGCAAAGAGTCGATTAAAATAGAGTAGGAAGAAAAGGACCCTAAAGCAAGATTCTTGTTAGCCAAGTGCCCTAGTGGCTGTGTAGAGGACAATCCAACCTACAGGATACAAGACACAATGATCTGGAGAAGAAAGAACCTATAAAACCGTGAGAAAGGCCAGGCTAACCACAGCAGGGGCCATACCAATTGAAACTTGGATCCGGGGTCAGGGCCAAAGTCGTGAATGATGAAGCGGACATTTCGCAATACCCGTGGAGTCGCCGATAGCCCTCAACATGGCCGCCAGAATCAAATAGCTTCCCTTAGCACGACAACAAGCAAGTCAGGGATATTTGTGTCCATAGATAGTGTCATCTTCAATTCCGGCCCATAACAGCGCCCGAGACTTCCTTGAATTTCAAAAGCAGAGGGGATGGATGGTGGAGAGTGAATGTGATAAGAGAAGGTCCGAAGGCGGTGGGAGATGGAGAAAAGGACGGGGAAGCTCCAGATGGGGTCATGTCAAGCTGCATTTCTGCAGCCTGCTTGTATGTCCACTCTGCAGGTGTCTATCTGTGCGCATATTCTCTTTTTTCACCTCTCAATCTCCAAATCGGGTTGTTTCGCGCGTTCGTGGTCGTCCGTTTGTGATCTCCTTCCGCAGAACTACTCCTGTCCTCCGCCATGCTTTGATTGAGCTGTGGTCAACGCACGCGGTCGAATACCGCGAGTCTTCGCGACAATGATGATAGCTTCATCGTCTGGTGGGACAGGCTCGAGCTTAGCGCGAGCTGCAGTGATAGTCGCTGGTGTCTCTTCACTAGTTGCCACACTGCTCTCTTTTGTGTACGGACACAGCTTCTCACCTCTCTTTAAGGAGTTATACTAACCGCGCATCTCCCTACTAGGTCTATATGGCTCCAAACGTAAGACCATAGTCCTATAACCCTTCGCCTAGCTCTCGTCCTTGGATTGTATTTATTTAAACATTTTAGGAAAAACTACCGCAAACCCCTTCTCCAGCGATATGTCGTTCGCATATTATTGATGTCAGTGCTGGATTTCGGTGGACTGCTGCCTGTGCTCCGCTTACTGTAACAGGGTCCCAATATACGCGGCGTCTTCCTGGGCGAGTATAATATCACTGAAAGCGTCGCTATGGCTGGCTCCTATTCGCGACGTATATGAGGTAATTCCGAATTCCAGCAACATGTTGTATAGCCAGCCGTTAACGGATCGAATCCCAGGCCTTTACGATCTATACTTTCTTCCAGCTCCTCATCAACTTTCTAGGTGGTGAAAGGGCTGTCATTATCATGATGCATGGTCGCCCTCCGGTTCAACATGCCTGGCCACTCAACCACTTCCTATCTAAAGTCGATATCTCCGACCCACACACCTTTCTAGCTGTCAAACGCGGCATCCTACAATACACATGGCTAAAGCCAATCCTCGCCATCGCTTCAATTATAATGAAAGCCACGGATACATATAAAGAGGGTTACCTGGGCTTGTCATCCGGCTATCTTTGGACTGGCATTCTGTATAATATTAGCGTTTCCGTTAGTCTTTATTCGCTGGCGCTGTTTTGGGTCTGCCTTCACCACGATCTAACGCCCTTTCGGCCGATCCCCAAGTTCCTTTGTGTCAAACTCATTATCTTTGCTTCCTACTGGCAAGGATTCTTCCTGTCTATCCTTCAGTGGCTTGGAGCTCTTCCCAATGGTACCGGAGACTATACTCCGGATAACCTCGCCGCTGCAATCCAAGACAGTTTGACATGTTTTGAGATGCCCATATTTGCAGTTGCTCACTGGTATGCGTTCTCATGGCACGATTATGCGGACTCAACCATCTCCGCCGCGCGCCTGCCGGTTAAATACGCCCTTCGTGATTCTTTCGGCGCGAAAGATTTGATCGAGGACACTAAGATAACCCTGCGCGGCGAGAACTACGAGTATAGGCTTTTTGATTCAGGTGACCATATCATTGCCCATGAAGAGTCCAACTCGCGAGTGAGGCGAGTTATGCACGGTATGCGGTACGAGCGTGGCGGGAAAGGGAAGTACTGGATCCCCAAACCCGGGGAGGTCAATAGTCGAACTCCCTTGCTCGCCGGCTCCGAAGGTAGCAGCGGCACTCGACGCAGTAGTACCCTTGACCGGTACCGTTCCCGCAGCGAATCCGAAGAAACTACCTTGGACGACGATGATGAAAAACTATTTTCCCAAGCCCGAGAATTGGAATTCGGCGACTTCAACGTAAGTAAACTGAGGACGCAAACCAGCTAGAAAAGAAGACCAAATACTGACTTGAGTTAGTATCCTGTTATCACCGCCAATATAGTTCCAAGAGATCAACGACTGGCTAGTCCTACTCCTTCCCCTTCTACACAGCAACCGCAATTAGTGAAGAAGGCGAGGAAAAGCAGAAAGATACGAGCATCAAACGACGGTCATGATGCCACCGAACACCGTCCCTCTGGGAGTTCACGGCGGAATCGTCCTGAGAACCCAGAGCTACAACGGCATGGTTCTAACTCGGCCAAATCCCCGGGCTCTCATCGCAGTCAGTTGGTTGACCTTGTAGTGGAAGACCGAAAGGCAGAGGACGACGAGCGGGTGCACGTTCAACGAGCATTTGGATCAGTGGCCGCTGAGCCGGAGCACAAACACTTCCAGTATGTAGCCCACTCGATTAATACGGATACCCTGTGCAACCATTGCTGACTTCCCCTACAGAAGACCGTCCGGTGAACCAGTTGACGAACCACCTGCCACTGGTAATGCAGAGGACATCGCAGAGACCTCAGACAAGCAAGATAGACTTGTTGAGCCGAGTACTGAAGAATTAAGTCCCAAAACACCTACCTGGAACTATGGAGATCTGGAAGACGACAATGTCTGGAGTCGGTAGTACTGCGGGCACCGTATCATGTGCAAGGATAAATGATTTGATTTCTTTTCGGTCCTTTGTTTATACTTATTCTCCTTCTTTCTTGAGCCATGTTTTTCAAACGTACTTGAAGCGTTCTGTAGTACCATTGAACGAATCTAGTGTTTATAAATATAAGCGGGGGGTCAAGTCTTGAACCCCTCTTTCTCTTTCTTCAGCTTCCGTTGCATTACCTATTTCCAACACACCAACTCACGCTCACCGTTATCTTGCCCATCATCCACCATTTTTGCATCAATAACGCAACTAGGTTTGTTTTGAGCGCTAGGCTCGTTTCCTGCAGACGAACGAGGCCCGTTTGGCCAACGATCAGCAACGCACAAGGTTCGCTTTCCAAATCGACTGACTCAAGCAATAAAATTCCACCGTTACGCGCCCGCCACGGTGCAGCGCCCATTTAGCTCGAGGTGATCTGACCGACGTCTGGTCGAGTCAATGTGATATCTCCACAGACAACCAACAAATGAGACGCACGTTCTGCACAAAGGCGGATCGGCAGTTCGACAAGCTGGCTAGGGGACTGCAATGCAGCATGATGACTGGCCTACGACGATGCTCTGGCTGCTCCTGGTCTTATCAGAACAAAAGGGTGCCTGGGATGGTTTGGTCGGTGGTTGCCCACGTCGCAGAACACTGGCTCGGCGAGTTCTTTGAATGCTGTCCAACGAGATGAGACAGGCTCTTGAGGGGTCGCTCGAGTTCGTTTCTCTTTCATTGTTTCTGTTTCTGCTGCCGCTAGCCTCCCATCAGGTGTCCAGCGGACTGTCTGATGCAGGGCCCCTCCTTGATGGCTTGATGCCTGCGCAGGTTGATCCCTCCTCTCCCGTCCTTGCCTCTGATACCACTTCTTTTTAACCCTCCATGGTTATATTTTCCCCTCCTTTTCAGTTTATATCCTAATTCTTTGTCGTTTCTCCCCGTTGTCCTTCTCTTCTTTCCCAGGTCCCCGGTATTTCCCCACTCCAAGGGAATGGACCGACAGCTTTAAAGGCTCTGGTAGCAATGCAGAGAGCAATTGAGCAAGCAGGATCCGCATTCACTGGCTGGATCTCGTCCTGTTTGTTCTGCCTCGATTCAGATGGCGATGATGGACGTGCCGACCATCAGCAAGCCATGAAGCAGAAAGGTATGCTTGCTTAGCCATCCACCATGGCGCTTACTCAACTGACACAGCGCCATTTGTAGGTGCTGAGCGAGAGATGCAAGTATGCCACTCTCAGCCTCACCTTGTCCCTCCGATGAAGCTTGTTGTCTATGACGACCTACCTAGTCCTGGCCCCCCTCGTGCATCATCGTTCTCTACGTGGGTAATGGAAGAGGGCAGAAACATGGCTTCGCGAGCCTCCGGCAGGGCGAGCATGTCGTTCAGACGCAAGTCAACCGCTCCAGTGAGGATCAGTGCGCCGACGGACTTCAGGCGGGTAACAGCGTTGCCCCCAAACTCAGAGGTTTCGACTGAATACCGTCCTTTGGAGCTGAGCTTCCAGAGCTCAACAAACCCTCTGCCTGATCTCCCCCGCTTCAGTGATTTCGGGATCGAAGAAGACCAACCGCAGCAGGCACCTATCGCTCGGCCGCCGAGGGCTCTCTCGTCCATGACCGAGGTCTCATATCAAACTCGTCCCCGCACTCATCGCCCTTCGTCCTCCTTCAACCTACCTCGAAAGCCCGTGGGGTCTGGGTCCCGCCGGTCATCCCTCGCAACTCTGGAGCTACTAATGGAGAAGCAAGTCCCTGTTAGCCATCCTCTGATCCCACACTTTTCCATTCGCGATTCTACCGCCTCTGTAGCCACTGGTCTGGCTACCGCCACTCTTGCCTCTCCTCCCACATGGCCGGATTCAACCGTGGGGATCCTACCTCTCTCAAATAATCCCCCTCCGCGAGGGTCTCACCATGCTACTGCATCAACAACACACAGCCCCCCCAACCCAATAACATCACAGGACAAGTCACTCCCGCAAGTCCCGGCGAAGCCTCCCCTTGCATCTGGTAGGCACTCGTACGAACCCCCTGCGACCCCAGTGGATAATGGTCCCTTCGAACCGTTAGCCAAATCGTCTCCATCTCGTTCCAGCCGTGTAACGCAATGGCTCCTCCAACAATCCACGGCACCCAAAACTCCTACAAACCCCAATCCAACCTCGCGGAGGCCAAGTTTCAGCGACAAGTTTTCCATGCGCATCCGCTCCCGCACATTAAGCGGGTCAACCCTCGCTCCATCAATCAACAACGTTGATACCATGCCCCGAACCTTCAAAGTCGCTCCAGCTACAACAACGCCTCCGCTCTCGCATACCACCACAGCAGGTACAATGACAACAGCACGGACATCCACTCTTGGTTCCCGGGTCGAGAAGGAGTTCGAAATGCCATACGTTTTCACTCCGAGGCAAACCCACTCAAGCCATTTGTCTGACGAGCACCCCCGCTCCCACCCGACAATTCACGAAGCGCAGCAACATAGCCCTAATAATAAATTCAGTTACCACACCCCCGACTACCACCACGATCATCATAATTATCCCGCCATTGGAGTGGCATTTTGATCTTCGCCTTTACCTCTCTACCTACGCACTTACACCACTTGATTCTTGTCAATTTTGGCTTCCAACCTATTAGTTAGTATACATACCCTGGCGGGTCTCATCGGCCTTTATATATAATAATCGAGCTACCCTTTATCAAGCCATAACATTTTTACGGATTGTTCTCTATGAAAACCTTCAAGAGACAACCTTCATCTAACGTCAATCATAACCTTTGAGCCGAACCTCCCTTGCCCCAGTGACATCCTTGATATTTTCCGCTAAGTTTTGGGTATGGATAAAGAACCCACGGCCATGGTTCTTGGAGCCAAAATTGTATGTCCCCATGTGACAGCGAAGGTTTCCTGCCCGTCGACAATCGTGGTTCCATTGCACTCTTTGAGCCCTCCGTATTCGCCCTCTGACGCCGGTTCTGGCGCAAGTTCCTCACATTGTTGCTTGTTTCGGGGTGGCCGCAAGGCTTGACTAAAGCCCAGTCGATGTCCAAAACATGGAATTACTTTTCTTACGTATTTATTCCATAGACAACATCTACTATTGCTATTGTATTTTACAGTTTAAAGGCCCCATAAGTAGGAGGTACCTTACTAGCCATTTCCTACTATTCACACTAGATCGTGAAACGACAAGTTATACTTCAAATCTTCATTCTCTCTCTTTCTCATTCTACACTATACTATCAATAGTGACTTAACTGGGTAAACGACGTTGCAAACCAAACATGAAGCGAACCCCAAACGAGGGGCTTTCAGAGGTATATAGAAACGAACTTGAACGCATTCAATCCAATCCAAAACGCACGATTGCAGACAATTGATTGAACTCCGAAGCGGAGAGGAAGGGATGAGAAGAGAGAGAGGAAGAGAGAAGAGACGAAAACCAAGTAACAACAATAGGATATAAGACTTGAGGCACAAAACAATCACTGTATGTAACTAACACCGTCGTGCACCATCATTTCACTTGGTATCATATCTGTAGGGAGGTATGTAAACGTCTTTTATAACGAGAATGGGCAGGCTGGTATCCCAGCTGGAAAGGCATACTCGGCTCCAGGATGTATTTGCCACAAGGCTGCATGGGATAGAAAGCCAGCGGTCGGACAGGTGGCGAGGCCTGCGAACAGGATCACAAGGTACTAACCAGCACCGAGTCATACCACCCTGTCTTTCCGTCCTTCTGAGATCCTCTGCTGCCATGTCGAGGTGGTTGAGTACTGCTCTTCGAAGTATCAAAATGAAAAGGAAAGAACAACAAAAACAAGACAAAAATCCGAAACAAAAAATCGCTCGTAACAATGTTGAAAGCACAAAAATTGAAACTGAAATTTCTCTTGGGGTATACTGCTGCAAATTGACATTGATTTTAGCGCGGTGGCCCAATAGGGGCCGGGTATCCAGAAGTAGAATTGGAAGTGCTAGGACGACCACTATCAAAAGACGCCCGGAGGTCATGCTTGGGTGTCATGTCCCCCGGTGCGGTACCGAATGGAAATTTCGTGTCAAAGCGCGCGGGCCAGCCATTGCTGCTGCTGTGGCTGTGGGAACTCCCAAGGGCGGGTAAGTCGTCCTCAGGGAGGTTCACGCCGGAGTCGTTCCACGGGTTGCGGTAACCGCTGTCCCGGGACTCCATGGAAACCAGTGACGCCTTCGAGGCGTTGCTGGAGGCGTGCTTGAAAAATGAAGCGGGGGAAGCGGAATGGTTCTTGCGGCCGATGAACGAGGAAAACGAGGAAATGCTACCGGGCTTCCTGAGCCGCTCGAAGATAGATCCACGCTCACTCGTGTCATCGTTGAAACTGGGTCGAGTGGGGGAGTCCGTTGCAATTGGAGTAGGAGCATGTTGCAGCAGCTTAGAGTCAAAGAACGGCAAAGACTCCTCAAATGAGTCTGACTTAGGTCGTGGGATAGCCCCTTTGACCGTGGTGGCATCGAGACCATGGGCGACGAGTCGAGAAATCAAGAAGTCAATTGCATCCTTCAGACCACCAGCGTTGTTGCGCGTGTAGCCAAGTACAACACGGTCCTCGGCGGCTGACGATGGCGAATCTGAGCCGCTCTCAGATTTGGCGGCTTCGGGAACATCTACTGTAGTATCAACCTCGTACTGGTCCTTGAGTTTGGCACAGACGTCCTCGCGGAAGTCCGCGCCTCTGAAAAACTCTCGCAGTTCAGGAGAACTCTGGAAGAGAAGCTCATGGCTTTCAGGAACCATTCCCTAAATACGAGTTAATAAGACAATTACGCCTAGCAAAACAAAAAAAGAAACATACCAGCAACGCATCGACAGCCTGCGGGACCTGATACTCAGGACCGGATATTGTGACTACATCGCTCGCAAGCTCTGTGCTGGGGAATTCAATCTTGCAGTTCCATTTCTTCTCGAGCTCATCGATTTCCGACATGCGGGCAAGCAATTCACGGTGATATAGTCGGTTGATCACAACACGCTCGGAAACATACTCGGCGTCCTGTAGTTACATTAGCGATGAACAACCTAATGAGAATAAGAGAATAAGAGAATTCAGGGAGAACGTACCACTTTCTCGACCATGTCCATGATTTCCTGTTTGACCAGGTCCAAGCTCTGAGCATTGCGTGCGGGAGTACGGCAAATGACATTATCGACCTTAATGTCATCATCATCCTTGCCCATGCCACCGCGGTCCATGGCATTGGAAAACTTGACGAAGACAGAGTACTTCTTCATGATCCGCTGAATATGCTGACCGCCAATACCGATGATTCGCTTGTGGTACTGATCAGGGACGTGGAAGGAAATGGAAGCCGGCATCTCTTGCTCAACAAGATCAAGACCGCTCTTGGTAGACTCAAACTGGTTTCCGCAAACGTCAATGTGGAAGTTGTACTCGTTGAAGCCATCGAAGATAATCTGAACATTGCCTATTAACTGTTAGTGGTGTTCATCAATACAGCTTCGAGTCTAGTAACTCACTTTGACCCATGATCTTGTTGATCTTCCCGTTCTTCTTGCCGCTGACAAACTCCTTGTGCTCGTTCGCCAGCTCAATTTTCACACGCATCTGGTACTGACTGCGCTGAACGAAGGGAATCTGGTTGATGACCATCATGGCAGCCTTGACGGCGTCGTCGGAGCCATTGATGGTAAAGTTCAAATTGTCGAAGCTAACTTCAGCACCAGAGTTCGTGCAGATGTCGGAGAGCATCGTTCGAACTTCTGCATGGGATGGACTGCGCACGGCTCCAGGAGTTGGATCAGGCACAAGAATCCACCACGAAGCACTGTAAAATTGACCAGCCTAATACTTTGTTAGTCGAGTCGGGGTAAGTTGCCTTGAAAAAAATACATACCAATGCCATGATCTCCCTGACAGTACGCTCGACGTGCAGAACATCAGTTCCCTGAATGCGAATGCCGTTCCGCTGGCTGCCCAATTGTGGGAAAATGACATAAGAACCGTTCATCTCCATGACCTTTCGGACCTTATCCAAACGATCAAGCAAGATGTTGTCAATCTTGTTCCCATTGACCCTGACATCCTTAATATAAACCTTCACGCCCATAACCAGTTCTTGAAGTTTATGCTTGGCCCGAGTGATTTGTTCCTGAGTCTCGCCCGTGATGTAGACTTCATCCTCACTTCTGCGGTGAGCATTGGGAGGAATATAGCCGAAGATGCGTGGGAACGGCGGTGGGAAGTAAATGGCAGTGCCAGTAGCAGCCTCGATGAGCTTGACATTCTTGCGGGTCCGACCGCATACCAAGGTGTGCGTGGTAAGGTCGAGCTTGACGGCGTCCACGTGACGTTTGAGCTTTTCGCTGTTAGCGGAAGAAGAGACCAGATTGGGACAGCAAAAAAATAGAAAACTCACAATTTGATCGATCATGATCAGAACTCTCGTTTTGGCATGCTCCGTGCTTTCCATATCTCCATATATAGCTACCCTAAAGCGCTGATCTAATCCATTGTCGGTGGCGTAGCCATATGATGAGACAATGGCACTATCCGTATCGCGAAGCTTGGGCGTAAGCAAGAAAATATCGGTGCCAGTGTATTTGGCCAGAGTGTCCAAATGCTCCAAGACCGGCTGACGAACTTCCTTGGTCTGGTTATCCGTGATGAGATGCGTATCAACATCGACGGTCGCACATCGCTGCAGTCGCGAAAATGTCAGTAAGACATGAACGAAAAGTCAAAGTGCCGTAAAGACGACGAGTTAAACATCTGAGCAACATACCAATAGGATAGGTGTCTCATTGAGGACTTTGGCTCGCATTTTCTGCACAACCTCCCCGTCACCCGTGATACAGACATTGGTGGCTAATCCTTGTGGCCGGCGCTGTAGCGATGGGACGGTTTTTGGTTCCGAAGAACTGATGAGAGCCTCAACCCTCCCATTACTGCTCTCCGTTATTTGACCACACAGTTTCCGTAGGGATTCGACGTTGTTGACGTGAACAGGTAGCTGGTGAATGGGTGTGCCTTCGGCAGTTCCCTCGGGGAAAGACCACCGCTGGAGGGCCTGGGGGCTTGCGTGCAACACGTCATCTGCATCTGGACCGGCAAGAGTCGAAGAGAAGGGCACATTGAAGGAAAGGTTCACCGTTGGGTCGATACCGGTCGGCGGAGTCATCGGGGGGGCACCATGGGGCCGTCGAAGAGAGTGGGAAGCCATCTCAGCGTGAGGGCGCGACATGCCGAAGGTAGGTGTCATTCGCTCCCAACCATGACGGGCCTGGCCCGTGAAGTTGGATATCTTGTGCATAATCGGAGCAAATCGAATCTCTAGCCCCTTGAACGAATCGAGGGGAGAGAGACGATGGGAGTCAGGCGTGAGAATATGGCGGGCGTCCGGAGCGGGATGGGCAGGAAAGCGAGGAAGAGAGGACAAAACGGAAGGCGAACGAGAATCCTGAAGATTTGAGGACGTCGTGCTCGACAGGGATGGCGGTGGAAGAGGAATGGGCGCACAGGACGAGTGGGTTGGGATGGGAATGGACGGAATGAATTCAGCAACCTAAAACGGGTATCGAGGGATGGAGGGCAGAAAAGAGGAATGAGGCCGAAAAAGAGAATAAAAGGAAGGCAGAAAAAGAAATAGAGAAGAAAAAGGAAAATAGAAAAGGATAAGAAGAAGTAAAGCTGGCAGAGGAGGGGGGGTAGTGGTAGGATCGGGTGAGGATCGTGAAGGTTGAGAAGGTGAAGGTGCAGGATGAGAACAAGAGAGGACGAGGCGAGCGAGTGGGAGTTGAGAGTTGGTGATCGAGACGGATCGAGATGGAAATCAACGGCTGAATTCAGCACCTAAGTCTGACTCTGACCAGGATCTGACCACCACACAGCTTCACAACAATCTCTTGCTCAATCACTGCTCCCTTCCCTTGTCTACTGGTGTGCTTTCCGATGTTTAGATAATTATCTAACTATTTAGTATCTTCTCATCACCACCGCTTTGAATATTACGCGGGAAGTGCGGATGTCCCTCCACCACGCAACCAGTGTTACGCATACACTCGAAGCCGAATGACAAGGACAATTGTATTCGTGACCGTCAACATCAAAGCCCCTTTGGCACAAGTAATACAATGTCTTCGAAGTCCCCAATCGAAGATGTTGATCCAAATACCAAGGGATGCGTCAAGGGCAGCTGAGCTTGGCTGGGCCGACAGAATGTTCCTGGAATCCAGGACTAAGTCGCACTATGTTTACTAGCTTGTGAACTGTGAAGTCTACTGTTGCGACAAACTAGTGAAGTGTGAGGGTTGACATTTCGCACTAGTGCCGTGCCAAACAGGCTGGAATGGAAGCCATCCCCAGAGCATCAACGTCGAATCCTCGTCATCGTCGCAAACAAGTCTTCAGCACGGTCCACCGGGGTGTTCAGACTGGTTCTGGTTCCATTTCGAGAACAAGCGAGGCATCCAGTCACGTGCGCCCTGGAAAGACCGGGTCTGGACTCGGGAACCAAACTGACAAAACCGGACTCTGCACAGGGCTCACTGGTCATGGTATGTGTCATTCCCTGCCGTAGCGGAACGCCATTATACAGAGAGACAATGCCCTGCTCAATCCATGGATATCCTGCCACATCTCAAGCCGAGGACAGCGCATCCGCGGAGCGACGGGTGGATCGCCCTCTCCCCTTCGACCCGGTGATGATCAGATCAACACCAGTCAAGTTGACAACGCTGAAACGAACGGGCGGCAAAACAGCAGCACGCCGGGGTGTTTAAGCTTACTCTTTGCCTCAAGGGGATAATGTTGCACGACGCAGAGGCGAGTTCGTCCTTTCTCGTCCTGTAGTAGTTTCCCCGGGGTCCTACATATCGTCCCGGCCATGAACTCAATTCGCGGATCAGAGCCATCACATTCTGTTTCAGCCCTCAGGCAGCAATTCCCTTAGACCCACCTTTCCTATCCTGGTCTTCCGGCGAGGATGACGTCGACAATCTTTACAAACCCGTTGTGCACAGGAGAACTGAATAAGACAAAATTGGAGCGAAGGAGTATTACCGATTCAACCGCAACTGGCACCCGTGCATTAACACTAACTAGTTATTGCTTTAAAGATAAGGTATCGTCTCATTCAACGCCATGAGGTGTGGAATAGGTAGAATGCACCACCCATTAACTATGTTTTTTGTTTAAAAAAATCCTCACTATACAAAACGCTCTTTTTGATCAGAGAGTTCATATGCTAGAACATCCCTTCTACAGCCGCTCAGTAGCGCTGAGAGCTCCGGTGAATTGCATCCCTCGGCCCATCGAGCACCACTCGCTCTGGTTCGCCGTTCTCGTAATACCGCTCTTCATGAGCCATAGGTCGTGGAGCAGCTACGTACACGGGTCGCTGCTCAATATACTCTCTCGGCCGGCGGGCATCCTCGTCAATATATACACTCATGTCGCGACCACCAGGACGGACACTCTCCACGCGCTGGATTACTTCACGCGGCTCCTGATATCTGGCTGTCGTCGGCGGTCTGACACTTGGAATCCTCACTATCCTTTCTCGGGGAAGCTCGGCTTCTTCCGCGTAATGACTCTGTCGGGGTGTATAATCGTGAACCTGGACACTACCGCTCCGCGGATACGGCTCTCTCCCATCAAAGGGTGCAGCATAGGGGCGCCGTTCATTAGGCGTTGGTCGAGCATAATCCGTAACTCGTCTGTAAGACCCCTGCGGAGGCACCTCTTGTACATATCTTCGGCCACCGTATGGATCTTCGAGAACAGACGCGGCCCGTACACTGGCGTGACGCATGGGCGGCGGTCCCTCGTAGACATCGGCTCTTGGAATTCGACTACTTGGCGGAGGCATAGCTTGTACTCTTGGTGCGGGAAGTGCCTCATAATACTGATTCCCACGCTCATCAACAACAATTCGTCGGGGTGGCGGCTCCACGACATAATCATTGTAGTAAGCTTCGCTCAACTGTGGCGGAACAGGAGAGGCATAATGCCTCGGTGGGAGTACTCCAGGGTCATCATAATATCGGACACCATCCTGCTGTGGGCGTTCAACAACTGTATATGGTCCGTTACGGGCAGAATGAGGGCTTTGCGGGTCAATATATTCACGCGCATACTCTGGTTTTCGGGCTTGGTGAAGACTCGCGACTCTCCGCAAATCTTGGTCATCGCGCATTGACCGTTGGGTGCCAAGTCGTGAAACCGTGCGCGGAATTCCTGAATCACTATGAGCGTCTTCATAAGGATCCAGCCCATATGCTGAAGGTCTCATGAGTGGCTCTCTTCTTTCTACCACAGGGGTGTAACGGGGGGAAGGAACATCAATATAGACAGGCCCTTCCTGAGGAGCACGAGCGCGGTACATTGGTGTGGTATCGGCAAACGGCGGAGGAGAAACAGGCTCCTCTTTAATAAACGGCTTGGCCGAACTAGCACCGTGGGCTCGATACACTGGCGGACGAGACAGATCCCTGTCCCCTTGTAACCTCCTACGCTTCCTAGTCACCAGAGGCTGGGGTGGTGCCTCAGGGCTCCCTCGGCGTTCCGGATCATACTCCGGGCGGGAATCATGGATCTGATGGACTGAGGGAACTTTCGCGATGGCGAGAGGCGAGACTCTTGACGGCTGGGGAGCTGCAGGGGAAGTAATATGGTTTCGGATGACTCGTACGCCATCTCCTGGGGAGATTGATCGTCTAGCGTACCGATCTCGTGGGTCAATGACTCGGCGTCTAGACGCATTCGGATCCGCTCTAGGAGGCTCATAGCTTTCTACTATTTCCATCGGTGCCACGCCGGGGGCCGGTGGTGAGTATTCGGGTTCGTCTAACGGGTCAACCTGTTGGCGAATGTGCTGTACTCTGTACGCCGAAGGATCTTCAGGATGATGCGGCTGTCTTGGATGATGAGATGAAATTCGGGGCTCTGCAATGGAGTAAGTATCCGGCATTGACTGATCCGATTCAGGACGGTTGAGGGCTTCAAGCCGATGCAACTCATCTGAGTATCTTTCACCAGTAACCCCAGTGCCATGTTCGTCAGGGATCGAAGACGACGCCGAAGACGGCTTCTGGTGGTCACCGTGCTGTGGGGAGTCAGGGGCTCTGCTAGAGTAGAAGGAATTTTCATCGAATGAATCGCTAGGGGCCCCAGGCCCAGGAACCTCAGGGCCGGGGGAGGGCTTGACTATTTCAAACGCCCGGTTGAGGACATCGGAGACATCAAAATCAGGGGTCGCGTCCTGTACGGACACTCTCTGTTTTGACTGTTGTTTCCTCAGTTCAACCTGTTCCCGTATTTCTCTCTCCACTCTTTGTCTCTGTAATTGGATTTCTGCCCTCACTAGATCATCCGATTTTTCCAAAAATATCGGATCAATTCCGGAGGCAGGCTTCTGGGTAATACGAGAGGCCGTCGTGATTGATGAACCATTAGGGGTATTTGTACTCTGGGTGCTGGTCGGCATCGCTATAGACGCGACATATTGAGACGGAGGCTTAGAAGGAGAGCCCGCAGTTTCATCCGCTTTGCTCTGAGGCGTCGCCGATGCAGGTTGATTGCGAGACGCGACTTTGCGGACAAACTGCTGTGGAACCTTCAACCTAGGGTGAGTTCCAGAAAAGATATCCTCACTTATTCTTAGGATCTTCTCATACTCCCGGACCTCCTCCGCTGTCTGTACTTTAGACGCGACAGCAGCTGCCGGAAGCTGGGTTGCTGCCATGTTCTATGAGCTTCGAAGAAAAGAAAAGAAAAAATCGCTATCCCTGTTCAAATTCTGAGCAGTCAATTAGTATTGCTGCAAGACCTTTTCAGGTCCAGACTGTAAATGCCAATTTGCTGCACTCTGACGAAAGCAACTTGGCCTTGTCAAAAGTGGATGACGCTGTGAGCAAGAGCTGAGTATTTAGTGAGGATGGGAAAAGTGCACTGCAGCTTCGGCAGAGGAAAATCGGTCACCTGCTTGGATTCTTGGCCGTGTGAAACGCTAAACCCGGTATGGACCGACCCCGGCCTGCTTCCAGGTTCACCTTATAAGAAAGCAGGGGCGTGTATTCGAGATCTAATCGCTGTCGCGGATTTAAATGCGGCAAGGCGACTGTGACTCATAGCTCACTTGAGGATGAGTTTTCTCGCCCCTCTCCGCCTCACCAAGTCCATTCGTATCCCCGTCTCCAGCACATCGCAACTTCACCCCGCATATCAATCATCGCCTTCGACCCGCACTCCCTTTCGCATTCACGGTCACAGTCACAGGCCAGGAACCATCCCGATCAAACACAGGCTTCTCAGCACAATGTCGGACCCTCGGCCGATTTTCTTCTTCGATATAGATAATTGTGTACGTATCGTCGATTCAAGACTTGGTCTCGTCTACTGACAATGCTCTCCAATAGCTTTACTCGAGAAGTGCGAAACCCTTCACACCCCGCGCTTGGGGAATATTCCATAGCCAGACCGACAGCTAACCAGGTCTTTCGCGCAGAAAGCAACATTCACGATGAGATGCAAAAACTTATTCGTACGTCAATACTCTATTCACCTACTCCGTACAAGCCGGTCGAGCCATCCTAACCAGCTCCGCTCTTCGCGCAGATGAATTCTTCGTCCACCACCTCTCCCTCAAATCCGAAGATGCCCACATGCTACATATGAAATACTACAAGGAGTATGGTCTCGCTATCGAAGGGCTCACGCGCCACCACAAAATCGACCCACTCGAGTTCAACCGACAAGTCGACGATGCTCTACCACTGGACCGGATCCTCAAGCCGGACCTCAAGCTGCGGAAGCTGCTAGAAGACATTGACCGGGACAAAGTGAAACTATGGCTTCTGACAAATGCATACGTCAACCACGGCAAGCGAGTGGTGAAGCTGCTGCAGGTGGATGATCTTTTTGAGGGCATCACGTACTGTGATTATGCGCAGCCGCCACTCATCTGCAAGCCGTCGCAGGCGATGTACGATAAGGCGGAGAAAGATGCCGGTGCTTCGGGTAATAAGATGATTTATTTTGTTGGTTAGTTTCCCTTTCCCTCTTCGCATGCATTTGGAAGGGACGGCCGTTGACGAATTGCGAAGATGATTCTGGGCTGAACTGCAGACACGCCGCGACCCGTGGTTGGCAGGTTGCTCACCTTGTTGAGCCCGAGCTCCGTGCGCCCAAAGTCCCGGTCTCCCAATACCAGATCCGGGACTTGGAAGAGTTACGAACATGCTTCCCTGACCTATTCAAGAAGTCATAATACCGGGGCGGGGGATTGATATTTTAATAGACGATGAACGGTATACAATGTTTAACTCTACCAGTGAGTAGTGTTTAGTTATGCTTTCTTACGATTACTTAAACTTATACAGCACATATTGTTAGACGGACATGGATAATAGAACATATTATATAAGAAGTTATTATTATAGTCATATAATCTCAACCCATCTGACAGTCCAGCTTGTCACGACAGGGAATAAAAACAAACAAGAAGAAATAATCAAAAACGATGAAAAGGCGTCAACAAATTAAAGAAGCAAATTTGCAACTCCAGCAAAAGCACACAGAAGGGCCGTGATATAAGGCACCGTAGAGTCACTCGCAGACGAGACATAGTCGTTTGGTGTATCCTCACCCACAGTCTGGTCATTCGTCACCGTAGACGTAGTAGTAGGCGTGGTAATAGGTGTAGTAGTAACAGACGGGGTGCTTGCAGGCGTGCACACAGCGTTCTTGCGTCTCTGGTATCCACACAGCCCAGAGCCATTCATCTTCTTAACTGGAAAGAAGGCCTTGGGCTTTCCAGTATTCATCTCAACGATGATCTTGCCCTCATAATCGGCAGTCACTTTCTCGCAGCTCAGAACATCCACTGCTTCCGTGCCCGGGGCGAAAGCCCCCGGGACTGAGAGATTGTACCGGCCACCCTTGGCGCCCAGGTTAGAGAAGACAGATACAATCTGGGAGCCCTCTGCGCCCTTCCGTGTGACGTAGGTGGATCCATCGAGATATAGCTCTTGGCTGTGGTTGGCTGCGTAGTGTCTGTCGAGGCGGATGGCGTGGTTGCGGAGCTTGTTGAGGGTTCTTGTTGTGTTGTAGAGTGGGTTGCGTGAGTTGTAGCCGGTCTTCCAGAGTGGCTCGCGGTTGTAGGGGGCCTCTGGGCCTTGCAGGTGCTGCTCTTGACCTTGGTAGACTGGTTTTCTGGTTAGTTTTCATTACTTAGGGTTTGGTCGGTTGGGTGGAATTACCAATAGGTATGCCGTCAGATAGGATGTTGAAAGCCATTGCGTTTTTAGCGAGCTAGAGTCAAAGTCAGTATAGAGTGGGGAAAGCTACTATCGCTGCTGCGGAAAACGTACATTTGTATCACTGGTCAGGGCCGCAAATCGTGGGAGATCTTGGCTCTCCGTGTACGTCGCCAGTCGAGTGAAGTCACGGCATTTGCTGTGTTGAGCCCGAACCTCCTCGGCAAGTCCCCGCATGTCTCCTGTAGTAAAAGCCTGCACAATGGGCTCGTGAAGAGGGCGGTTCAAGAGACCGGATATAAAGTCCTCGTATTTGCAGGCGGCGCCTGTACTCTCGGGGTCGACTTCTCCCATAGTGAACACACCGGCCGCCCGGCTGAAACTAGTCAAGTAGGCATCGTTCATATTTCTTGCAGAATCAACACGGAGACCATCAATCGAGTAGTTGCCAATTAATCCCTTCGCCCATTCTTGGATCATGGAAGCAACCTTTTCGTTCTCGGTGTTGAGGTCAGGGAGAGCAACGACTTCGAGATCAAGCCAGCACTTTTCAGCAGTCTCCGGATCATTTGAATTCGCGACCTTGCAGTACGGGTGATAGTACTGCTCGTCGTTAAAGGGAGCGAGTCGTGACCAGTCGAGAGCAGGCTTTTCGTTTCCAGAAACCGAGCGGTCAAAGGCTTGTGCCATGTTGTTGATGGTGACATCCACCATGAAATACATTCCTCGCTTGTGTAGCTCTTTGGCCAGTTTGCGGAGTTCGTCTGCAGTCCCGAAGTGCTCATTCAGAGCATACAGGTTTTGCGGCCAACGTCCATGGTATGCCTCTCCGTACGTAGTATCTTCAGGGATGTTCTCCACGACTGGCGAGATTTGAACAGCCGTGAAACCGAGATTTTGAATATAGTCCAGCTTGTCAATGATCCCGGCCCATGAGCCTCCACAGTATTTGTAGGGATCACAGGGCTCATTTGAAGAACCAGCCGGTCTGGCAAAACGGTCCGTCATCACTTGCTGTAATTCAAGGCATTAGTGTTGCTCTCCGAAACTTGCATAGCATAGGAAACATACATAGATCGACCTCTCGGCCCATTGTTGGGCTGAAGGAGATGCAGCAGCTATGCTGGCAGAGACCGAAAGGATGGCCTTTAGATATGTGGAATGCCGCATATTTTATATCTCTGGCTTGAGAATATAAAAGATCAAAAACAGTTCTTTTGAACAAGATGGGTGATATATATATAATGATTGGATGACCAGTATTGAAAACGATTGAATGGAAATGATTTAATATCTGATGATAAAAAAGAACACCGAGGATGCGATCGAAAGGCCATCTTTATACCTTTCACTTCCCTTGGCCAACCATCTTTACCTCTACTGGATGCTCTCGAAGGGCAAGCCAGGCACCCCCCCCCTCTACTGCTCTTTTCCTGTATATGGGAAGATAGGGCACGAGGAGTAATCTAGGAGCCAAGCCCCTTCCCACGCAGTAATATCCTCCGAGAGCCCCAGGTTTTCATGAGAACCTGCATCTTGACACATATTTAGCGGGGGATCAAAGGGGTTCGACTTCCAAGGCAACTAAAGTAAGGAGTCCCAGGGTCCTTCTTGTCACATGCTCTCAAAGAAAGCTACGAAGTCTCCCGGTGTTCCTGAACAGGGGTTAGACAGGGGCATTGGAGCAGCATCAGGGCCGAAGGGGTGATGGATACAACAACGTCAAGGAGGGATGAGAGTGAGAGTGACGGGAGTTGTGGTGGCTGGTAGGAGTGATGGATAGAGTGCCTCAGGCTGCCAGACACAATGGCCCGCCGATCGCGTCCTGAGGCCACCAACGGACCCAGTTCCCCTGGCGCGGTCAAACAACAACAATAATCGAGCAACCACCTATGCCCACCTCCCGCCCCTCCTTACAGCGCCTGGGGCTTTCCTTTCTACGCCATTGCTCGCGCAGGAGCTCCGATTTAACACGATCAACATGGCCGAACTACCCACCGGCTGTGTTGTCAAGCTTACCGATGGTCGGCAGGCCACCGTCCGGTACATGGGAGCTACGAGCTTCGCGGATGGAGAATGGATTGGCGTCGAATTGAACGATGACTCTGGGAAGAACGATGGGTCGGTACAAGGAGAGCGATATTTCGACTGTGAACCGGGGTTCGGCATGTTTGTTCGCCCAACTGTCGTGGCTTCGGTTATTGAACGGCCAACCCGAACAGCGAAGGCAGCTCCCAAAGCGGGCACCGCCGCGTCGCAGACCAGAACCCGCGCCCAGAGTGGTATATCTACAGGCCCTGGTCTGAGGAGACCGGGCTCTATATCGTCCATGAATCAGAAGCGAAACAGCGCTAGTTCCAGCCCAACGCCTGCTCCGAAAGGGCCGACCCAGCGGCTGTCTTTGAAGGTAAACCATTAGTGAATGTACTTGCGCTACGGCTTTGCTGACTCTATCTGGATTCAGACTCCATCAAAATCGCCTACAAAACAGCTATCTAGTTCCACAACCCCCGCTCCCGCTCGCTCTTCAATCAGCGGTGCGGCGAGACCCTCCGCAGCCACACCAAAGACTCGGCCAAGCACCACGAAGTCCTCTATGGGCCCTCCTCCACCTCCCGCTTCGTCTCGCACAGCCCGTACATCTATATCTGGACCCGGTGCTAGGACGAACAGACAAAGTCTGCAGGGGCCCGCCGGACCGGCATCTTCAGGATTGTCTAAGCGGCCGGTCCTGCGGCCAACCGCTCCAAATAGGACAGCGGAAGAGGAGACAAGCCCCGCTGCAGAAGACTCTGATCCTGCCTCTAACGATGTTGAAGGCGAATTTGTGGAAACAGAAGACCCAGTGCCCTCCAAGGTTACACCAACCGCACGAACCAATTCTTCCCGTCCAACTCCTGGTCAGCCTGCACCGCAACGGCAAACCCAGAATATCGCGGTGTCCAGAGAACTCGAAGAATTGAAGACGAAGTTGAAGGTCATGGAGAAAAAACGAGCTGATGACCGAGAGAGGCTGAAGACCCTGGAACAGTTGCAGGGGGAGCGTGATAAGTTCGAGGGAATAATCCAGAAACTGCAGGCGAAATATCAGCCACAGCAGCTTGAAATCACCGATCTGCGTAAAAAGCTCAAAGAGGCTGAAGCGAGAGTTGATGAAGTCGACAAACTGCAAGCAGAACATGAGACACTTATGGAAATTTCGACTCTTGACCGTGAGATGGCTAATGAGACGGCCGACGCAGTAAAGCATGAATGCGAGGCGCTCAGAATGCGAGTGGAAGAACTAGAATTGGAAGCAGAGGTGCTACGGGAAGAGAACGAAGAATTCGGACAGGTCATGAGCCCTGAGGAGAAATCGAGCCATGGATGGTTGCAAATGGAGAAGACAAACGAACGACTTCGTGAAGCACTTCTTCGCCTCCGCGATATGACCCAACAGCAGGAATCCGAGTTGAAGGACCAAATTCAGGAACTTCAGCAGGATCTCGAGGATTATTCCGCTATCAGGTCGCAATATGAAGCTACCAAGGAAAAACTGCTGGTATCAGAGAATAACGTTGAGGACCTCAAACAACAGCTCGAGACCGCTCTCGGTGCCGAGGAAATGATCGAAGAGTTGGCAGACAAGAATATGCGCTACCAGGACGAAATCAACGAACTTACTGCATCAATTTCCGACCTTGAGGCGCTAAAGGAGATCAACGATGAGCTCGAATGGAACCATGTCGAAACGGAGAAGCAACTGCAAGAGGAGATTGAATACCGCGAAACCCTCTTTAACGACCAAGTTCAAAAAATATCGCAGCAGGATGACGTTATTGAGGACTTGGAATATACTCTGACTCGTTTCCGAGAGCTCGTTTCTACCCTACAAGCGGATCTGGAGGATATGCGGGCGTCGCAGCAAATCACAGAAGCCGAGGCCACCGACCTTACAGCGCGCTCTAGAGCAATGATGGACCTGAACTTCAAGCTACAATCATCTGTTGCCAAATCCCAAACGAAGACAATTGATATTGATCTTAAACGCATTGAATCTGAAGAGGACAGCCAGCATCTGTCTATCGTGAAGATGTATCTGCCAGAGTACTTTGAGGGTGAACGAAGCTCTGTTCTTGCCCTTTTACGCTTTAAGCGAGTCAGTTCCAAAGCGTCGTTGATGAACAGCACAATCGAAGGGATGATTTCTGAGCAAGCGTCCATATCTCCTGCCCTAGAGGATGTCTTTACTGCTCATGATGTCCTGGAGAAGCTTCTCTTTATAGATTCCATCTGCGCTCGGTTTGGGAACTACATCGCAACCTGTTCTGCAGAGAGCTTTGGCACCATCCAAGGTTCGTACTACGAATTGGAACCTGTGGAGCGTACATTGAACTTCTGGCTGGAGTGTCTGAAGAAGAATGAGATAAATATGAAAAAGTGCGCTGTGGAGCTGCAAAGATCCATCGCTCTACTGTCACACCTGGCCGAGACTCTTCTCCCCACGTCGTTGGAGACCTTTGCCGACGAACTCTGCATGCGCTCTACGTTAACCCAGTCCTACATTGAGAACGCAGTGTCTTCAATGTCACGACTCCTGTCTCTGTTGCAGGCGAAACTACCGAAACCTGAGGATGGTGATGAGGAAGCCACATTCCTATTCGGCAAAATTGAAGCCTTTGTGTCTCAAGCTCGCAGCCTTAAGGTTGCTATGGTAAAAATTAACCGCGCCGTTGGCGATTTGCGGTCAAGGTCTCTCGCTCTCTCTCACGATGCTTGCGGACCATTTAAGCAAGCAGAAGATGCCGCGAAGGACCTTTCAAGCTTGTCGCGACAAATGGGAGAGAACATCATGGTACTCTTTAGCGATGAAAGCCGCGCAGAACCAATTACCTTGCAGGAAGTCTTGACCAACATGTCTCAGATATCTGCAATGTACATCCAGTCCTCTGATGCGGGAAGTGAGAGTAACGACGGCATGTCCTTCATTTTCACAATGCTGCGTGGCCTCAGCGGCACTCTGGAAGAACTCGGCTCTATTTCATCTGACTTGTCTATTACTTCCGAGTTTGAGAAGCGGCCCTCTCCTTGGATTGCGCGATCTGCAGAGCTCAAATCAAATAAGGTGAACTCTCCGGATGCCGAGGAGGAAATCCGTCGGTTGAAGAACGAAATCCACGAAGCATCTACCGCTCTCGGGGTGAAAGACAAGACCATCGAGGAGCAAACTATTAAGGTAGAGCTCGTCGAGTCGCGTATGCGAGAAGCAAGCAAGAAGGCAGCCGCCGTGAAGGACTTGGAAGCCAAGATTGAGGAAATGGCAACGAAGGAGTCAGATCTCAAGACTACAGTGGAAAGCCAGCATAAAGATCTACAAGGCCTCGAGGCAGAACGGGATGAAATCAAAGCACAGCTTGACAGGGTCAAACGCCTCTCTGGAACCGCCGGGGTCACTGCTGGCTCCGGTACCATCGTCGACAACGCTGCTTCACTGGCAGCAATGCAGGAGAACGAGGCACTCCGCACAGAAGTGGCAAGCCTCCAAGCGGCTGTCCGCTTCCTTCGCGAGGAGAACCGCCGCCAAAACATCCTCGACCCATACTCCGTGCAACGTTCATCAGAACTCTATTCCTGGCTCGACGCACCACTTACCCAGAAACCCATCGCAGAGACCCAACGCGAGAAGATCCAACAGACCGCCTCCGAAAGCCGCGATGTTCTCTCTCACCTCCTCAAGCTCACGCAAGAGTCCAACATCTGCGACCTCAAATCCACCCACAACCGCGCTGGCTGGCGCCCCTCAAAGGACAAGCTCCGCTACCAAGTCCTCCAGCAGCGCGAGAACTTCGAACGCTGGGCCGAATGGAAGGACGAAGTCGTCGGCCACGAACGCGAACAAGATCGAATGGCGGCTGCCAAGAAGGAAAGAGCTGCCCGTGGACCACGCGCACTTGGCCACGCTTCCCATCCCTCAATGGGGTATGGCATGATGGGCCGCGCGTGGCAGATCCTCGGCATGCAACAGGACCGCAAGACTGCTGCCACTAATCAGCCTGTTGAGCCGGCCATTGAGCCGTCGTACTAGGCTCAACCTGAGTTCTGGCTGTTGTTGCTACAGGTGGCATTCTGGTTTCGTTTGTCTTTATCCATCCATCTACCTGTGAGCGTATTCGTACATACCTATCTTATTATACCCATCCATATTTCAGAAATGTATAGTCGAAAGAGAATTTTATACAATCATGGCCCCCGTTATTCGAGAAAGAGAATCAACGTAACGTCACTCTTTGTAGCAGATAATCAGGATCAGGATACGGTTTATCATCCAGTTTCCAAGTGCCGTGGAGGAACAGCCATAACAGACCTGAGGAGGTATCGCATAACATCATGTCTAAATTCTATATCATCAATCTCTATGTTATCGCTCTATAATTCCAATATTTAAATAAGAAAGGAAAACGAAAGAACCACACTAGCCTATATCCTCCTCCGGCCATGCGGTCTAGAACTAGACGAACTTCGTCCCGTCGCAAACCCAATAAAGATGATGAGAATCGTCGTCAAAGCTTCAGGGAAGAACATGAGCACCAAGCGCACCGCGGTCGTCCCATACACAGGGCTGAGCTCCTGCCGTTGCGTCATAACCGCTACATGGGCGTATACTACCCTGATTCCGAGGAAGAAGAGAGCGATTAGGGTTCCGCCGAGAATCTAGACAATACCTGATTAGCTACAATACATTATAGAGAACAGGTAGATCGGGAAGCATACCACAGTCCCTTGCCAGTACGCCGGGGCGTTTCTACGCGCCTGAGATGGTAGTAAAGAGAAGCAAGTCCAGGCGACCTCGAGCACCCAGGCGACGATCATCAGCGCCGATCCGAGCTTCCAATGGGACAAGCTAGTGGGGTTGGGCCTGGGGTTGCCCTTGTAGACATCCATGGCGCCTGTGGCTGTGAGGGCGATTGCGGCGGCCATCAGGGCCGTGATGATGTAGGTGAAGCCCCAGCCGAGCCATTTGCTGATGTTTTGGTTGGGATTGCGGTAGGCGCGACTTTTACACAGAAAACAGATGTTAGTTTTTGTATCTATGTTTCTTATCGGGTTTGTTTGTTTTCTCAAGGTTGGTTTGTCAAGTGTTGGTGGACGTACGCTTCGTGGACGAGGCCATCAACACTGAGGAGTAGCGGGGACGTCCCAACACCGATGAGGATGCTGGCAGCTAGACTATCCCCCTGAGAGGTACCCAGGGCACCGCCAACGATCCGCAATATGCAGAAAGCGGCGAGATAATACCAGGCGAGCAAGCCGGCCTGGCGATGGGTCCAGAAGTTGTAGATAGTGAGAGGAAGGAGGACCATATAGAGGGCCAGGCCGGCCACATAGACCCCGTTCACCATGGTGGTGTATCGAGAGAGAAAGGGTATGGATATGGATTTTCTGGAACGGCTCCAAACCGAGAGCAGCAGCAGCTCAGGGCAATATACGCGCTGTTTTATTTTTATTTATTTCATCTGTCTCCATGGGTAAATTCGCCAGGCCCGATCGGCGACTAAGGCTGATACTCGTAAGCGCGACATTCCCAGAACGGCCGCGTCCAGGGTCGATTTGGAGTCGAGACTCGAGACACGGTAGACATCAAGACTCCAAGTCGATTTGGTGGCCGATTCATGTTTATGGCTGGACGAGCAATCAGGAGGTGGAAAGCAAAGCGAGTGGAGAGCAAGAGTCGCAGAGAGACCGCCAGCCAAGCTTCAGCTGGTGCGATTGGGCTGCAGGCTGTCAGACCCACCGGGCTGGGAGGAGTCGAAGGACTGGACGTTGGAGAGTCCGAGGAGGGCGGCTGGCGGCTGTGATTGGGAGAGGCATGCAAGACTGCGCCAGACAATATTCCTGCAGAGACACAGCCGCACCTGTTCTCACTCTCAGGCAGCATCGTTCTACTCCGCGTCTTCTTAAATCCCCGCTATACTTCTGCTCTGCCCGAACTCTGTGTCCGTGATCCTTTTGATGAAAAGACGTCGCTTATAGATCTTTCACTCCTCCCGCCTTCCATGGTCCATAGAGGGAAACTCAGTGCTGCCTGCGGTCCTTGTCGAAGTCGCCATCTCAAAGTACGCTGGCCACCCTTCTCACAGCCAATCTCGTATTAATGCCCAAACGCAGTGCGACCAGAAAAGACCATTCTGCTCCCAATGTATCCGAGCCAAGAGAGAGTGTTTCGGATATCGGGATGTCTCTGCAGGGAGATTCTACGACCAGACTGACGAGGTGAAGAAGAGGAACTCGCCTTCATCACCTTCCTCCTCTGCGTTGGTTCCTTCTCCGCCGCAAAAACGGAGATTGGACCAGACTGCTAGTATTTCCCTTATACAGCAGCATGTTTCCGTCCCGCTGGCCGACCAGGGTGCAGCTTTTATGCTGTCTCGATATCCCACCCGAGACCGTGTAGCAGGCGGTCGAGGTCCAGTGAATGGTTTCCTACCCCACGTGCTATGCACACCAGCAGGACGTGCTGTCACCACGAGTCTCAATGCAGTAGGCCTAGCTGCGCTGTCTAATATCCACCAGTCGCAGCAGCTCATGCTGAGCGCACGGGAAACGTACATCTCGGCGTTGGCAGAACTGAATGAAATTCTGAGTGACGAAACAATGTCCGTATCGAATTCCAGTCTAATAGCAGTGGGATTCCTGGGCATGTTTGAGGTGCGTATTTGGACCATCTTCGAAAAAAGACTCCTCTGCTAATCTAATAGATATTGACATGCAATGGTCGTCCCCTTTTGGAAAAATATCTTAACCATGCAGAAGGTTCCGCCAAACTCCTCGAACTGCGCGGCTCCGACCAACTCAAGGACTCAATCGGGATGGGCTTATTTTCTCAATTTCGGACGAATATCGTAATTATCCCATACCTGCTTTGCGTAGTTCGGCGGAACGTATAATAACTAGAGCAGATCCTAGGTAACTTCTGGCTTAAAAAGCCCACGCCTTCGTGGATGATCGAGCTTTCAAACGAAGCCATCGCTTATCGTGGCCACGGAGCAAGCCCAGATGATGAGCTCTTCTTCCTTATGGCACAAGTTGCCGATATATGTGCCAGTCTCCGCAACGGTGCGCTTATAGAGCCAGCCAAGGTCGTGAAAGAGGCCTTAAAACTCGACACAGAGCTCAAGTCCTGGGCAATGTTTGTCGATTCTAGCTGGCACTATGCCGTTATAGATAACCCTGAACCTGCAAATGAGAACAGTTGTGGCTCGCCTTTCCGACGCGTTTATGGCAAACAGTACCATCTCTACCCAAGCACGGTGGTCTCAGCAGGGTGGAACGATTATCGCTTCGTGCGTCTTATTCTCTTGGAAGTCGTTTGCGCACTCTCCGATCACCTTGCTCGGAAGGATGAAGTGGCTGCCGTTGAGCATCAACGGACAATTTCTAACTGCACGGCCCTCTCGCAACAACTAACCGAAGACATCTGTGCCAGTGTGCCCTATCACCTCGGGGCAACCGAAGACTCTACTCTTGAAGATTGGAATAGCACGCCAACCGGAGGCATGACTCGGTTGATATGGCCGTTGTTTGTTGCATCTGACTGCGCTGGAGCATCACCGGAGCTCGTAAAGTGGATTGCCAATACGTTGTTCCGGATAGGTCATGGAGTAGGGATCCAGCAGGCATTGGTGATGTCAAATCTTTTGAAAGCGGGTCGGCATTTGAGCTGGCTTCCTGAGCTGGGAATGTAATACTCGGGATTCCTTTCTTTGTTTCTTTCATTGTATATATATGTATATCTCTCTCGCTCTCTCCCTCTTGTGTGTTGGGAAAAATCTATACTTTGTAATTAGGGTTAATCCACCCACTAGGATTTGGCCACCTTAATTATTCAAGCACCAAAAAACCGAAGTTTTTAAAATAACAACAAATTTATATCATCTAGAGTAAGATTTGCGTGGACCGTGGTTCCTCGACTGTTCGATACTGATACGTAACTAGTCTAGTGCTTGTGTCTTATCTAAATTGATCTCCGCGCGGAGACGCGACTTGCGCGTCGTCTCCTCTTCAACTTCGCCCTCACGATGGAACCATGGCGACCATCAAGGCCATCGAGGCCCGCTCGGTATTTCACCCCTCGTCTATTTTGCCTACGCCTCCTAATCAGACCTTTTCCACTCTAGGTTCATCAAATCCAGTCCGGCCAGGTCATTGTCGACCTTAACTCGGTGATTAAGGAGCTCGTCGAGAACAGCCTCGACGCCGGTGCCACATCGATCGGTCAGTCTCAAGCAAGCGAGCAAGCTCAGAATCTGTCTTTCTCCATATTATATATATGCTTACATTTCATAGAGATCCGATTCAAAAACAATGGCCTCGACTTAATCGAAGTCCAAGACAATGGCAGCGGAATCTCCCCGGAGAACTACGATAACGTGGGTACGTAGCTGGCTACCCTCCCTCAATTTCGCTTTCTTCCCAGGTAGAGAAATAAAGCTAATTATAACAGCCCTTAAACATTACACGTCCAAGCTTTCCTCCTTCGATGACCTCCTCCGCCTCCAAACTTTTGGCTTCCGCGGGGAAGCTTTATCGTCACTATGCGCCCTGTCCGATTTCCGCATCACAACCGCCCAAGCCGACCAAGCGCCGCGCGCAACCCGTCTCGAATTCGAGCAATCGGGAAAGCTGAAAAAGACACAGATAGTCGCGGGACAGAGGGGCACAACAGCGTCAGTGGAGGGGTTATTCAAGAAACTGCCCGTTCGACGGCGGGAGTTGGAAAAGAACATTAAACGCGAGTATGGAAAAGTGTTGAACCTGCTACATGCATACGCTTGCGTTAGCACAAGCGTGCGCTTTAGCGTCAAGAATACTCTAGCCAAGAAAAACGCGGTGGTCTTCACGACGAACGGGAACCAGACGACAAAGGAGAATATCGCTAATGTCTACGGCGCAAAGACACTTCTTGCATTGATACCGCTGGATCTCGAGCTGGAGTTTGAACCGTCAGGGCCTGGAAGACGAACTGCTGGAGAAGACACGAATAGGATTCAGGTCCGTGGGCATGTCTCGCGACCTGTTTTCGGCGAGGGACGCCAAACGCCTGATCGGCAGATGTTCTTCGTCAACTCGCGGCCGTGTGCGCTGCCGCAGATCGCCAAGGCGTTCAATGAGGTATATAAATCTTTCAATGTGGCGCAATCGCCGTTTGTATTTGCGGACTTCCACATGGATACGAATGCCTACGATGTGAACGTGTCTCCGGACAAGCGGACGGTTTTGCTGCATGATGCGGGGGCACTTATCGAGTCACTTAAGCAGTCGCTTCAGAAGCTGTTTGACTCGACGGACCAAACCGTGCCTCAATCGCAGGTTCTTGGGAAGTTGCCGGTTGCTAGACAGCGTTCATACCCGGAAACACCAACGGTTTCGGCTGCGAAAGCTGATTTCGGGAGCCAGCAATCGGTAGATGCTGAGAATCAAAGTGAGGGAGAACAGCAGAAGAGCCCAATGAATCCGCAGGACAGGATGAAGAGCCTCCTTGGGAATATCAAAGCGCGTGGTACTCAGCCAGATGAACCGTCTCCTACGCGGACGCCTAGCAAACAGCAGTCTCCCGTTGTTCCATATCCTACCCGGACGCGCAACGCACCAGCCCAGGAAGAGACCCATGATCACACTGCCGAGGAGGAATCCTCCGATGACGATCTCTTCGTTGGCGAGAAAACGCCCCACGGAAACACACAGACTCAACACGATGATGAGCCTAGCACGCAGTCGAGCCAACCGCAAGGTCCCACACAGGATGATTTCCAGACCCCAGACGCTATACAGAATGCATTTGACCGAATGAGACCAAGACGTGTACCGGCCGAGATGGCAACCATCACTATTGGCGATAGGACAGTAACATCAATGGTAGGGAGCGGCGTGCCTAGGAAGAGGAGCACGACTGGTGACTCGACCACTCGCCCAGCTCGAAAAAGACGAATCCATACACCGTCTCGCCCGAGTATTTTTGGTCGTATGCAGGATTTTGCGGCGCCGGGGTCTCAAATGGATGTGTCTCAAGACAGTGAAGGAGAAGACGACGAGGAGGATGAGGATATTGAGGATGAAGACCAAGACGAATACCAAGACGAAGGCGATGAGGGTGTAGAAGAGGAAGCAGCAGAAGTGGAGGAAGTGGAAAGCGAAGTTGACGAAGAGCTGGAAGATGCCGAATCCTTCGCCCCGTCTGATCAGGATAATGCGAGCGAAGCTGGTGAAAGGGACACCAAAAAGGCGCAAGAACAGCCTTCAGATGAGGGCATAGATGGGGACATGAACGATGAAGAGAAGAAGAAACACGAAGAAGCCGAAGTCCAACGGCTTATCCAGGCAGCAGAGAATGCCGCACAAGCAAACAGCCATACCCGGGCAAATAAACTGCACAAAGGCGTCAGTCATCGAGATTCCACCGTAAACCTCTCGACTACTATCAACGGGTCAATATCCAGAATCCAGTCTCAAGCAGAGCATCTCAACAACCCTACTGAACAGGGTATTCCATCTTCTCAAAACGAAGCCGAGGACACAGGGCTATCCCAGGTAGCAGCTGAAGAGCGTTTATCCCTAACAGTCACAAAAGACGACTTTGCACGCATGCGCATCCTCGGCCAATTCAACCTAGGCTTCATCCTCGCAACCCGCTCCACAGAATCCAAAGACGAACTCTTCATAATCGACCAGCACGCCTCCGACGAAAAGATCAACTTCGAGCGCCTCCAATCCTCAACAGTCGTCCAAAACCAACGCCTCGTCCACCCCAAACGCCTCGACCTCACAGCCGTCGAGGAGGAAATCGTCATAGAGAACCAAATCGCCCTAGAGAAAAACGGCTTCGTCATTGATGTCGACGATAGCGGCGACGAACCTATTGGTCGGAGATGTAGTCTCCTCTCGTTACCGCTAAGCAAGGAAGTCGTCTTTGATACGCGGGATCTAGAAGAACTGATCGTCCTCCTCTCCGAAAGAACATCAACGTCAAATACAAAAACGGGTACTGACATCGACATCCCCCGCCCCAGTAAAGTCCGCAAGATGTTCGCCATGCGCGCATGCCGCTCGAGTATCATGATCGGCAAGACGTTAACGCACAAGCAGATGGAGCGCGTGGTGCGGAATATGGGCACCATCGATAAACCGTGGAACTGCCCGCATGGTCGGCCGACGATGCGTCATCTTTTCAGTTTGCGGCATTGGGAGGAGTGGAATGAATATGAACATGCGCCTGCATATGGACATGATGGGAGTAGTGATGAAGATGAAAATGGGTCATTAAGCAGGTTGGATATCTGGAAGGAGTATCTGCAAGGGTTGGCAGCTGAGTCGGGCTAGATTTGCGTGCTTTTCTGTAGGAATTTTGGAACGCATTGGAATGCCTTGGATACGATACTCATCGTCCTCTCGTATATAGTGACAGAGACCTTTAATATGAGGCGATATAAAATTGACTACACTATGTAGTCTACTACAACTTCGTCCTAGCCTTTTCAGATTATCTCCGCGAGTTCTATGCCTACAGAAACTACGATCATATAGTTAATAAACTAGCTACCCACCTGTACGTACGATTCATTTAGGGCTTAGGTGCGCAATTAGGGTTGGGTTGCAATCTATCTTGGTATGCACCATAGTCTTGCATTTAGTTCCAAAGGCCGCCTAGAAAATCACATGACTGCCGATTCCTCTGGCTCAACCAAACTGCCATCCAGTCTACCATGTTTCCTCGATCTATACTTAGTTTATGCTGGTATATGCTGGCTGCACCTTTGCTCTGTATCCCGAAAGGCTATTACTGCGGTTTTTTCTGCTCAGGCCCAGTGCTAACTATAGTACTTTACATACGGACAATCTGCAACTAAGCTACTAGCAGTCATGTGTCTGCATAACTGGCTATAGTGTAACCCCTCCACCCTCAACACCAAACCCAACTTATATCCATCTTGCATCTTTATTCCCATCATCAAGGCATCCCAACCCACCCAATTTCCCAAAGAAAAACAAAATACCAAAATAAAACAAAATCAAACACCAAAATGACACTCAACCAACCAAGCTCTCCCAACTCCCAGAACCTCCAACACCCCCAAGAAGACCCCTCCGACCCCCAAAAACCCACCCGCGAAGCCGTCTCCGCATTCACTGCCTCCCTCCACTCCCTCGGCGCAAACTACACATCAGATCTAGTCGACCGCGCAAAGAATTTACATGGGAACTCCGAGGCGCTGCGGGCGCAGGAAGAACAGCTCGCGCGGACGACGGCGGACCTGCATAAGCAGAATAATGAGTGGGGGAAGGTGGCGGATGAGGCGCGTAATGGGCTGAAGGAAATCGGCGATGTGCAGAACTGGGCGGAGATGATTGAGCGGGATTTGTTGGCTGTTGAGGAGATGCTGGGTGTTGTGGAGGAGGAGGATTTTGAGAGGGAGCGGGAGCGGGAGCGGGGTGTAGATATTGGTGAGAGTGATGGTGAGATGGATATTGAGGGGCAGGCAGTTAATGGAAGTCAGAATGGGAATGGGGGTTTGAATGGGAATGGGAAGATTGGTGGGGAGGATGGGGAGGATGGGAAAGCGATGGGAAAGGGCAACGCGAAGGCCAAGGGGCCAGAGAAGAAAGGGTGGTTTTCTTGGTGGTAAGATCTGGATCCCTTGCATTTGCTATTTACTATTTACTATGATGAGTTACGACTTATGATGATAAGATGCTTTTGGATAGCTAATGTATCAAATTGAGATACGAGTATTAACATTGTAGAGGTATTTGCTTCGCTGATAAATACATTCAGTTCAACTCAAGATAATTGAGTAGAAGTATAAAGTGAGTCCCAAACGCCATTGATGCCTTGCTTTGTCCTCAAAATTGTTTTTGCACACGAGCGCTACATTAATATCAAATTCAAATTCCCTTTAACGCGTAAGAATATCAAATGTAAAGGCGTCACATGTTCGCCAACTCGTTATCAATCTGGCGGTCAAGGAATGCTCGCTTGTCTCCGACAAGTGTTGTCTGGAGTCGTTGCTCAACCAAGGCGCGAACTATTGCAGGAAAAAAAAATTAGTTTTCATCTGGCCCGTTAGAGTTATAAGGGACATGGTGCTTACCTTGCTTCTTAGTGACAGTGTCGAGGTCGACCTCTGCGAGACAGCTTCGAATGGCCTCCGTGATCAAACCCTCGTCAGGCCCGTTCATGGCTCCTCCACGGAAGTCGAATGCACTGGCAGGCCGTGAGTTGAACCCACCGACTGGGCTGCGCGAGTTTCGGTGCTGTAGTCCAAGAAGGTTTTCCGTGCTTTGCATCATTCCGACGCTGTTTCGGTTGGTCATGCCGCTATTGTCAAACTGGCTGAGGTTACCCATGGACATGTTCCGCGCCTGCGGGTTAGGACCTTGCAGAGGTTGGTCGGTGTACCGAGAGAAGGTGGAGAAATGCGAGTTTCTGTTGCCTGGGATATTTCCGCCAAAGGGTGCTGGTGACTGTGGTGGCATGTAGGTGTTTCGGCCATGGCCGGGGAATCCTGTGAGAATGGTCGACGCAGGTTTGACAGATGAATACTGCGAATGCATGTCGTCCATTTCCATCGCGGCGTCATCCATGTAGCGAGGACCAAAATAACCCTTCTCCTGACCCATGGCGAAGTCGCCCCGACGCCCGGGCAGGTTGTTGGCCAGAGCATACTCATCCCAGCGCTGAAGTGGGATGCTGCGCGGGTCGAATTCCTCGTCTTCCACGGCAATAACACGCTGCGAACCCTTCTCCTCAATAACAACGCGAGTGTTACCCCAACTGAAGTCGTCCTGCTTCCAGAAGGAGTACAAGGGAAGAATAAAACTGTAGATAGGGTAAGCACAGAGATAGATGATCATCCATCCAATGTGCTGCCACTGGCGCTTAACAATGAAGATGATCGCCTGAAGACCGTAGATACCAGCCAGCATAATAATGGAAATAAGCGGGAAAGGTCCAGTGTGGCTCGCAACCCGGTAGATCAAATATACGAGATAGACACAGGTCGCGGGTAGGATAATAGTTCCCAGGAGATCGACCATCACGACGAAACGCATACTGAAACAACAGAACCCACAAAGATCCTTCAAAGCCGCCAATTCAACCAGGTTGTGGACGGTGGAGTTGATCCAACGACGTCGCTGCGACAGAAGAACCGACCATGTCTCAGGTGCCGCCGTGCTAGCGAAGGCATCGGGTATGAACTTGTACGACATGGTGGGAAAGTGCTTGGTCATTAAAGTAGTGAGGTATCGATCTTCACCAAGGGCCAACAGGTTCTTCTTGTGAAGAGTATCAACATTGATGTCCGAGTATTCTTCAAGAAGCTTATCCGATACAATCAGGGGTCGGCCCTTGTCGGCTGTGCGGAGACGATACATACAGAAACTGCAGCCGTTAGTTGAAAGAACGTTGAAGGGAATTAAAAGGGGGCGATAGACTTACCATCCCGGAAGACACGTAACACTGCCGAACAAGGACTCGAAGGCCTTTGCTAGATGATGGGAAATATAATATTCATAGACCTGAATCATCGTCCACCAACTTCTTTCCTCGTTTTGAAGACTCGTCTCACCACAAATACCAGCAATGCGAGCGTCGTTTGCACATGCGGCTACCAGGCGATTGAGCGAATCTTCTCGTACACTCGTATCGGCATCCACCATCAAACAATATTCGTAGAGCTCCGGATCGACACCGATGACATTGTTGATCTGGTGGAAAACCTCAAGCTCAAGAGGGGACATCGGTGCACGGTGGTGTACGCGGTTGAGGAAGTTGAGAAGAAGAACCTGAGAGTCTCGCTTACCCCTATTACCGGGCTTTGACTTGGTCTGCTCGGATTCTTTGCCAACTTTGACAACGACCACGTAGGGTACCACGTTTCCTTCATACTCATATAGACCGGAGTACACCTTGCCGTAGTTCAGCTGCTCGCTTCCCTGACCAACGCACTTGACGGGTAATGCCGGAGGGTCGATCTTGGGGTCCACGCCAAGAATATCTAGGATGATCTTGGGTGTTGGCCGGTCATTACCTCCACCAACAATCATACCGTCACAAATCACAAAGATCAGTTTGCGCTTGTTGTCATACTGAAGAGCAGTAAGAGAGTCGAGGCCTTTGCGGAGCGAGTCCTCGCCTTCGGTATAGGCAGGGACCATGCAAATGACAAATTTGTCCTGGGGAGCTGGGCGACGCTTAGAGCCAAGTTGGAGAGCTGCAAGGAACTTGACCAAAACAACGGCACAAATCAAGACGGTGAATGACAGGAGAATCCAATTGTTGACCGTACACCTCGCTTCCTCACGGAAATCAAGGTCTCCTTTGTAGAACACGTAATCCATACAGTTTTGAGCTGAGCTGAAGGGCTCCGACGTCAGCGGCCACTTATCTGAGACGTCCTCACCAGGGTTATTTTTAACCAGATCTGTGATTGCGCTGGGGAGGAAGTTGTAGTCACTGTTGTCATTCTGTTGGTCAAGTGTATAGAAATAGTCCGTCAGGTCATATATCTTTTTGTGCGCAATGACCCATTGCCGTTGGCTGCTGCCCTGTGCTTCCTTTTTAACCTTATCTCGCGTCCAGACAAGTGATCCTTTGTGATACCCCTTGATTTTGGGCAAGAAGACTTTTTCGTACCAACTGATATCGTGTAGTTTAGTATTCGGATCAGGCTGGTCACGCGGTCCAGTTTTATGCAAGGCGAGGGGTTGGTCCTGGGTGGCAGTAGTATCATTGTTTCGCAAGCTGATTGATAGATCATCCACAAAGTCACCACACATCCGGGTGAGTGGAGGCGGGAAGTAAGCATCCAAAATCAAACCCGCTAATGGCTCCATAAGCGAAGGAGTTGCTTCAGGCTTTGTATCGCCATGGGTGAGCTTTGCGAACTTGGTAATATCATAAACTTTACCGTGAATGCCGACGAAAAAGTCATTATCTCCAGCATGCCAACTAAGCTCCTTTTCATTCCAGGCCTTGTCCTTATCCGGGCAAAGGAGGTCACCAAACGCGATGATGTAGAAACAAACAATGCCGTTGAAGAGAAGGATCAAAAGGACCAAGATCAGTTTTTCTCGCCAGGCCTGCCGCACATCCGGACGCTTCATTCGTCCGATGTAGCGTAGGGCGAATGACGGTATCCAGAACGTAAGGGCCATTACGAACATAGTCCAAGCGCGACGGCCAAAGGTGATCTCGTCCCTTTCGAGGTGTTTCCGGTCCCCAAGCTCTGCATCGCCATCGTAATACACGTTGTCCCACTTCTTATCATCGCCCTTGCCCCCCAGGCCATAATCACCAGTCATATTCAGAGTTGGAGGGAGACTAGGCGCGATAGACTTGCCCATAACGCTGGGTGCCATTGCACTCTGTCTCTGTAGGAGGTTATCGCGGCTGCCACCGAGTAGGCTGGCTGATTCGGCCATTGGTGTGCCTGCGTAATTCGGATCCAGCATGCCGCTACCGAAGTTGTAGGAATGCGTCGACGGTGGCTCATCTGGTTTGAGATCAATCATCGTCTCGGCTTCCCACCAGGCACTTTCCCGCATCCAGATCCGCTGGTGACCGACGAAGGCATCACCATTCGTCCATCCTCTCTCCATTAGCCAACTTTCCACGCCATCTCTGCCATCAGCGCAGCCTAGTCGAGCATAGCGGTTGACAAACTCATCCACGTCAAAGTCAGCGGTGAAATCGAATTGTTTTAAACGGCGATTGGCCCATTCTGCAAGTCGCCATTCACGAATTTGCCGAGAGACCACAGCTGCTGACCAGGTGGCTGTCGGCGCGGACGGATTCATCGCCTCGGGAAGATCATCGCTGGGATGGACGGATATGTGATGCCATACTCTGCTGCTACCGAGAGTATTGGCAAAATCAAACCGGCCCTTATTTCCTACAAAAATACCCTGACTCTCGTCTGGAGCCAAGAGTTGGTACAGAAACGAATCTGTATCGAGATCGATTGCCACTTTTTCCAAAACACCCTGTCTCTTATCGAGTTCGTACTCTTTCGCAGGGTCTATGCTGAGCCCGAGATCTGGCCCAAACTGCTCCACTGCCGCCGCCATTTCGTTTGAAATGGCCTGTCCGATAGGGGGCGCCGGCACACCATCTTCTTTCATCTCCGCATTGATCCCAAGGTTGTCATCGAACACGTTCCGAAGCGCCACTGCTTTTCCAAAGGCTGGCCGGGGCAGGTCAACAACGGCAATGCTCACGGTGTCGTCATCATTCCACTGCCCATCGGATCCGTCAGCGCGGTTCTCCTGGAGCTCGCTGGCAATGGCCCCGTTGGCCTTGCCTATGACCCAGTCGACCAAAGCCTCATAAATCCCAGTAACGAGAAGCTCCCGCTCGTCGGTAGCACATTTATGTAGGAGAGTCTCGGGATCTATGCCAAGCAAGTCCCCAACCTCCTCACAAGTCTCCTCGAGTTCGTCCTGATCCACTAGGAATCCAGCTGCATTGCCAAGCTTAAGAAGACCGGCGAGAATGGAGATAAGATTCCGTAAAGAAGCGCCCTTGATCCCAATTGCTTTCAGAGCAGCCCTAAAGTCTTCTGCGGCGGCGGCATCATCAGCAGTGGGAATATATGAAGGTGGATCATAGGTCCCCGACTTGTTCAGTAGGACATATGCAGAAGGTTCTTTTAGACCCAAGAACTCCCGCTCTGCCTGCGTCGATGATGATGTCAACAGATAGTAGAATACATCAAACGCACGATACCCGGGTTCCGTGGGAATATCAAGCAAGCCCTTTTGAACATTGATGCCCGAAGTTGATAGAGCCAATTTGAGGGATACAAGGTCACCCTTGAGAGTGAATGCGAAATTGGCGGAGAGTGCAGAGTAGAGAGAATAGGAGGGGTTGAACGATGTTACGGCATGTAAAAATGGTTTCAGAGCGGAAAGGGCCGTGAAAGTAACGCCAGGAGTCGAGACCGGAAGCGTTGCTAGGAAAGGCTCAAAGACAGATGGAGTCGATTGGTGAGTCGAGCTACAAGGAGATCAGCAACATATGTGGATATGTTAACGGGAAACTCACCCTAGAACAATGCAACCATCCTCTGCTCGTCGCCGAGCATGTTCCCATGCTCTTACTGCCAACTCGTAGTCTAGTGCGCCTCCAGTGTGACCGTCAGGGCTGACCTGGCTGGCAGTAAGCCAGTTGTTGACAACGAGGCTCGACCCTGCATCCAGTTGGTAGGCTAGCCCTGAGGTGTAATGTGCATGGAGGGCATTTAGTAAGGACGTGGTTGAGACCTGATTTCCCTGTGGTCGGCCACCAGGCAGGCCAGCCGACTGCGTGGAATAGACGGAAAAGCGGTTCGACATGGTGACCGTTCCCGTTTTATTCAAACTCTAAAATCGTTCGGTTCGATCAAAGTATCTCGGTCCCCTGGAGAACCGAGTGAAGCTATCGTGCGAGATTTAATGCATGGAATGGGGTGATCGCAGAACGTCAAACGCTTGGAAAGCAAATTAGAGGAGTGCCACTTGATTGCAGATAGTTGTCAGAGTCACGTTTGGGGGATGGGTTTAGTGACGACGATGATTTCGAGGTTTGAAACGATAGGATGCGATCGGAACGAGTATGTTGTGTGTTCTTTGGGTCCGTCCAGCGATTTATCAAGCGAATGTTGGGAAACGAGGGTCGTAAAACAAAAGTCCGTCAATTCAGATTAGTATTAGAGAGATAAGGGGATTATTGCAGCTCGAAGCAAAGGTGAACGAAGAACAGAACAAAAAGTTGGAAAGCAGCTAAAGCACAAGAAGCAAGTATTGAGCAGGAGGACAAAACAAAGAGGAGGCGAAACAGAGGAGGCGTGAGAAAAGACAGAGTCGCTTGTGATGCAGCGGAGTGAATTGCTTTGCTTCAGCGTTGTTTGGGCGACTCCATCCGAACTGGACTACTTGTATTGGTGGTTTGAAAATTACCTGCTATTTTACACGGGTCTCCATGCAATAGACCTGATGATCGACTCATAACAGAAATCCCTAGTGGCCAATTCTGCCAGCTGAGTTCGGGGTCCCTTATCTAGCCAGTCCCTTGAGCGCTCTCGCCGTCTCTCAGGCTCCCAGCAGCAACAACCCTCGATGGGATAATGTTGTACCTTGCGTGTGCTCAAACAGCCAGCATTGAATATTGAATATCACAGTAAACAACTTCTATATTTTACATGCCCAAGGTTTTACATTGAATCAACATCCTCTTCAAATAGACGAATCACGGCTTGAGAAAAAAAGTATCAGCGGGGTCCGTGACCCTAAAATAACATCCAGTGTCTCACCCAGACCCGCGAAGAATTTCGTGAATCTTCTGGTCGTGTCTCACCCACCACCAATCAATATCGGAGATCGCCACGGTTAGCAGTCTTCTCTTCTGATCGCCTTGCAGGTGATGCCAGAATAGAAGCAGATGACAGCTCCTTCTCTAGCGGAATGCCCTGTGGACGCCTTGTTGTTATTTATACTCGGCAGCGATCGAAGGTTCTAGCCAGATCCAATTTAAGCTAAAGTTAAATTTTACATTCAAACAATCCTTCGTATTTTTCGATGCGCCGAATCCCCAAAAGACCCACCGGCCTGATCATTGTCTGATCGGTCGGCCACTTGACACTTCCCTGAGGGAGCTTGTCACTCGGTTCGGTCGGTTGCGCATCCCCTCCTCATTTACCTGCGAGCTGCTCATCATCAGTTCAGTGAATCCACTCTGTAATCTGTATCCTGCCGGCAAAGCTGGGGTTGGTGCTGATCATGGGCATGACAGCCTATATTAACGGGTCCCTGGATATTTATCTTGCATCATGTATTGGTCCTGCGCAGGTTGCGCGTCCGATCAGAATAGGGGAAGCTTGCAAAAGTTCCAGCCCCTTTTCGCGTATCGAGGGCCTCAGTTGAGTCGGTTGGATGCGTGGCGCTGGATGATTGACGCTATATTGGTTTGCCGATTGGACCAGTCTTCTGTCTCACATTCTTCGATCTGGTCTGGTTCCGTATCATATCTGAGACTATTTTTTCAAATTTTTCTTCTCGCCTGAGGCCCGCTGTATTGAATAGCTATTTTGGGAAACACCCTGTCTCCAGAACCGCAGATTCAGAACCGCAGCGCAGTCTGACCAAGGGTCCCGAGGTTCTTTTGGTTCGCCCGCCCGGAGCACAACCAAGGGACCAACCAGGAGGTTTTTATTTGTTGACGGTCGCGATATGGGCACACTCCCAATCGAGGGCGAGCGACCAAATAAATGCCAAGTTCTCCGTCACTAATTCCTTGCTGCCAATAAATAAAATAATCCGTACTTAATTAAAATCGGTAGTGAAGAATAGGATCTGGGTCTGGTAGTCCATTTGCTCCATCAAAGTAAAACTGCGTGGAGGCCGGAGGGATATTGATGTTGTTGTGGTGTATTAAAAATACGCGCCTCAACACACGCTTGTACCAGGCTGTTACACATTTTCTCCGCCATCGTTTTCCCTTTATCACAGGTCATCCCAGAGAAAGGCCGCCGCCGGTTGTTGTCCCGCCTCTGGTTCTGTTGCTGTTGCTCTCTTTTCCACTTCATTTTCAGCTTCATTTCGCTTTGCTTTCGTTACTTGTTTGTTGAGAGTTCTAGCTTCTAGCCGTCGCTTCTAATCCTAATCTACTTTTGATTGTCTCTCGTTCAACCTCTCGCCGCTCTCCAACTTTCTCCATCTCACGATCGCTCCGGCCGCTCGCTTGTCACGCCGCAATTTTCAGATACAGCTGTTCGATCGGTCTTCCTTTACATCTGCTCCAGCAATATCCAATTACTAGCGAGCTATTGAGTGACCTAACTTCACTATCGGTTCTTCTTGTGGAGGCGATGTACACTTGCCACCGCCGTTAGAAAACACCACCAGTCCAAAAATCTAATCACACCCGAAGCTTGCGCCTTTGGATCGTTCAAGAGGGTCTTTCGCTGTGACAATATAGCCTATATAAATACCCCCCGAAAACGATTCCTCGTGGTCGAGGTTTGGATACTCTGGCCATGGCTGGGACATCACCAGCGGGACATACCCCGTCCCATGTGCAGTCGTCACTTCCCTCATTACCTGCCCATCTACAATCCGATACCCATCTCACGGCGCATCTAGCTAGCCGGTATGACGCTCCCTGTTCCGTCCTGATATACCCTAGAATGGCCAATCTAACTGTCTACTATGCAGTTTCCATGTCGGACTTCCCACCGCACGGCTTTCTTCACACGCATTGATAAGTCTTAACAATTATACCTCATCGTCAAAAGGTCCTGATGGCGGCAAGGATGGTAGTGCTATGGGCGAGGCGGAGGATCTTGCTAAAAGGGCGTATACCCGTCTCGGTAGTCGAGGAGAGAACCAAGCGGTTGTTTTCTTGTAAGCATTTATTCCCTATTCAGATTCCTATTCTACTCACTAACCGTGACTTGATAGAGGCGAGAGTGGTTCTGGAAAGACGACCCTTCGCTCACACCTTCTCTCATCGTTCCTCTCGTACTCATCAACTCCGTTGTCGTCAAGGTTGTCATATGCCGCCTTTATATTCGATACCCTTACCACCACCAAATCGTTAACGACGCCTACAGCCTCGAAGGCCGGCTTATTTTTGGAATTACAGTATGATGGATCTTCCGCCATCCATCCCACCTTGATTGGCGGGAAGATCATCGAGCACAGACTTGAGCGTAGCCGAATTGCTTCGGTTCCTACCGGTGAACGGAGTTTCCACGCTCTCTACTATCTGCTGGCAGGAACAAGCGCTGCCGAGAAGTCACACTTGGGCTTGGATAGCTCTATCCATGTTACAACTGCCGGTGGTAGACTCACGTCTGCTGATCACAAGAGGTGGAGGTACTTGGGCCACCCAACCCAGTTGAAAGTCGGTATCAATGACGCTGATGGATTTCAACATTTCAAGACTGCTCTCCGGAAATTGGAATTTCCTCGGAGTGAAATTGCTGAAATCTGTCAGATCCTGGCTGCTATCCTTCACATCGGCCAGCTCGACTTCGGCAGTGGACAAGCCACAATGACTGGTGCGGAAGAATCCGGTGGGTATTCCCACGAAGGAGGCGAGACAGTTACCGTTGTGAAAAACAAGGACGTTCTATCCATCGTTGCCGCATTTCTCGGCCTTGGTCTTGGGGAATTAGAGACAAGCTTTGGGTACCGCACAAAAACCATCCACCGAGAGCGTGTCACTGTCATGCTTGAACCGAAAGGGGCACGACGAAACGCAGACGAGCTCTCCCGTGTCCTATACTCACTTCTGGTTGCCTATGTCATTGAGAACGTGAATCAAAGAATCTGTGCTGCCGAAGACAGCGTGGCGAATACGGTATCAATCATCGACTTCCCTGGATTTGCTCAAGCATGCTCTACCGGTTCAACGCTTGATCAACTTTTGAACAACGCAGCGATCGAATCTTTGTATAACTTCTGTCTCCGGTCGTTCTTCGATCGCAAGGCGGACATGCTGGAACGCGAGGAGGTTGCCGTCCCCGCAACAAGCTATTTCGACAACACCGATGCCGTGCGTGGTCTATTGAAGCAAGGCAACGGGTTGCTGAGTATTCTAGACGACCAAACTAGACGTGGAAGAACAGATGCTCAGTTCGTTGAAGCTGTGCATAGGCGGTTCGAGAATAAGAACACTGCCATCAATGCTGGCTCCGCCGGGGCACAGCCTGGATATGGTATGGTTTCACAAAATGCTCGCTCATCCTTCACTGTGAAGCACTTTGCCGGAGAAGTTGACTACTCCGCCACTGGCCTTCTCGAGGAGAACGGAGAGGTCATCTCTGGGGACTTGATGAACCTCATGAAGTCTACTCGAAGCGATTTTGTGAGAGAGCTCTTCGGTCAAGACGCCCTGCAAACAGTGGCACATCCTAAAGAGAAATCTGCAATAATGCAGGCCCAAGTAAGCTCAAAGCCAACTCGGATGCCTAGCATGGCAAGGCGCAAAGCCAGCCCTCCTTCGCGGCTCACCTTCGATGCCGCCGTGGCTGAAGATCCGTATGAGTCGGAAAGTCAAGCAGGCAGCTCAGCCAAGAACTCGTCAGCGAAGCGTAAGAGCGGAATGCTCATGGGCGGCATGCAAGGCGCTGCCGGACAGTTCCTTTCGTCTCTTGACATTGTGAATAAATGTCTAACTGCCAACAACCTGAACCCATACTTTGTCTTTTGCCTAAAGCCGAACGACAGACGTATCGCAAACCAGTTTGATAGCAAGTGTGTGAGAGCGCAGGTGCAGACATTGGGAATTGCTGAAATTAGTCAACGACTGCGAAATGCTGATTTCAGCGTCTTCCTGCCGTTTGCTGAATTCCTTGGCCTCGCAGATGTGGGCAATATCGTGGTGGGCAGTGATAAGGAGAAGTCTGAAGTCGTCTTAGACGAGAAACGTTGGCCTGGCAATGAAGCCCGGGTCGGCAGTACAGGAGTGTTCCTCAGCGAAAGATGCTGGGCAGACCTTGCCAAGGTAGGCGAGCGCGTCTTTCCTTCCTACGGTCTCGAGGATGATGGCGGCGATGCACTACTCCATCCCCGTTCGGCGAACTATGCCGACTCCAAGGTCCGACTACTCAACCCCGCCGACCACTCACCCGGTGCATATATCTATGGGGACGAATCGAAGCAGGGATCCAATGCTAGTCGAGACTTCGACGGACGCTCTGACGCTGGTCTTTCAGCATTCAATTCGGGTGATATGTTCCGCAACTTGGAAACAAGGGAACAAATGCTTGAAAAGGGGAATGAGAAGCAAATGGAGGAAGTCGACGAGTTAACCGTCTCCGGCAGTCGAAAGCGCTGGATGGCCCTCGTTTGGTTTCTCACTTGGTACATTCCAACTCCTGCCATCCGTTATATCGGTAGGATGAAGCGCAAGGATGTTCAAGTTGCTTGGCGTGAAAAGCTTGCAATCAACCTTATGATTTGGTTGTGCTGTGGTATTGCGATCTTTATCATTGTCGGGTTCCCCATGCTGATTTGCCCTACTCAACACGTTTATTCCGCTTCAGAATTGTCGTCGCATGACGGCGAGGACGGTAACAGTGCATATACTTCCATCCGCGGTCTAGTTCTAGACCTTGGTGAATTCATGCCCCAACATTATCCAAATATCGTCCCGCAGTCAGCGTTGAAGAAATACGCTGGTAAGGATTCAACAGGCCTTTTCCCAGTTCAAGTCTCAGCCCTGTGTGCTGGCAAAAATGGCAAGGTCGATCCGAAAGTGTTGCTCAGTTACGAGCCGACGAATTTCACGGGCTCTGTTCAAACAGTCGGTTCTGGCGACGCCAATTCTTTGTACCACGACTTCAGATGGTTCCGAAAAGGTGGTGACTATCGCCCAGACTGGTACACTGAACAGATGAGGGTGCTCAAGGCCAACTATTACAAGGGCTGGATCGGTTACAGTTCTCAATATATGAAAACCCTAGCGGATAAAGACCAAAACGTGGCAAGTATTAACGGGAAAGTCTACGATTTGACAACTTACATCGCTGGAGGTCGCCGTATTCAAGGTCGGGAGGGCGAGGATATATCTGGCGTCGATTCTGACTTCATGGATCCGTTGGTGGTTGAGCTCTTCCAGCAAAAACCTGGCAAAGACATTACGAAGCTTTGGGAGAATCTACAGATTAGTCCCAAGATGCGTACTGATATGATGAACTGTCTGGACAATCTTTTCATCGCCGGCCATGTCGATACCCGAAACTCGACTCAATGCCAATTCGCGCAGTACTTCATCCTTGCAATCTCGATTCTCATCTGCTCCGTTGTCATCTTCAAATTCTTTGCTGCGCTGCAATTTGGGAAGAAAAACCTTCCAGAGAACTTGGACAAGTTTATCATCTGTCAAGTTCCGGCGTACACCGAGGACGAAGAATCATTACGCCGTGCTATCGATTCGATGGCCCGTATGCGGTATGACGATAAGCGCAAACTTCTCGTCATTATCTGTGATGGTATGATCATCGGTCAAGGCAACGATCGTCCGACGCCTCGAATTGTTCTCGATATCTTGGGTGTTCCAGAAACAGTTGATCCAGAACCGCTTAGCTTCGAGAGTTTGGGTGAAGGAATGAAGCAACACAATATGGGTAAAGTCTACTCCGGCTTGTACGAGGTCCAGGGCCATATCGTTCCTTTCCTCGTCGTTGTTAAAGTTGGAAAGCCATCCGAAGTCTCGCGGCCTGGTAACCGTGGAAAGCGTGACTCGCAGATGGTTCTGATGCGATTCCTGAACCGCGTCCATTACAACCTCCCCATGAGCCCCATGGAACTTGAAATGCACCACCAGATTCGGAATATCATTGGAGTCAATCCAACTTTCTACGAATTCATCCTGCAAGTCGACGCCGATACTGTCGTTGCCCCGGATGCTGCAACCCGGATGGTCTCTTCCTGTCTGAACGATATCCGTATAATTGGCGTTTGCGGTGAAACATCGCTTACAAATGCCAAAACTTCTGCGGTGACTATGATCCAAGTCTACGAATACTACATCTCCCACAATCTCACCAAGGCGTTCGAGAGTCTTTTTGGGTCCATTACTTGTTTGCCTGGATGTTTCACCATGTACCGCATTCGATCTGCCGAGACTGGGAAGCCGCTTTTCGTCAGCAAAGAAGTTGTGGAATCCTACTCGGAGATTCGTGTCGACACACTGCATATGAAGAATTTGCTGCATCTTGGTGAAGATCGCTACCTGACCACTCTGCTTCTGAAACATCATCCAAAGTTCAAAACCAAGTACATCTTCCGAGCGCATGCTTGGACCATTGCTCCGGAAAGCTGGGCTGTCTTCCTCTCCCAACGTCGCCGCTGGATTAACTCTACTGTGCACAACCTTGTTGAGCTGATTCCACTTCAGCAACTTTGTGGTTTCTGCTGCTTCAGTATGAGATTCGTGGTGTTTATTGACCTTATCAGTACTATTATTATGCCCGTCACCATCGCCTACATCATTTACTTGATTGTCTGGCTCGCACGCGACACATCGACTATTCCTTGGACGTCGTTCCTCCTTCTTGCTGCAATCTATGGTCTACAGGCCATTATCTTCATCATGCACCGGAAATGGGAAATGATTGGGTGGATGATAATTTACATTCTCGCCATGCCCGTATATGCACTGGCCCTACCGCTCTATTCATTTTGGCATATGGATGACTTCTCCTGGGGTAATACTCGTGTCATCACTGGAGAGAAGGGCCGCAGGGTCGTCATATCAGACGAAGGAAAATTCGACCCGGAAACTATTCCAAAGAAGAGGTGGGAGGAGTACCAGGCAGAGCTGTGGGACGCCCAGACGTCTCGAGACGATCGGTCCGAGATCTCGGGCATCTCGTATGGCACCAAGTACCACCCTACGGCGCAATCCGAGTATGGATTCCCCGGTACAAGGCCGATGTCCCAACTCGACCTGCCTCGCCATATGTCTCGAATGTCGCTGGCACCATCAGAAATGATGAGCCGCCATATGGACATGGAAATGGAAGACATCAGCCATCTACCAAGCGAAGACGCCATTCTTTCGGAGATCCGCGACATTCTACGCACGGCGGATTTGATGACCGTTACGAAGAAGAACATCAAGCAGGAGCTCGAGAGACGTTTTGGCGTCAACTTGGATGCCAAACGCCCGTATATCAACTCTGGTAAGCAATTCCGATGCTACTCCATCTATGGTCTTCGTTGCTAACTTTCAATCTGCAGCCACGGAAGCTGTGCTCTCCGGCAACCTCTGATCAATTTATCCAGATGTCATGGTTATTTCAACTTCGTTAGACAAATTAGCGCCTCTTTATGTTGGACTCGATCGATGATTCTGTGTACAAAATGCCCCATTTGACCTAATATTTGCATTATTCCAAGAATTGTTTGTCTGGGGCGTCATTTAGCCGGCGTTTTGTTTTGTTTTTTTTTGTTTTTTTGTTTTTTTTTTTTTCGTTTGCATCTTGGTGCCGAATATCTATGCGATGTCCTTGTATTTTGCATGGTCGGGCGATCTACTTACTCGTGGCGACCTGTCGATCTTCTAATGACAAGAATCTGTATTGGCCTGTATATAAGAGTAGCGATAGCATGATCAATCGTGGAGCAGACCCACGGTTCCTAGACTTCCATTGTGGCCAGACTCGCGAATAGAGCATATTACCCAAACAGGCAGACGATGGCATGAAACATAGTAATCAACATGGCACCCTTTATGCACTACGACTCCGAGGCCGAGGAATCCTCTTCCTCCACCGCAACACTGGCTTCACCAGATCCCAATCCCAATCCAAGGCGCAGCGTCCTTGCCAAATACCTCAGGTCTGAGAAACAAACTCACAGATACATTTGTCACAACGCTTTGGTCGTTCACAACCCCTGAGAAGAATCAAGAAATCTTCATCAAGGATGGGAAAGCTGATGTGTTGGATTTCAAGAGGCCGTTATTTGCTAAGCCGCCTGTGCCTGTGACAACGTAAAGGGGCGTCGTTGACATATTGAGTGATCAGAAAAACTTCCATATACCTTGTAAGTTCTTGCCTTCTACTCTCTATGCTGCTCTGTATTCGCCGGCACTGGTGCTTATTCTTGAATTACCAGGGCGCGAACATACCTTCCAGATTATCAAACATGACTACATTCTCAGTGGGGATTCCCCGGCAAAAGCTAAACAGCGCACATTCGTTGCAGAACCGCTGTACAGACCGTCCGGTACACTGGATCAAGTGCGGCAGTTATACGAGTCCATTACAACGGATCTCATCAAACGAAATAGCAAAAGTTTTGGAGGCTCGTACCATGTTGATGCCGTACGAGAGTAAGTCCGGCAATGAATCCCCTTTCAAAGAAATAGAAAAGCCGGTAAATCTAACACATCCAGCGTCGGAAACGTCGCACACCTACTTCTGCTCCGAGTTCTTTGATACGCCCATTAAAGGCATAAACCGTGCGCCAGCCGACGCATACACAGTTAATGAGCTATCGGATGTGCTCTTTTAACTATTTGGATACATCTTCCTAGACGTCGACCCGCCACAGCCGGACAGGAACCGTGTCGTCGTAAGCAAGGAGACCGGTCGAATGGGCGAAGTCATGACGAAGGTCGTCTCAGGGCCATCGGGGTACCTGTTCAGCCACCTATCACGGCTCTTCGACCGTAATAAGTCGACATTGACTGGGTTTGGACCTGAGCTGGTAAAGAGGTTGCGCGAGGGAAGAAAGAGTGTTGAAGAGGCTGTTTGGACGATTATCCCCACCGCTGCAGCAGCTTGTGCTACTCAAGCTCAGGGTGTATGTTCTTGTTACTCTTCTAAACGGGGTGGTGATGTACTGGCAATACGACAGTAGGCGCAATTACTCGATCTCTACCTCTCAGGCAAATACGCTGCTCACTGGCCGGCGATCCGGAGCCTGGCACAATCGAAAGACCCTGGATCGTTTGAGAAGCTCAAGAAATACGCTCTTGAGGGGTACGTTCACCCACTAACCTTGATGTAAACTTATTTATCTACGTTGCGGATTCCGCCTCTCCACCACGGCCGGTGCTTGTGCGCTGCGTGTTCTAGGTAGATTAAGGAATGTCCGGCGCACTCTGCCTCCAGGGGAGATGAAGAGTAAGATGGTGTGTATTTGAGTGGACGTCTTTCCTTGTAGTAAGTGCTCTTTTCTTACTTTCGATGTGAGTATTGTGAGAGACGTAGATAAAAAGTGGTGCATTGGATCAGCTAATTAGGGCAAACTCTTGAAACCATCCGATGGTCATGCCACGACGTTCCAGATATTCTGGAGAGGAAAAAAAGCATAATTCATGGCACAACCACATTCAGCCACAGGACTGGTGGTATAAATACCCTTCCCTCTGTAGGCCACGGTACTGATAGTGAGTGAGTGGTAAATCAAAATGGCGTCCTACAACCCCAACCCCCCAGTCCACGGCAACCCCTTCATCGACATCCCCTCCGACACAGACAGCAATCCCTTCCGCTGGGTCAATGAAGACATCCTCTCTGTCTTCCGGCTATCCCGGCTGCTCCCCCTGATTTTTCTCCCATTACGCTCCTTCAAATCCGGCTCTGCCGACGAACTCTACCCCTCCCTCCGCAATCTCCGAGACCTGACTCTGCACAGTATTCTAGTCATCAGCCAGATCTTCTTCCTCATATCCCTCCCATTCACATTCGCCACTCTCTGGGCCGTCCCATTTATAGTGCATGCAGTGTTCTATGCGGTCTTTGCCCTCTTCACCGCGGCTCTGGTGAGGCTGTTGAATGGGCCACCAAGCGGACGCTCCCTTATCGGGGTCCCAACATCGAGACAGCCTGTCAATGATGAGAGAGAGCTGTGGTTCTTTATTAACGGGATTGCGACGGGGTATGTATGGTCTTCAATCCTCTTGTTTGCTCGGTATCCAAACAGATATCCAATCTATCTAGAATGCTAACAGCACCTGCGCACCAGCACTCACTGGCATCAATCAAACCTCAACATCTTAGCAGAAACATTCGGGAGACAGATCGTCGGCATCCATAACCCAACGTTCGTCTCCCTCCCCATATCATATCATACATACCTAGGTAACAGTCAAGCGAAACTAACTGCGTAAACAGTAAAGGCCTCATCCTCGACATAATAGAATGCCTGATCCAGCGCGACCTCGACTACAAAACCGCTGATATCCGCCAAGGCCGCGCCCAGCTGCGCGCCGCGCTGGCAGCCCCGTCAACCCAGAAAGTCGTGCTGATCGCACACTCGCAGGGGGGCATAATCGCGGCCTCGATCCTGGATTGGCTGTACGGCGAGCTGGGCCATAGAGAGTTGCGCAAGTTGGAGGTTTATACGTTTGCGAGTGCGGGGAGGGCGTTGCGGAATCCGCCATTGAGGGATTTGGGGGATTTTGGTGGTAATACTGGTGGTGGTGGTGGGCACCATGAACATGAACATGAGGATGAGACTGAGAATGAGAATGAGCATGAGCATGGGCTTGAACACGACAATCCCGGACTAGGGGAAATGGCAATGCCAGGACACAGGCGTGGTGAAGGCCCAGGCCGCGTTGACCGGGTTCTTCGATACGTGGAGCATTATGCGAACACCAAAGACTTTGTGTCGAATATCGGGGTGTTGAGGTTCACGAGTCCCGCGGCGGCGTACTTGAACGGGAGTTTGTTCTCGGGGTCTGTGTTTGTGCGGGAGGGGTCGGGACACTTGCTCAATATGCATTATCTGAATACAATGTTTGGGGAGGAGAGCGGGTTTATGGATCGCATGGTTGATTTGCCCGTGAAGGGGCTGGATGGGGTGGAGAGGATCATGCAGCGGCCGTTGGGGGATTTGTCGAGGTTGTGGAAGTATCGGGATGGGGATAGTCCTGATGAGGACGAGATTGCGATGGAATTTAAGGATGCTGAGTAAGAATCTTGGTTCAGAAACAGTGGTTTGAGGTCAAAAAAAAGCTGTCTTTGATAAATATCGTGTTTGGACTACCAAAAATTGCAATCAAATCCAATTCATGATTCACAAACGCTGCGAGCTAAATATACAACTGACAGTCTCTCCACCCAAACGAGCGGATCTTAACGCATAAGGATATCAAAACATGGACAGTGGGAGTAGTAAAACCAAATTGATGCAAACGCCAAAACTAAACCCCACTTAATAAATCAATGCACATCAAATCGGTCTGGAAGAAGGATCGGGGCAACCAGAGTCCACAGATAAATAGCATAGCACACCCAGGCGCTGATGATCTTCACCCAGCTGGCCCAGTAGGTCCGGCCCACTGGCGCAAAGTCGTCAACGGACTCGGGGTCCAGGTTCTGTGTCAAAAGGGTGGCTACCCAGGTGGTGGCCAGGAAGAAGATGATGTGGAAGAGAGAGTAGTTGTACTGCGTCGTACCCTTCTCATCATCCTTTACATCATAATCGTCATCCTCGTCATCACTATCGTCCAGAGCGCTGGCTGGGAGACTGCCACTGGCGACAGCTGCGCGGAGGGCCTCGGCGCGCATCTCGCGGCGAGTCGATGGCTGCTGGGTGACAAGACCATGCTCGTTGTCATCGGTTCCCAGCTCAGAGTAGTTGTGGCCGCCCTTGGATCCCAGAGCAAAGCCTTGTGTCGCAGCTCGGGTCGTGGTGTATGCAATGGTGGCCATAGTGACAATCGCACCAACAACAATGGTGGCAGTCCGAGCGCCACGAGCACGGATCAGCGGGTTGCATTGGCGGTCATCAGGTTCCATCGAGACAGCGGACAAGGTTAGGTATGTGCAATACGCCGCCACCATGGCGGCCTGCGCCAGTCCAGCACGAGGATTGTGTTCCTGGACTGCAGGCTGGACTGAGATGAACGAAATGATAAGGAAAACAATCAAGTTGATCTGCTCCTGTCAGCACACCCAATTTCGAGAATGAGAAGAGAAGATAAACATACCGAAATCGCAGCCTGGTTCATAGCGCATCCGCTCTTCGCAAAGAAGACATACATCAAGATCGTCATCACGATAGAAGCGATGAACATTCCCAGTGTAGACCCGATAAGCAGCCCACGCCACATGCGCGAGTCTTTCTCTTCAATCTTCTGCAAGCAGAGCTCCGCCCAAGAGTGCGCCAGGTCGACAAGCAGGATGAGGCCGAGGAGAAGGAAGAGCATGGCGCATAGGTAGGCAATGTAGTGGCCATAGACGAAGAAAAACGACTCCGGGATGAAGAACGACATCACAACGAACAAAAGCCACAGCACAATCTTGGGGCCCCAGAAGCCATTCTGCAGAACTGCACGACCATCTTTCGACGACCTCACACCCAGCAAGAACACCGCTAGGACTAAGTGGAACAGCCCAAGACCGAAGTTGATGCGATGCACCGCGACCCAACCATAACACTCTTTCCCGTCACACTTAATTTCCATATAATCCAAAGTAAGGTTTTGTAGCTTTTTGAGCGCCCATGGCGTAAGCATAATCCAGGAAACGATCGAGTTGATTAAGAGGATAAAGGCGTAGGCGATTCTCGTGGCCATGCTAGATTAACGAGCAGTCAGCATGCTACTCCTCATCCTTGACAGCAGCGTTCATGGTTGCCTCTATCTTACCTGTTGTTGAACTTTCCACACGCGCTACAAACAGCTGAACATGTCGCAGCTCCGCAGCAGGAACCGACCGCCGTGAGTACCTAGAAACCCAGTCAGCGCCTAGAGATAGCGGACAAGGCCAGCTTGGGAAAGCATACGGTGCCGGCACTTGGAAGCGCCAAAAGAGGCAGGGATAGAAGAGCCCCCATTTCGATATCGCAGTTATTCCCAGTTAGAGCAGTGTGTTTGGTGACCGAAGTCGCTTTGGAGGAGTTGGATGTAACCTGGAGTCGGTGATGCAACCGGCATGTTGATCCGCCTTCGTCAGGTGCCCGGTTATGTAAGCTTTGGGTCACGTGGTGTATAAAGATCCACACCAACTCCACAATGCTCGGCTGCCCTATATAGCTTTTTTTGGCCTCACAATCCACAATCCGATGTGGTGTAATGGTTAACATCGCCGTCTCTCACACGGCAGCTCGGGGTTCGATTCCCCGCATCGGAATTACTTTTTGTTGAGGAAAGTGTAGTGCAAGTCCAATGTGATGGCTTCCAACAAGGTATATACAGTGTAAAGCAGATGTCTAAGAAAAGAAAAAGGCTACAAGAAATGCCAATTAGATGTCAAGTAGAGCAGGAAATGCATGGTCTCATCTCCAGCGAGGCCAATTCAAAACCATAATAAGTCCGATACAAGACGCCACGAAGGAAAAACGTGAAAGTCTTCTCGCAATATATCCTTCGTTCAACCATGTTCAACCATGCCGTCCATGTATCAAATAACCATATTCAAAGTCCAGGTGATCAGGCGAGTCTATCATGTTCAATTTTTGCATTGACCTGTCCACGCTTCCCATCGCGCCAAATGCTCCACACACAAACGACGATACCAGCAACCCCAGAGAAAAAGGTCATGTAGTACGCGGTCTGGTAGCAGGAGAGCCCGTCGGGGCAATCCCGGTCTCCATCCTTGTCGACAATGGAGTGAAGATCGTAAATGACTCCGTAAAGCAGGTTGAAAATATTACCGCTAAATACCGGCGCGAGAGTCATCATACCGAAGTTCTGAGAAAGACCATTAATACCGAAAGTGTGAGCGGTCAACGAAGGGAAAACGCCGAAAAGGAAGCCGTAGGCGATTCCAGTGAAAGCCGAGACAATGGCCAGCTGGTTTGGGTTCACAATCGAGGCGCCCGCAAGCTGTGTGAGCGTAAAAACCACCGACGACAGGAGCAAGCACCAAAATCGGGACATGTTAAATTTCTTGACAAGAATATCAGATCCAATACCTGACAGGTGTCAGCGCAAGCCGAGGTAAGTTCGCAGATATACAAACCACTGGAGAGACGGCCAGCAAAATTTCCGAATGACAGAATGGATACGTGCATGACCTGTCGTTGCTGTATGAATTTTGACGACGCGCTGTCATCGTAGTGTTGCCAGAGAGATTTGACCTATTAAACAGTCAACATACATCAAGTACAGAGAAAAGTGCTTCTTACACTATTTCCAATATTGCTGAAAAGGCATTAGTCAAGTAACGGAAGAAAGGTAAAGGTGGGACATACTTTATGGTCATCAGGCCAATACCAGAAAGGAGCGCCATTGTCAGGAAGAGTTGCCAGAACTCGACCTTATTGAGCATTGCCAAACCTCTAATGTCTCGCTGATGTGAGTCGGGAGCAACATCAGACAGGCCATCATCATCCTCCTCCGGGTCACGCTCATGGAAATAATCCTGGGACGTTCTCGACGGGGTTTTCGAAACCAGGGACGAAAGTTCGTCGATATCTGCACCGTTCCCATGGGCTTGGGCTTTTGAGGCAGTTGAGTGTGATCTGGATTGGACGGCTGATTGGGAGAAAATAGTGGTGGAATGCATACCTGCGTCACTAGAGTCTCCAATATTGGAGTGTAGTTCGGTAGATTTGGGCCTCCGCAACGGCCTAGATTCCACGGAGCGGCGTGCTGACACTGGGGCGTATGGCCCAGTAGCGGGGGCCGGCGCCAAAAGTCGCATAAAAGGAAAAGAGACAAGGTTCATGACAGAAGTCCCAAGAGACAGCAGGAGAAGAAATCGGCCAGCATCGCCATTGAACAGAATAGCCGACAAAGTCGACCAGAAGAAAGCGCTCAGACCAAATGCGGCAAGGGGGAACGCCGTAGCCGTTCCGCGGTGTTCGGGAAAGTTTGTTGCAGCTAGATTCAATGATTTAGACAAGCCCAAAGGATCAAGACTTTAGATGCGCACCAGTCTTGATTGAAGCGCCAAAGGCAGAGCAGCTCCCGAAACCAGTCAGGAACGAGAAGAAGGCCTGGAAGAAAACACCCATCGATCCTTGGCCACCCTTATAAGCTATTGTACGTCAGCGACATCCTTATCCGCAAGGTATAGGCATAACGCAGTCGTACCGAGATGCAGCGGGAAGTAGCCCACACCGAGAGAGACAGCTCCGATTAGAGTAGTAAGTCGCGGGCCCCGGTTGTCCGTCAAAAGACCCATTGGAATACCGCAGGCATACATTCCCAAATTTGCTGCTGCTCCCTAGACAACGACATGAATATAAGTGGTCCATCAAAAGGCGACGTCATCGGCTTACTATGAGGTTGGCTTGGGTGGATGAAAGTTTCATCTTCTCTGCGTACTGAGGCGACCAGGCCGAGTATGCATACTGTTTCACAGTTCAGTAACCTTCCACTAAGGATGATCTCCCTTCAGTAAAACCATACATTCGTTCCACAAGCAAGAGCCACCATTGTCGCGGCGACAATGGAGACAAACCGCTTTGCTTTCAGCCCCGTATCCGCCATATCGTCTGTCGGGTACGGTTACGCTAAAGAGTGTATATCGTCTAGTATATCATATAGATGCGAAATCGAGATGGGCGAGGATGGGGTTCCCCGCAAGGTCGGCTAGCAACAGCACGGAGTCGGTGGTCGCGTGGGGGATGGTAATGGGTATAGCCGCTATCGGGAGGAGCGCAAGCACGCAATCATCGATTAATGAGGTTGTGAAGGACAAGGTCAGACATAGGAAACAGCATGTAAAGATTGACTGAAGATGGTAATGTAAATACGTAGTAATACTCACATCGAGGGAATCGGAGAGTAGATAGTGGAGAGAAGGGAGCGACAGACAGCGACGAGGAAGCCGGAGGACAAAGTGGCCGCAGATAAGTTGGAACTTGGAGGGCCCGCCTTATCGGGCCAGCAGGGCCAGCACTGACACGCCAAGAACGCTTCCGGCTATCGGCTCCAAGTCCAAGCCCCAACTCTTCTCCCGTAGGGCGGCCCCAACCGCAACACGAGCTGGAGCACGCCTGGTGATGGTCCAGTCACGCAAGCATCTCACCTGCTCTGAGAGAAAAGTTATTATTCATCCTGGGCCTTTGAACGCACAATCAAATGGTCTCCATTCAAGTATCTCCCCGTAGTCTATCCGCAGCCCAAAAGATATGCACGTCAATGTTGTATGACAGACAACAGACAGACAATATGACAGATAGCTAGTTGTTTTTGCTTATAATAATAAACAAAAACTTGGCATCGCCGTCGACACCGTACAGTGTGCTATCGAAATGTAAGCAGGTTCTTCATATAGTGCGTCTCCCGTAGGGCTCGCAAATGTTGACGTCACTGCTACGACATAAAACTCAATCCTCCCGTAGGCGACCGACCAACTTCGGCTTCGTATAGAGAGGAGCTATATCATTGAAGGCAAAAATGAACCAAAAACAAAAGATTTCTCTTTCCGATGCGGGGAATCGAACCCCGAGCTGCCGTGTGAGAGACGGCGATGTTAACCATTACACCACATCGGATGGTTGGTGAAAAGTTTTCAACTATTTGACTACATAAGCCGGTAACTATCATCGGTGCTGAATAGCAGAATGAGCCACCTCCAAATAAGGTTCTGACCCCCTGACTAGAGGATGAGTATGTAGTCACTCCTATGTACTATGCTTCAGCGTGCAGACTACTACTATTGTCTCAGCAACACGATGTTAACCGAACATCCATACCTGAGCCCATGTCATCCTTACAGGCTCGGAGCGATAACATATCGACCATGGTTCCAGGACTCATCAGCATGCAGGGTCTGTGTTTTCAATTCTATTATTGTCACTGGCAAGTTGTCATTATTGGCAACGTTTACACTTTTGAAGTTGTGGGTTTTTAGTTTTACCCACTGAAAGTGGCTCGGAGTCGCCATACCTGTGCGGCTGTGCCATGGTCCACGGTCCATGGTGCAATTGCATGAATCTTCAACTTGCCCTTTAGGAGACTGGGTCAGTGAATATTAATTGAAGACCTTGCTGCGAGGCTGAGCCTTGTGAAGTGGACACTGGCTTACGGTCAGGCAGATTGTTAGCGCGGTTCGAGCAGAGGAAAAGCGGCCCAGCCAGGGCTCCGGCGAGCTGGGTCGGCCTTACAGCGCTTTTGTGTCCACTATTTGGCTGAATCGGCCTCTGATATGTCCAAGCTCTCATTTCAACAGGTGCATTTGGAGAGCCAAAGGCCGAGTGATCAACATGAGACCCATGGTGAATCCACCGTTGAACTACACCGTCCATAAGCCAAGCCCCCCTGAAATCACACGTTCCTGGCAGTTTTTCAGCGTCTGGCGGCTTTGATTGGTAACCCGGCCAAATGTGTTACAGCATAACCCAAGGTCGTCTAAGCCTCTTGCCAATGCCCGTTTAACTAGAATGATTATGGAGACTGCTGCGATAATCTGTTGTTGGGGGCCAGACTGTACCACAAATACCCGAGCTGGTAGATATAAACCATCCCTCGCCCTTCTCAAAGCCGATTCCTTTTATCTTTGTTTTCAATCATACAATATAATCACACATAATCTATAATGGCTTTTCGATCACACCTCCTTGCGCTGCTTGCAGCAGCTTTCCTGTGTCTGGGGTTGTGCGCTGCAAGTAGTGTCCCTACGCAGGGGGGCATACGCTCGGCCATATCACCTCCCTCTCTCGACGAAGCGCTTGAAACAGTACAGCTCTGGAAGCGTCGATCACACTCTTCCCCCAGTCGATGCGCCTCTCGAAAATCCAAGACCATCCACAACGAGAACGGCTATGGCGGCTACTACGCTTACGAGCAGGGCAGGTTCGTCATCCCCTCCCTCATCCTCTCGCATCCATACTGACAGCCTCCAGTAAAAAGAGCACCATAGGTGGCACCACCCCCGACGGCTCCGGCACAGCCCCCCGCTTCGACAACAGCACCGGCGCCTTCGTCACTCTCGCCGATGACGCCGCCGCCAACAACGTCGCGAACGACAAGCAGAAGTACCTCAGCTACCTCGGCGGCGCCGCCGTGCCCTTCAAGTCCGGCAACAAATCACCCAACGGCGTCACAGCCAAAAAGCTCGACAACCTCGGCTTCAACACCGTCGACGAGAATAACGTCAAGAACGGCGACTGCGCTGTCCCCAGCACCGCATACGGATACCAGTACGAATCCAAGTACAAGCTTTCCACCGGCAACGTTGCAGTCTACTGTCTTTGCGAGCCGTCCGGCCTGTGCGGCTGCGACGACCACCACTCCAACTCCAGCTTTGTCCCCGCCATGCTCTCGGACATTGGGATGGGCACTGAGGCGCAGAACATCTCCAAGGCTTGCACCATCTCGCTTGATGGCGCGACTACTATCCTTGTTGATGGCGGGTTGTCGAATGGTTCAACCAAGGCTGACCCTGCTGCCCCCGCTGTCCGCACTCGCAAGAACACGTGCGCTGGCCGTGCTTTGACTGGCGGGACTGACGGTTCTGACAGTACTGACGATACTGGCGCTGCGGCATCTTTAGCTGTGAATGGCTGGCTTGTTGGGACTGTTGCTCTTGGGATGGCTTCGCTTATCTGGTTATAAGCTAGTCGAGTTATAATGGTTATATAGTACGCATAATTGTATAATGAATAGAATTTCTTCACATTAGACATCAAATCAGGGTACGTAGTGCTATAGATTGTCCAGGATACAAGCGATCTCTAAATACAGATGGGAGAGGATATACAACAAAATAAAGGTCTTGTATTATACAAACAATCTAATACAATACGCCGCCCTAACATGCGCACTTTCAAACACACCCTGATATAGTCGAATATTATAATACCACTAATCCAGGACACAAACATAACCGGAAATGTAGCGGCCCAAATAAGCGTTGAAATCACCAGCGTGATGGTCGCGCGCTGGCTCGGCCGCAGGTCTGTTTCCGAGGCGGGCTTTGACTCTTGGGCTCCCGAAGAATATGAGAATGGATTAGAGAGCGGTCTATAACGATCAATCGTTAGCAAGCCTATATTGTGCGGTTGTTGGGGTAGAATGCGTACAGCGGCGACGTTATAGGGAGCTGCAAAGCGCAACGGGCTAGGGCTGGCTTTTGCAACGACTGCAGCGGCCAGGCCCTGGATAAGGATGCCAGAGAGCCATGCGCTGAATCCGAGTGCAAAGCGTCTTTCATGATAGCGCGACGGGATTTACTGGCTTGTTAGAGGTTACAGTTATTGGTGCCGTTTTGACTGCTCTGCGTAGTATAGATTAGAGGGTAATGTGGCCATGGTCGAGATTATATCATATTTTATACCAGTTAGTAAGGTTTTTTTGGGTTTCGTGAACAGTCAAGTTATGTTTTTGTATTCAAGGACCCAGGACACAAATTAGGGTGTTTGTTGGGTCTGTTGCCAGAATATATTTAAACTGCTCCAACCAAATTCCATTCGCTCGACTACCCTTGGTTTTTATTTTGTATTATCTGTGTGATTACTCATACTTAAGGCAGATGATAGTTTTGGTTGGTAATTGTGAGCGGATTGAGCTACGCACTCAGGGCGGTTGAGTGTCTATTCCAGCCGTTGTATATGGAGTACTTCTAGCCTCTATAGCGAGAGCGACCTACCCATTATTTTACATTAACTATTATATAGAAAGAAAGCGCTCGCTGTTTAACAATTCGTCTTCGTGGCGCAACTGGTTAGCGCGTCTGACTGTTATGTCAAGTAAAGCTTGGCAGTTATCAGGAGGTTGTCAGTTCGAGCCTGACCGAGGACGCAATTTCTTTTTTACTCTTTTTACTTTATAACTATTCTTATAGTGTTGGATTACTACAGTATAATTTAAATCAAGGATGTAGTAATAACCTTAAAATGTTAAACCTTAACCCCAGGGCACGTGGCTGTTGTGACGAAAGGCAACACCGGACATGGCCGTACCTTCCCTTTCCTCGCCGACCTGGAAGACAGAGTCGACTGTAGGTAGAGAAATATCCAACGAACCCTACTCCAAACCAACCAATACTTACAATTAAACCCCATGATCCTGATGATCCTACTGGTACTGATCATAATAAGAACTAACACCAGGGAAAAGAGGGGGGCTGGGAGAAAGAGTCGACCGTAACAGGGCATGTCAGGGCTAAACGCGCGCATTCCGCATTTGACGAGTCGTAGCACCTGATTTCGCACCTGCTTGTGTTATCTGCCGTTTCGTCCATGGACGTGTTACCCCCAGCCATCCTTCTTACACCGTCGTTCTCAAGAGAAAACCAACAAGGGACCATGGCCCTTTCTGACAAGGCGCTCGACCACTACACCAAAAACCATATATGGACACTTGACGTCCCACTGATTCAAATAACATCATCGCCTTCGACAATCTCCAACTTGCCCACTATGGGGAAAGCCCGGACCACCCGTTTACATGCCAGAACGTTTAGTTTTGAAGGGTAAGTTGCTGGTCGATTCGTTCATGGATAATACTAACTTCTTTCTTAGAATAAAGGCACCTTTTTCCTTCAATTCAACCCAGAAAGCTGCTGGGAGTTGGCCCGGGAACAATTACCAGCAGGCATGGCAAAAGCCTATATCATCGAGCAATTGTTTCGAGAGTATAGGATATACTCCGATTTCTCTGTTGGCGGTCGTTGGAAAGAGGAGCACCAATTTTAAATCGATGCCGCCTTTACCTGGTGCCTCCCTTACCTGACAGGTCACCCGAAGGCTAGATATTGCATTGCCAACGACTTCGGTTTATATTTGGCCTCGACAATCACATTGATCTTGTTGGGGATGACGCAAGCACAGATTCGGAATCGATGGTAGCAGAGGAAATTGAAGAAACAATCGATGAAGTTGACACCTCCGGCGACAACAAAAAGATGCAACCAGATGGGTTAGAGCGCTTGGAGTTTGAACAACGCATTAAGAGAGACTGCACTCGCCAGCAGTTCTTGAAGGAATCGACCGGTGATAGCCTACCCAGAGGTCACCAGCAAAACCTCGCCATTACCCCAGTAAACCACCTGGAGATTCTTGGGCATATCATCAAAACAGCCGCCAAAGAAATTAAGAACTTCGCCGAACTCAATGAAGAGTTGGGAGTTGAACAGATAAAGGAGATCTTACAAGAAGGTCTGAACCCAGCTATCCCGTCTATATCTATATGCCAGGGTGGGCTGTTCGGTTCAGAATCGTAAGTTATTGGTTGATTCATCTATGGATAATGCTAAGCTTTTTAGAATCAAAGAGCTGGGCCAACATGCCGAGAGCCCTGTGCATTCAACAAAGGCAAGTGTATACCTGCATATCCTCTCACCAAAATCCTGCCCGGGCAGGTTCTGCCTGTATATTGGACAGAGTGCCTGCCTTAAGCAGCGCATTAACGATGGCATTCGTGGCCGGCTTACCAAGGAGAGCCTGTCTCTCCATTACTCTGTGTGGAACTCCGAAGAGATGGAGTCAACGTGGGTGGGCCTGTATACCCACCAAGGCCACCCAGACTTGCTCCCCAGGCAGGACCGGCTGCTTTTGAATATGGCAGAGATGTGGCCATGCTGCGTTTTCCAGACCTTAACCGCTCACCACCTGGATCAATACCTCCCCAATCATTATGAGGAGCCCTGGGCCGGCTATCACCTTAATGTAGCCCTACCCCTCCTGCAACCCTTCTCGGTAAAAGAGAAGGCAGAAGCCACCGTTTTAAGAAATCGGGAGTCTTTTGGGAAATACATCGCCGCCAGTCCCGATGACCGGGAATGGGCAACAGGCCTAAGGGCAGCATTCCATGCCCTTAGGGACGCCCCGGACCCGGTCATTTGGGGGTATCACAAGGAAAGGCTAGGGGAGAGTTTGAAAGCAGCCCACAATGCCATCCAACAAAGAATAATCACCAGCATGCGGGAGTACCTCTCTGGAAAAGAGGAGAGGGTCAATGTCGATGTCTTCACGCGGAGGGAGTATAGCTGGGAGAGGACCTGGTCTTCATGCGGCGGGACCCAAATTGCAATATCAGTAGATTTTGGTCTAAATCTACACCAAGGCGATTCGTTGTTCGTACAATTACACCTAGCAGAGGCCATCCACCCATATAAGTACACCACCATGGCCGGGCCTAATGACCCCGCCCGCAGACTCGCAATATCAATAAGCCGCCGGGACTAGACGTGGATTCAGCTTAAATCGTCTGGGCCCAAGGCTGTGAAGCGGATGAATACCAGATATGTGGGAAAGGCATACTACGCATCAAACTGCACATAGGCCTCCGGCCCTATAAGTACATCTGCATGTATCTAGCCTGAGCTGAACATGTGAAAGCAGAGCATGTGATTTATTATCCGGATCAATAGGATACTGTTGGACGACAGCCATGCATGATTTTTTTTTTTTTTTTTTTTTTTTTGGTGTAGTGGTCTAGTAATCTATTCGGTTTCTACTTTAAGCTTTCGTCAGCAATTACGGAGTAGGGGACTATAGACCTTTATTTATACCAAACCACTGGCCCTTGAACTTTCGGCCATGGACAACTTCATCTTTTATTGCGTTATTTGCTTTCTGTTACTGACAAAGATATCTACTCCTATCTCTTTTTCATGGGCGCGGTCGAGAGACTATGTGAATCCGTGGTCAGCCTGCAGCGGTATATACCATTAAATAGAAATACTTGTAGTGATATAGGAACAGCACAAACATTACTATTAACTAAATAATAAAGTAAACCTAATATATGTAACTATTCTCCTATCTTGATTATCTCTCCTCCGTCCATGCCCGACTCTCTAAATCACCCACGCACAGGGCTTATCCTACAAGTCCATCCAAGAATGCTCGCCACCGAGCCTTCCCTCAGATTCCTGGGTCAATGGGAATACCTAACTCTGGTACGCTAGAAATTTCGATCGAGTCAATCAACCATCATGGGTGTACCACCACAGCCGCGTATTTAGGGCGTCAGAATGTTTCATGTTTTCGTTAGAGTGGCGTTCCCTCTTATCCAAGGATTTCGAGGGAGCGTAAGCAGTAGACGGGCCGTCTTCTACTGTGAGTGGTTTATGTTTTACAACTGGCCGCAGCTGAGCTAGGTATTTCCGGCCTCCAACCTGGAATCGTACGATGATTCTCGAGAAATTGGACCTGCTTGGCCCGATAGTATTGGAACGGACTAGGTATGGTGTACGTGTACTCAGCTCTTCTATCATAGTTCCAGCAGTTCAGTGTTAAGAAAAGACGGAAATACGGGCAAGTCAGGTAATTGGCTCATCATCTAGCAACGTGATACGATAAGGCTCGGGGGATACAGCGTTGAATCGTAAAGCAGTAATCAGCTGTAGAGATGGATGTCTTGTCGCGGAACTAATCAGTGCCCAACACATCTAGTTCTAAATAGGGTTGGTATGTAGGGTATTAACTAATCTTCAACCACGAAGCTCGGCTGTAATAAGATCTTTGTAGGTCCGAAGATGTAGAGGATGTAGAAAGAAAAAATAATATAGAGCCACTGGTTACCTATTGATCACGTTGGTATCTTAGTTTTTCGAGGCTGTGGCATGTCCTGATAATTTGAGGGTAGAAAAGGAAAAGAATTTAGAATCGTTTCTTTATTGAATATCGATATAATGAAGACCTCTGGTAATATATACTGGTTGGTAACAAACAGGTGGTTGTTGGAGCGGGACAGAGAAGCTCCTTCTACAACAGTACGTACTATTTCTACTACTATAGATGTTCTTGTTAATACCGTAATCTGATCCTGTAATAATATATGTGCTGGCATGCTACCTAGGAACTCATTCACATGTGGTCAGTTTTAGTTTAGTTTACTATCTCGGTAGACTTTTACCTGCATCTAAAGTAGACTGGCCTAGCCGGACGGGATAGCACCGGCGAGTTTCGTATATAGCTGACGACATCTGGGCCTAAGGCCATCAAAAGAATGAACACCCTTGTCGATACTTTAGAGGGGTACACGTGCCCGGAAAGACAAGAGATAGCCCTTCCAGAGCGCTGGTGGGGTTACTGGAGGGCGGAGGGCAGTACAAAGATACAGCAGCATTGCACTTGAATATTATTAGCAAAGAGCATGAGAACGGTTGACTGTTTATTACAAAGTAAGAGGTTATGTATGGGTTTGGATGTTGAGATGGAATCACCAGCACTTGAAGTTTCTGCTGTGGACCATTTGTTTAAAGGGAAGGTACGACCATGTCCGGTGTTGCCTTTCACCACGACAACCACGTGTCTGGGGTTAAGGTTTAGCTTTAAGGTTATTACTACATCCTTGATTCAAATTAACTATACTGTAGTAATCCAACACTATAAGAATAGTTATAAAAAAAAGCTCTACGTCCTCGGTCAGGCTCGAACTGACAACCTCCTGATTAACAGTCAGACGCGCTAACCAGTTGCGCCACGAAGACGGATTGCTGATTGTGGCGCAGCTTTTAGTGCCAGTCATTGTCTGGCATTGGATATCAGCTAAAATTTTTCCTCCGTCATGCATGCCAGAGGGCCTCTAGACCTCTAGGGACATATTTGCAACACGGCTCGCCAGCTTGCTCTTCGGTTTGAACCACGCACCACAATATTGCCGGGAAAAGCGCGGCCGTGGTTTTAAAATGTAATATGAGCGTCCTCCTGCTGTAGAATTAGCAAAAAATGGTTCAAAAAGTCATTTCCGATGCGGGGAATCGAACCCCGAGCTGCCGTGTGAGAGACGGCGATGTTAACCATTACACCACATCGGATGTTGTTGAAAAGTTGTGCACTTGTGTCAGAATGAGGCTAGACTTGGAGGTGATATCAGGATACCTAGGCTCAGCGATATATGGAGTTCCAGTTATCTATCGTTTATTGTTGATGTTTACACTGACCTATTTTGAAACTTTTCAATCATTAATGGTTCGGTAATGGTTTTTTGCTTTGTTGGAGAGGTAATCAAATTTGATATCAAAGATGCGCTTATCGCCGTCCCCTGCATTCTGTGAAAATATATATGTCAGTATGAAAACCAAAGTGTCCAATTCTCATTGCAGACCCTACACTACGGTATACAGAGATCCAATAACCCAGATTTTGAAAGTCGGTAAACCCTCAGTCGAAGCATGAAGTAACCCGAAGTTCCCGACTCCCCGGTACATCTCCTTCTGGACCTCGGCTGAGGACATCTGATAGGGGAAAGATAAGAGCAAGGCAAACAATAAGGCACCCACCAACGGGATATAATTGTGTAAAATCAATAACTAGTTAGACAGGTACTAATAAGGACACGTTCGAAGAGGAATAAAAGGATATCAGTGGAAGAGAATTGCATGCACAGCCTTGGATCTTCCCCAGTCTGCCGGTGCTCCACCACTGGCTAGGTACAGGTTATCACGATGCCAGCGCATCAGCCCCGAGCCGATAAGGAGTCTGCGGTGTAGACGGGCAGCAGCATTAAGCACCTAGCGGGGAGGCGGTGCCAGTCTGAGGATCATTTCCCAGCCAATCACCTGGTTAAGACGACGGTTGAGAAGACGCGCATAGATAGAAACAGACAATCAATTCCGGGAATTATAAACACAATCATTGAACAGAATCATTCCTCCTCTAGGTCCCCCATTTCAAAAGTTTTTTTTTTGGTCATGTCGTTGAGATAAAGGCTTTTCGGCTCTATGGCCAGGCTTTACGCCGTTATTTTCATATCAGAATTAAGAATAAGGTTGCATGATTCTATAGCAAGCAAGTCGTAGAACACAAGAATGAAAACCAAGGTTGCAACTCGGACGCAGATCGAAGCAGGTGTAGATAGAATTCGATCGGATAGATAAGCAGCCAATGTCAAGATTCGCGAAGGGTATCAAAAAACCTAACAGGACCAAGCTACTCGTGACATGTCTCGGCAGCCTGAGCATTTCAAAATGTCCCCGGATCTTGAAAGTCCGCGCTAGATGCTCTTCGGCGATTTGGCTGGCGGGTTTGAGGATTGCTCCACCACGTCGGAAAGCCTCATTCTCTTGGCCAGCGGCTCCAGAGGGTTTTCTTGGGCGAGGTTCCCTCCACCACTCTGGTCAGAAAGCTGGCGCTCCAATTCGGATATGCGTCGCTTGAGATCATCCTCCCGCCGCTGAGAATCGTCGAGGGACCGCCGTAGACGTACTTCCGAGTCGCGAAGAATCATCTCAGACCGGCGCGCAGTTGCATCGCTCTGCTCAAGCTCCGCGACGCGCCCCCTGAAGAGCCCATTGATGAGATCCAGCTCGCTAACACGAGTCTTCAAGGACGTATTCGCCGCCAACAGGTCTTCATACGTCTGCGGGGAATCGTGGTGGCGGTCCGTTGGCGCAGACGCAGATGTGGGAGAAGGCTGACGTATCTGGGCAGATGGGAGCGAACTCGGGAGCTGGCTGGCCTGGTCCATGGTCACACTATCAAACATATGTTGTGGCGCAATGTTCGAGTTGTGATGAGATTGCGCATGTTGCATGGCCGAGAGTCCGGGCGTTCCAGTTCGAGGAACTGGAGAGTTTGATCGGTCTGAGTGGCCGGGGGACATCTTGCGCGATGCGCGACGGTATCCCTGCGACCCCAAAGGAGGGGTTCCCGCCTCCGACCTCGCGGAAGACAGTCCATTCCCATCGGCTGCACTACCGGACTATTGCAGATAACTCAAGTATTAGCGACCGGTCCGAGACGTTCCAATCACCCTTGGTAAGGTTCGAGATGTCCCGAGGGTAAAAAAAAAATAAAAAAATCGCACAGGGAACTCACTTTGCGCTTCGGGCCCTGGCCAGCAGTTTTGACTCGATTGCGGCTCTTGATAACATCTGTCTTGAGGCTGATAGGGCGCGGCCTGCCATGGAGTTTTAGAAACAAGCCACAGGCGTTGCAAAGCACCGAGCCGAGTTCGTCCCTACGCCATAAGGGAGTCTTGGAAGTGCCGCAATTCTGACATATCGGCTGTAATTGGGGTCGCTTCTGATCAGCCAAGGTACTCTCCATAATATTTTAAGAGAATAGACTAGAAATGGGGAAAGGAAGGGGGAGAGACAAGATGAGGGGGCTGCGTGGGAAGATAGGCGCTGATAGTGGACGAAGGAAGATTGCAGGGTTGATAAGATTGAGAGATTATTGATGGGGTGCGATGATAAGAGCCGGGTGCGGTGCGCTGCCAAGCCCGCTGATAACAGATTGGGTGAAAAAATAAACCCGACACGAACGAAGCAAAGTAAGAGCGCAGAACGGACAACGCAGTGAAATTACGAATATAGAGGACGTATAAATGGACGAGGGAAAATATACTCACAGGATTATTTCCTTGTCCTCCAGTAGTAGCAGCGGGAGACGATGTCGCGTAGGTCATGCTAGCCATGCCTAAATGCGCATCGCTACTTGAAGTTCTATCCGACCGGTCTCGTTAGCTGGGACTTTGAATCAAGGTTGATAACAGGTAATGAGAGGAATTGAGAAGCGTGAATAGCCTCCCAGGGGCAAGACACCGGGCACTGCATGTATTCGTACCGCGGCCAGCGCTTATCGCGATGAGGATTAGACCAAGAGTCGTGTACGAACCGTAGATTGGAAGTCGGTGCAGAGGCGACCGATGCAAGAACAGACAGGCCAGGAAGCGACGGTCCAAGGGAGCTTGAGAATGCGTTGGCACTGTTTGGACCCTCCTGAGAACTTTTCTCCAGTGAACTCGACGCGAGATCGGGAAGGGTGGTGGAGTACTGCGACGATGCTGACGACACGCCCTGTGCTGTATCCGTTGCCGACTGACTCTCGACGGAGGAAGACGAAGGGTTATAGGCAAGATCGTTCGATTGGGAGTTCGAGGGCGATGGAGGGCGAAGGGCCGGGTCGATGGGCGACGCCCTGAAGAGAAGCGAAGCCACGATGGTGGTCGTGGCAGGTAAACTGCTAGAAACTCGGCCTCTGTTGACCGAATAAGGGAACTCTCACGTCAATTGACCCTTCTTTTTGATGTGTTGCATAAGACGAGGGAGGAGGAAAGATCTCGGGTCTGTCGCGAGGGGGGTCCAGCCACGCAAAAAGGGAGGGTGAAGTGGAATGTCCTCTAGATCTCGTCCGCCAGTCAGAGTCCGATGAAGAGTGAAGAGAAATGTGTATGGATAACGGATCGAGAAAAGAATCAAGCCAGGAACGCAGTGTGCTCGTTGCGTTCTCGATGTTCGGTAGGATAAGGAGCGAAAGATCTGGACGAAGCCGATAGATAGCGAAAAGAACCGAAATCGGCGAAGACTGCAGTGCAAGTCTGCAGGATACAAGTAGAGAAGAATCTACTGACTCCGTGAGGCAGGAAACAAAAACAACAATTAGGGTAGCAATATTAAAACGGTATCTGCGAAGGAGATGGGACGATAGACGGGGTGATTGATTAAAACGTATCACTATCGGGCCTGCTATCGCGCCGGAGACTATCGACGATTATTGATCACGATCTGTGGAACCCTTCTTGGCTTCATTTACATTTTACACCCTTCTTGTTCTGCTCGCCCCAGATCATTTACTTCTCCCTTAAGATATGTTAAATCAACGGCAGCTGCCTGCTTGATCTGCTGGCTCCTAGGGCGCAGCCGATAATACACGCCATCCAGCCCTTATCGGAGGCTGAACCTCCTGGACAGTACTTCACCCCTGCATAGTAGCTCCGATGAAAACCAACATTCACCATTGTGTCCGGTTTAGTAACTCTCCACCTGCAAGAGCCTTGCATGTTGCCATGCACCCTATCTGATAAAAGGTAGGGTCATCGTCCTGGGTATTATGGGGGCTGACCGGCAAACGCAGTGCCCGAGTACTTGGCTTCGAGGGACCGATCTGCTCTTTAGGTTAGATCGCATTGAAAAAAAAAAAAAAAAAAAGAATCCTACCTCTGAGATGCACATGTATTGGCCATGGTCTAGCATCAGCTGCGACTGTAAGGTGTTAGTTGGCTGCTTTGCAGCATCAGGGTCCGAAGCTGGGATATACCCTTCCAAGCTTCAATCCCTGGAAACTGGCGGGGACGGCCAATGGTCCCATGCTTTGGTTTGAGGACACCAAATCAATAACAGCCGCTTCCGAAGATCAAGAATTTCGACGCGCCATGCTTTTCGTCGAGATGCACATGAACCGTTTATTGAGAGTTAGGGTCGGACTTGATGTGGGATGAACGAGGTGGGATGGATCCGTCCGGCCTGTCGACACGGCAATCAACCTGGATTTTGCGCTGTCATGACGCTGGCCTCCATGTTTTATTCCAATTAGAATTCTCAGCGCATAGGCTATTCGGGCTGATACCAGGTCCCAAGATCCCCGCCATGGGGGTTTACCCCGCATGTGAAGACCTGAACTATGAGGCCGCTGTACTCTGTATAGCATACCTATCCGATGAAAGCTTAATGATACCCGATCAATTGTCCGAAAATGTGTTGATCGCATGCAGCACTCGACCTGACAAGCACTGCGTATTGGTCTACTCCGGGCGAGCGGGTATAGCGAAGTCTGGGGAGAGTTAGCCCCCGCCAATCCCCATCCCTCCATACGTACGTTTTGAATTGAGAGGTGCCCCAAGACCCGAGTATCCTTTTACTTGCTGGATCGTCCAATGGTAATTTTACATTTCCGATGAGTACCCGATACTTGCGGGGTCCTATATTTTGGTGCAGGGTTCCGATGCTCGTCGGACATGGATGCAATGGGTCAGCCCCCAACAACCGCAGAAATTACTGATTGGGGAGCGGTCGCCAAAGCGTGATTTTATCGGAGTGAATATCGGATCGGATAGGCGTGAGCCAAGGGTGTAGAGCTGCTAGGTACCTTTGTAGTGCAGAGCGAATATATAAAGTCGCGGATGCCTTGTTCGGAATCCAAGACCTGATAACACTTGGCAAAACCAGGACGCTGTCCTTCAAATTTGACGTAAGAAATTAGCCGAACTCCCATCGAAACGAAGCTTACAACAATGGGTTCTACTGGTGACGACGAATCCTACGTCGATGTGCTGGTTGTCGGTGCCGGGCCTGCTGGCCTGATGATGGCGGCTTGGCTGGCGAAATGCGGAGTGAAAACTAGAATCGTCGATAAAAGAGGGACCAAAGTATGTTTAAATGACCCCCTTATTCCGCTTTCCTCTGAAACCTGGGATGTTGACGGAGTTCTTAGGTTTTCAACGGCCAGGCAGACGGTTTACAATGCCGGACCCTGGAGATTTTCGATTCCTTTGGCTTTGGTGACCGTGCCTGGAAGGAGGCGAACCATATGCTCGAAATCTGCCTTTGGAACCCAGACTCGAACGGGAAAATCCAGCGCAGCGCCCGGATCCCTGACACCATCCCAGGGATCAGTCGATTCCAACAGGTTGTCCTTCACCAAGGTAGGATTGAGCGCTTCTTCCTCGATCATATGGAGAGCTGTGACGGCCTGCGCGTGGAGCGCGGCGTATTGCCTACAAAGCTGGAACTCGACGAATCTCTCGTTGATTCATCAGATGCTTATCCGATCACCGTACATCTTCGCCATCTCTCGGAGGTTGAAGCAACCCCACAACAAACGGGGACATCTGTTAATGGCTCAGCTATTCAGGACGGTCTTTTCCGGAGCAATCTCTCCGCTGACGATACAGCGGAAATCATTAGGGCTAGCGCGCTGGACGCAAAGGCCAATACGGAGGAAGTTGTCAAAGCCAAGTACATGCTAGGTGCGGATGGGGCACACTCATGGGTGCGCCAGCAGCTTGGATTTGCCCTCGAGGGAGAATCCACCGATTACATTTGGGGTGTCTTAGATATCGTGCCTATTACCGATTTCCCGGATATCCGCATGCGCTGCGCTATTCATTCTGTGGATTCGGGTAGCGTCATGGTCATCCCCCGGGAGAACAAGCTCGTGCGGTTGTACATCCAGCTGACGACAGCGGTATACAATGGCGGCAAAAGGGCTGATAGGTCCAAGATTGACCCCGCCGTTATTTTGGGCGCTGCCCAGAAGATTATGGCGCCATATAAGATCTCATACCGCAGGCTGGACTGGTGGACAGCTTATCAGATTGGACAGCGCGTGGGTACCCAGTTCTCTGCTCATGAGCGCATTTTCCTTGCGGGAGACGCTGTCCACACACATAGGTGAGCTACCTGCTCCAAAGGCAGCCTGGATCTGTGTTGACTTGTTCGTAGTCCCAAGGCCGGCCAGGGTATGAACGTGAGCATGCAAGACTGTACGTAGTGCCATCCGCACAGAGCGGAGACTATCAGTTTGACTGACAATTGAACAGCGTATAACCTTGGATGGAAAATTGCAAGCGTTGTCAAAGGCCATTCCCATCGCTCCATCCTCAAGACATACGAAATGGAGAGAAGGAAAATTGCTCAGGATCTCATTGCGTTTGACCACCGATTTTCTAGACTGTTCTCTGGTCGCCCTGCCCGCGACATCATGGACGAGGAGGGAATCAGCATGGATTCCTTCAAAGAGGCATTCGAGAAAGGTAACCTATTTGCCAGTGGTATTGGTACGTGCGCCTTCACCCTCTCCGGCAATGGAGAAGCCACAGCTGACGCGTTGTCTCCAGCTGTCGATTACTGCTCGAGTGTGATCGTTGCGAAAGAAACAGAATCGAACCCTGTAGTCAGTGTACAAGAGCTTGCACCGGAGGTCAAGCTGGGCAAGAGAATGCCTAGCGTGAAGGTCCTGAGCCAGGCCGATGCGCGCCCCTGGCATATCCAGGAACGACTGCCTAGTAACGGGCGCTGGCGCGTCATGGTGTTTGCCGGCGATGTGACCAAGCAGCCCCAGAAGGAGAAAATTGAGCGACTAGGAGCTGCACTTGGAAGCAAAGGATCGTTCCTGCAGTGCTACAAACCAGCGGGAGCGCGCTACGACTCCGTCATCGAGGTTCTCACGGTGCATGCCGGGCCACGCGATGCGGTGGACATCTTTGATTTCCCCGAGGTGTTTCGTCCGTACGATGAAATTGAGGGCTGGGACTACGAAAAGATATTCGTGGATGACCTCTCCTACCACGAGGGCCATGGGCAACTGTACGAGACTTTCGGGATAGACCCGGACAAGGGATGTCTCGTTGTCCTGCGGCCGGACCAGTATGTCTCGTACGTTGGACCCTTGGAGGATTATGACGCGGTGGATCGATTCTTCTCTGGTTTCATGATTGCACAGAATGCGCACTAGTCGCGGCTAAAGTTGGTTTTGAGTATTTGGTTGATACTAGTAAATAATGGCGTTTATCCAGTGGCTGGGGAATGACACTGTTAGTATTGAATTTCCTGGATAATCTGATTGGATTGTAGAACGTAGAAAGGTTGAAACTCGAAAACCATCAGATCTTAAGTAAGACTAACTCAGGATAGTCACTCTGACACGTCGACGGTTCGAGGCGGAGATCGTTTTCAGGGGCGTCGAGAAAGTCGAGTTGTTATTTTTGCTTGTTTCTCTTTTTGGTGCGATGAAGCTTTGGTGGAGTGCCTGGCATGAGATTTGTGGCGGTGCGCGATGGAAATTTTGTAATATTGTGACATTCTCTCTCTGTAAGCCACCCACTGGCCACTCACAAAGCACAGAATCATCGCCGCCTAGGTTAAATACGGTATAATACGATACCACCCTAATCTCCCGTTCCCAGTTTCCACTCGAGGCCGAAGCCACCTGGGCAGTCCTTCATAGTGACAGACGTGGGCGTGCCGGGTTCTCGCCTCCCTGTCAGTTGTCCTCATTTTTGCTGAACACCACGACCACGAATTAGATGACGGAGTCGGTCTCAACTGCTAGCTTTCCTTTCTTCCGCTGTTGATATTTGTCTTCCGCATACTCTACACGCATCGCTTTCGCTTTTTCGTCCCTTACGACCGCTTTCTCGCCCATCCCCTTTTTTATACCCCGGATTCGAACCCAGCACCGGTGTAATGCGTTGAAGAATTGTCGTTTGTCCTTTTTACTTCCCTCCTAATCCGCGGCTTCGTCTTCTCGCCATTCATTTACACCCCTTTTCAAACTATATTTTTTATTCGATAGAATCATGCCGAAGAATAATCGACCTGCGACGTCTGGTTATGCCCGTTTGGCCCAAGAGGAGGAGGAGAGACATAACGATCCCTACGAATATTCGGATGACGATGACTTGTACAACACTTCCAGCACGGCAAATCCCTATGGTACACAATATGAACCCATTTCGACTCGAGCCTCGATGCCGCCCGGGTCGGGGACGCCCCCAGAACACCGACGGAGATCGAGCGGGCACCACCGTCGAGGGCGGCGCAACTCGGCAGTGGATATTAAAGCGATAAATGCACGTCTCGAGCGCTGGGCGGAGGAATTTGCCTCGAAATTCAAGATCCACCGTGTGAAAGGAAAGACACTGGAGGAGGAGAAGCTGGAAATCTATCACTCTGTTTTCCAGCCTCCGCCTGGTATCCAACCGATTACGGCAGAGGAGCTGGACTCAGAGGAGGCCGAAACTGCTACAAGGAAGGCTCGAGATGGGTTCGAGGAGGTTGTGGAGAGTGTGCGGTTGGCCATAGAACTGGGGGTTCACCCGCGCATGATTTCCCAAGGCAGTTCGGGGAGTTACTTTGCGCGCAATGGTCAAGGCAAAGTTGTCGGCGTTTTCAAACCCAAGGATGAAGAGCCCTATGCCTCACGCAATCCCAAATGGACCAAGTGGATACATCGGAATCTATTCCCTTGTTTCTTTGGCCGTGCCTGCTTGATTCCTAACCTCTCCTACGTGTCCGAAGCCGCCGCCTATGTGCTCGACTCTCGTCTCCGTACCAACATGGTCCCTTACACCGATATAGTGTGGCTGTCTTCCAAGTCGTTTTATTACGATTTCTGGGATCGAAGAAAGGCCTGGATGGGCAAGAAAGCGCTCCCTCATAAGGCGGGCAGTTTTCAGGTTTTCCTTAGGGGCTACAGAGATGCCAATCTCTTCCTCCGAGAGCACCCGTGGCCCGACCAGACGAATACCGGTTTCCGTGCCGAGGACGCGCCGAGACGCAAGAAACGACCTTGGAATGAGGCTTGCCGACCGTCTGGGATGCAGTCCGACGATGAAGACGAGGAAGATGACATGGAAGACTATGCTCGCACGCCGTCCCCACAAGAAGAAAACCAGGAACGGCGGTTTTACTGGACCGAAACCCTCAAACAATCTTTCCGAGAAGAGCTGGAAAAACTAGTTATTCTGGACTACATCATGCGGAATACGGATCGTGGTCTGGACAACTGGATGATCAAGATTGATTGGAAGACGGAGGATGTCTCGATCGTTACAGAGCCTCCTAAGCAAAACCAAAACGAAAACCAACAGGACGACGACGATTATTTGGTACCACCACGCCCGGTTTCGGTGAACTCGGACAAACCGCGCTCTCCTTCATACCCATATCGACGACACGAGACGATGCAGGCTGTAAGCCGCACGGGAACGCCCTTGAATTCCCAGGAGGCCCCGGCGACTATCCAGATTGGCGCCATCGACAATAGCTTGTCATGGCCATGGAAACATCCCGATGCTGTGCGTACACTGCCCTTACTATGGCTTTTTTTTTTTTTTTTTTTTTTTGCTAACAAATTCTTCAGTGGCGTAGTTTCCCTTTTGGCTGGTTGTTTTTACCGGTTTCTCTCATCGGGCAGCCATTCTCTAAGAGAACTCGAGACCATTTCCTGCCACTATTAACCTCGACCGCCTGGTGGAGTGGCACGCAGATGGCTTTGCGACGTGTGTTTTCGCAGGACGATGATTTCAAGGAAAGCATGTTTGCGAGACAGATTGCCGTCATGAAGGGCCAAGCGTGGAACGTAGTGGAAACACTAAAACACTCTGATCATGGCCCGCTTGAGCTTACGCGGAGAACCCGCGTTTGTGTTTGGGACGACCTGGTAGATGTCCCTGTTGCCATCCCTCTTCGTGGGCCGTCAACGGAGGCCCAGCGACGTAAAGTCAGAACTTACGACGACCGCTACGACGCCGACAACGAAGAAATGGATATTGGCGCTGCTATGGCTGACCAAGACTTGATGGGACTTGCTTCCCCCCCGAGCGACCTTCCCAACCCAAATCGGTTCGAACTCAACCGAGCCCATGGATCTCAGGATTCTGGACGCCCTCAAACTGCTAGCACCACAGACTATGGGTTTAGCCGCGGCAGTACCGATGCATCTAGTTCAAGGAAGAATGGTGGCGGAAACTGGCCGTCACTTCCACCCCGACCTGGTAACAAACATCAGAAACACAGCTCCCTCTCCAGCGCACGAGGTCAAATAATCTGGAGCAGTGACGATTTGGAAGGCGACCTCGGTTATGCGGCCGCCGAGGGCATGGAAGGAAACCAGCGCAAAGTCATCGTTGAACGATTAGAGGCTGTCAAGAGTAAAAACCCTGTTTTTACGTGGTGCTAACGCTTTACTTTTGCTTTTCCTGTCATCATTTGCCCTGCCTGAGTTGTTACACTAGATGCGACAGTTAGTTCGCTTGCATGACTCCTTCTCTTTCTTCACCTCCACACCTACCCTCATCATGACTTTATATTACCTTCATCTTATTTTCATTTAGCGTCTTTGTTACGGCAAACAGGCATGAGGAGTCTCTTAGCTACGAGGAGTGGCTTTGGCTGGGAATTATCACCCCAATGTTGTATTGTATATAGACGTATTGCTAGCTTCTCTACTAATAACCATGATCCCCGGAGGAATCTTGCCATTTTTCTGTAAATTGAAGGTAATTCGAAATGAACAAGAAAGTAAGACTTATTTTAAGAGGTAGTGAGGTCAGAGTGAAGCTCCGCAGGGTTTGCTGGTGGTGAGTCCATTCCGAACCGGCTATGATGTCGTGCCGCCTGCGGATATCTTATCTCACTCTCACTATCGGAATCTTCTCTTGGCGACATCACCGTCGAGGCAGCAGGACTGATCGCGACCTCGTCTTCTCGCTCGCTCTTCTCCTCTTTCCTTTTTTCTTCCGTATCTCACCTTCTTCCCCTTTCTTTCCCTTGGCGATCTGCGTCGTTGCGATAGTACCCCCGCGCTTAGATCGTTTCTCTTTCCTTGCCACTTCGTCATCCTCCCACTTCGAGTCCCTCCTATCCCTTCCGAGAAGGGACGGATGAAACCCCAATGGCCTCTCACGCTCATATGCTTCTCAACCCGAGGGCTTATAAAAAACAAATTTCCAAGAATGGTGAGGACCTGAATGCTGCTCCTCAATTTTCGCCAGAGCCCTCACATGATTCGGACCTTGGCCCCGATACCCAACATGAACCCTCTTCTTCCCATTCCTCCCCGACACAACAGTCCCCCACTCATGCGAATGGACCCCGCGACGTTGACTCGGAAGGCTCACATCAAGAAACAGGGCAGCAAAACATGAACCATCAGCAGCGCGGCGCCGCATCGCCTGCTGCGCCGCAATCTGTCGCACACCATCTGCTAAGTCCGCAACGTCCACCTTCCGCTCATAGCGCGAGCCCGATGCGCTCCCAGTACCCTTCGTCGACTGGTTCGACGAGCGCCAGTTCCTCTCCGCAACCACCGAGTACCATGATGCCGGACCTTGACTTTCAGTTTACGAATACATCCGATATAGACTTCAGTGACGGCAAACGGAGCGTGGATTTGGTAGATCTGGATGATGATGCCGGCCTGAGGCACGGCAGCCTAATCGAAAACATGTATGGGGTGGAACGACGGACTGGGACGCCTTACAAGCGCATCAAAATAGATAACGATAATAATGAGAAAACGAAGCGAGGACCTATTGCGGGCAATACTGGCCTAGGGGAATATATGAAAGAAAACGACGGGGACACACTCAGTTCCACTGCGATAACGCCAGACGTTGTCGATCTGACCCTTGGTAAGGAGCATGTTGCGGAAAGACCGCGAAAGGGCCGTGTGCTAATCATTTTGGGCATTAGATGCATCGGCGAATAATAACGACGACGACGATCTTCAAGTTACTGGATCCAACAATCTGAGTGTTCAGAGAGTGTGTTATGGAAAGTTGGAAAATGCGACAATCCAGGCGTCGTTGATTCCTATGCCGGCGCCGCAGACAATTCTAGGAGACTCCTCATACTGGCCATCGATGAAGCTGGGAGTTCTCCGACAAGCGGGCCAGGGACACAATCGAATTGAGGTTTCGGATCCGCATGAGAAAGTTTTTGGTGTTGTCGACTCAAAGACTGCTGCGGTGATTGTACCCCTCCTGGACTCCCCAGCTTTGAAGGTGGAAATTACTGCTCGTCTGGATTTGCGCAAAAAGCTACCTCAAGAAGTGCCATGGAGTCCTTGCTCCTCAAGCTTTCGAGCATCAATTAATCTATATGGTCTCCGCCAGGATGCGGAGAGGGTTGGCAATTATCTTGGTCAACACAACGTTTGGCTTGCCACCCCATTTTCGGTTGAGCAAGGTGTCCCTGTTTTTAACCCACACGCCGAGAGAAGGCGCCTGCAGCCGAACTGGACACCGACAGGAGCACAGCGGAATCGGACACAGGTCAACTATGAAGTCCGGTCGGCCGAGGAAGTGACCGACGCGGTTATGAAGATGTTTGATCAACTTCAAAGTGCCGATAACATTCCTGAAATGGAACCCCCATCACTTGTTACAACGTCATTGCTCCGGCACCAGAAGCAAGCTTTGTGGTTTATGACTGAGAAAGAACGTCCTCGCAAATTTGGACCTAACGAGGAGGATAACAATTCTCTCTGGAGGCTAGAACATCGTGCCAATGGGGCCAAGATATTCCGAGAAGTTATTAGCGGCACAACTGTTGATCAGGAGCCACCGCAAAGTTTAGGGGGGTTGCTGGCCGATATGATGGGTCTGGGAAAGACCCTAAGCATCCTGTCTTTGGTTGTTTCCACGCTCACGGAGGCTCAGGAGTGGGCAAACATGATCCCGTCGCCGGAGCTGGTGAAGAGCCGGCCGGGTATTCGGAACACGAAGACAACCCTTCTTGTGGTCCCTCTGAGCACCGTCAATAACTGGGTTACGCAAATTAAGGAGCATTTGCAGGCAGACGCAGTTTCGTCATACGTTTTTCATGGTTCTTCCCGAACTACCAGTGTTGACGAGCTTTCCAAATACGACTTGGTGATTACAACGTACAGCATTGTCCTTAGCGAACTTTCCGGTCGCGGCTCGAAGCGGGCAGGAGCCAGCCCATTAACAAAAATGAATATGTTCCGTATTGTGTTGGATGAGGCCCACACCATTCGAGAGCAGAGCGCGGCTCAAACACAGGCAATATTCAGGTTGTACTCCCAGCGGCGCTGGTCAGTAACGGGCACTCCGATACAAAACCGATTAGAAGATCTTCTCTCTGTTACCAAGTTTTTGGGTCTTTACCCGTATGACGACAGGGGCCGATTCGGCATGCACATTTTGAGCAGGTTCAAGACAGGAGATGCCACGGTACTTGCTAGTCTGCGTGTCCTGGTCGATTCATTCACCCTCCGGCGTGTTAAGGACAAGATTGATCTGCCGCCACGACATGATAAAATTGTGATGCTCGACTTCAGCGAGCCCGAGAAACAGTTGCACGAATTCTTCCGGAAAGAATCGAACGTCATGATGCGGGTAATTGCTGGCGAAGACAAGACCCAGATGAAGGGACGAATGTATCATCATATCTTGAAGGCTATGATGATCCTCCGTCAGATCAGTGCTCATGGTAAGGAGTTGCTCGATAGCGATGAGCGAGCGCGGATCAAGGGGCTGAGCGTGCATGATGCTATTGACCTTGAGGAGGGCCCTAGCGAAGGCGCGGGTGCGACTGACAAGAAGGCGTACGAAATGTTCACCCTGATGCAAGAGTCATCCGCGGACACATGTGCCCTTTGCAGTAGGCGCTTGGAGGAACCAAATACCGAGACAAACGGGGCTTCCAACCCCGGAAAGACCGATACAATGGCCATTGTGCTTCCTTGTTTGGATGTTTTGTGTGCGGAGTGTTTTTCATCCTGGAAGCAAGCATTCGATAATCAAGTAGGAGGCCCGGGCTCTTTCGATATAAAGTGCAATGTCTGCGATGGCTGGATCCCGGCTTCGTACTCGAAAATAACAGCAAATGGCCTACAGGAGTACGTGATGGAACAGGCTCGAGCAAAGCAGAGCCGAAAGCAAGCAAAAGTTCTAGGCGAGTACGAAGGCCCGCACACGAAGACCAACGCCCTCCTTTCACATCTCCTATCGACGGCAGAGGAGAGCGCGCAACTTCCCGAGAGCGAGCCACCACTTAAAAGCGTGGTATTTTCCGCATGGACATCGCATTTGGACCTGATTGAGATTGCGCTCCGAGATCGAGGACTGACAGGATATACGCGGCTCGACGGAACAATGACACTAGCAGCGCGTAACAAGGCGCTAGATACTTTCCGCGACGACAAAAACATAACAATTCTTTTGGCAACAATTGGAGCAGGCGGTGTTGGGCTCAACCTGACTGCCGCATCTCACGTCTACGTAATGGAGCCGCAATACAACCCGGCCGCAGTGGCGCAAGCTATTGACCGAGTACACCGACTCGGGCAGAACCGCGAAGTGACGACAGTTCAATTCATCATGAAAGAAAGCATAGAAGAAAAGATCGCCGAGCTGGCTAAAAAGAAGCAACAGTTAGCGGACTTGAGCCTGAACCGGGGAAAACTTGATAAATCGGAGGTTCAAGAGAAGAGAATGAGAGAATACCGCACTTTATTCAAGTGATGCATCACATTATATATTCCTTGATTTTGTTTTCTTTTGCGCGGGTTTGGGCTTGGTTTGGCTTCTTCATATTGATACCCAAGGTTTTGCTTTTCGTTATTCCCACTCACCATTTGATTGATATTTTGCATTACGGACCTAGAACCATAAAGAGAGACGAGACAACGCAAGTCAATGGCACATTCAGCTAATGATAATCCGAATCAATTCACGGAGAGCGAGAAAGCATAGGCAAGAGTAACCCTTCGTAAAGCGTATCATTGAAGATATAAATCTAATCATTTGGGCCCTCCATAGATCCCGTTATCCACAGCTCCCAAAACCCTTTCCACCCTCTTCCGTAGCGCCCTCAATTCTTTAACCCTTCGCTGTCTCTCCTCCTCCACCCCCCTCAACTCTCCCTCCAACTCCCTTATCCTCTTCTCCTGCTCCGCCTCACTCGACCCAATCCCAGGAAGCACCGAAATCAAATACTCAATCTGCTGCTCCTTAATAACCAGATCGCGCGCCAACTCCCTCTGCCTTGCCGCAAAAGTCCTCGGCGAGTCCGGCCGCGGCGGTAGCCCTTCTTCCCCCATAGCTCCTGCCCCTTCACCTCCGATATTACTAGGATTTGGCCCGGGCGTTGTTGCTGCGCCTGTTACTCCCGGCCCGCCCGACGGGGATGCTTGTGATGTGGAACTGTTGAGGATTGCAGCTGCGCTGGCTGGTATGGGTGGGTTGGTTGAGTTCTTTTGGATTTTGGCAAGGGCGGGTGCAGACGTTGGGTTTTGGGGTGGAGTTGCGGGAGAGTTGTCGTGGTAAGTTGTTAGGTAGCCGATTGTTGCGTAGAATTGGGTTGCGAGCTGTGATGGGTGTTAGTTATGTTGCTGGAGAGGGGCAGAGGGAGAGGGGGTGATGTAGGTAGGTACCTGGTCAAGACATGTTTGGAGTTGGGTGAGTATGTCTGCCATTTTGGACTTGGCTGTAAAGAGGAACTGTACTCTGGACTTGAAGTTGCGTGAAGGATGAGATGAAGCTAAAGTGGTCTGCCTTATCAGATGAGATCGTCATAAATTGGAGTCGGAGTTGGGTACACCGCCCTGGAGCTCCAACAACAGCATCATCTACAACAACGATCAAAACTCAAAATAGTCCTGTATCTAATCCTAAAATGCCGAGAAATGATACCCACTCGCTCCCTCCTCTCACTTCCATTCTCGCCTCAAATCGCAACTAAACGGTTCATCACCCCTCTCACCCGCCGCCTTTTCCAACTCCCGACACCCTCCGCAAATCCCTCCCCCTCACACACCGATCTCCCCTCTTTCCTCTCTTACGCCCAGCGTACCGCCCTTCCTGAATCAACAACAATATACCAAGGGACAATATACGAATATACCGTGCAAAACCACCTCCGCACCGCCGCGTTCAATCTCCACCGCGTCGGTGGGCGCTCAGACCTAGGCATCGACCTACAAGGAACATGGCACGTCGGGCCAAACCAAGTGCTTGACCCGCCGGTCCGGGTAATAGTGCAATGTAAGGCGTTGAGGACGAAGATTGGACCGAACATTGTTCGAGAATTGGAGGGGGTCACGGCGCGGCATTTTGCGCCGAGCGGAGGCATTGGTGCGGGCGTGCTTGTTAGTCCGCGGGAGGCGACGAAAGGGGTGCGTGACGCGCTAGGGAGGAGTGGGATGCCGCTCGTTTGGATGATGATGGGGCGGGAGGGGAGTGTGAGGCAGGTTTTGTGGAATGGCAGGATGGAGGGATTGGGGCTTGGTGGGTTGGGTGTTGAGGTTCTCTATCCGGCTGATATGGGGGAGGATAGTGATGGGCATGGGCATGGAAAGGGAAAAGCTAGATTAACTTGGGATGGGACGGAGGTGCAGACGATGGATGAGGTTGAAGAGGGGATGAGCCTGTTGGAGGATGAGTGGATGGCGAAGTGGGAGGAGAGAGGGCTGGGAAGCATCTCGGGCGAGGAGCTATTAGATGCCGTGGAGAGGATTTTGCCCGGTACGAGGCCGATTATGATCTCGGAGCAGGAGAGAGATGCGGTGGTTAGGGATTTGTTATCGACCTAACCTGGCTCTGCCAGTGTATATTATTACAAAATGATATGTATGATATCCCTCAGGTAATGTATATATAGTAAAATAATCAATTGGGTATCTGTCTTACACCATAACGCCAAATAAATGTGCTTAGCCCTGCATAGTCGACCAGAAATAGTTGGAATAGAAGAAGCGCGAGAATTTCGGATCGAGGTTGACGACGTGGACATCGCTCTTGCGGCTGTTGCGGATGACAGCTTTGGTGAAGTTGCCCGCCTCGTCGGGTTCAATATCAATGCCCAAGGCGCGGTAGATTTTCAAACGGAGCCTGTGACTGTTAGCAAAGATCATGCCGATTTTATGTGGAAAAAAGAACATACAGAATGGAGTCGTCGGCTTCCCTCTCTCTCCGCGTCGGCTCATCGCCTTCAATACCCTGCGCTTCCAGATCCGCCAGCCGTTCCTTCAGCATCTCCAGCTCGCTCTCGAGCCGTTCGCTCTCAATTTCTAGTTCGGATGCAGCCTTTGCAACGCGGAATTTCTTCGTGTCTAGCTCGACCATGGCAGTTGAGTGTTTACTCGCATCGTGGGCGACGACGGCCTCATCATGTTGGGTGTTTAACGACTGGAGGTGACGCGAGAGTTTTCGCAGGGCAGACTCGGCCTCGCGGATGCGTAGATCGCGAGACTGTTGGAGTGTCGCAAGGGAGTCATTGATGCGGGAGACGGCTTGTTTGTCGGGCGCGATGTTAAAGTTGCCGATTGTGTGATGGATAAGCTGAGACGTCAGTATTCAATTAAATAATATATGTGGAAGTCCTTACTGTAGAGGGGTTCTCGTCGAGCAGCATCGTGACTTCGTTAATAATCGTTTCTGTTGTTTACCACAAAAAGAGATGAAGCTTTCCGATGACATGAGGGGATGTATTGAATTTGGTATTGCCGATACCGTTGGGAGGGCAACCGCCACAACTCCACGTGCACCGCCTCGTCATTTATGAATTATGAAACTGCCTGTTTTCCTGACATCACTCACGATAGATCCTACTTAGACTTTATAAGTCGAAACCGAAAGCTCTAGTCTGGTATTCTGAAAACGATATGACTTCTTCAAATCTTCCTTGTACGTGCTCCGAGCTGCCCCAGAGCGTGTGCTGTTTACTGACGAAATCCAGATGCCGCTGATGCTGAAAGGTCTCTTCTCTCCGCGTTCACAAGCCATGGGCAGTAACTAACTAGAAATAGCCCGCTAAAACCAGCGGAGCTTCAGGTCCTGCGTGCACAGTATGAAAAGGAGGGCGACTACGTCGGTGTTCAAACCAAATTCAATTACGCCTGGGTATGCCCCTCTCTGCAAACTGTGCCTGGATCCTACTGACAAAGCAGGGTCTAATCAAATCCAACTCTCGAACCGAACAGCAAGAAGGTGTCCGTTTACTATCGGAAATCTTCCGTGCTCACCCCGAACGACGTCGCGAATGCCTCTTTTATCTGGCGCTGGGCAACTACAAACTAGGCAACTATGGGGAGGCCCGTCGCTACAACGACCTTCTCATTGACAAGGAGCCGGGAAATCTGCAGGCGGCCAGTCTACGGACATTGATCGATGATAAGGTGTCTCGCGAAGGAATGGTGGGGATCGCTATCGTCGGAGGGCTGGCCCTCGCTGCCGGAGTAGTAGGTGGAGTGCTGTTCCGTGGACAGCGACGATAAGCAAACGGATATACTTAGGTGGCTGAGCTGTATATACATGACGACGTTGACGATGATATCCGTCTCTCTCCCCCTTTCTCTCTCTGCTCTTACGCTTCTCTTTGTGCTTGTGCTTTGTTTTCTTGCGTTGGACCGTGAGTGTTTGTCTGGGCTCTTAGCATGTCATACATACTTTAGGCGTTCTCGGCGGGGGAAGAAATGACGCCGAAATTCGAATATAATCCTAATTTTTATTCACTCTTTTACCATCAAATAATAAACAATTTGTGTCACCCAAACAAAGGGTGAATGGACTGTGCACAATCTTTATGGACTGCGCCACAGCAGCCGAGGCTAACGTCATCCAAGTCGCAGCTGGACGAGTCAGAGCAATCTTATCTGCTGTCTCATCTTCTGTTCACAGCGTCAGTTTGTGAAAGGCTTGGTCTGCCTTGTGTATATTAATCTGCCTTTTGCTTCTTTCAGATCTCTGACACTTCTTTGCGTTGCAATATGATCATGTCCGCTGGTGCCTGCCAGTCTTTCAAATCATGAACAACACCTTTATTGCTTGACTGATTGGTTTCATTCAAGTATCGCATTCGGCCCCTCCTGCCTGGTCTTTCGTCTTGGTTTCTCCTTCGGGTTATATTCTGTCACTCTACCCTCTCTCATCTGACCTCTACTCTGCACTTCAACATCATGGATACCGACGATCGCGTTCAGTGTCACGCCTGCGGTCGAGTATGGCCCCGCCGCTTGCATGACAGCCTGGAGTGCCCGCACTGCGGCTCTGATTTTACTGAAATCGTTTGTATCCCGAATCAAATTCTCAATGTACTACGCTCACTCGCGCAGATTGAAATTCCTCCCGACACGGACCCCGAACCTGAACCCTCACACCCCGACCCCCCAGAGTCCTTCCCTGGCCATCGCTCGCCATCCCCTCCTCCAGTCAATCCTTGGACAGACCACAACCCATGGGTCCGCATGGAACATGGGAGAGACAATGGTATGCATGGATGGGACGGAGGTCCTGGCTATCGCTATACTCAGAGATCGTACCGGTCTCCCGGCGGTAACCTTCAGTTCTCTTTCTCTGCACACAGCATGCCACCTCGCAGAGTACCTGGTGCACAGAGAGGAATGGGTTCTGGCCCCGCGATGGATGGCTTGGACTCGTTCTTCCGCAGTATTTCTGAACTCAACCGGGAAACTGCTGAAATAAACCGAGAACGGGCTGCGCGTGCACATGGGCCTCGCTCGCCATTCGATGATATGTATGGACCGGGCAACCGGACATCCCACGAACATCCGCATCCTGGACTATTCCCCCGTGATGCAGATGGACCCCAGCCCATGGACAGCCCACTGCGGAGTTTGTCGGAGTAAGCTTACCATAAATATTTAAAAGACATTTCTCTTCTAACTGACTACTGTAGCATTCTTCAACTGTTTCAGTCCAACCTCGCGAACACGCAAACTGGCCCCGGTGGGCCCCATGTGCGTGTTGTGACTGGAGGCGGAGCGCCCATAGGGCAGCTCATTTCTACTCTCTTAAGCATGCGCAGTGGCGATGCAGTATACTCCCAGGAAGAATTGGATCGAATCATATCACAATTGGCAGAGCAGAATGGGGACCGCACTGCGGCGCCCCCAGCCTCTCAGGATGCTATCCACGCCCTCCCAAAGAAAGCAGTCACCAAGGATATGCTTGGAGGCGTTGAAAGCACCGAATGTTCGATTTGCATGGACACTGTCAAAGTTGACGACCAGGTCACCGTGCTTCCCTGCACACACTGGTTCCATCCGCAGTGCATCGAGATGTGGCTGGGTCAACATAATACTTGCCCGCATTGTCGGCGAGCAATCGATCCAACGACAGAGGAAGCGACAACAACGGCGCCGTAAGTATGCGCCCAGTATAAGCTCTCATCATGGATTGGTAACTGATGGTCTTTTTTTTTGCTTTTTGCACAGACCCGAGGGTAACTCTGACCAAGCTAGACGCTCAAACTCGTTGTCGGGGTCCAGCACGCATCCTTCATTTGACGAAGAGCGAGGTTCTAGTTCACGGGCAAGCCGTGGTGAGGGATCGGGAAGCTGGGCAGGATGGGTGCGTAGTCGACTTGGCGGGGGAGGTTGATGTTTGGGGTTTGCTTTTTCTTTTTGCTTCTCTTAGTGTTTAATTTCTTTTTTTGAAAGTGTTACCATTAGCTTGAATAGCCGAATAGAACATAGGCCTACGATGTAACGAAAGACAGGAATGGCGATTTGGTATCTGAAACGAACAACGCTGCGAGAATGACATTCAAGTTGATCGCCCGCGTACTCAATGCTTCATTCTTCTCTCCACAACTCCAACTAGCTACCCCGCCATGAAGACTCTCTTTCGCAACGCCGTTATCGCCTCACCAACGGAGGCGTCTTGCCTGGTCGTCGAGGATGATCGTATTGTCTACGTGGGCTCCGAGCAGAATGCTCCTGCGGCTGACCAGCAGAATGCTCCTGCGGCTGACCAGCAGGTTGATCTTGCTGGACGGCGAGTCCTACCGGGTTTCATTGATGGGTAAGTGTATTGTCGCACCTGTATATACGTAAATATTTCTTCACTGTACTAAAGTAAAAAAAAAAAACAGACATATGCACCTACTTCTCTTCGGAGCCTCTCTATCCAAAATCGATCTATCGCAGTGCAAAAACATAGAAGACATCCGGAATACCATCCGCTCAGGCGCCGCTCAACGCCCACACGCACAACGCCTTTTCTGCAGCGGTTGGATGCATTCCATGACCGATGGCCAGGCTCTCTCCAGCATGATCGATGACCTCGACACCAGGCCTATCTTCATTGACTCCAAAGACCTCCACTCCGCCTGGTGCAACTCCGCTGCCCTCGCCGATCTCGGCGTCGACGCTACCACCCCCAACCCAGAGGGTGGAGATATCGCACGCGACAAGGACGGCCGCCCCTCGGGGCTCCTCAGCGAAGCAGGGGCCGTTACGATCGTCTGGCCGCATACCGCGCGCGTGGCCTCGGTGGCCGAGAAACAGGGGTACGTGCGAAACGCCGTGGCCGCGTACAACGCAGCTGGGTACACGGGGATGGTGGAGATGGCCACGGACGAGAATATTTGGGAGACGGTCGTGCAGCTGCGCAAGCAGGAATTCGTACCCATTCGTCTCGCCATGCACTGGATCATCACGCCCGCCGCGACAGAGGCTGAGGTCCTGTCCCAGGTTGACCGGGCGATCGCCCTGCATGCTGAATACAACAAGACGACCTCGCCAAACTTCCGCATCGCCGGCATAAAGGTCATCTGCGATGGTGTGGTGGATGCCTGCACTGCTGCTCTTAGTGAGCCCTACAGTACGGCTGTGGCTTCGCCCGCACCGCTCTGGGGGGCTGGTATCCTAGCTAAGGTCGTGCAGCGGGCCGATGGAGCCGGTCTCCAGTGTGCTCTGCATGCTATCGGTGACGAAGCTGTGCGTCTTGCTATTAATGCGTTAGAGACTGTGAAGCCGGCAGATGCTGTCTCGCGTCGCCACCGTATCGAACACCTCGAGGTTACGGCCCCAGGAGACGCGGAGCGGCTCGCAGCCCTGGGCATAACCGCTAGTATTCAGCCTGTCCATGCTGACCCCACCATCCTGCGCGCCTGGCCTCGTCTCCTCGGGCCAGAACGTGTTCGGCGTGCGTTTGCCTACCGGGAGTTCCATGACAAGGGGGCAAATGTGGCCATTGGGACGGATTCGCCGACGGCGCCGCACCTCCCGTTGCGGAACTTGTATACGGCGACGACGAGACGGTCTGCGCGGGAACCCCAATGTGAGGAAACTGTGAACCCGGGGTTTGCGTTGACCCTTGTGCAGGCTATTCAGGCGGCCACGGCTGGGTCGGCGTATTCTTGCTTCGCGGATGATATCACAGGATCTCTTGAGGTGGGGAAGAAGGCTGATTTTGTGGTAGTTGATATGGATTGGGATGCAGAGAAGTTGTTGGAGGCAAGAGTTTGCGAGACGTACTTCGATGGGAAGCGTGTGTTTTCCTCTGATGCCAAATAGACAAACTATCTATGTATATATATGACCTGTGCCTCACAGGGATGGACCGTTGAGCTTCATTTATAAACTGGCTTTGGGGACCTTGAGGGTATTCAAAAACCCTTCTACCCCTCCCAGAATCTCTTGTAATATACCGGCCAACCACTCAAAGTCATTCCGATCCAGGTAAACTTGCGCACTTAGCCTAGTAAAGAACCACTCCCCATGCGGGAAAATAGGCACGAAAGTGCCCCTATCCACCAACTGCGCATGCATCCAATGCGACAAGCTACTCACATCCTCAGACCGCACATCTATCACTCCCTTTGATGGGCCAGACTTCATTTGGACCGGGGACTGGGACTCAATGATCCTCACCGGCAAGCGCACATTAACCATTGCACATCCCAATCCCCCTCTTTCTCCCTTCACTGCCCGAAGAACATCCGTCCCCAGCGCAGCAGCAACAACATCCCCCGCTTCCCCGGCCAATTTCTCAAGATAGCCATAGATTGCTTCCTCACCGCCGCAGACTTCAGCCCGAAACTTCATTGCAGCGGGGACGCAGGCGTATGCGCTGTCGTCGGTTGTCCCGGTGAACTCGAATAGCGTGACGAAGGCCGACTTTGGATCTCCTGTAGTGGGGAGCACAGATGGGGGGAGCTCTTCATCATCCGCACCCTGCGTACTCGCTGCAGAAGGAGCCGGTGGGACATAGTTCCATGACGTCGGCAGGCTGGTCCGAATCAGGTGCTGGTTCCTTGTAGGAACATAGAGGACCGCGCAAGAGCGAGGGGTATAGAGCCACCTGGACACTCAAGTTAGCAACAGGGATCCCAATGAGAAAAGAAAAAGAAGAAGGAAGAAAGGAGGACATCCATACTTATGACAATTACTCGTAAAAAAGTCCACCCCAAGCTTATCCAAATCAAGCTTGATCATCCCAACGCCATGCGCCCCATCAATAAGGCTCAGAATCCCTAGCTCCTTACAGACACTCGTAACCTCCTCAAACGGGAATCTGATACCTGGGTTTGAAATAATCGTCTCAAAGACAGCGACCCTGGGCACGAGGCCTTCTCTCTTCACATCTTCCACGACATCGCGAAACCTAGCAACAAGCTCGCCCTCTTCAAGCGGGAAGGTGTATTTCACTTTCCGCAGCTGAACGCCCCAGCTTTCCTTAAGTGCGATGAGAGTGCGCTCGACAGCGCCGTAGACGGTGTCGAAGTAGATCACGACATCATTGGGAGTTACAGCGCGGGTGACTGCGAGGTTGTGTAGAACTGTGTTCACCCCGGTAGTCGCATTTTTTACAAGGACGCACTCGGAGACGGGGATGTTGAGAAGCGTCGCGAGGGTTTGACGTGATTTGTCAAGGAGGGGTGGTTGGGTGTAGCGGATGAAGATGTCCGGAGCGGCCTCAAGGGACTTTTGAATGGATTGTTGAGCTTCGAGGATTTGATTCGGGTATGTCCCAAAGGAACCGTGGTTCAGGTTTCGGTAGTTGGGATCGATGAGGAAGTGGTTTTTCATGGGGCCACCAAAGGAGGTTCGCGAAGCCATTGTGGTGGTTGTTCTTGAGATTTGAGAATAATGCAATGCAAGGAGCGGGGAGAAAGTAAAAATTAACTTGAGAATGGAGAAAAGAAAAATGACGCATGGACCTCGGTCTCATATTAAACTACAAGTGGAGATACAAAATGCCAACCATGCTGACTATCATACATCAATGAGTCACGTTCACCGTTTGCCCTTCTTGCGGGGAGCAACCATCTTGAATGCTGCACTGGTCGTGTCCTCCTCTCGGGGTGTGCCAGCAGATCCCTTCTTAGCAACCTCGCTCCATCCTCCGCCATTTGTCTCCGAAAGGGCGCTCGTCGACACCGACTCCACAATGCCCTTATCAGCCAGCTTGCGACGGCGAATAAACTCATCGGCGAATCGTCGGCCATCGAGTGTCTGCGAGTTGGCATACACCGAGTCCGAAATGATTTCCGCCTCTGCGGGGAGAAGCTGTAGCTGCTGGACAAAGTCATCAACTAAATAGAATGTTAGCTTCGTTTTTCAAAAAATCATCAGAGGTCATACCATTGATGTTGCTGTTCAGGCCCTTGCCCAGCGTCAGCTTAGCCCACTTGGTAAACTCCTCCACGGCCTGGCTAGGGTTCGAAGGTGCGCTGACAGGAATAGCCCGGGGTGCGGTAGCCGTCACTGGCTTGGGTCGGACTGGCGATGATGCGACGGGAACAGGACCACTGGTGGAGCGCGGGCCGGTGGGTGCTGCAGGAGGTGCCTTGGCCTTGCCGCTGGCACCAACTGTGGTCCATGCACCAGAGCCGGCATTGACTGGAGACTGAGATGAGGCAGCTGGCGCTTTGCTCGCCAAGTCCGCATATCGCTTTCCAGCAGACGAGGGAGCAGGAGCAGGGGAAGTGGCCACGGTATTCTGAGCTGTCTGGGCAGCAGCAGCAGCAGCCGAACGTTGCTTACGAGCCTCTTCTTCCTTCTGAATCTGGGCTAAGGTTTTCTTTGTCGCGGCAGTTGTAGTTGAGCCCTTGTTATTCCAGACTGAGCCACTCGATGTGGGAGTTGCCGGGGATCCAGAGCTGGCCCAGTTGGCGCTCGATGGGAGACCAGGAGCTTGCTGAGCCTGAGCCTGGCTAAGGCGTTCCTGCTCCGCAAGTAGCTGTGCTCGGCGAGCGGCGGCTGCCAACTCTTCTCTTTGTGCTGCATTGCGTGCTTCGGCTTCTTGGATTTCCTTGAGAGACGGCCCCTTTGGCATTTCGTTCACCTCCTTGGCCCATGGCGCAACGGAAGTGGTGGGTGCTTCAACAGGTGTCTGGGTTTGAGAGCGCGAGTTGGCAGCGAGGGATTCCGCTACATTCTGACGGTTACGCTGGGCAGCTGGAGCAGGTAGGGGCGAAGCCGACGGTGGTGGAGGGAAGGGCTGGGGCATGGCAGAGTCACCCTTAGTAGCCCAAGCAATGTCACTGGCGGCTTGTTGCTTCTTCTGCTCCTGCTCCTCCTGCTCTTGGGCAGCCTTTTGGACCTGCTGAGAAAGGGTAAGGACCGGCTCTTCTTGTCCTAGTGATGCTGAGGTTTCCTCGATAGTTGAACTTTGCTCAAAACCTTCAGCTGATTGAGAAGGACCGGTAGCGGGATGAGTTGGTAAGCCTTCGGCAGTTTGTAAGCCAAATTCACCCTCTTGGGCCCTTAGAGCGTGAAACTGACGAAGCCTTTCCTCGCGGGCCTGCTGGTCAAACAGGCTGTCACCGTGGGTGCTGTCAAATTGTTCTTGTTCCTGCTGCAGCCGTGCGCGATCTTGCAGCATGGTTGCTACCTGCGGACTGGGAAATAAATTATCGGGCTGTCGAGCGGCGAGCGACGTTGGGCTACCGAAGGCAAAAGGGTCGGATCGACTGTTCACGTTCAAACGATCGAGAAGAGTAGGGAGCTGCTCTTGGCTGCTGTTTAAAAAATCCGTCCCGAGTATCTGGGAGCCAACGTTGGGCAGGGGGTTCGGTCTGATAGGACCTGGAGCATCGAACAAACCGGAGCCAGACTGTTGTTGTTGTTGTTGCTGTTGCTGTTGCTGCATCGGGCCCTGGATAGGAGAAGGTTGGAAACCAATTGGCGATGCAATGCTGCCAAAGCTGGGCTGACTGTGAAGGCTGTGAGCACTGGAATGGTGTTGAAGTTGAGGTGGCTGAATTCCAGGAACTCCAGGCTGGTAGTGGATTTGCTTCATTATAGCTTGTTGCTGAGCAAGATGCTCCTTCTGCCGCGCCATGAGATACTGTTCCTCTTGCTTACGACGCTCCAAAGCATTCTGCTGCTCAGCCGTTAGGGTGGTGCCGAAGCTTGGGAAACTTCCAGGGAATGGAGGTTGGGCGGAGCCAGTAGGAGCAGGTCCTCCCCATGTAGCTGAGTTCGGCTCGGGGCCATGGGGAACTCCAATCTGTGGAACGAGGAATGGCTCTCGCGAGTTGCCAATGCGTCGCACCAGCTGAGCTAGTGGCTCGAACTCTGGATCCTCTAGCTTCCTGATCTGCAGGTCCGGACTGAAGAAACCAGCCTTGAACCAATCGTGCATTTCCAATCCTGTCCACGGGCCCTGTATGTTTCCTTGCGGATCCCGGTAGATCCAGCGCATTCTGTCCGGCATCACCATGGTCCGCTGTTGAGCTGTGGGAACCGAGCCCGCAGTGCTTCCAGCTTGGCTTGTCTGTTGCCCGTCCTGAACGATGGAAGTCGGAATGGAGCCTACAGCGGAAACTGGCGTATGCGAAGTGGAAGTGGTCGCAGGAACCGGCTGACCAGAATTGTCTGCTTGTAAATCTGATGGGGCGTTAGAACTGTTTGTAAATTATATGATAAACGAAACTCACCTTGCTGCGTCTCCTCAAGACTGCCCAAATCTTGTCTTTGCTGATCGCCTTGGATTTGTTCCTGCATCGCTTGCGGGAAGAGCGAGCCCAATTTGCTTGAACGACCGATGCTTCCAGTGCCCGAGATACCAGCGTGAGGACTAAAAAGTCCGCCTCCTCCCAAGGTCGATAGACTCGGAGACTGGAGGTCAGCCATTGAGCCAAAAATAGGGTCGCCAAAGCCCCCAGAAAAGGCAGACCTCTCCTTGGTCGGAGTGCCAACGGCTCCGCTAGACGGCCATCCAGAGCCACCAAGGGAGGGGAGTCCCCCAAGGCTACCCAGATTGCTGAAACTCCGATTTCCTGCGACACTGGAGGTTTGGCTGCGGTCGAGAGACGGAAGATCCATTCCAGACCCCACACGACGGACGGAGCCAAAGGCGCTCGAGTCTCGCAGACCACTAAGTCCGGGATGGCTAGTGGTTTGAATGTCAGAACCGTCGGTGTCCACATCATCCGTTTCCCCCCTCTCCCCATGGTGTGGGCTTTGGTATGGGTTTGTGTTCGTGGGGCTGGTAGGTTCACGCCCGTGGAGGTGAGGTGTCGGGTTGCGCGAGTTCTCGTGGCTCTGCATTAATTCACGGAACCCAGGGATGCTAGAGGTCATTCCAAAGGCGGAGAATCCAAGCTGGTCTGCTGCCTGCGAAGGAGTACTAACGTCCTGAGAGCCTCCCAGAGCAGCGCTTCCACTACGAGGCTCGTCCGAAAACGGGTTTGTTTCGCTTCGGCCAGCGCGAGTCTTGAACTGCTCAACCCAAGGCGATTGAGATCGCTTTTCAGCTTCACTCTCACCGAGGCGTTCCAGGTTACTCAATGACGGTTTCTCACTAATGGAAGAAACGTCCTCGAAGCTATCCTTTGAGAACAGTCCCTTCAAGCGGCTTTCCCCACGCAAACTACCAAATCCAGGTTTCTTCTCTGTTGTTGGGGTTTGTGCAGCGCTGGATGAGCTCATATTAAACGCCCCAAACGCACCCATGGGCGAGAAATTGGCGTTCTGAGAGGCAGACGGCCAGGGAGAGGTTGAGCCAGGCATTGCCACAGGGTTCGTAGAGCTACGCTTCAAAGAACCAAAGGGCGAAGAAGCCTCCACCGTCTCTCGGCCTTGAGCTTCTTTTTCCTTCTCCTCCCACTTAGAAACAGATGTAGTGTCTCGAAAATCGGTTTTGCGACGCAAGAGCGACGGAGGCGGCGTTGAAGTATTAGGTTCGTCACGGAAAAAGCGAGAGCCGCCAGTCGTGGGCGACATGGGGTTCGCAACTGATTCGCCTGTTTCCCGGCGTCTGGGACCCGGCCTTGCTGAACTGGGGGACGAGGTGTTGTAGGGGTTGTTCGCGTTTCCTTGCGAGTAGGATACCGAAGTTCTGCGTCCTGGACCACCGGTAGCTACATTTTCCTTGGAAGCGTTGGTGGGCGGCGGCTTCAGTGGGGAATTGACCGAGACGGCAAATATCTATAGTAGTTAGCCCGGATCTTCGGGAAAAAGCAATATAAGCGGCAGATGAGGCCTCAAATAGGGTAGCAAACCTCTTTCTCATCATCAGTCATATCCACAAACCCCAGAGGCTCAACTTCTCCTCGATGATCCCAACACACCTCAGGTCCAGTTGGATTATCCTTGTGGTCATCCCGCTTCCCCCAAACCCCATTCATCGACGCATTCTCAATGTGAGGGTTCCATTCGGCGACAAAATAATCCGCAACATTTTTAGTCAAGATCCCAGTATCCCGTTGAGCCTTATACAGGTCGAGAAGCTGTTCCTTTGAATAACGGGTGTCGCTAGACGGCCCGTTGCGTGACACGCTCGAAAGAGTGGAAGACATGTGCGTAGGATAGGCACCACCGGTCGGAGTCGTGGCCGAGAGCGGTTCTCGAGTGTGAGAAGGATTTGTGGCAACTGATGGGCGACGGAAGGTTTGTGTTGCTCCGTTCATACGAGTACGTGACCTAATTCGAAAAAAAAAAAGGTAATTAGCAGGCAAGAAAAGACGAGAACAAGATAGATAGATAGATTGCTGATTGCAGCCACGGAGAGAGAACGAGAAAACAATGCTGGGTCGCATACCATTCTCCACCGGCGGTTGAATCACCTCTCCTACTCGAGGCATCTTGGGTGTTGCCAGCGGCGGCCGAAGCGAAACTCGAAGGGAGTGGCGTCGGCATTATGTCGTAGTTGGTTTGCTAAAGAACGATGGATGAAGATCGAAAGTTGATAAGAATGAGGAAGAAAGATGCAAATGTCGAGAGTTGGAAGCTATATTAAAGTTAGAACTAACTGCCACGGAGCAATGTGCGGTATTAGGACGAATCGTTCGACGGACGTGGAAGAGGGAAAGGGCACAAAATCCGCGGCTGGACGAGGGCGGAAGAAGTGGGCAGGACGGGGGCAAGCAGCGAGGCGAGGATATCACATACGTGCTCTGGCAGAAATTTTGAGGGCAGATTGCGGGAGGGGTGAGGTTGAAGTCGAGACGAAAGAAGAACGCTAGACGATCCAAGTCGAGAAGAAGATCTGGAGAGGCTCGAAGTTCCTGAGAAAAATGAAGAGGCGGCGGCGAATTAGCTGGGGTCGTGGCATTAGTGTCGGAGGTACCGTCGACGTCACGGCTGTATCTTATTCTGCTCGACACTTTGGCTACACAGCCAACCCTCAAATTTTATGAAATTTATTCTGCCACAGAACACACACAAACCATTTCTTCGGTAAAGCTACCTGGAACACCAATCATCACGACACCTTCTCATGAGAATACCGAGGAGTTTTTCAGCTTGATTTTTATCATGGGCTCTTGTTATTTAGCACCAGAAGCTATAAAGCCCAGCACCAAGACTTTGAAGTGAAGTTACATTGGAGCTTCGAGAATCCTGGGAAATGGTGCGTGTTTGTTATCCCCCGCGAGACTTAAATGCCGGTAATGCCACGCCTGAAGACCACTGGTGCTTCAGACACAAACGCCCTCAAGTTCGTGCACTTCCTCGGTCGACGTGTCGCTTTTCCAGCGGTATGTTTTAACAGCTTGAGCAAAAAAATAAAATAAATGTAAAAATAAATGTTTCTACCGTTAAAAGAAGACGAAGGGGAGGTGCATCCAACCAAGTGATTGTTTGCTTTCCGCAAAGCACTAATCCTGAGATAAAACCGCTCCTCCACTAATGCCAGGTTGATATCTAAAATCACAACTTGCTTGCGGGGTGACGAATTGGGTTTGGTATACTCGCGAGTATTACGAACAAAATTACATTGATCTCAGTATCATTCAGGTCGATTTCCCTCCGATCTCTGAGTCAAACGCAAACAGACTCTCGCTGATGGGGTTAATGATACACAGCATATGTACCATTCGCCCCCCCCCCCGCCATATCCCAGTGCAATTGAAGGGCAATCTTCTAGGTTCAACCTTCAAACAGACTTTAATCATATCCCAGTCCTGTTCAGGGGTCAGTGACCAAGGATCTGCGAGAAACCCCCAGAATGCGGTTGGCACGCGACCTCCGCAATCCAACCCCAGCCCCTCGGTGCACTTCTACACTGGCGGGCTCACAGCCACCTGGGCATTTTCTGGACGCGCCTTGGAACGCCATTTGCTGCACAGATTCAAAACCGGACGCGTCAACGGCGTCTGGGGTTTTCGCCCTGCCGGTATTCTGCGGTCAGCGTTGCGTTGCAGAAAATCAATGGACCATAGCATCTACAGGGCTTTGAAGTTCAACTTGCAGCAAGGATCATCTTGCCATCCCTTACGGGAAAACGCATGCAGCACTCAAGGTCTAGGTCAATTCTTTTCGAACAGCAACGGGGTTATCATGCCTCCCAGGCTCAATCAACGTATATGGGATCATTTACACAACATACCGCTGATACCTGGCCATTTCTGAACAGAGTTTGGGCGGGAGACTTCGGTTCTTATCCTTGGTCCCTTTCTTTTCCAAATACTCGCTCTGTCGGGCACATTTGCTTCATGCTTTAGGCACGTATCAGAAAGCCTTTCCTTGTTGTCGCACAGAATTAGTACCGAAGATTGTAGATGTTGCCCTTCTTTGTTTGTTGTATGTAGTACGGACTTGGGGACATGGGGACATGGGATGCGGGCAAGGATACAGCATTTCGATAGATCCAACCCAGACGGAATAAATACTTGATGAGGTCGAAAGACGCAGTCAAACCAACAAAAAACTCGATCAATTTCATACAGTGTCCCCCTGGTCGAGCGGGCTAGCAAATTCCTGCTCCCCTCCCTTCCAGTCCTCCCTCTCACCAACAACTATGCCCTTTCTTTTCTGCTCTGCGAATGTGCAGACGGGCAGGAACATTCCATACTCCTGGTACTGGAGCGGCAAACCTATTCGTGAAGGTTATAAGCGTGGAGAATACATCCGTGAAGTGCGCACCGACGTCTGCGGCCCTGCACCACCCAGCTACTACTCTGACTATCGGTATAGCTATCGCGAACGCAAGCACCACTATCAGCACGTATACAATAGCTGTGAGCCGCCGAGATACCAAGGTCCGCCAACGCGCTGTTACCATCCACCGGTGGGTTTGGGATGGTGTCAACAAGAGAGTTATTATTATGAGTCTCGGCCTTGCTGCTCGGGTTTCTGATATGGGTCGTTAAATTTTTGTATTAGTTTTCCCACAACGTATGCATGATGCGCCGATACGTGTGTCCTGATGCTATGGTGGTGTCATGTATATTTTGGCGAGTGGTGAAATTGATAGTTGATCGGTCCGAGGCAGTTCTGTCGCAACTCACAACACCTCAATTGTACAAAGCGTATCGGGTAGGGCGAAATAATTGCTTTATGATTTCGGTTGCACGAGTAAATAATGACTTGCGATACTGTTCATGTCGCTTGTTGTCTCTAGTTTGCCGTCTTCAACCTCGTGATACCGTATGTGTCGAGGCTCCGGACAGCCTCGGCTATCGATAACGCTCATCCATCCCCGCACGTCGTCCTTTTTTGATGATGTGATACAATTTCAACCAAATAACTACTTATTTCTTCGACAATTCGAAGCTGACATCTTCATCTTCGTTGTGTCGAATATCTGCGGGTATAGGAAATCATCAAATCTTCTACTCTCGCCATGTCGAAAGCAATCTTTCTCGGCAAAGCTGAAGGCAAGCCAGGGCAGGTCTACTATCCGCTCTCCCTGCAGACCTTACCCCAACCCTCCCCGCAGGGCACCGAGCTGTTGGTGAAATTGTCCGCAGCAGCCCTCAATCATCGCGATGTATTTTTGCGGCAGCACCTCTACCCGGGTCTAACATTTGACGTGCCCATGGGCGCAGATGGAGTTGGAACTGTCGTGGGCGCAGGCTCCGGTGTGACAAACCCAGGGCGATGGCAAGGAAGGCGAGTCATTCTGAATCCCGGAATCGGCTGGAAGGATTCTGTTGAGGGCCCTGAGGATCCAGCAGGCTATAAAATTATGGGAGGAACGAAGCTTTACAATAAAGGGACATTGCAGGACTATATCACGATTGAAGAGTCCGAGGTTGAAGAAGCCCCTGAGCACCTATCAGATGCTGAAGCAGCCGCTTTGCCTCTTGCAGGCTTGACAGGATGGAGAGCTCTAGTCGTCAAAGCGGGGGAACACAACACTGGCGAGGGCTCTGTGGTTTTAATCACAGGTATCGGCGGAGGTGTCGCGCTGTTTGCCCTGCTCTTTGCTGTTGCGCGAGGTGCAGATGTATATGTGACAAGCTCAAGTGAGGACAAAATTCGAAAATCCATCGAACTGGGTGCGAAGGGAGGTGTGAATTACAAGGAGAGTGGGTGGGAAAAGAAGTTGCTAGGCTTACTCCCCAAGGGAAAGAAGAACTTCGATGCAGTCATTGATGGAGCGGGTGGCGACTCCGTCGAGAAGTCGGTGCGATTGCTCAAGGTATGATCTAAGCAGAATCCCAATGTGGCCTGGCCCCATGATCTTTGTGAAGCTAACTCTTCGTAGGCTGGTGGTGTCCTCTCCATCTATGGAATGACAGTCTCCCCCAAAATGCCATTTGTGATGCCGGCGGTTCTGAAGAACATCGACGTCCGCGGTTCTACAATGGGATCCCGGAAAGAGTTCAAGGATATGGTCAACTTTGTCAGCACGCACAAAGTCCACCCTATTGTATCACGCGTTATTCAGACTGAGCTAAGCGATGTTGCGGCCCTCGATGGACTGTTCCAGGACATGAAGGATAGCAAGCAGTTCGGAAAACTGGTTATAGAGTTTGGAAAGACTTCGGGAAGTAAGCTCTAGACAAGGAGGCCTAGTTGAAAATATATTCGTGGTCTGTATATGCGCAGCGAAACACGTAAGATTTGGTTGTTTAATACCGGGAGGTTGCAAATGGAAATTGAATGACTTGCTCTTTCCCAGGCCTGACCACCATGGGCGACTCGCTCTTTCCTTACCAGCGTAGGCTTCCAATATCACCGCGACAAACCAGCTGAGGGCTCTACCAGACCCAAGAATTCATCATTCTTTAGCAGCCAAGGTAGTTATTCCCTTATTTTATCGAAGTCCACTCATTGCTTCGTTGTCGCGGCCACAGCGTTCCCGTCGCCTTTTGGCTCGTCACCATGGGTACCGACATTGTGCAGAGGTATGGTCCCGGAATGTCCTTCTATCGCTCGCAGATTAAGCCGAGTCGACCAAAGATAAGACTAGAAGATGCTGCCCTCAAGGTTTGTGAATCTTGAATGGACATATGGTCGCGGGGCCAAGTTGCATGCTGGCTGAACAAAGTTCGCAGGGCAAGCTGACGTGGTTTCCTATCAGGAGTATTGTGCGGCTTTGAGAGAATTAACGATCACGAATAAACTGCTCGAAAAAAAGGTGAAGCAACTTTGCTCAGAGAGTGTTCAACTCAACCTTGATGTAGCGATTGCCAAGCAGTACATGAGTACTTTCCACGGGGAACTTCTTGTGACATGGCAGGCAGACACCCTCGCCCGACTAATTGAAGTTATCTACGAGAGACACGGTTGGAGAATGCCTGGGGAAATCCTCGTCGGTGACCACGATAACCTGGATCGAGATACGCTTTCGAAGGTATATGTGATGGCAGCAAAGAAAATCAAGAAGGAGACTGTCACAAAAAAAGCAGTTGGCCTCTCAGAGCCGTACTATCTTGCTCTGCAGCGGTTCGAGAAGGTAGGCCTCTTACACCAAAGTCAAACCCTTTTACCGACCCACACTCTAATAATGTGAGAAGGTTGTGCATCTGCGTAGCACGGGTTCCTTTCGGACAGAATCCAATTTTGCCCGGTGGCTGATGTCGGAAAAGTCAAACCGACCAGGGATGTACCGTTTCTGGGCGAAGCTGTTTCCTGTGTGCTATAGTCGGACCATCCAGGAGAGCTCTGGCATGCTCTGAAGCAGACAGTCACATTCAGGGATATGTACGCGCACGGGAGAGCGTGGGGAATCCGTGAGAGTCTCTATTTGGAGGCGATGATAACGAGTGAGACATTGCAGGAACAGACGAATGGTTTCGTGGGATACTCTCCACGGCGGTGTCTCGGGCAAATGTGCGGTCACCGGACTATTCCTAACAGAGAATTGGCGGTCACTGATTTCATGTTTTGCTCGTTCAGTCTGCTGTATGAGGGATGATCTGGTGGTGATGCTGTATCTTGACTGGCCAAGTTTCTCTTATTTTTGGTGCGCCGGCAACTTTCACTTGACTGAGCAACAACTTGGCTTGGCCCTATCATGAAGAGTTGAATGGAGCTTGTAACGAGCCAAACTTACGTCACCCTCTTAGGGGGCTCGTTCTTTAAGGGTCAAAGTTTTTGTTGGGATGGTGCTGTGAGTTGTCCCCAATAGAAATGTATATACAATTATTAGGTAGGCCTGCGGAGTACGCGAAGCACACTGACCACAAATCAATGAACTTATCTGTGCTCACTGAGGATTATTCCTATGTACCGAGCCGACAGAGATTGTTGACAGCAAAAGCCCACCCGTTAATCGATGGGAAGGTCATCCGGTAGCTGGGTAGACAGTGAAGATACAGATATCGTCATCCACTTTCTCCCGAGGCCTTACGCGCCAACCATGAAAACCCGCCGACACCAAGACAAACAATAAGTGCACTATCTCGATTAAAATTGCATTTCTCTAATAATTCTTCCTTGTTTACATCTCACGGCGTCGCCGAATGTGGGGAGAGCAAAAAAGTCCCGGGCTTGCAGCTGGTACTCATCAAAGTTGCCTCTAATAGTATATAACTCCACCCCATACTAGGCATATAAACCGTTGAGCCGGAATCTCCATCATTCAGCTCTTCCCCAAAACGCCACACTTGCTTTACCTGATTGATCCCAATAATACCATGATCGCCAGTAGAAGCTCAGTCCGGCAAGAGAACCCGTGCCGGGGCGTCTTCCGCTCGCTACAATCGACAACTAACCTAAACTGAGTAAACTTGACGTCCCTGTTGTGGCTCCTGTGGGAGGCCTTATGCCCTGTGCTTTGTTGACACTTCGGCAATGACGCGATTATCATAGTCTTATTCCATAGTCCCAGCTACTAGTATTAGCCCCAAGAGGCCCTGCAGCTGAAGTGGCCCTTGGGGAACCAGTAGATACACTAAGTAGATGCCCACACGCACGTTTCAGGTAGCTAATTAACCGAATCCGGGCAGTATTGGGAGCGCTGCAAGAATGATACCTACGAGTTGCCTGATTGATTACATACTGGAAATTGGGAGAGGATGAAACTGGACAAAGAAAGGGTCCCAAAAAAAAAAATCCCGCCATCATGAATATAGGTGATGAAATAATAGTAATATCCTAACCTGCTTAACCTATGGATCGCAGTTGTGGTAAGTGGGCATTATTGGACACGGGAACTGAGTGCCACCAATTTGAGAATTTCTTTCAGGTTACCTAAAGTTCAATAATATTATGGATTTTTGTTTTTCTTTTTTCGTCTTTCCATTCCTTTCCTTTTTTTTTGCTCCGGGATTCTATGCCTTCTCGGACACTACTTTACATTCTAGAGGTAGATGAGAATTCGCAGACCGAAGCTGAAGAGAGTCAGATCAGATAAAACAGTGTGGACTGGGAAGTTTAGCCTTCCTACTATAAATAACTTGCCACAAAGCATTGGATGATAATAGAGTATCACCAGGAACACCAGTTCTTACATCTGAGAAGTGTTTTACCAACGCCCCTGTATGGAGCAAGTTATTCTTGGACGTTGGAATCTTACGCGGGAAAAGGGTGCAGTAATGAGATTTCGAGATCGTTGGATCACACTCAGCTGAAGGCCTCGCTTCCCGTCTCTTTCAACAGGAGTCTAGGGTGAACCAAGGAACCTGAGTTCCGTGTTTCACACGCCTGGTGAGGCAAATGGTGTTTCGCGAACCCGATCTGAGTCTATTAAGGTTTCGACTAGGGTGTGGGAGCCTGATCATCATCACATCAATTGAGAGGCCCCGAGGAAAAAAAAGAAAGAGTCTTCAGGTCTATGGAAGACGTGGTAAACTAACTCCGGTTGACGGAATCCGGCGTTTCCACTGTATAGATTATAGAGAGCTGTAGGCGACTTAAACCAGCAAACTTGGACTCGAGATGCAGGGTGCAAAGTAGCGCCACACTACCTTTGCATGCTGCAACTGATCATCAAGGCGGGGGGGTGGTTTGAAGGTACGTAGACTACTGGTACTTAGTATTCCCTGCACGGGTACAATAATGGCCGCGGAGCGTGGACAGCGTTAGTACGTCCTGGCGTGCTGCGTTCGTACGCACGGAGGATCAATGGCTGAACTTCGGAAATCTGATCGACAAGGAGAGATCATCATACCAGGGACTCTCACTCAAGGGAGTCAAAACATGCCGATCCGATTGATCCTCGGAACTGCAGAAGGAATTGGCATTTCCCAGGTGCGAGCCTCGAGGTTGGGTTGTCCGACTAGTTGCGTTGCGGGTAGGGCGGCCTCGCATCAGACAACAAACGGCGATCAATGGGGGATGATGCCGCGACGCGGCGTCATGGTTCAGCTCTCGTGGAAAGCATGTTTGTTAGTGTAGTTCATTGCGTGCCTTACATCTCTTCCCCTGCATGATGTGAGGGATAGAGGATGCGTTGGAGATGGGCAGTGCTGTGCTCTGGTGTGATTATAATGCAAGGTGCAACGTGCAGCTCTTCCTTGAATGTCGATCAAGCCAAGAAAAAAACCGGGCCACTGTTTCGACGCTGAATTCTAGATGATAACTGGCTGGTCTGGCGGGCCACGGGGACGCTTATTTTGGAGCTTGCGAGCCTGCCTTCCTGCCAGGAAGCGTTGTCAGCTGCAAGATTGTGGATGGTGAGAGGCTGAGCAAGGGATCGTCCTTGACCTTTCAAAGAACGGTGCTTGCTCTTTGCTTGGAGATTATCGAGGTTACATGGCTGCGGCTGACGGAGGGTTATGTTTGTTGAAGATCCTGAGGCAGTGATGTGTAACCTTAAGGTAACCTCACTGACTCGCCCTCAGGGCCGTTGGGTTCCTCTCTTGGCCATACTTTTTGCTCCAAGTTCATCCATGTTGGGATAGTCGACTATCATTTGGAGGAGGATGTGTGAGCCAGTGATGATGTTATTTTTAGTTTCCTACATGTCCCGTGTGGATTAGTTTGCTCCGCAGCGTATTTGCTGCTCAGTCGGTCTGCACACGGGAGAATTGTTTTGGAGTTTCGGCCTCTCTAACTCGAAGCATCGTCGACGTTGAGAAACACACTGAGTCTCAATTATCCGATTTCTCGGTGGGGTTGCTCTCCGAACTTCCGAGTCCCGGGTGACCATCAAAGATTGACCAGTGCTGAAGATCAGCGAAACCCACTAACTTTTTTCGCGCGGCTTCGTGCCGTGCTCCGCATGTATTTTTAAGGAATGATCTCCGAGTTGGCTGTGGCGGTGCGTTGAAGGTGAATTGGATAGGGAAGCAGGGCCGAGGATTCGCCGACATGGGAGTCTCCAAGTCAGGGCTCTGACTAGTACGTAATTCTGTGCTTGTGGCTTTGCTTAATCTTGCCATTCGGGAGTCTCGTGTATCGTTTTGGTTGTGGGAAGAGTTACGGAGCAGTCAAATTACCAGAGATAAACTTGATACACCTACCTTGGCGGCAGGGTCTCCAACAGTAAACACCGAGTCTGTACGGAGACGGAGTTCTTCCCTTGGAATGTTTGGCCGAGGTTAACCGTCTGTACGCACACCGTATTCCGTATTTAAACGATGGGAAGAGAATTGAATCCTTCTGCCTGTTAGAAGCGCCTCCCCCTCACTTATCGCTGGCGCTTGACGGCCGACGCTCGTTCGTCCCCTGATTTTCGTGTGATGCCATCGGTCTGCCAGCCGATTCGGGGTAAACGAGGCCAAGTCGTTCCAAACTCCCAGTCCATCATGAGCGATGCGGAAGTGCGGATCAAGTTCGGCCCACTCTGTGATAACTTTATGCAAGTGTTGTTGACAGGTTCTTTGGTCATCATCTTCCGCCTTTTTTTGAGCCACGGAACGAAACGGTTCCTCTTTGTCTGTGGCTTGCCTTCTGATCACCGGTACTCTTTTTCCGATCATAAAGCCGAAACATGCTCGAATCACGAGGAACGAGGTGGGCGAAGCTCGTATTCATTATGGGTTAGGTGTAGATGTCATCATAGGATAGACTGCCAGCCTCCAGGTATGATGAAGACAAAAGGCTCAGAGGAGATCCTCACTTCCTCATTCATCGGAGCTAGCACTAATTCTTACTGGACTGGCAACATGGCCCATCCAAATTTTTAACCTTCTTTCACGAAAGTTTTCCCACTCCGTACCCGAAGATGATGAGATTATTATTCCTTCGAGAGCGATGGAGATTATGTCGTCACTTCCTCATTGCTGAGCCCTTCGTTTATTTGGCCTGGCTCCAACGGACACGGGGAACAATGTTCCACTGTATCCGTACCACAGGGCGACTTCCTCGTATTTGTCTTCTTGAGCTTTGCAGCTCCTAAAAACAGATGACAGCTGATTCCACAACCTTTGTCTCATGGTGACAACATTTTGGTAATATTCATCGATCATTTGATGTGGCGGCCTCTTCGATGGATTCCGAATTCACCATGGGCCGTAATTTCAAAGGTGCGGTTCTGCGATGCTTGCAGGCTCATCTCTCCAATGTTAATTAACAATTGCATTATTGACTACGGTGGGGATGAACGACTGGGACACTTCTGCCCTTGGGTGAAGATCGAACAACGTGACGGACCCTTGGGTGGATGCAGAACATTGCAAAACAATGGACATTTGGTCAGCAGACGCAGTTTAGCAATTCAGCCGATTTCTTCTTGAAGCCTGTCAGTCCACCAGCTATACGGTAACAATGCAGCGTGACTTCGGTAACGGTACTACCATACCTCAGGTACCACCTTGACCGGGGTCACTCAAGAAGGATCGTTTGTGCATCCCATCGTGCCATTATCTAGGCGAATAAAAGCACCCAAGAACCAGACGGCGGATTCGAGGGATTACTGAGTGCACCAGTCATTGGTGTGCCAGTGGATGGTCCCCACATTTACTATTTTGTCTCCAATAAGATCGACTCGTCCTTGCATCGCGTGGGAGCCAATGCAAGGTTTGCTATGTTTAGCATCTTAGATCCTCCGCTAAGCGGCCGCCGTCTCGATCTGGTGTGAGAGTCCCTTGGGTGCTTTCGTCGGAAAACTCGGGAGGGCGAGGTGAGGAAACGACTTCCATTATGATTGGTAAGACAGGCTTGCTTTTTTTTTACTGGAGAGACTTGGGGTCTAACCACATCCATCCGCAATTCGCGCTGTCCTTAGAGGTTCACAGAGGTCCGCCAGAGTTGGATGGTTGGTGAATGAGAACGGCGGGGGCCAACCAGCCAACATCTCAACAGGGCTTTTTGATGGTATTGGTGCAGGTCACCGCCACAGCGTGGGTGAACAGGGATTCGACATCCAAGCGATTCGGACGGTGCTCCACGGGCAACAGAATTATTGTCTTAACTGGCTGGTGGATTCACAAGCTCGTGTTTGGTTGTCACAGCTCAGCCCAAAGCTTTTCAGTTCAAAATATTCGGCAGAGGACTGCATCCCTGAAGCCGGGCAGGGCTTTGCGGAATCGCGGTTGGCTGTTCAAAATGTATCCGGTGGGGTGTTTTCTTTTGGATTCGGAGCTTGGAAGTTAGAACGATTATTGAAGTCTCCTCGGAGACTGGGGGTCCTTCGGAGACTGGGGGGGGACCCTCGAAGTTTCGCAGAAGTTCGAGTGCTAACCCAAATTGTCAGCTGGAGCCCCCTCGGTACCTAGGGATTGCTCCGCCGGGATCGCTGGCCTCCACTAGCACCACGCGAGGGGAAGAATATGGAACGGACGGGGGTGAACCTGGTTTTATCGTCCCTGAGATGGACCGGAGAGAGCCTGAACAGGAAAGAAGCCGTAGCTCAACTTTGGTCAAGAAACTGGATGGGGGACGTTTCAGGCTTGCACCTGGCGATGCGAAGGAATTTCCCCAAAGGGAAAGGGGGCAGAACGGGGTGGGGGGAACTAAGAATAAAATTCTACGATCGGGTCAGTTTCCAGTGTCCCGAGGTCCTCTCAAGCCCTGACTGCTGGTGCAGGCTGGGGCCATGAAGGCATTTCCAGTATCCCACAGAGAATAATTCCGCAGGTGACTCTAGATGGAGAGCAACTTGGCTTGACGACTCAAAGCTCATCCTCATTTGGCTTCTTTGGGCATCTCCCAGAACCCTGGGAGCGGCGCTCTCCCGAGTCGGTGACCTAGTACTAGGGTGCTACCGGTATTCCAGTAGAATCCCCGACCGTGACCCGCGGGGCCCCCCGTCGTCCATGATATCATCCCGCGACGAAGTGGACTCGAAGGGAAAAGGAGGAAAGAAGAGACCGGTCGAAAGAGAATGGATGGGAGGGAGGGAGTTGAAAGTGAAACTCGAAGAGCTTTTTTTTAGGAGCTCGTCTACCTGTACTCTTCTGGGGAAACTTAGTACTGACAGGGGCCCTCGAAGGAGTTAGGCTGGACTTACAAGCTGTTTCCACCGATACCTCATAAATACGGGGTAGACTAAATATTAACACCGCAACCTCGAGGATGACAGCACAGATCCAGTGAGCTGGGAGAATCCACGGACCCAGGGTCGCAGTGTCGCGGCCCAAAGAAGCATGCGTTTCCAGCTGCCGGCTCTGATATGGCCATGTTAATAATAGTTATCTCGCCTTCCGCGTTTCTGAGTGGTTTATTTCTGTTTCTTCAGAGGGCCCACCGTGGTAGGGCGGCGTGGGCCGCCTAAACAAGTGTTTAGTAACTTAAGTTGTTCGCTGTGAAGTGTGAACTGCCAGATATTCACGCCTAGTCTCTTCGCGGCTTAGCCCGAGAAATCAGTCCCCGTCTAAGAATAAACCTGGCGATTTATAGGCAATGCTCATATTATCCCGACTTGGTCAAACGCCCATCCACCCTCCACTCGTGACCTCACCACCGTTTATGGATCCCGGGTGGGAAGAGGATGAGAAAGAGAAAAGAAAAAAAAGGGAAAAAATAAAAACAAATAAAAATAAAAAAGATTGAGGACTCAACCTCGGAACTCGTGATTTCGTTTCGTGGGAACAGTGTTGCTGCTCTGCCATGGTTGAGGACAACTGCCTGTCATTTGCTCAGATCAGAATAGCCGCAAATAAATAAGAATTATCGAAATTAGCACTATAATAACAAGCAAGAATAAATATAAAATACCCTATCTGATGCATATGTCGAGTCCGTGTATTATAGTACGCCCGTTAATCCCTCGAGTCACGGCCTCACATCTTCGAGTCCCCGCCACCCTCCGGCCAGTGCTGCTTCTCTGACCACGCTTAGTGCGAAAAAAGGATTCATAATTATATCCTCTCTCGTCCTCCGTCGCCTTGTCTGTTCTTTTTCCTTTTCCTTTTTTATCCATCAGCCTTCTGAGGTACCTCACTCGCTTTGGTCACCTTAAATCTTTCTACTTCTCCATCTCGACCCTTCACCTCTCACATTTCCTCCGTCACCCCTCCCATAACTCACCTGTTATGGCATCATAAGAACACGCCCAATATCCTCGTTGTCTTTTTTTATTCATTCGCTTACATTCGCTCGCTATCACACTCGCTTGGTTTGGCATCGAAGTAATCTTACACTCGCTACGTTGGTGTTGATCTAAGAAGACGTCCGATAAATCAACATTAGGCCTTGAGAAACAACTTGGAACCTGTCTCACAAGGACTACTGGACAAAGATTACACCTCAATACTCTAATATCTAATTACCCATATCAACGCGCTCGCTCGTCGTTGGACCACTCGCTATTGTTTGTGATCACGGCGTACCCGTGACGCTCTCCCCACGCTTTCTCGACCACTGCTTCTGCACCTGTCGAGGACCAAGCAGACAATCCACTTTCGTCTCGAGGGCCCCCTGCCTCGTACAAGAAACATCTGTACTGACCGACAGCCGGTATCTTTTGTTTGGTGCGGACCACTCAGAGCTCTGCGTTTGTTTTCGTCTCCAGACTCGCCCCGGTTCTATAGCAACACCGTTTGTTCCGTCGACGGTGCAACTGAAACAATCGCCCAAATCACGCTTCTCATTTCCACAACCGCCGTCGATTTGCTATCAGCTCACCCATTAAGATTTTGACTGGCTCAGTTTTCCTAGGAAGAGTGGAGCTCGCCCTGGTCTCTCTTCCAGTACTGTATCCGTTTTCGTGGAGCCTTGTCTCGGTTGAGAACACCGTGAAACACAGAATATAGCAAAAGATCTCAAGCCTGAGCCCTTTTGGTTTGTTAAGGTTGGTGAGCCAAGTCCCCTTCAGGTCGCCACTGGCCGTGGTGCCTTGCATTTACACTTCCTCGTCCCTCCTTTCATTTTACCCTCCTTGCTTCGTCCAGGTCGTGCCTTGAAAGAAAGGGACCTCGAGCAAGATTAGGGCCGACAATGATTTTCAAGCAATTTCATTTCCCCCTGTGATGCTGCTCATTTAGGCTTTGATTTTGATTGTTGACGTTGTTTTGATTGCAGTGTGTCTTGTCAGTCGCTTCCTGATCGTGAGGATTTCGCATATTAGCACTCTGCAACTCCCAGTTACAGACTTGATCTTTTATCATCTCTTTGGTAAGTCCTACTAGTGCATGCAGCGGCCCGATTTATTGCCTCCGGGTGTGGTTCGTACTTACAAGGCGGGTAGTTCATCGCCTAGCTTGCATTCGGACCTGGAACTTATCGAGCCGGAACAGCCGTGAAACCAATTATTTCGCTTTACACGAAGGAAAGACAAAGAAGACGATATACGATCTGAGATCCTTCTGTCTCTGCTCAGCCGCGCTGTATTCACTCGTTTCTCTGAAACCCGGCCACGGATTTCTGCCGCAGTTCCGTTAGGATTGACCATACTCAGAGTCTATCCTTTTGCCTTCACATGGAAATCAGCCTCCTATAGGTGCTCGTGAAATATCTATCGTCAGCGTGGCTTGTATCTAGCTCTCGCCCTGCAAGCAGCCTTGGGTAATTTCCGTTCTAATCGTTGGGCACCGGCCTCTGATCGAAGGTCCTTATTTCCACTCTCGCTCGCTTCGTGTCGTCGCTCGTTTTGTCTTGGAGAGCTCATATCGGCTTTCCCGGCGCACTATCGTTTGCACCAGTTATAATTCAGTGTCGTTCGCTTTTTTAGGTTGTTGTGTCTCGTTGCAGGTTCTGCAACACCTTCAAGCTGGCTTACTCCAAGACACACGGCGTTTTGGTAAGTTCAAATAAACCGCCTTGTTTCTCCCTCCTATCCAGCTATCAGTGTTCTGGTCTCGCCTGTTTTGCTGCCTTCCGGTCGGAATCCAAACCGCGACTCACCCTCCTGTCTCGCCGTAGGCGGGCGTTCTTACTTAGCTCATTGATAGCCCCCCCAACATACGATCATCTGCTAAAACTTGCTTCGTTTACAGTTCGATCCGGATTTCCAGACGCCTTTGATTCTAGACGAGGCGTTGGATTTCTCGGATCCTGAAGAGTCCCAATTTTTCGACGTGTTTTCAGGCGGCCTGTTGGCCAAGTCTGAGCCCGTCTTGTCTATGTCTGGTTTCCAGAAGCCCCAACAAGCGGTCGTATTAGGTGAGTTCCATCTACAAGTGCACCACCTGCAGCGAGCCGCAATCGGCAGCCAATCTTCTGTCGCGGCTAGAAAATGAGTTTGCTAATGATTATTTCAGATTGTGATTCCACCCAGTCTTTGCAGGATGGTGTCTCTTATTCTACATACGGCCAGCCTGCTTATATGTCAACTCCCCTTGCCCCGTCACCAATGGCCGACCATTTGAGCCAGATGTCAGACTGTGTCCCCTATATGGCGAAACCTGACTATGCAAGCTCGTATGAAGACGAGCAGTCCCCAATGATCAATGCGGACTCTCACCAGTTGCCTGAAGTCATTTCGTACTCTCCCCAGAGAGGTACCGAAGGCACTCGAGTTTTTGTGCAAATCCAGTCTCCCTACGACCTTCACAGTACTCCATACGCAACGCTCTCTATCGTGTTTGGAACGAAGAAGTGCGAGTGCAACCCACACTTTCTGGGTTTCCAGGATTCTGCTTTTCAATATGCCCTCTCCGTCGATAGTCCGCCGTTCATGACCACGGGCTGCCCCTCCCTGGCTGTCCCTCTCCAACTATCTATGCGCGGACAGAATGAATACCCTGCCACAACACTTCAAGTGGGCATTTACACTTATGAGCATCCTGGACAGCAGTCACCTGCTGATGAGAGCCGAAAGAGACGGATCTCATCATGCATCTCTTCGGATACCCTTCCCAGGCCAATCAAGCGAGCGTCGACAATTCCAGTGCAGGTTAAGGAAGAACCATCAACCTATGCTACTCCTTACTCCCCGTACCTGCAGCCACCACCGCCTGTGAATGGATACGCAGCCTCATACCACACTGACTCGTCACCCCGAATCGGTGCTGCGCAATACTCAGCCATATCGCCGAACTCACAAACTTCGATGCGTGCACCGTCTCCCATGCCGTCTTCGTGGAACTCGTCTTTCCTATCGGTCAATCCAGATCAGAGGGGTAACGGATATACAGTTAGTCATGGTCTTCCCCAGCCAAAGCCATCGTCCCCAGCGAACCCACCCCTAATCCGTACTTCGACCATACAGCAGCCGGGTAACGTGGTCCAAACACAGTCGTTCAACCCCTATGCCATGTATCCCTCAAAAGCGATCCTGAAGCTCAATGGAGACTTGGGTACTATGACGCAGAACTGGACCCCTGAGGAACGCGTTGCTCAGCGCCGGCTGGTTCAATTCACTCGAATGCAAAGCGGCAGCACTATTCACGCTGATTTCAAGCCCGTGACACCGGAAGAACGGTTGCCTAACAGTATTTGCATTAGCTGCATCTACTGGGAGGGCAAAGATGAATGTTTCATCACGAGTGTAGATACAATCTACTTACTTGAGTCACTCGTCGGGGTTCGGTTTACTGTCGAGGAGAAGAATCGAATTCGACGGAATCTGGAAGGGTTCAGGCCGCTTACTGTGTCCAAGTCCAAAGCAGACAGCGAGGACTTCTTCAAAGTTATCATGGGATTTCCCGCACCAAAGCCTAGGAATATCGAGAAAGACGTAAAGGTCTTTCCCTGGAAGATCCTGGGCCATGCTCTGAAAAAGATCATCGGCAAATACGTAAGTAATCGGCTAGCTCTGAGTAACCTCGTTCTCGTTGACGTGCTAACAAATTGTCTTCTAGTCTGCAAGCTACTCATCCACCGCTGGGGCCTTGCCCACTCCTGTCGGATCTAACTACCCAAGCACCGGGCCTGCATCCGATTCGGGAACGGAAGGCTTCAGCGCTCCCTCTCCTCAGTCGATGTCTGAGGGTACGCCTTCTAGTAGCTACCACCCCACTATCGCCGCACCAGTCTACTCCCCTCCGACTGCAACCGACGGACCAGTTCGAACAATTTTACCCGCTGTCAGTCAACCGTACTCAGCAATGAGCGCGCCGTACTCTTACACTGCCGTGTGCCATCAGGGCCAGCTTACGCAAACCGCCCCAGCTCCTCCCACGAGATCTTGGGAATTCAACTCCCTTGGTGCACCCTCAAACGTTGACGGAGCCCCTAGCAGCTACCAGTACATGCCTCCGATGACCTATACTCTGCCTGGTCACCATCAGGGACACTGACGTGTTCATACTTTTTGATTTATCGCATTCAGCGGCGTCGTTTAACTTTGCATATCCGCTTCTTTCTACATTTCATTGTCACTCCTTTAATTGATACCATAGCGCACTTGGTTTTAAATGATGTTTTTGCATACGAAACCACCGTCCGGCTATGGTTTTGACTGACGACTATTTGCAACGATTTCATGTCTCTCCTTTATTATTAATGCCTTGATGCCCCGGATTTTTTACCTTTTACTTTTTTTTCTACTTTTTCACGTTGACACGATGCATTATAGATGATCTGTTGTCCATTCCTTTGATTGTTTTGCATTATACACGGGGCATTGAGATACCATTCCTTTACGATATATGTATTAATACGCCGCATGGGTTGGCGCTGCTGTCTTTCCTTATTAATTCGCAGGTCTGGGATACCACTATCTGGGTTGGAAAAGTGTGGAACGCATTCGTGACTTTTGTTTGGGATACCTTGATTGGGCTTGTTTGTGTCTATTTCACAGCCTCTGTTGCACCTGTTTATTCTGATTTAGTTTTGCTACGTCTTGCGTCTTTGTTTTTCTGCGATTATATTGGAGCTCCAGAGAGCGCGCGCTCGTGCCTGGTCTCTGCTGCATAGCTTTGGCGTTTTTTTGACAGTTTATTTGGTTTCTGCCTTTTATGGGCTGTGTTACCAACTGAAGTGTTTATGGATGGTGGATAATCTTCCTATAGTACCTGGCCCCATCCTAATGTTGACTCATTCGTCCTGCGCAATACTTGGATCATACCGAAAGTAAATGTGTAGTTGAGCCCTAGGCCGGTATCGGCCGCCTTAGTAGATCAAACCAGGGCAGTCCTTATCTTATCGCCACCCAGAGTCACCTGACCAGCATTGCCCATGATTTCCTTCGGCGGACTTTGTGGTTTAATACCGGTGCGATGAATGAGACGGTGACTCAACGCGGCTTCGACCCTTACCTGCAGCTATTCCTCTCTGCGCTCTCAATTATCCTGATTTTGAGTCATTCTTTTGACCGCCCTTTTATAAACTCCCACTTTTCCTTTCTGGAACCCAATTCCCCCTATCTCCCCCGCCTGCACTTTGTATTCCCCGCCCCCGCCTTCCACCATGGAGCATATCAAAAACACCTTCGCCAGAGTTAAGCAGGAAAAGCGTGCTGCTTTGGTCGCCTACATTACTGCTGGATACCCTACTATTGAAGAGTCTGTAGATATTATTCTCGGGTTGGAAAATGGAGGTGCTGGTATGTGATTACTCCCCTCGAAATCCTCAATTGACTCATTGTGCCACAACCACCGTAATCTTTTTTTTTCAACCTCAAACTACATACTTACAATCTCTATCAATTGCACAGATATCATCGAACTGGGAGTCCCGTTCACAGATCCCATTGCCGATGGACCGACTATCCAAACGGCCAACACGAAGGCGCTTGAGAACGGAGTCACTGTCACCACAGTATTAGAGATGGTCCGCTCCGCGAGAAACCGTGGCCTCAGAGCCCCCATCATGCTGATGGGATACTATAACCCGATGCTGCGTTATGGTGAGGAACGTATGCTCAGGGACTGCAAGGAGGCTGGCGTCAATGGTTTTATCATGGTCGACCTTCCTCCGGAGGAGGCCGTTCGGTTCAGAGACCTTTGTACTAGCACCGGGTATGTTAATTTAGTGCGGGCCTGGCAGCTTCCTTCTGCTCCAGGCTATTGTTTACAAGTAAATTGTGCTAATTTCATCGTGATAGTCTTTCCTACGTCCCACTCATCGCCCCTGCCACATCGGAGTCCCGCATGAAGCTCCTCTGCAAGATCGCCGATTCCTTCATCTATGTTGTCTCTAGAATGGGTGTGACGGGTGCTACAGGAAAGCTTAGCTCGAATCTTCCGGAACTGCTTTCCCGTGTGCACAAATGGTCTGGCAATGTCCCTACCGCTCTGGGGTTCGGTGTCAGTACCCGCGAGCACTTCCTCTCTGTTCAGGAAATTTCCGAGGGTGTTGTCATTGGTAGTCAGATTATCACTATTTTGGGTCAAGCTCCTGCTGGCCAGGCGGCTCAAAAGGCCGAGGAATACCTCACTAGTGTTACTGGTCGCAGATTAGAAAGAGATACCCAGGGCACATTGACCCGTGAGGTCAATGTATTGGAGCCTGTTTTGAGGATCGAACCTCTTCAAGGATCGCAACCCACCGATGTCATTACTGATGAGGATACACCTGCGGGTCCTGGTCTTGGTGATCAGCTCAAGGCTCTGAGTGGTGCTGGAAGCCCTGATGCGTTGCCCGCTCGGTTCGGCGAGTTCGGCGGACAGTATGTCCCCGAGTCCCTGATGGACTGCTTGGCCGAATTGGAGCGAGGCTTCAACCATGCTCTCAACGACCCTTCCTTCTGGGAGGAGTACCGTTCATACTACCCTTACATGGGACGGCCCAGTACTCTTCACCTGGCAGAACACCTCACCGAGAGAGTTGGAGGTGCGAACATCTGGTTGAAGCGTGAGGATCTTAACCACACCGGTAGTCACAAAATCAACAACGCTTTAGGCCAAATTCTTCTTGCGAAGAGACTTGGGAAGACTAGAATAATTGCTGAGACTGGAGCTGGCCAACACGGTGTTGCTACCGCTACTGTCTGTGCCAAGTTCGGCATGAAGTGTGTTATCTACATGGGTGCCGAGGATGTGCGCCGCCAGGCCCTGAACGTTTTCCGCATCAAGCTGCTAGGTGCGTCCGTTGTCGCTGTTGAAGCAGGCAGCCGAACCCTCCGTGACGCTGTGAACGAGGCTCTCCGTGCCTGGGTGGTTGACCTTGACACAACTCACTACATCATCGGCTCTGCCATCGGCCCACACCCATTCCCAACGATCGTCCGCACTTTCCAGTCCGTCATCGGTGACGAGACCAAACAGCAACTACAAGAGCAAATCGGAAAGCTTCCCGACGCCGTTGTCGCCTGTGTCGGTGGTGGCAGTAACGCAGTGGGCAGTTTCTACCCATTCTCCAAAGACACCAGCGTCAAGCTCCTCGGTGTCGAAGCCGGCGGCGATGGCGTCGAGACAGAACGTCATTCCGCTACCCTGTCAGGTGGTAGCAAGGGTGTGCTACACGGTGTCCGCACCTACGTTCTACAAAATGAACACGGCCAGATCTCCGAAACGCACTCCATCTCCGCTGGTCTCGACTACCCCGGTGTTGGCCCCGAGCTGAGCAGCTGGAAGGACAGCAGCCGCGCGCACTTCATCTCCGCCACCGACGCCCAGGCCCTCTCTGGTTTCCGTACGCTGGCCCAGACAGAGGGTATCATTCCTGCTCTTGAGTCATCACACGCCGTCTGGGGTGCCATCGAGCTTGCAAAGACTATGGGCAAGGGCAAGGACATCGTTCTTACTGTTAGCGGTAGAGGAGATAAGGACGTCGAGAGTGTTGCCGAATCCCTCCCTAAGCTTGGCCCCATGATTGACTGGGACCTGCGATTCTAAGTCACCTGCCTACTTAACTGATCTTTTGGCCGCCATCCTTACTTCGTATATTCAACAGCAGTTCTTGCCATGTTGTGATACATAACCAAAGAAAATAATATGGCATAGCGGTGGTTGGATTCCTATCTGGAGTTACTTAAGAGCCGTGAGTTTTCTGTTTTTCTCTTCGATTTTCTAGATAATACTTTCAAAAGCGATCTCGTCGTTGATTTGATAGAGGAATGATGGCCACGTATTTTTATTATTACTTTTGCTTTTGCTTTTACTTTTCTTTGGGCATGCACCTAGTTACGGATATGGCTCTTTTCAGGTATATTCCAGACTTACCAACAGTGCTAGTTTCAAAGTTTCCCATGTAGATGACTGTTACATCTTGACTACGCAAATGAAATAAAGATACTGAAGTGTATATGCAGCTAGATGTTTGTAGTACAGAACAAACTTCAAGACGCAAAAATGACAACAACACCAAAAGGCAACAGAGATAGGTAGTATAATCACGGCAATCGTAAGGGAGCGCCAAAGATGGAAAGTCGGTTAGTTGGCCAGGCTATTTCATCTGCAGGGATTCTAGCAGAATGCTCGATGTATAGATGGAGAAGTAGATAATATTGATAGATAGGCAAGGACGGGACGCAAAAGCAAGATATTTACAGCCACAATTCAACTAGGTCTCAACAAGATCCGCGTTCTGAGTCTGGGCTTGCTCAGGGGCAGAGTTGTCCCGCGTGTCCTTGTTAGGAATCTTGCGTCCTGACCGGGCGTAGAATTCGTCAATAACACGCTTGGGGATACGGTTGAGGAGGTGTGGAGGGTAGATGCGTAGGAGGTTCCAGGCGATATCAAGAGATTCAAAGATGGAGCGCGATTCGTAGGCGGACTGGTTAATGAAGGTACGTTCAAATTTGTCGAGGAACTCGAGGGACAGCTTGTCTTCAGAGGAGAGGGCCTCTTCTCCGACGACGGCTTTCATGGCAGCTGTTTGGGTAAAATTAGTTTAATTACTGTGTATCAAGGTGCAAAATATCACTGACCGGCATCTCGTCCAATGGCGTACTTGGCGTACAGCTGGTTGGACACATCAGAGTGGTCATCGCGAGTACGGCCCTTGCCGATGGCTGACTTCATCAGACGGGATAGGGACGGCAGAACGTTAATCGGAGGGTAAACACCCTTGTTGTACAGTTGACGGTCAATGAAAATCTGGCCCTCGGTAATGTACCCTGTCAAATCAGGGATGGGATGCGTGATATCTGCATCAAGAGTTTAGTAGATGCATGACGGTACACATGAAGTTCAAGCGACTAAGGATACATACCGTCGTTAGGCATGGTCAGAATGGGAATCTGGGTGATGGAGCCATTGCGGCCTTGCACTCGTCCAGCACGCTCGTAGATGGTCGATAAATCAGTGTACATGTAACCGGGATAACCACGACGACCAGGAACTTCTTCTCTGGCAGCCGAGACTTCACGCAGAGCATCACAGTAGGCCGACAGATCAGTCATGATAACCAGAACGTGCTTCTCTAGTTGGTAAGCGTAGTATTCAGCTGTAGTCAATGCTAGACGAGGAGTGATGATACGCTCGATCCTGTTATGGTTAGTTAGTCATATGGAGAACGAGGAACAGATAAACGGAAGCTGAGCTTACGTCGGGTCATTGGCCAAGTTCAGGAAGAGGGTGACCCTCTCCATACTACCGTTCTCCTCGAAATCACGTGTGAAGAAACGGCTAGTTTCCATATTAACACCCATAGCGGCGAAGACAATGGAGAAGTTCTCTTCGTGGCCGTCGTGAACATCCTTGGTCGGCTTGTTAACCAGACCAGCCTGGCGACAAATCTGAGCAGCGATTTCGTTGTGAGGGAGACCGGAGGCTGAGAAGATGGGAATCTTCTGACCACGGGCGATTGAGTTCATGGTATCAATGGCGGAGATACCCGTAGAAATCATCTCTTCAGGGTACACCTATAGGAAATTCCGTCAGCGCTATCCGCCTGTAGCATCCCCGTGCTAGAAAGGACATACTCTCGAGTAGGGGTTGATCGGTTGACCGTTGATATCCAAGTAGTCCTCCGCCAACACCTTAGGACCCTTATCAATGGCGCGACCTGAGCCGTCGAAAACACGACCAAGCATGTCCTCGGAAACGCCAAGCTTCAAACTGTGGTTGGTGAATTCGACTTTGGTCTACGGTAGTCGACGTCAGCGTTGTCACTTTCCCAAGCCTCCATAGCACCAAAATAAAAACGGCGTATTATACCTTCTTGACATCGATACCTGAAGTTCCCTCAAACACCTAGTTATATCGCAACCCGTAAGTTAGTACTCCGTCAAGAAAAGGAAGCTCAACCGCTGTGATATAGCGCACCTGGACGATAGCTCGGTTTCCTGTTCACAAGAGCCAGTCAGCCATCGAAGCTCGATATACCTAAAGCTGCCTGCTTATTAGCATGGAGGGCATACCTCTAGCTTCCAAAACTTGTCCCGACCGCTCAGTTCCATCGGGGAGCGTCAGGGAGACGATCTCGTTGTAGGTGGGGAATTTGACCTAGTTGAGCAGATGGTTAGGCTGATAACCATGGCACGCGATTGTGGGAGAAGCTGAAGAGCAGAGAAGGCTTCATAGTAGTAAGATACTGACATTGTCGAGGACAACGAGAGGGCCGTTGATGCCTCCGATTGTATTGTAACGGATGCGAGGCTGGACGGAGGACATTCGGGGGTCGATGAAATCCGCCATGGCTGAGGGAACCGGAGGAAAACACCGGTGGGAAACGGAAAAAACCAAGAGAGTAAGAAAGTAGAAGGAAAAGGGTCGGAGTGAGGAGCAGGAGGGAGCTCTTGATGCCGTCCGTCAACGTTCGGGGAAGTTCGACCCGCTCGTTGTTCGTTTCGCTGTCGATTTGGCGGAGAGCACGGGGGCCACGTGATGTGTCATCATACCTACAGTAGCAGAGCAAGCTACAAAACCATCCCAACAGATTATTTGATTCGTCTCATCATTCTCGTTGTCGTTAAGGTAATATCATAATTATACACATTCAGAATGCAAATTAAAGAGCCGTCAATAAAACAAATCAACATAGCCTTCCCGGTCCAGTTTATGCGCCAGCCAGATTATCATCAACTCATCAAGGTATTTCGCTAGCATGCGGGCAACAGAAAACAAATCATAAAATAATAATTTACTAATCTACTCTTGCCGATGCCAGCTTCTTTGGTGTCGTCAGGTTGTTCGAGAGACGCACATTTGTCTTGTTCTTGGCCTTTTTCTTGAGTTTCTTTCGCGCCACCATAACCGGAACAGATGAATGCGTAACAAGATAGTTCGAGAATGACCCGAGGAGTACACTGCCAAAATGCATTAGCTACCTCCTCACTGCTTTTATCTTGGCAAAAACGAAGACTTACCCTTTCAGCGCACTTCGCCCCCTAGCCCCAACAATCACGAGTGTGGGTTCCAGCCCATCAATCTATAACACGATGTTAGTAAAGTTTTCAACTATTGTTGGAATGGGAAGGGGAATGAGCATACAGCCTCTGTGATCATATGCTTGGGACTCTTGCAATGGATCACTTCAACAGCAATTCGGACCTGCAGTAAGGTTTTTCGCAGAAGTCGAACACATGTTTGAGAAATGAGATGGACTGCATGCGAGCGTTCAGCTTCTGCCTTGGACATTCCACGTGAATCAACAGAGCCAGGCCTGCTATCAGTTCCCGAACCCAGGCGGTTGAGGATGGCGCGGGAGAGATTGGGATTGGAGGATTCGTTCTGTGTTTTCTGAGCCGTCTCGGCTGTTTGGGAGCCCACCACGGCAGCAACGTCTTGTGTTGCTTTGGCACCCTCTCCAATTTGGGTCCCTGTTTCCTCGTGCATGGCAAAAACAGCAAACATGGTGTCTCCATCTCGTAATATCGTCCCAATCGTCCATTCTAGAGCGTAGACAGACTCCTCACTGAGATCCGTCGTCACTAGATACTTGCGTTGCCGCCGTCGACCGCCGTCGCCATCCTCATGCATGTTGGTATAATCCCCGCGGATGATGGTTCGGATGGATCGGTTGCGAACGGAATTATCAACGCTAGACATTTGGATGCTGAGCTTCTGAGCGCGTTTGATGTCGGATAATTCCGCTTCATCATCGGAGCCAAAAGGCGTATTAAGTACTGAAGGTGAATCGAAACTCGTATGCGGTTGAACCTCTGGAGTTTTCGGCATCGGTCCGGTCTTTGAGGAATGAATCAACTCTGGGCCTTGAGGTTTGGTTTCTTCACCGTCTGTATATCGTATGTCAGCACCTCTACTAGCAACTCGGTGCACATAAAAATGCAAGATTTCGGAGCACAAATAAATGAGTCGAGTCACATACCAGTCTCGTCCGAAGCAGGCTTTGAGTCTTCTGAGGTTTCGCCTGAACTGGAAGAATCCGGTTCAGCTTCCTTCATTCGACCACGTTTCACGTCTTCACTGTTGTTTTCGGAGCCAGCTTCGTCGTCACTCGAAGACAGCTCGTCTTCCTCCTCGCTAGACTCAGACGCGTTATTGTCACTGTCGTACAATCGCTCATCTCCAGACGCGGAGCCTTTGACGTCAGTTTCCGAAGATCCGTGGCGAATTGCAGGGGGGCGAAGAAGCTTTTCGTCCGAACTTTCAACTTTACTCTCCTTTGTCTTGTCGGTCTGGGACTTGGGGGCATCGGATGCCGCAGTGCGAAGATTGGAGTTTGGCAAGCGGCGCGCTGGTGAGCCGGACTGCGCCCTCCGCCCCAGTGTGGGAAGGTGCGAGTCTAAGGAAGTACCCCTCTTCGTGGCATTCCGACTGGAGTCCCGTCCTCTGCTAAAACTCGGCAGTCCGACCTTGAGATCGAACCCTGACATCACTGCGGCCATCGCATTCTTGCCCGGAAGCGCCCGAGGTGCCTTCTCCTGCGGCGGGCCGAAACGCCTCCCATTAGCACTGGGTGGCATATCGACACCGGAATCCCAACGGATACTTAGTCGCCTAGTCTCGGGAGAACCTGGCTTTTTATCACCGTTCTTCTCCTTGTCATTCGAGGCCGGTGGATCCGGACGCTTGAGCGGGGGAGGGGCGGTTTTCAAACTCGTGTAGGGTGTTTTGGGAGTTGTTACTGGTGTAGTTGATGGTGTCGAAGACGCTGAAGAGGCTGAAGAAGAGGGAGTTTCATTGGGATCGTTATTCATTGTCGGTACCACTGGTGGTGAAGTAGGGGGAGAATCTTGGTAGCCGCGACCAGCGGGCGGAGTCACACCAACACCGATTCCCGCAATGGAACCATGCCGTGGGGCGACGAAACCGGGAGAGGGACCGGTGGCGGTGTCGAGTATACTCCGTCTCTGAGGTGCGTAAGTCGTAGTCGTGCGGTTTGCGGTTGAATTCCGAAGCTCAGCAGCAAGCTCGAGACGTTCTTCTTCCAGCGCAGCGGCGAGCCCACCGGGCCTGCGATGGGAGGACATTCTTGTGGGTGTGGCGCCGCCCACGGCTGTTGGCGAAGGGTGGAGAACCGTCCTCTAAGCGAAACAAGGTGCCCAATGTGGAGAGCTATCTGGACGGTGACAGTCAGTTCCAGTTGGAAATTACGCTTCAGTTGTGAGAGCTCGGGTTGATTTTGCTTTACCTAGGGTTTGGACGATTTATCGGATATAGGTGGGGGGTAATGGATATTGATATATGCCTAAGGCTGGGCAAGCAGCTAGGCTGCAGCTAGTTAAACTGGAGCTCAAAGCTGAAGGAGGGTTTCGGGGGGCCGTCTCCACGTGTAAATGGTGAAGCCTTGACGATCTAGACCGGTGGGAAAGGCGGCTTTGGTCGCCGCGGTGGCTTTGAGGATCGGGATCTTCTTTGTTCTGTGATTTCTCTCGGGCTTAGCATTCCTCGTTCCTTCACCCTCGGATAACGAGTGGTCCAACGGAGCCGGCGGTGACGCTGTGAATGCAGCCCGCCCAATACCGCGGCAAAAGAGTATTCCCTGCGATATTCCCTGCCAATCACAGCGAGAATCGCACTGTGCAGTTCCGAGTATTTTCTCTTGGACGACGGGGCAGAACGCGAGGAAGGTGATTTCCGGGGGAAAACGACGGGGCGGGGGACTTGTGAGCTCTTTGGCGGGGTTGTGAGAGCGGGGGAAGTAGTCGTCCTCCAGGTAGGATTAGATCATGTTAAATCATCGCGGGGGGTGTGAAGTTCTCATGGGGAATCACAATGGACAGAATGGATAGCCTTTTGAGTTGCAACCCTCGGCATGCGGGGTATAAAGCCAAACAGGCCACAATCATTCAGCGAAAGCGTCCACACCTGCTCCATCTCCCTTGCAGTTTCTCGTTAGCTCGAGCAGATCAGCTCAAGGGAGGCGACAAAGTGGCCTCAGCTGTTGGACAGAAGGTGACACTGCAGCTCCCTTCCCTAGTCGATCAATAGTTGGGATGCATTAGGAATGACGCACAGGAGATCCCCAATCAGGCATCACAAGGAGCTAATTACTGAGTCACTGACGGCCACGGCCCCGACGGGGGTTCCTCTGTCGTGTGATGCCTCTGTGGCTGTGGTGAACCAGATTAGCGACGACAATCATTTGAGCTATTTGTATCGCCAGTAAAAGAACCAAATTCCCCGTAAAAGCCAAGACCAAGCAAACAAATCATGGGATTCTACTCCGTAGCTAGACTTGCTACTCTGGACAGCGCGGATGTGATGACGATAACCCCCAAAACGCCCCTATACCCAATAAATACAATAGACCGTGGGCCAATCCACTTTCATATCCAAGCTCCTCTATGCCTTTGTCTTGGATTTCGTTTTCTTCGAGCTCCGCCGCGCAGCAGTAGCTTCAAACGCCTCCTCTGGTGGCTCATCCATTGCCACCCGCTTTTTCCCAGAAAGGTTGTACTTCGCTTCCAGCCGGTCGAAGAACGAGTCCGCGCGAGACGCTTGTCGCTGCTGAATGAGGGCTGCCAAATCATTATTGTTCCCCGGCGCGCTGCCTTTGTTGCTCCTCCGGCCCCCGGCTTTTGCGTTGCTCCCCTCCTTCTCCTTCCCCAGCTTCTTCGCTAGCTTTTCCGCCTCTTTCGCCTCCTTCTGTGCGCGCTTCAGTCGCTGGCCCCGCTTCTTCTCTGACTCTTCTGTATAGGCCTTGTAGCTCTGGACTCTCCCGGACTCGATGGCCTTGTCTATGATGGTACGGAAGCGGTCGTCGTCGTCTAGAACATTGCATAGCATCACCGACTCGTAGATCTTGTCTAAATCACCTTCGTGATTTTCAAAGGCAGCAAGCAGATCCCTTTCCTCCTCCTCTGATCCCTGGTATTCTTCCTTGAATTTCTCGAGGGCATTCGTGTCAATCGCATTCGAGAATTGTTCCCGATAGAAGTCCACCCAGTCAAAGTCATCGTCCAGATCAACAGCCTCGGCGGTGCTACCGGTCAGATCAAAGCGCTGTCGTCGTCGTGTATCGGACAAGATTGCATAGGCGAACGCGATCTTTTGAAACTGTTGGTTGGCCTCTTCTCGGGCGTCTGCTGGAGCCTTGTCTTTTGCTTCGTTAGCTGGGGGGCGTACAAACACGTAAAGCCAGGGGCTCAAGAAGAAGTACCAGGATGATGTCTTAACGCAAGCTTCTTGTAAGCTGACTTGACCTGCTCTGGGGTGGCATCTTCCTTGACGCCTAGGATCTCGTAGAGGTCTGTCTCAGCAGGCGGCTCGTTGGGGATTTCGGGGATTTCCTCTTCCTTTGGGGCCATTCTATTCAATTCCTTGTCGCAAAACTTCGTAAAAGCTGTAGTGAGCGAGAGCAAGGTAAGTTGAAGAAACAATTATTGGGAAGACGACGCGTTGCGACGCGACCAAGGAAGCTCTTTGGTTGCCTAATCAGGTATAGACCAGAACAGACCTCTATTTGACCAGAACAGTCACAAACAATCGTAATTATAATATTCACGACATCCCATGGTTTCTCCTGCGGCTACAACAGGACATCAAAGTCCTTCAATAAATCAATTGCCTACGAGATACTTACCCACCAGGTTGCTGCCGGGGGCATATTGGAATGGAGCTAATCAGTTTCCCGACGGGCAACCCAAACTAGCGGTGCTTCTCCGCCATCGAACCTGATAAGGCTGATATGTACACTCTCATCCCTTGCGCCTATGTATGGAGCTCTTGCAACAGAAGAAGATTTGAATATGACCCAGCGACGTCCATACCGCTCCCACAAGTCCCCAGCGTGCGACAGATGCCGCCGATTTAAGCGGCGGTGCACGGGCGGTGCCCCGGATCGCCCTTGTGTGCTATGCAGCCTCCAGGAAGCTCCCTGCGAATTTACTTCCAGCCCAGCGCAGAAGAATCGGTCTGCATCAGAGCGTGCTGCGAGACGCAATGTTGGTCAACGAACAGTTGTGCAAAGCCCATTACCCCGGCCTGAGCCAGAATCGTCGCCTATAGATGAAGAGGCTGGACAAGATCGGGTTGGGCCGCATTATCACGGTGGTCCACACCAGGATCCCTCCAAGCCAGTACTCTCTATGGTAGCCAATCCGGTGATTTCGGAGGATATCCGAATCCTAGAGAGATATACGTCTTCCCAGGCACCAACGAATAATCCCATGGTGTACATGAATGTTCCCCGGCATAGAGAAGGGCTCGCGATGGCCGAGAACCCAGGGAAACAGCAGGTGGAAATCCTCATGCAGATCCTGAAACCCTCTGCAAGTGAATTGTTTGACTTGTGCGTCCTCAAAAAGCTTCGTGGAAAGCTTCCCACATTGTTTGTGCGCCCCGGCTAACGCTGACCCAGATACTTCGAGCACATTCACCCGGCATTCCCAGTATTCGATCAAGACTCGTTCACTCAATTGTATCGCAACAACAAGGTTTCTCCAACCCTTACTTGTGACTTTTTTGCCGTGGCACAGATCCTGTGGGATTTTTCGCCCACTCTCAAGAAGCTGCCGCGACCGGATTCCTTCTTCCTGTGGAACCTAGCTGTCGAAGCGCTGCAGCAAGATTTTCTTGTCCCAGGCTTATCCACGCTTTATGGAGTTGTTTTAGACATGGCAGGCCGCCCCATTTGCTCCGTTGCTCAAAACACGATCAACACTGGGCGTGCGGTCTCGCTAGCGTTGAGCCTGGGCTTGAACCGCAATCCGACTGATTGGAAACGCCCGGCTATCGAGAGAGACCTACGAAGGCGTCTCTGGTGGGCAGTATTAATACACGATTACTGGTAAGCTTCTTTCTTTCTTCTGGCTACAAGTACTAATTCTGCTTTTCAGGTCAAGTTTTGCGCATGGTACACCACCGATGATCCGCAAGGATCAATATGATGTCCCGGTTCCTGCCGTTCAAGATTTTGTCACATCGTCGCGTCACTCGGAGCGACATAACATAGCCTATACTTGTTTCTCGAATCTGTGTCGTCTAACCATAATTCTTGGGGACATCCTTCCGCTTGCATATAATTTGACGATCGACCAAGACGATATCTGGAAGCAAATCCGCCGTTTGGAGTCTGATCTAGATGCCTGGGATGATTGCCTCCCTGGCGAAGCACGACCCCGAGATGGTGATAAACGAAGGATCCCGGGTTGCAGCAACTTGCGTCTAGGCTACCTCTCTATCAGATTATTGCTGAAACGGATAGCGTTGCATGTATGTATGTCATCGCCAGACTCTGAAACAGTACTGACGGTTCATAGGCGGCAGCGGTATCAACAGACACAGAGCGCAAACAAAATATGGCATACTACCTTGGTCAATTGCGCAGATCGGCCCAAGACATCGTAAACTTCTTTTGTGCTCTCACAAAGGCACAGTTCCAAGAATATTGGCTCCCCTGTACGTACCCCAACAACTAATACTGTCTATATACTGATATAATAACGGCGCAGATACCGCACACCACCTAATCCTAACTGTAATAATTCTCCTCCGCTGCACAGTTGAATCACGCGAACCAGTTGTCGCAGAAAAATGCAGGACAGACCTTGACCGGTTCTGGACAAAGCTGCAAGCCGCAGCAAAGGACGGATGGGATCTAGCGAATATCTGCATTACGCAGTTTGCAGAATCCGTTTCGAAGATTCTGTCCATGTCCACGTCGTCGTCAACTACAGTGGCCGTTGATGCACTCGAGGCCGGCCCCTCAGCTCTCCTTGAACCTCCCGAGGGCAGAAATGGAATACCAATGCAGTATATCGCACCGGACCTATTTCCCGACATCCTTCCCTACTCGAACCCAGATATGTCATTTGATAACCAGTGGGATATCGGGAACTTGTCGGGGCTGGGGTGGATGGATATGTTCCCGAGTACCTGATCCTTTATGTGAACATGGTGGTTCAAATGATTTCTTCCTGCATGAGTTGCATAATGATCAAGTGCATATCAGTTTAGCTCGCCTGCCCAATCATTAAAGCTCAGCTGTTAACCCTTCCTTTTCATGACTTCAAAAAAAAAAAAAAAAGGCCCCGCCAGTTAACAACAGTCGAACTGTTCGAGATGCTGCGTAACAGATTTCAGGGCGAAGTCCTAAAGTTCACCACTAATTACCTGGCACTATCCAGAATGTGCTGGAGAACGCTCCGTATGCTCAGAGAAAAATGCTATCAAGAGTTGCTCAGAACACTGGCACAGGAGGATGAGGTGGTGAACAGCCAGTTTTTAATGCCTGCCGCAGTGGATTTTCTTGCCGGACACGGGTTTTGTTTCGAATTTGAGGTAGAGAAATAAGTATAAGAGCACGACAGGATGTTGAGCCACTTGAAGCAAGACGAGGGGGAGATGGGGACAATAGCACCTTCCCCTTGAGAGTCGCTCCTCCCTAGGTAAGACTGTCATGATGTAGTCTAGCTTGTGAGGCAGGCGCGATGGAGACCTTACCAGTACGGGCCGAGGGACCATTGCTCCTTCCCTTTGGAGATGGATTCACCTTCCGGACTTGCACTTTAAGGCAGGCACGAAGGCCCAGATAGTCAGTTGCTCTTTCCATTACGTGATACTTATTCACTACCCTTACCACCGTGACATCTCGTGTAAAGCCGAAAACATGACAGCTGGCCGTATCATTGGTGCCCTGTTTTCGGATACAGATGCCTCCATTATTGTATACCACAAATTCTCGTTTTCTCGCCAAACCGTCCAAGGTTGTACCCTTCCTTACAACCACACCTTCTTATCTGTCCCCAAAGGCTTTGGCATAATATCCCACCCGACTTGCACTCCTTCGATGGCAGCAGAATGCTTAACCGCAGTCATCTCTCCAAACCCCGTCTCTCTCGTCTCTAAGTACTCTGTTGGCACATCCGCTGTACAAGTATAATCCCTTGTTGCAAACCCTGTCTTTCCTTCGAACTGCCCTAGTGACCGTAGATACTTCATTACACCCGCAAGCGAGACATTAACCTCCCAGGACCCACCCTCTGTTGCCTGCTTGTATAGCGCCGCCATAATACCAGCAGAAAGAAAATACCCACCTGCGTGGTCAAGCGCCTGGCACGGTGTCGGGCGCGCTGCCTCTCCACCCCCAAAGTGCTCGGCCTCAGAAACATTCATACCTGAACAGGTCTGTACAAGGGAGTCAAAACCACGTCTGGAGCACCAGGGTCCATCGGGCCCGTAGGCTGACATGTTGGCGCAGATAATGTTTCGGTGCTTGTACCGGCTTGCGAGGTCCGAGGGGGACAGGCCGCGTGATGCAAGGCCGCCGGGCCGGAAGCCCTGCAAGAAGACGTGCGCATCGTCGAGGAGCCGGGAAATATTCTCGTAGTCAGAGGTATCAGATAGGTCGATATGGATGGTACGTTTGCCGCGGCCAAAGTCGCGGTCTATTGCCGGCAGGTCGGGCAGGTTTGGGCTTGTTACCCAGAGGACGTCAGCACCATGGGCTGCCAATGTTCTCCCTGCGAGGGGTGCCGCTATGACGCGGGATAGTTCAAGGACGCGGAGGCCGCGGAGAGCTTTGTCGTTATTGGCGGATTGCATGGTTTTTGGGAGGCCCTTTGGCCCATCACAGAGCTTGCGGAGGAGGATCGGGAAATCAGCAATGGCGCGGGCTTGGGGGAGGACATCCCACTCGGTGTAGCTCCGCAGGGCTGAGATGACAAGTTTCGAGTCGAATGCAGTGGATTCGAGGTCAATTGCGCGCCACGCTGCAATCTTGGCTGAGGTTTCGTCACGGTTAGCATCTGGTGAACAGCCTAGTAGAGACCTTGCCCCCTCTCGGTGATTAGGGAACGAGTCGTGTATGCGGACGTAGCCGTCGGCGGTCTTATGAAGGCCACCGATTGGGCTCCAGGGGGATGGTGTTGAGTTGGCATCCAGTGTATACAGGCGTTCCGATTTGAATTCAATGACCGCATGTTTCAGAGGGACGCTCACGGTGTGGGTCGGGATTGAGTTTCTATGAGCGTGGATCTGGGCGGCTAGAAGGGCAGAGAGACCGATGGATGCTTGAGCAAGATGGGCGATTTTGAAGGAGGATGGTAGACCTAGCCCTTCGCCTGGGAGATGAAGCTGGGCAAGGGACTCCGCAGGAAGAGAAAGTGTCTTCCAAATATGCTCCACGCTATCCTTTGCAGTGAACATGGAACGAGGCTGCACACTGTCATTCCTTGCCTTGGGAACTATAATGTTTAGCAAAGGGCCATGCTGTTGCGTACCGAGAGTGTCGCGTTCGCCGACGGTACCCTGCTCCCAAGGTCGTTGAATCGTGCACTTCCACGCCAGTGCCGGCTCGAAGAACATGTTGGTGATTATGTCTTTGCTTTTGAGGTGGTATAGTTCCATGATATGCTCGTTGGTAAGGACGCCAGAATTCATGACTCGTGTGTACGCCTCGCCATTGTCAAACATGATGTCAAAGGTCAGTTCGAAAGGGCTCGAGTTTTTTGATCGGATGATCTTGGCAATATCTAGCATCTTGCACTCTTCTTGGGGAACGGTCTTTTGCATTATCGGCTGCAGGGGCTCGGCAGCGAGCTGATCTCTCTCTGCGGCTGTGAGCCCGGGACATGGAGAGTCGTGAGATGGATTGTTGATGGTGATCAGACTGATGGGGAACAATGAAACCTCTTCGCCCTTCTCCAGGTCCACGAGGTGATAAACATTGAATCGGAACACAGGCCCCACGGGTGTTTCGTGTGGCGATAGTGGAGAGGCAAAATTACCAGTTGTAGCAACCTGGTCGGTGTAAGGCATATGCAGAACTGATGCTCGGGCGTTGTTAGCAATAGTGTCCGACAACTCTTGAGACGGAGCGACGACTTCTCCTAGAATCCCAAGTTCGTGACCTGCAACCGGAGAGGGCTCGATCGGACCCATGGTACCATTCCGACCGTAGAAGTGGAATATGAGACGGTACTGGGGAGACTGGTCGAGTTCGGGGAATAGCTTCTGGGTATAGGCGCGCACCTCCGCAAGAAACTCATCGATCTGGCTGATCAAGATCGGATCTCGGATACCTCCAATAAAGACGGTACGGTATCCAAGCTTTTCGACGCCTTCTAGCTTGACCTGGTACACGGTGCTTGGAACAAAGTTGGCACCGCGCACGCGCACAGTCTTTCCAGTCAACTGCTCGTAGGAAGCATTATCGAGTACGAGAACACCACCGGGGCCAGGCAGCCGATCAGGACGGGTTTTCTCATACAGTGTATGGGCAGCCACAGAGAGAGGAGTGCAGCGTTCTCTGGGAGCGAGTGGTGTAAGGTCGAATGAATCATGTCGCACTGTTGCAATCATTGACCGGCCCTTGGGCACCGCACAGATACCGCCGCATTCCATTATCTTGCCCATATGCCAGGCAACACCTGGCTGGACGCCATGGTAGAGTGAAAAGGCAGCAAAGGGCGCAGGGTCATAAGATCGACCGCCGAGGATGATGTCTGGATTGGACTGCAGAGCTTTGAGGTATCTGTGGACAGTTAGATCCATTCCTGCTCCCACAAGCTCCTGGGGGACGTACGGTTCAGCCCCTATTTGGGCGACGATATCAATTGCCCTCTGAGCGCTGTCAATGGTCAACTCCTCGACCGGACCACAAGGACTGACTTTCTTGTTCGAGATGCGCTCTGCCAGCAGCCTCCTGTCGAACCCCGCAGAGACGGTCGCGACTTTGAATGAGAACCCCTCCTTGGCTGCAATTTCCTGGACCATCTCAAGCATCTCCTGCACATGTTTATCGCTGCCATCGCCGCCAGCCGAACTAATAAGGACCTGGATTTTCTTGTAAAAGCAGGCCTGCAAAATAGGCGTGAGGTCACGAAGGTAGGACTCGCGGCCGCATGTCATCTTATTCAGGCCAAGCTTGTATGGACCCCCATCTGTCGAGCCACTGTCCACAATAATGGCCCTGGGCGAGAACTGTTGAATGCCATACCAGAACTGCTCGGCTCGGTAGCCATAGCCAAGCATGGCATTTGGTGTTAGGATGCTGAATTCTGAAGCCATTGTTCTGACTGCATGAGGTGCAGTTGTCAAAGATTGGCATCCGACCTCTTACCGAGGGTTTTAATACAGTACTGAATGGTCCTCGTAATCTCCAAATGCCAATAAGTTATCCCAAGTCACAAGTCTGACAAATTCTTTAGACGTCGTAATAAGCCCAATAGTGTCTCGTGGGGTCTGTGAACACCACATGCTGTATTGTATTTAGTCACTCTCGCCACTGCATCTAGGCCACCCTGCCAGGGGGTGGCCTTCCATCCATCCAACCTGTACAGAGGCGAATTAGGAGATTGGGTGCTCAAAGACCCTCACAGACAAAAGTAAAGAATGCAAAAGAAAGATTGGGAGGCTTGGCACGACCAAGCCCTAATCCTCCTTTACCCCCAGGCTGCTTCCTTATCGTGCAGATGAACCTGGCCACACTCAAGACGGACGTGGTGAAGAGTGATTTATACAGCCATCAGTTCAGCTCACTCAGCATTGTCGTAATCACCTGAAGTAGTGTTGTCTTTCTTTGCAGATATTACGGGCACGATGGCTTCAACGCTAAATTGTTATTTCCGGAGCTCGCCAACGGAATATACAGTTGGGATTTGCACAGCGGGAACATCAGTATAGCAACCGGTGCCGCGGAAGACGCATTATTCAACCCCATGTCGTTGTGCTAAGCATTAGCCAGACAGTCAGACTAAACTCTTCGTGACAAACCCGGGGGGTTCGGGTCCAGAAAGGGGCCGGACGCCTCATGCATGCAGTGTGCATGAGAGCAGGATTTTTGAATCATATAATCTTGGCATATTCAGGCGCGGAGTTCCATGATGGAATAAGACCAGTCGTCAAGGGATGGTTTATGGCGCTGATTGGGGTGCATCAGGCTTGATGCTGAGGATGTGGCGGTCAACATGGCTTGGGCAGGGAGGTGGCTGTATATATTTGGAAGGAATAAGACTTATAGAGTTAACCTTGAGACGAAGAAGGGTTGAGAAGTCTCGTTTCGTTTATACTGAGAGCATAGCTTAATGTTGGCCTGAATTAGTCTTTGTAACTTAGTGTAGCTGGTTGGAGAGAAGTACATGTGCTCGTATGTGCCAGAAACGATGAAGCAATAGGCTATCTCGAGGTATAGTAGTATAGCCATATAATCCGTAGGCTATGTAAGCCACCTGCCCTTATAAGGCCTCTAAAGCTGCATGCCTGAAGACGGGAAGGGGCGGCCCAGCTTGGTTTGCGGTAGCGCCTTCCTTTAGGGGGAAAGGTGCACTTGCCTTGAAACTCATGTATTTCTCTAAACTACTCAGGCAGGAGCAATCGAGCAAAGGCTCGGGCGTTCCTTCTGAAATTCCAATCGCAGTCGCACCTTCCTACCCTTGTAAGGCTTGTTGTTCCTCCCACAGCTCTAATGGAGACAGGCACGGCTGCCAGAATGTCTTGTCTAGGTAAACGAAGCGGACTGTTCTTGCCGTCCTACGTGAGATATCCCTCACCGCACTGTTAGCACTTTAATTCCTGCTGGTGTTTACTAGTGGTACCGACTGGCACGTAGAACAGTGTGCCTTGCAGAAGACTGCATACTACGCACAACTCCGTACGCAATCTTTAACCTAAAGTTATCTGATCCGGATACGAACCAAAATCTAGAGCAAAAGAAAAAGAAAAAGAAATTTCCTCTCTGTCTCCACTACTGTGGACCAACTGTGAAACTCCGTAGTGGCCGTAACCGATATCGCCTTTTCTCGACAGCCTCCGTATGTACGTAAACCGTCGGCACAGATTACGGAAAGAGGTATGGTGTTATATACGGAGATGACCAGAATGATAATCTTAAAAAATATAACAATATTGTCCTCATCCGAGGTTTAAGCGAGGCCTGGACAATCCTGGCCACACCGGCCCGGGGGCAGAGCATCGGATGGCACTTGGCAGACGGTTGCGAGGCTTCCGTTATGTTAATCCCGCTATGAGATGGAATAGTACTCCTGTCAAGTGGATCAAGCTTGTCTGTAGGGCGCACTATATAGCATGCATGAGTCAATCCGGCATATTCTAGCGAAGGAGGGACACTAAGCGAATGGAACCCCGAAGAACGAGCTCGCTTAGTAGTTAGTACTTAGTCTACGTTGTCCACCAGCCTTGTATCTCAGTGGGACCTGGGGGGTGGGGGTGTCGTTGTCGAAACGTGGGCTGCAAAAAAAATGGATCCTGCAAGGTGAAGTCCATGTATTTCGGCGCGGTCGGTACCGGTATCTTATCTGATTGATAACAAAGATCATCTGATACCGAAAACAACGGGAATACTTACGGTATAATACTAACTCAATACTGTATAGTTAGCGCCGGGCGTATTGTTTTACGGATACATATGGGTATCACTATCGTTAAAGCCCGCTCAAATCAATGACAGAAGACCCGCATCGGAAAAAAGAAAAATAGGGAAGGGCTCCGAAAAACGATTCATGCCGCGCAGTGCGCCGAGGCGCGTTCGCATCCCACACCTCATTCTCGAGTCAGGTCCTCGTTCCTGAATTCTGGCTGAAGCTTTGGGGGGACCCAAAACCGGATCTGCATTCTTAACTCCTTGAAAGTTCAAACCCAGAACTATGGTCATTGGGCCTCTCAGCCGTCTGGGCTCAACAGCAGCGAGTAACAGAGACAGAGCGGGAGACGGAGTGGTATCTATTTTGAAGGAGTTCGGACTGTAATCCACAGAATCCACAGTCCAAGAAACACTGGTGCCTGTCCAGACTCCAAGGAAGCGACTATGAAGAGCGAAGCCCCAATGCGCCCTTCGCTTTTGTTCTTGTATCATGTCGATCTTAGCGAAAATAGTGTCAACTCCAACGTCGGTCTGGACCTCTGAGAACTCTGGAGTCGTTATCTGATCATCTGATTAGACAGCCATCAATCCAGTTAATGGTCATGTCTCATATGTGTGGATATCATTGGATAATGGGCTTCACGAGAACTCCCTCTCCGGTTAGGGGAAGCGTTAAAAAACGAGTTTGTCTCCCCTTTTTCAGGCAGTTAGACACCTACGCCGTATAAGGATATTGATTGAGAGCAGATTGTGTCGGTCTTCCCACATCTCTGTGCTTTCGAGGCTGTTGCCTCAATTGGGTTGATATAGAGGGGTCGGTACCGAGTAATGCAGCTTGCAATTTTAGAGATGGTCTCGGAAAATTATCTGATTTAGATTAGATTGATAGCGATGTTGCACCATTCCAACTTCCGAGTGGCTTTTGTTAGCGCTCTTGGCGGGGAAAGCATTTTCGTCAGCCCGGAGGGGGGCGGGCATTCTTTTGCATTATGAATTAATTGACGCACCTGAACTACTGGAGGGAAGAATTAAGTGTTTTATTGTGTGTCTTATAAATTCATTACCTTGTTGTAGTTGTCTTCCGAAGTTCTAAGAGCCCAGGACCCATGACTCCACGAGAGCGGAGGCATCTATGTTGGACCCACTCTTGCCCTGCCCCACGGGAATTAAATCAAAAGGTGCAGGTTCGGAGTCAAGCGGATTTCATTATGCGACAAGAACATTCTAACTCGGAATGGACTGCCGAGGTAACCTTTTTAGCACTCTACAGCTTCGCGTTCCATGCTGCGCGGTCTGCGCTCTCCAGCGGGCGCTCGCGCCCGTCCCACCAAAGCGGGCAAAGCTGGAACCATTTCTCGCGGCTGCAGAAGACATGGACGGAACGTTTGTGACCCAAGTCAACATAACTCTGGATAGTAAGCCCCTGCGCGTTCTCGTAGGAGAGGACAGTGCCACCACTGGCCTTTGGCTCTCCCACCACGCATTGGGTTCGTGGCTCATCCAGGAAACAGTAGTGGATGCAGCTTGACCACCAGGCGTTCACGCGCTCAGCACCGCGGATGTTATGCTCGCCGACTAGAGAATGGCGACCCCGATCGTAGTCTCCAGCATCGTAGTGTGCTCCGTAGTGATCCTCCTGTTTGCGTGAAGAGCAGTCGTTAGAGTCTAGATCAGGAAATGTAAGTGTTAAGGTAATGAACATACCTTTGCCCAGTATATCTCATAATACCCGAAAGCGAACTCATCAAACCTCCCAAACAGGCACAGTGTGTGCTTGTCTTCATGTAGACGTCGCAGGTACTCGCGGTGCTCGTCAAGCGTGCCTGTCTCGTTCCAGCCCTTGGCCACCCGGGGGTCATTTTGCCATCGGTTAAAACGCTCAAGATGCTCGTCGTTTTGCCAGTCAACCACCATGAGCGAAAAGTGCTTGTCCAAGTGCGGGATATAGCGACTGTAGACAAGCGAGCCTGGAGTAGGCTTGGTAGGGCGAACGGGATGGCGGGCATAGATACGCTCTTGTGGGAATTTCATCGAAACCTCGTAGTTCTTAGGCATCACGGGGTATTGACTGCCAGATCCGCGAAGAAGACCGTGAGTTCCTTGGTCAACTGCCCAAATAGGTCGTGGTCCGAGGGGTGAACCAGCGCCCTGCCAGAACGAAGACCGCAGCAAGATGAGAGTGTCAACACCAGAGGGTTGGTTCTCGTTGCCGAAGGGAACCCGAGGAGATGGGTAGTCGACTGCCAGCCCAGTGCGAATGCATTCTTCACGGACAATCTCCTTACCAGCACCCTTGAGGTCTAAGCGAAGGACCTCCCGATCGGGGTGGGTTAGAAAGGTAGCATGGATAACGTTCCAAATCTGGGCGAAAGTTGGCGCTTCAGCACCACTCCATTGGAAGGTAATCCCTGGAGCTCTCTGACTGCGGGCCCAAGGGCTGTTGTCATTGTTCGGTATTGTCTTCGCGGACTCATCGAAAGCGATGTCTGTGTAGGTCAATGAATCATTATGCAGGGTCTTCGGCAGTGGCTCGCCAGGCACTTGCGAATCATGAAGTCGGAGTTGAAGCAGTCGAGGATTTGAATCGGAAACCACGTGGATTTTGTAGGTAGTGAGGTACGGATGAGGGAGTTTCACCCATGGATATGCTGCGGTAGGCTGTGCGGTGCTCATCGTGAGGGGTATTGAAGGGAATGTGAAGAAATGGAATCCAGATTTTTGAAGGATCGGGGCTGGCGCAGACTATATAGAGGCACCTCAGCTGTTACCTCGTCTCGCACCTCGACTACACTGAGGTCGGATGTGGGGAAGTACCCAGATCAGCAAAGACGCCGGCCGGGAATCACTCCGAGGCACGAGGGCTGGAAGATCAGGCGACGTGGGACCGCCCATAAGGCTGCTTAAAGACTGTGAGCTGCTCCTCTTCAAAAGGGCCTCAAAACTCAACAAAACCGCCAGTATGCGACATCCACCGGTACAAGGATGTCTGGTCTCGTTTCCGACACCCGAGATTCTACTCCTCACACTAAACAGACCAGAGAAGCGAAATTCCGTTCCGCTTGCCATGAGCACGGACATCATACAGCTTTGGAAATGGTTTGACGCAGAGCCTACGTTGCGAGTCGCGATCATCACTGGTACAGGTGAATCCTTTTGCTCTGGAGCTGATCTCAAAGGTATGTCTATCTCAGACTTCGAAATCTGCTGGGGACCATCCGTCTAAGCTAATATGCCATCTACCAGAATGGAACGAACTCAACCAACGCGGCACCGTAAACAAGATGACAGCCCCTGGACTGGCTGGACTCCCTCGACGACGAAGCGTGAAGCCAATTATCGCCGCTGTGAACGGATACTGTCTGGGAGGCGGATTCGAAATGGTCGTCAACTGCGACATCGTCATCGCGAGTGAGAAGGCGAGCTTCGGGCTCCCCGAGGTTCAACGAGGAATCGCGGCGGTTGCTGGCGCTCTGCCTCGGTTAGTACGGTTGCTAGGAAAGCAGCGAGCAGCCGAGATAGCCTTGAGTGGCGTGCCTTTCCCTGCATCCCAGTTGGAACGTTGGGGATTGGTAAATCGGGTGGTGGAACACAATCAACTCCTGGCGAGTGCGGTCCAAACCGCCACAACCATCTCGGAAAACAGCCCTGACAGTCTGCGCGTTACACTAGAGGGTCTCCATTATGGGTGGGAGACGGCTAGTGTGGAAGAAGCCAGTTCCACTCTGGTCGATTCTTGGTACCCGAAGCTCATGGCTGGCGAAAACTTCCACGAGGGAGTGAGAGCATTCGTGGAAAAGCGAAAACCAGTATGGAGACCAAGTAATTTGTAACACCTCCGGCCTCGTACCTACTATGATAATTTCCACGAGGCATGCCAGAATGCAGGGAAGTCATCGAGCTAGGCTGGTTTATTCCTTCTGGCGATAATATTAATTACGGATACCGGTACTTAAAATCAAGAAGAAACCATTATTACGTAATTGTTACCGCGCTAGAAACAAAGTTACGTATTTTGGGTATGCGTAACTTACCACTCTATAACCAGCTCAACTTTGCTCCAGTTTTCAGTATTAGTGCGGATGCTTGTCATGTCCATGGTCTACATCCCACCTGCACGACCCGATCTCGGTCAATCAAATCGTTTCAATGACTTGAACCTATCCCCTATGCCGTCACTAAGGGGCTCGTCTATATAACACACACACGCATTTCCGACTCATGCGAAGCTCCAGTTGAATCACCGACTTGACCAGAAACACTAGGCTCCGATAATATGGGGTCTATACAGGTCGAGGAGCTCCTCGATCAAGGTCAGCCTAACGGCGACAGCTCCAGGTCTCTCAAAATTGTCGGTCTGACATCAGACCGGCCCACTGCGACTGGTTTGAGGGAGGAAATCATCCTTTTATCATGGTACATTGCGCTCCTTCGGACTAGCGAGGGCAGTCAAATTAGCTATGAATGGGCGTACGGAAGTCGCGGTGGCGGTCGCCCAACAGAGCTCGTGAAGAGACGCCTGGCGATAGACGAACTGAAGATAGGCTTACAGAGCAGCATCGGAGAAGCTGCAATCGCGATTTCTAGTCACCTCGCGACAATCACGTCACGCGAGCATGAATATACTGGCCTCGCTTCTCTCCTTCTCAGCACCGGCTCCCTATCACAAACGTCTGAATCTAAAGATGAGGTGAGTTGGGCGCAACAATGTCGGATTATCTCACTAACAGGTAAAGGATGCACTTCGTTTGGAAGTATACTTCGAGAATGCGCGCCTCGAAATCCATCCGATATGGCATAGTGATAGCATGCTGCCTTACACCATCACCCGATATATCGAGACATTCGCCGACGTCGTAAAATTATGCCTTGCGAACCCCCACGCATTAGTCCAAGATTTCTACCTACGCCCAACCGATTACGACCTTGACAGCATATGGGGCTGGAACCATATACTACCTCCGACCTACCAGTTCTGCATGCATGAGATGATAGCAGAGAAGGCTCGCGAATTCCCCGATAAAGAGGCGATCTGTTCCTGGGACGGCAGCTTGACATATGGGCAAATCGAGCTGTATTCCTCATTTGTGGCATTCTCTCTAAAAGAACTGGGTGTCAAGCTGCATGACGTCCTCCCCGTCTGTTTTGAGAAATCGAGGTGGACAATCGTCGCGGTGCTTGGGGTGATGAAATCAGGGGCGACTTTCGTGCTTATGGACCCAACACTTCCTCTTGCGCGGCTTCAGAATATTGCGCAGCAAGTTGGTGCGAAGATGATGCTTTCATCAAGCCAGCAGCGAGATCTCGCGACATTGATCATGCCGGACAGCGAACCTTTAGTTGTAGGGCGAGACACATTCTCCAACTCTTCAAACCTGGGAAGTATTCCAGAGTTAAGCCCTGTGCCTCCATCTGCCCTGATGTACATGATCTTCACGTCCGGCAGTACGGGAACTCCGAAAGGAGTAAAGTTATCTCATGAAACATATACGAGCAGTGCCATTCCTCGTGCCCAGGAAGTGGGCTATACTAAGAACTCAAGAGTGCTTGATTTTGCGTCCTATGCTTTCGACGTCAGCATCGATAGTATGCTTTTAACTCTTGGAAACGGTGGATGTCTTTGTATCCCATCAGATGAAGACCGAGTGAACGACATTAACGGCGTAATCCGCAACATGCGCGTCAACTATGCAGGCCTCACCCCATCTGTGGCACGGATATTAGACACAGATGTCATCGAGTCACTCGAAGGTCTCGGTCTCGGAGGAGAAGCTGTCTCTGCCAGAGACTGCACGGTCTGGGGGAAACTTGCCAGGATTATTATTGGTTATGGTCCCTGCGAGTGCACAATTGGATGCACGGTGAACGGAAACTCTGCGACTGGTAGAGACTATATCTCAATCGGAAAAGGCAATGGAGCCGCCATGTGGATCACCGACCCAAACAATCACGAGTTGCTCGTGCCAGTCGGTGCTGTGGGAGAATTGCTTGTCGAAGGCCCGATCGTTGGGCAAGGCTACTTGAATGATCCCGAGAAGACCGCGGCCGCTTTCATTGAAGATCCAGCTTGGTTAATCGCTGGCCACAAGGGTTACACGGGTCGTCGTGGGCGTCTTTACAAGACAGGAGATCTCGGGAAATATGACCCCGACGGCTCTGGAGGCATTGTCTTTGCTGGGCGGAAAGACACACAGGTCAAGCTCCGTGGCCAGCGTGTCGAGCTTGGTGAAATCGAGAGCCAACTTAGGGACAGACTACCTTCAGAGCTCAGCATCGTTGCCGAAGTTATAGTATCCCATGGCCAACCAACTTTGGTAGCATTCGTGTCAGTTCAACTTCCAAAGAAGCAAGATAATGCCGAGCTACAGTCGGCAGAGCTCTCTGAAGAATTGAACAAAACCATATTCGAAGCCGACAAAGATGTGGCAAAGGTCTTGCCGCGTTACATGATTCCAACCGCATATATACCTGTCAACTACATGCCTGTCCTGATCTCAGGCAAGACTGACCGCAAGCGCCTGAGGGAATTCGGAACCAAGGTGGACTTGAGACAGCTGGATCAAGGCGGCGCAAGCAGTAGCAACCATACAGGAGAGCTGAGTGAATTTGAGCAACGCCTACGACAGGCATGGGCCGAGACATTAAAGCGCGATCCAGAAACCATCCGACCTGACGACAACTTCTTCGCACTAGGTGGTGACTCTGTGTCGGCTATGAAACTTGTATCTATCTCTCGCGCCCACGGTCTTGAGCTCACCGTCGGCCATACTTTTGGTAGCCCTGTACTAGCAGACATGGCAGCCGTTGTCACCATCTGCGACTCACAAGCACGAAAGGAAACACCCGCATTTTCATTGATATCCCAGGCGATCGATAGCGCCACACTTGAGGCAGCACAAGCATGTGGACTTGAGCCGTCAGCGGTTGAAGATATCTATCCTTGCACACCCACACAGGAATCACTCTTCACCTTCTCTCTCAAAGCAGTCGTAGCTTATGTCGCCCAGAGAGTCGCTACAATCCCATCGCATATCAATCTTGACTCCTGGAAAAAGGCTTGGGAAGATGTTGTCGCAGTAAGCCCTATCTTGCGCACTCGTGTGGCTCAGATCTCAGAGCCCGGTCTTCAACAAGTCGTGCTCAAGGAGAACATCTCCTGGAAACATTCAACCGACTTAGCCCAATATCTCAAGGACGACAAGGGTGAGAAAATGGAACTCGGTCAAAGTCTAGCTCGATATGCTATTGTTGAATGCCCAGATGACGGCAAGAGATATATGGTCTGGACGATCCACCACGTAGTCTACGACGGGTGGTCCGAGCCGATTGTGCTTCAACAAGTCAGCAACGCTTTGCAAAAGCAACCTATTGAGATCCAATCCCAGATGAGAGAATTCGTCAAATATGTGCGCGAGACGGATGAATCTGCAGTGGAGGAATTCTGGAAGCGTGAATTACGAGGTGCTGTCGGACCTCAATTCCCCCGTCTGCCATCTCGAGACTTCCTACCCACCCCGAACGGAATGGTTGAGCGCCACATTAGCCTCGAAATTGGTGCTGGATCACCTTTTACGATGGCAACGCTAATTCGGGGCGCTTGGTCGCTCGTGGCATCACAATACACCGGGAGCGATGATATCGTGTTCGGTGAAACCCTCATGGGTCGTGATATCGCTTTGCCTGGAGTCGAAGGCATTATAGGTCCTTTGATCGCTACTGTACCCGTCCGGGTACATGTCCACAGAACAAGCTCTGTTGAGGCTTATCTGCAGAGCGTGCAGAAGGCCATGCTGTCACGCACACCCTATCAACATATGGGTATGCAAAACATCAGAAAAGTCAGCGAAGATGCTCAGCGAGCATGTGAGACTGGCACAGGTTTGGTCATCCAACCAGACCCTGAGTATGTCGGTGGTGAGTTAGGGTTTGAAGTGGGAGACGTCGTACGCGAAGCACTGCACTTCAACCCGTATCCAGCTATGCTAGGCTGTGGTATCCAAAAGGGCGGCTTCAGAATCTGTGCAAGCTTCGACACCAGCTTGGTTGATGTCACGCAGATGGAACGGATACTTGCACAAGTAGAGACGGCGTGCTCCCAGCTGTTGAAGGACCCTTCAAGGAGAATCGGCGAGATCTCCTGCGTGCCCGAGGAAGAACTGAACCAGATCTGGCAATGGAATGAGACACCCCCTCTGTCGCTAGATGAGTTGACTGGCAAGCTTCGTGCGGGTTCAACAATTAAGCAAGGATCGTATTATCCTCGCGTTGTTGTGCCATGGGTATGTGACCCGCGAAACCCGTCTCGGCTGTCACCCATTGGTTGTGTCGGTGAACTTTGGCTCGAAGGTGCTATGGTTGCAGCCGAAACTGTTGATTCGCCGGCCTGGCTTGTTGCTGGAAGTCCCGCTTTTGCTGGCCGTGTGGGACGAGTGCAAGCAACTGGCGATATGGTTCAGTTACGAGAGGATGGCGGTCTGATCTTCGTTGGCCGAAAGGAGAACGTTGTAGGAGTTCAGGGACATGCGGTTGATATTGCTGATCTCGAGGCTCACCTCCACAAACAACTGCCATCAAACGTTCGCGCCGCTGCAGCCGTATCCCAAGCTCCCTCAGAAGAGCCCGAGCTGGTTGTCCTTGTAGAGCAACAGCCCTCCGAGGAATCCAGCATCACCCTTATATCAGAGAGACATGATATGTCTTTCAGCGCGTCGGATTCACAAAGCTTCGAAACAAGCATCAGTACTGTGATTCCAGTGAGTCTCGGTTTGGCACTGAAAAGGCTCGACAAATTCATCCGCGACAACCTTCCAGCATACATGGCCCCATCGGTGTATGTCGTCGTTGACAAGCTTCCCACAAAGACGGGGCAAGTTGATCACAGCTTCCTCAACCAACTCGCCTCTAAGATCCCCCTGGGGGTACTCGCTCAGATACGTGAATCCCTCGAGGGCGCATGGAAGAACATCAATGCACAGTCCAATCTGACAGGCAACGAAAGCATTCTACGAGATGCCTGGGCAGCGATCTTGAAAATCGGCATCGAGAAGATCGATGTTGACGATAACTTCTTCCGCCTTGGTGGTGACTCCGTTCTAGCAATGAAGCTGGTGTCGGGTCTGCGCGAGCAAGGACATAATTTGACTGTGGCCGACGTCTTCCAGCACATGCGTCTCGGGGACGCCGCTAAGAGACTGAAGGTTGGCATAAGGCCAAAGGGGAAGAAGAAGCAGACGTACAAGCCCTTCTCGACGCTAGGTGACCCCCAGGACGTGGAGCGCTTCTTGTCTGAGGACATCCGCCCCAAACTATTGGATCCAAACTGGCCGATTCGCGATGTATGCTCCGTTACGGATTCGCAAATTCTCGACATCAAAGGAACCATCAGCAAACCACGAACTTCTATCCAGTATACCCTCATGCACTTTGACCAAGGTATTGATGCAATGAGGCTTCTCCGTGCCTGTAAGGACTTGGTCAAGACGCATGATATCCTGCGCACAGTCTTTATCGAGCACGAGTCAGCTTTCCTTCAAGTTGTTTTGGATGTCTTAGAGGCTCCTGTAACCAAGCAGCAAACGGACAAGGACCTGGAACAATATGTTACCGAGCTTTGTACAGCAGACATTGAATCACCTTTTCAGCTCGGGTCGCCGTTCCTCAACTTCTTCCACATCGAGGGAGCCGCAGGCCAACACTCCCTTGTGCTTCGCCTATCCCACGCCCAGTATGACGGTATATCCCTACCGCGTCTCCTCCGCGATCTCGAAACCCTCTACACCGGTCAAACCATGGCCGAATTCGAGCCCTTCCCCTCATATATATCCCAAATCCATGACGGGCCTGCCCAAGCCAAAGCAATCACCTACTGGCGCAACCTGCTCAGCGACTCCTCGCTCTCCGTGCTCCCTAGTAAAACAACCCCCCACAACCCAACAGACAAGGGCGTCTTCCACCACAAAGCCGTCAACACCCCAACCCAGCCCTTCAAAGAATTCACCACAGCCAGCCTCCTCACCGCAGCCTGGGCTGTGCTCCTCTCCCGCCGCCTGCGCACAAGGGACGTCACCTTCGGCAGTGTCACCTCGGGCCGCATCCTCGAACATATCGACAACACCGAGAACGTTATCGGGCCTACCTACCAATTCACTCCCATCCGCGTCCCCTTCCAGTCTCAGGAATCCTGGACCCCAGTCTCTCTCCTCCGTTTTGTGCAGTCCCAGAGCGCCGAGTCAGCCGCGCATGACTTCCTGGGCTTCGAGCGTATTGCCAAGAACTGCACAGAGTGGCTGTCGTCTTCGTCTTCTGCAACTTTCTTCGACTCCATGGTCCACCACCAGGACCACGAAGACTTTGATGCCATGCCGTTCGCTGGTGGGGAATGTAAGGTGGATATTTCCAACCCGCACGGCGACGCCGCGCACCCGGTTAAGGTTGTCTCGTTTGTGCGCAAGGGTGAGTTGCACTTCGGTGTTGTTGGAAGCGAGAGGGATGTGGAGTTTGTGGATGAGATCTTGGATCAGCTGGCTAGGACCGTTGAGGAGTTGGTTAGAGCCCCTGGGGATGTTTTGGCTTTGGATAAATAATTTCTTTTGTATGAATACTATTTTCAAGATGATAGTATATAGACCGTCTTTCTTTCTTTTTTGTTCTCATAGATAGCCCACTAAATGTTAGAGATTGTTGAGACATAAATTATTTTCTCCGAGTTTGCCTTTAAGGACATATATATCTGTCTTCAGCTACAAAGTTTGTTCCTCTACACTCCATCACCAAGCAGGTTTAACAACACCATACCAACACAATCCAAGCACGGCACCTATCAAAATCGCCACTGCAGGGGGGACCTTAAACCAGGCACTCTCGGCATAAGTAACAGCAGTAATAACAACCCACCAGGGCTCTTTAGCCAGACTCTGCCCGTCTTGTTCCGACGGAGCCAAATACCCAATTTCCCAAAGCCGGTATACTGCCGTAAAGACCAATCCTACAGCAGCTGCATTCACGCCGCGCAGGAAATTGAGAACATACGTCTGCTTCCGCAAGACACGCCAGAAGGACTGAATCGCGACAGCAAGCGTGATTCCGGGGAAGAAAATCCCGAGGCCACCGAGAAATGCTCCGAAGATAGTCGGGTATGGTGTTGTCCGGAGGGCGAGTGCTCCAAGAAAGACGGCAAAGTTGAAATTTGGGCCGGGGAAGGCTTGGATTATAGCTAGGCCGATTAGGAAGTCGCGACTTGAAACCCAGCCGGGATCTACAACGTAGGACCGGAGCATGGGGATGACGACAGGGCCGCCGCCGAAGATCACTGTGCCGGCTAGGTACATATTTGCGAAAAGGTCGAGAGCTAACGGGGGGTAAGAGAGCTTGGCTCTTGAAACGAGAATGGCGATGAAGGAGGCTGCGGTTCCCAGATCAGCTTATCCATTATCTTATTTTGAACTTCCAGGTGGGACAAACCAAAGAAGAAGACAAGAATTACAGCCCCAACACGAGTGCGGATTATGTGGTCCTGTGATGGGGGCACTTCCCTTTCTACTGTATCTGGGGTACTAGCTGGGCTCTGCGACAAAGGCCCTGTACCAGATTTCCTCATTCGTAACATCTCTGTCCCCGTCTCCTGTCCTGAGTCCCTCGCAGATGCAGGTTCCGTGTCCCTCAGACTGGGTGTATCACCCTCTGGCTCAGGCTGCCGGTTTCTATCCCTCCACGCCCTTTTTGCCCTCGCAATCTGCTGATACAGCCATCCATCCCATAGCGCAGTGGCAAGACCGCCAGAAAGCATGAGGACAGGGAAGTACCAAAGTGCGCTATAGCAGAGGCCAGCGCATGCGCCGAAGATTACCAATATCCGGGAGAGCTTATCAAGGATCGCTTTTTCAGCTAGTTGAACAGCAGCAAGCGCAATTATGCCTACAGTTGAGGCATTCAGGCCGGAGAGAAGGGCGTAGACCGGTGCAGGGAGTGTTTCGTCAATTTGTTGCACGCCGAGGGAGAGGGCATACATTCCGACTGCGCCGGGGACACTAGCGGATTGATAGCAATAAGCAAATCATCATAAATAGCGATTTGATGGTCGTTATACATACCACCAGAGGAAAAATACGAGCAAGGCGGGGATAAAACCCGCATGGAGTAACGCTAAGCAGAATAACATCTTTGTAGAGGCCGGCCCTGGAAGACCCTGGCATATGGCAAACAGCTCTTGGTACTGTACGCATCAATTAGTTTCTCGCTATAACAGTCCTTAGCTAAATAAATATGTACCGTCTGTTCATCAACCCACTTCTCCTGCTCGACAAACCGGGTATAGAAGATCTGGAAATGAACAGGTGGGCCCCCGAAAGACGTAACTCCTAGATGCCAGGTATGGCGAATAGTTTCGCCCAAACGACCCAGTACAGGATCCTCTCGACGCGCAGGGCCTGCTGCTTCTGCATGACTGCGCCATTTCCGATTCAGTGCGCGTAGGGACGAGATAAGTCGCGATTGTGTTGGGATGAGCATTACGATCTTCTGTCCACGACAAACAGGGGGGTTATATTGGGTGGGGGAATCAAAAGAGCAAAACAGTTGTGCAAGAGGGTGGGAGGTTATAAACCCCGGAATGCGACTGTCAACGTCAACGAAGGTCTAAATCAACCTCCAACAAAAAGTCCCCGACTCGGCACATGTCTGCCAAGCCACTATTCAGCGGAAATCTTGGCATTTTGTATGTCACTGCGCTCATTCAATTGGCTACGGGTGTCAAACAGATATTAGACGCGTTGATTCGAGGATCTTCTCTAGCCAACAGAAAATTACAAAATCTATATTCTATACTCTAAGTTACCCCATATTACCAGTTGCCTAATATCACAAATCAAACCCCTCAGGTCGCCACCGTTTGATGCATAACGTTGGCCCTATAGCTCTCCGAACTGGCCAACAGCTCATCGTGCGTTCCGTACTCAACACACCGACCGGCCTCAATCAAGAAAATGACATCAGCCTTCTTGATCGTATGCAAGCGATGCGCAATAGCAATGACTGTGATACCCCTCGCAGCCCTCTCAAGCCCCTCCTGCAGTAGCTTCTCAGACTCTGCATCAAGCGCGCTAGTTGACTCGTCAAGAATCAATACCTTCGGCTTCCGGACAAGAGCTCTGGCAATGGAAAGTCGTTGTTTCTGCCCACCAGAGAACTGGCTCCCGTTGGGACCACAGAGGGTCTCATAACCGTCCGGGAGGGCTTCGATGGTGTCATGGATATTGGCTAGCTTGCAGGCTTCTTCAATATCGGCCATAGAAACTTCATGGCCAGGCTTTGCGCCGAGGCCAATGTTGAATTTGATTGTACCTTCGAAGAGAACGCTTTCTTGGGGAACGAGAGAGATTGAGCTGCGGAAGGTGACGTCTCGGTGCTTTGTGATGTCGTTGCCGTCGATGAGAATAGAGCCTGACTCTGGCGTATAGAGGCGCTCGACTAGGGAGATGATTGTCGACTTTCCGGCACCACTAGGGCCAACGAGCGCGCAGAATTTGCCCGGTTTGATATCAATTGTTAGGCCATTTAGAACCTTGATGTCCGGTCGGGCAGGATACGAGAAGTGGATGTCACGGAGCTGGACGCTGGACGCCTTGTTGTCTGACGTGTTATGAGACGTCTTTGCTTCAATAGCTGCCTCGGCGTCTTCTGATGGCGGCGGCGCAGTGAGAGAACGACTGTGTACGTGTCCCTGCATTTTGTCTGACCCTACCTCGATAAGGCCCAGTAATCTGGCCATCGCAGCTCGGGCATTTGAAAGCTCTGGCGCGAGGGCAAACATTTGACTCCATAGCAATGCACTGACAAGAAGGGAGAATACCACGATCAAGAACTGCGTCTGGTCATAGTTGCCCGCTAGGATTTGTTTGGAACCCCACCAATAGGCCAAAGCGTTCACAAGATTACCCAAGAAGTAAGTCATCGCTTGCCAGAAACTTGCTTGGAGCGTGACCGAAAGGGTCTCCTTGCGTGGACCCTTCAAAGACCGCCGGTAGGTTCCTAGCGTTTCGTCCTCTAGAGAAAGGGACGCAATCGTTTTGATGGATGTAATTGCTTCAACACCAATGTCGACTGATTTGGTATAAGCATTTTCGTGACGCTCTTCAAACTTTCCAAGTACTAGAAGCTCCATAATACCAGCTCCAAGCAGAAGTGGAACTAGAGCCAGGCAAACCAAAGCGATTCTCCAGGCAACGATGTGGGTCATAATGATGGCAGCGATGAGATTGACTGTAATTGAAAACAGAGTTCCAATCACAGAACCACTCAGCCCAGCCAAGGCGTTGCCATCTCTGGTTATGTACGAAAGGAGTAGAGGAGGTGTTCGACCCTTGGATTGATGCCATTGGAGGTCTTGCTCCATCAGCGATCGGAAAGATAGAACGCGGACTGTGTAGACAACTTTCTCAGAAACCCACCCAAATCCGGTCCAACTAGCTATGTTCCCAAAGAACTCGATGATCGCGAGTACGAAAAACATGAGTCCGAAGAACTCGCCCTTATTTCGGATGTCTTCCGGACTGTTACATGGGTTCAGACTCCCAACTGTCTTTCCGAAAATCACGGCTTCACCAGAAAAAGCTCCTCCAACAATAGTGGAACCAAGAAGAGCAAAGGCGATGATGAGCAGATGTGGCCTCACGGCGGGTGCGTAACCCCGTATAAGAGCCCATAGTGATTTGGTCGGTGTCTCAGGGTCTTCCGACTCCTCTACAGAGTCGGTAACCGGGGTTCCACTCGTTGTGGGCTTCTTCTCGTCGATGTCTGCCAGACTGTCCTTCTCTAAGTCATCATCGGTTGAAGAGACCTGCGTGGTCTTGCTAATACTATCAACACTGACCGTTGATTCGTTCTTGTCGAGGGTAGATCCGAGAGTTTGCAGTTTGACTAGATCAGCATATGCTCCGTTCTTCGCCATCAATGTTGAATGGTCTCCCTCCTCCACGATATGTCCCTTGTGCATAACGATAATATTGTCTGCGTTGGTAATTGTCGACAGACGGTGGGCAATTGTAACCATAGTTCTTCCGCTAGCAATATTTGAGATGGCGCGCTGGATACGCTGTTCGCTTCGTGAATCCAATGAAGCTGTAGCTTCATCCAAAATTAATACCGCGGGGTCCTTAACAAGGGCCCTAGCAAGGGCTATGCGTTGCTTTTGACCACCACTAATTAGCCTCCCACTTGAACCCACGATAGTACCATATCCATGCTTCAATGCTGTGATGAAACCAGCCGCATCTGCGAGTTCTGCTGCTTTCTGGACCAATTTGACAATTTCGACGAATTCTGGGCCCTTCTGCTCTGCTGCACCCATCAAATCATTTCCCTCTCTAGCCTCTCGCGCTATATCGGCAAGCTCGGGGCTGTGGAGAGCAGTTTTCAAAGGCGCATAGTTAGCATTGCTCGAATTAACCAAGCCATGTGCGATATTCTCCAAAAGGGAACGATCGAGTAGGGATGGCTCCTGCTGCACTAGACTGAGGAAGCTTCTCAGATCACGGGTATTGACATTACGAAGATCGTGACCATCGAAGAGGATATGGCCCTCCGTAGGATCATACAATCTTGTGACCAAACCAGCAATAGTTGACTTGCCACTTCCCGAAAGACCGACGATGGCAGTATGTTTGTTGGCCGGTATGCTGAGAGTAACCTTGTCGAGGACGGTAATCTCGGGCCTTGAGGGGTAGGTGAACGAAACCTGATTGAACTCGAAGCCGCCTTCAGCCTGTGGAAGACGGACACCCGAAGGTGCAGTTCCATCGATCAGCGGTTCGCGGTCGATGTCTCCACGCAACTTCTCAAATGAGGCGACGGCTTGTACGAATAAGTGTAGGAATGGTGCAACCTGGCTCAGCAGCAAAGTCGCTTCATCTATGTCAGCGCAATCTGTACGACAAGGCCGGTCTCAGGGTTACTAACCTTCGACCAAGATAAAGATGACCGTGAATGTAGCACCAACAGTGATTCCACTGGATCCATCACCGCTAATGGAACGAGCAATCTGTCTGCTTCCTTCCCAAAATGCCAACCCGTTTGCACCATAAGCAATGAAATACAGAACTCCGGATTGTATGCCAACCGCCGTAGCCTTCTTCAACCCCTCATGTTCTGAAGACTTGAGAGCTTTGGAGAATTTCTCCTCCAAGCGGTCGTTTGCCCCAAAGGCCTGTACAACGACGAAATTTGAAAGCGCTTCAGAAGCAATAGAAGCAGCAGAGGCAGCATAATTTGACATAACACCAGAATACTTTTCGATATAGTGGCTTCCCACAAATGACATCAAGAAATAGGCTGGAATCAACGAAACAAGCATTCCCGCAAGCTTGGTATCTTTGATGAACGCAACAATGTACGCAGTGGCAAAAAAGGAAAAGCTTGCAAGGCATATTCCTACCTTCTCTGAAGTACCCGAGCGGATTGTTTGGATGTCGTTATTCAGTCGCGAGGCTACCTCTCCCGGTGGAAGGTCATCGAAGTATGACGGCTCTTGGCGAAGTAGGTTCTGCAGGTAGTTTTCTCGCAGTCGCTGCGCCAGTCGAGCGCCGTTCAGCGTCCAAAATGTAAGGTGAATGTAGATTAAAACGAATTGGGCAATTGCCAGGTAGACAATGAGCAGGATCTTGTCGTCGATGCCTCCTTGGTAATCGGAATCGGAATCGGAGCCGGACGTATCGGATTCATTACTACATGTCGCCGAGTTAAAATCGTCGAGAAGCTGGCCGAACACGATACCAATCATCGGAAATGGGACACCCGATGCTATTGCACTCGCGATCGCGACCAACAACATGCCCAGGTCGACTTTCGAAGGATTGCCAGCCAGCAGCAAGCGAGGGAAGCCCGCTAGATTCTGAACAATCTTCATCCTGTGTTCAAAAATCTGCAGTGTGATCTTGGCGCAGTCGCCGAGTGCACCAGCTGGGAATCGCTCAATTTATCAAGGACCATGTCGTCGGCCGGCGGCGACATTGCCCTACAAAGATGCCGGTTCCACGGAGGGAAAAAAAAGTGGCCCGCCCTCTCCTATCTGATGGAATCCCCACCGGTGTTTAGGACGTTTGGAGAGCCACGCTGATCATGCGCAGACAGGTAATACTAGTAGAGTGTACGGAGTAGGGCCTAGAGTGCAGAATGCATGTCAGTAAAGCATGGGATGGGCAGAGGAAAGCCATGGTTACGTAAGTGGGTCACAACTCACTATCAATCTCTAGCCAGTGGATGGAAGGACCCAAGATGGGCTGAGAGCCTGAGAGGGCTAAGCGACGTGCCGACATCGCGATGGAGCCAGAACGCCGTTGAATCTTTGGACGAAGAAGCTCTGATGGATACCAAAATCAACACTCAATTCCGAGTCCGTGGGATCTGTTTCACAATACTAGTTGAAATATATGGTACGTGGGTCCGTATTGTTTCCGCTTGGTCATAAACGGTAATATCTAATCTGATGTACGGAGTAATATATACCGATTACAGAACCATACGTAAAGCCTGAACCGTTCAATCCTCCGATTTTCTCCCAATTTTCCTCCGCGCAGCTCCATCGCTTCTTGGTGCGCGATAATGGACAGGGCCCCGCGCTTTCCGGCATTCCTTCACTGTCACCTTTGTCGCAAAGTCGCCAGCTTACAAACCCCGGCAAAGGAAACCTGCTGTCTCTTTGAACAACGGTGAGATTACAGCCAATGCCACGATGTCGGCGTTACAGAGATCGCAGTCTTCAGACAGTGAAGACACCCCCTTGCTAGGGGCCAATTTATTCCCGATCCCAGGACAGCATGCCCCCACAGAATCTTCAGACACCGCTCAGGATGGGGTGAAGCAAGCTGAGGCCATCACCTTGGCCTGGTCGAAGAAATCTTTAGTAGCGGCCTACGTCCTGTGAGTATTCTATGCGATGGGCTCCCGGTTAAAAGCAATAACTGACCGCGATTGGACAACAGGATGTTTCTCTTGTACTTTGTGAACGCTTTTCAATCCTCAATTACCAGCAATCTCTCGGCCTTCGTCACCAGTGGCTTCGAATCGCATTCCTTAATCCCCGTCATCTACATCGTGTCCAGCGTCATGTCCTCCGCGACTTATATGCCTCTCGCAAAAATATTGAACGTTTGGGATCGCTCCATTGGCTTCTTGATAATGGTGGTGTTTGCGACACTTGGTTTGGTCTTGTCAGCGACATGTACGGGTATCACAACCTATTGCATATCACAAGTAGGTTTACCTGTGCATAAGATATGCGACAAGAAGCTTACCATCGCAGATGTTCTACACCATAGGCTTTGCTGGTGTTATCTTCAGTATCGATGTGATCACAGCTGATACGTCATCGCTCCGGGATCGAGGCCTTGCGTATGCATTCACTTCGTCGCCTTATATCATCACCGCATTTGCAGGCTCGGCTGCCTCAGAGCGCTTCTATGCTTACAATTGGCGGTGGGCGTACGGCAGTTTTGCCATTATCCTTCCCATCGTCGCCTTTCCGATGTTTGGTCTACTTCAGTACAATCGTTATAAAGCGAAGCGCCAGGGTCTTCTGCCCAAAAAAGAACACAACGGCCGGACATTCATACAGAACATTGCCTTTTATGCTATAGAGCTAGACCGTGAGTGACGATACCGCTTCATCTTTATGCATCTACTGATTTCTTTTATCAGTTCTGGGGGTCTTTCTCCTGGCGACTGGTCTGGTGCTCTTCCTCCTTCCATTCACCATTTCTGGGTCTACAGTCAATGAGTGGAGGTCTCCCTATATTATTACCATGCTTGTTGCTGGCATCGTCTGTCTAGTCGGCTTTGTCTTGGCAGAACGTTTTGTTGCCCCGGTTCCCTTTCTCCCATGGGAGTTGCTGGCCTCTCGAACGGTTCTTGGAGCTTGTCTTCTAGGGGCCTCGTATCAAATCGCCTTCTACTGCTGGAACGAATACTACACATCATATCTGCAGGTAGTCTATGGGACAAGTATCTCAACCGCGGGATACATTAGCAGTATCTTCAACGTGATTTCTGGGGTGTGGCTCCTGGCTGTTGGTTTCTTGATCAAAAAGACATCTCGATTCCGGTGGCTACTTTTTTGGGCCGTCCCATTATATATGCTTGGAGTCAGCCTAATGATATACTTCCGTCAACCCGGCTGGTCTGTGGGTTATTTGATCATGTGCCAGGTGCTCATTGCATTCGGTGGCAGCACCATGATCAGCTGCCAGCAGGTTGCAGTTTCAGCCGCATCTGATCACAACAATATCGCTTCCGCCCTTGCGTTTCTGGGCGTCTTCGGCTCCATGGGAGGCGCCGTGGGAAGTAGCATCTCCGGTGCAATTTGGACAAACACTTTACCCGGGGCGTTGAAGCGCCTACTTCCGGAGTCTGCAAAGGCGGACTGGCGAACCATCTATGAGTCTCTCGACATTCAACTTAGCTATCCCATAGGCTCACCAGTCCGAAATGCTATTGCCTTTGCTTATGCTGAAACACAAACCAAGATGCTGACTGCCGGAACGGCTATTATGGCGCTTTCTCTGATCTGGATGTTTCTGATTAAAGACATCAAGCTCAGCAAAGATGCCCAAAACAAGGGTGTCGTGTTTTAGCTTCTTTCTGGGCCGGCCTTTACCATCATTTGCTTACGACCTTTGTACGAATTTACGACTTACTATTTAGACACACTTAGAGATTGATAGAGAACTACTCAGATATAGATAAACGCAAGAGTCTATATATATAACAGTTTTATCTCGCATTAAACCCCAGTTAAACACTCTATACACCCTTCAAATACGTCGTCACCCTCTCAACGAGGTTCTTCCTCGGCTCCGCCTGATCATCGTTACTCAAGGCATGCGAAGCCCCAGGCACAAGCCCACTCCCCTCTTCATCCCAAATCTCCGCTTCGCCCTCAGCCCTCCCACCATCCAGCACCTTCCTCCACTTTCGTAGCAAGCCGTCCTTATCAACCCAGTCCGGAATCGCCTGATCCGACCCAGAGATCAGAACCATCAATCTATGCGCCAACAAACCGCCCTGTCTAACCTTCCCAAACGTCTCCGCCAGCTGCTCCTCACCCAAATCTGAGCTAAACAGGTCATCCTCTCCCGGGCTCGCCGGGCTCCCTGGCGAAACCAGACTCAGAAACCGACGCGCCGACAGCGGCACATTGCCGGGGTACCCGATGACCCCGGTCATATGGAGCGGCAGCAAGCTATCAAATGCCGGGTCCGGGTTCCGAGCGACCTCTTCACGCGCCAGCTTCTCGAGGTCCTTGTAGATTTGCTGCACTTGCGCCGGGGTTCGGCCCATCCAGCCCTGGCTAAGGACCCATTGGATGGCTTCACGGTCTGAGACAGGCGCTTGCATGATTGCGCCGTCGAGCTTAGTGCGCGTTACGTGCTTGAGGTCGGTGTCGAAGCCTTTGATGCTTGTGTGTGGGTTTGGTTTGGTGAGGTAGTGCAGCACGCATTGGCTGCCCGTGGAGTGACCCATTAGGACGATTTTTGCGTTCGCGTTGAGAGTGTTGTTGGTGAGTTTTCCGGTCTTGTAGTCACGGATGTAGTTCAGGCATTGTGCGATCTCGTCTGTGTCGCGGTCTAAGTGGCCTAGGCCCCAGGCAGAGTGTGAGGATGTGAGGTTCAGCGTGAACAGGGACCAATCTGTTGGTTGGAGGGCTTGAGCGAGGTCGGCCATGTAGGATGTTGTTGCGAGGCCATCGCCGAGGCCTCCGACAAAGAGGAGGGAGTGGGGTTTAGGAGTTGTTGATGTTGTGAATTCAAATGTTACGAGGGATTCGGTCTACCGGCGCAAGAGGATCAGAACTTGGAGGGTGCTAAACAGAGCACATGGTACGTACATAGTGGTGAAGACGGCCTGGGAGGCCTCCTGCAGGCCAAAACTTGGAGTACATTTTGGGATATGAAGCTTTGGTGAGGGTTCAGAGAGTGGGATTGTATGGAGGGGTAGAGTTGTAGGGCAAGACTCAGGCTGAGCTCTTATCAGATGGTTTGATCATGTGCCTGGTAGCTAGGGGTATTCTAACATCGGTCCGCTTCTGTTTTTTCCACTTCTGGTCAAGTGGTTTCTCAATCCTGTCCGAAATATACGCCTGTATCGGCGTAATCTATACAATACGTGGATCATGCCGTGTTACAGGTGGATCTAGTTAGTCAAACACACGCTAGTAACGACGCTAAAGTGACAGATCCAGGATCTGATAAGATTGTGTCTCGGCGCAACGACTCGCTTCGGTTAAAGCCTTAAAGGGCAAAAGAAAATATTATCAATCACTCATGATGGAGCCAAAAGCCCACATGACGTGGAATAATGGCGTGGTGTCGAGGACTCGTCATTTGCTGGGTTGTTTTGAGCATGGTTAGCCAAAATCAACTCGAATGTTCCATTTATCGTGGGGACCGGCATTAGACGACTCCCCTGCATTTTCCGGGTGCGCAAGTCTATGCTACGATCAGATAACAGGAACCTTGGCAGGTACAAAATAAACCAGTGTGTTATTTCACGTGTGATATGATAAGCTTTTTCTCTCGTATCTGAATTTGAACTTGCACTTGGATGACGTTCATAGTAAAATATATATTTCATCATTTGTGCCTCTCTCCCTACAACATCACAGTAAACCAAGGCCTCTCTAATTCAAATCAATGGCTCTAAGAATCGAGAAATGACTTAAACTGCTAATGTTCATGCCGCCCAAACGCTGAATCTAGGACCACCTGTCGGGCAAAAGAATCTCTTGGACTATTTGTCCCGGTGCCCGTCAAACACCAACAAGCAACCCCGCGAATTTGAGAACCGAGTATTTGCGCAGCTCATGGATTTACTAGACTGTCTCAAGTTCTAGTCAACTAATGTACCGATACAGCCAAGTCGACCTATAGAGTAATCCAACCTCGATACTCCAACGCAAGTAAACAAGGTCACATGACGCCATCAACGGCGACCCAAACTCCAAAACTGAGCGGGAGTTCAAAAACCAAAACCACACCGTCAGCGCCCAGATAGACCAACAAAAATCGCGCACAGGATAATCGTGGATAGATAAACGGACCCAAGAAATGGAAAAATGAGGCCGCGCTACGATCCGATCTCATGGCATGGCAACCAATGACATCAACAACAATGCCGCGAAGCTCAAGTCACAGCCCAGCCTCACCTTCTACCCGGCCTTTTGCTTCAAGGCCTCACCTACAAATTTTACATGGGTGAAGATAGGCGCTGCGGATATTCACCGGTTGAAGAGACGGGTGGAGTTTGGAGGTTCGTTGTCGCTATTCCCCTCGCGTTTTGCTTTTGTCTAACTTATTGCTAATGCACCCCAAACCGGTATTAAACAGAGCAAGGCCTATTCTTCTACCAAAACAACCCGATCCGCTATGTGAATCTAGTCGGCGTAATCGTGGCGCGCTCTGACGTTCCGCGCCGGACGATTCTAACACTCGATGATAGCACCGGCGCGACGGTTGACATTGTTGTTTTGAAGGGGAATCCTGCGTTCATTTCGACTGCAAATTCGTCTACCCCCCATGCCTCGAAGGAAGCGAACGATAGAGATGGCGACAAAGACGCGACTCCGAAAGAGTACCACGTAACGTCAACAACACAGACCCCGATGGACATCACGCCTCTGCAGCCGGGACGGCTGTTCCAATTCAAGGGCACGTTGTCGGTTTTTCGCGCGACGATGCAGGTTCAGCTTGAGCGTTTTTTCACGGTTCCTGATACAAAGGCTGAGATGCGCTTTGTGGAGGCGCGCTGCCGGTTTCTGGTTGAGGTGCTTTCTGTGCCATGGGTTTTGGGGGAAGGGGATATTGCTGCTCTCAGGATGGAGGCTGATGAGGAGGGGAGCAAAATTGAAGAGGAGCAAGCGAGGTTAAGGAGGAGGGAAAGGAGAAAGGCGGAGAGGGAGGAGAAAGAGAGGCGGAAGATAGGAAAAGTATGGGAGCGGGAGGAGGCACTGAGAGAGCGAGAAGCGAGGGTCGCTCGGGAGGTGGGAATGGAGTATATGCGCGAGATCGAGAGACAGCGCGGCAACCCAACCTGAACGGTTAATATATTTATATAGCAGCGCATACATTCGTCTTATACAATGACTGATAACAAATAGCATATGGATATCATTCGTTCGTCATGAATCATCAAAGCAACGCTATTTCACCCAAAAGCAGCAAACAATACGAATATGAGACTAGTCACATATGTAACTGACAAATATTAGATGTACAGATGGCAAACACATCACGTCCCAAAAATCAAAATGTAGCAATTACCGATAGCTCTTGTAGTCGTATCCCGGCCCAACTGGTCCACCACCTTGTCCACCTAGCAAACCGCGGTAGTAATCTTCGTCGCCTGACCAGGTAGACCGCGAGGGAAGGGTATCATGATACTTGCTCTTCTCGCGCTCCTTTTCACGCTCGCGGATCTGTTCGTAGAGTCTCTGGTCTTCTGCACCCCTGTCAAGTTCGCGGTACTGGTCAAGCAGATCGCCTGTGTGCGCCGACGAAGACGGCTGGTCGTAGTAGTAGTCCCCGCTCGGCGTTGGTCCTGGATTCCGTGGACCATCCATGAGGTCAGGCTCCGAGCGCCTGTAGTCATGGCTGGGGTGGAATCCGCGCGAATGACTCCTGGATCGCGTGGATGTGTCTGCTCTGGGGCGTCTAGGGCCTGTAGACCCGCTACGATATGGAGGAGAACGAGTAACACGAGCCGCTGAGGGCCGGCCATCTTTGGCACCTGAGCTCGTGGAGAATGAATTTGCATGCCGGTGTGTAGGAGTTCCCGGTCCTTCATATACTTTCCCTCCTCCTGGGTTCGCAGAGTAGGGCTTGCGCGTTCGTTCAATAGCAGGAGGAGATTGTTCTTCGTCCTCATCATCGACAACAGCTACACTTGGCGGGCGGTATCCTTTCTTGTCCCGTTCATTCGCTGAGTGATTCACAGAGTGACTCGCCGGGTGAGTCGATTCTGCGATAGAGACACCAGGGCTTGCAGACGACTTGTGACGCTGGGCAGCGACCTTCTCGATCTCTTCGTCGCTAATTGGTGGCAGTTCCACGCCACAGTGTTTCATGATATGCTGGTCAAGCAGATCGCGCAAACGAAGATCGGGCGTTTCTGGGAATAGCCGCCGGGGTATTTCTTTCGGGAATCGCTCTTTTCTGTTGTCTGGGTTGCTGATTGGCATGTTCAGTACGGCTTTCTGCAACCGCTCATATTCTTTGTCCGGATGTGCTTGAATCATCAGCGTAGCGAAAACCTCAAACCCTCGCGGGGTGAGACCAGGAATGTCAGGTCTCTCGTCCAGCTTGACCTGCACCAGATGATGCTCAGCTTCGACATCACGGAATAACCTCGAAATTGAGGACGTTCGGTCGTCGAAAATATCTAATCAAGGTTTAGTAACATGATAACCAGAAGAGAGAAAAAAGGACTATTCACCTTGCCATGGGTAAGGATCTGAGGCAATGTTAGTATCTGCGTAGAACTTCTGGAGTTTGTCCGGCACTACAACCAGGGTGTTCCCAGGAGGATAATTCTCGATCTAAGCGGGTTAGAAGTTAGAACAGGGTTTGTACTGGGTTAGTCGGCCTTGACCTACCAAATGCATTGCGATGCCACGCAAAAACTGTCCCAGCCTTTCAGTTGGCTTACCCTCGTGAAAGAGCCTTCCCCATATCTTCTCTAAAGTTGTTGGGAATGTATCGGTCCTCTGAGGAGCCTTCGGGCGTGGATCCCCTCTTTGGCCGTTATCGCTAAACTGACTGGCAGGCGATTCCCTTGTCTCTTGAGGAGGGGTTGGGCTCGGTCTGGGGTGTAAGTGGGGAGCACCTGAGAAGTCGGGAGGCGGAGGAGGCTGCTGATATACCGGGACGGATGGCGAGGGTGTACTGTGCGAAATTACAGGGGTATGTGGTGCTGAAGGGTTTTGATATGGCTGAGGCGATCCCCATTGCGGGGGGGGCGGCTGAGCAGGGTGTTGGTTGCTGACTGGGCTGTTGATGCCGGCCGCTCCAAGCTGTTGTATCACATTTGCCGTTATCTGCGCCACGAGATCGGGCGACACATAGGATGATGGGGCACCACTGTTTCCGACGGCTGAGTTCACTGCGTCGTTGATGCGACCCGTTTGGGGTGGAGGTGGAGGGGGCCAGGATGTCTGCTCGCGCAGTGGTTCAGGATAGTAACCCTGAGGATGGGGAGCATTCATTGGGGCTTGCGGTTGAGGCATATTGAGTTGCTCAGACGCGGACTGATATGGATAAGGAGGATCGTAGGACGATGGGTGGCCCTCCGAAGGGTTTATAGGATTGGCATTGTCCGGCTGGCCGTAAGGATTAAAATCATGCTGAAAGCCATCGTATGCCATCAGGACGGTTTGGATCTCCGTTTACCGAACAATAACCATGCAAGATCGGCGTTTGTAAGAGAGAATCTGGGCTTCCAAGAGATTATGAAACAATGATGAAGAGATAAAAAGAGCTTTGTGTTCTGGAAGGCTTTTGTGAGTGAGAGTAGGTGGCGCACAAAGCAATCGAGACAGTGAGGGGCAACAGAGGAGCTTCGCGTGAGACAGCAGTTCTTTCAGATGCCCCGCAGAAGTTCCCTTGTCGTGTCGTGGAATCAAACAAAACACGAAAGGGTAAAGAAGCGCCAGTGTCAGGACCTGCAGTCAGGCATCGAGGGAAAAAAAAGTAGAAGCTGTCTGTTCTTTCAGCCGCGACCGTTGATGCAGATTCAGGCCCTCCGTCATACGTCACAGACGCCCGACTGAACCCGCCTTCTCAGTAGGTAAGCGTGAGATCGGTGGCGGGGATCGTCGCCCTCTCGGCACGTACTTCTGAGCAGGCACCTTTATTTATTTCTTGCATTTACTTTCTTTTATGACGATAAGAAACGATGGCTAACTAGCTTGGATTGTTCAGATCTAAATCTACCTAATAGGAGCCTCCTCCCGAGTCCCCACGATAGAAGAACCATGGTTGCCTTAGCCCGCCCAATCTGGGTCGTGGCGCCGTACCATAAAGAGCTGGAGGGCACTGCATCTAGAGATACCCAGTGATGTCCTCATCCTCGTCATTGTCATCAAAGTCAACATGATTATTAACCTCCCTGGTACGAGAAGGGGGGTTTTCGGTGGCTTCAGAGCGCCACGCCTAGGATTTTTAGTCAGTAGGCTGAATGTAGCATCTGGATATATATAAAGAACTTACTGGGACCTTTGCAAACTTTCTAGCATCGGCACGCACACTGGCAGCAGCGTTGGATCTCTGTACTCCGAACGATGCCCATCCGCTGTGAACCGAATTTACGTCCATGGCCGTGAGGTTGTTGGCTTGACCGTAAGAGCTCCTGCTGTGCGTATCGTGACGCTCCGGCTCAATCCACACCCCTCCTCCTGAGGGAATATTTTCGGTGGCCCCAGCGAAAGATGATCCGTTTCCAGGAGTGTCGGTCAACCGTCTGGTTGACCCAGTGAGGGAGCTGTCAATGTGACTCTTGTGGATTTGTCAGTGTACAAATCAAGCCAGACGTGCGAGTAGATAATCTGAGTAAAACCAACCATAGTCACGGTGCCCTCGGTGTCTATTAGCAGCCTCTTATCCTCTACTACCGGGTCTGACTCCTTGTGGCCCTGGACGCAGTCGATGCAACGCTATTCAGATCAAGCCCATGTTAGCCCAGTAGCAACATAGAAAGTGGAAAGGGAAAGACTTACAGCAAGCTCGTGCTCCTTGCGTTGATTGATAGCAAAATCATCCAGACCTTTTATCTGATCACAAATACAGCAGCGCAGCTCCATGACTTGCCCTCCAGTGCAGTTGCGACAGGCGGCATATCCGGCATTGTTGGCTCGCTGTCCTTGAACCACTCGGGCATTGCGGAAGATATCGAGTTGTCTTTTCGAGTACGCATGTGCGTTACGATATTTCTTGCATATCTTACATTTGATTCTAGATGTTGTTAGGATGGGCATCGCTCGGGTCCTGTGGGAGGCTTGGAGTATCACTCACTTTTCGGGCAAGGTGACTCCTTCGAGCCTTCGTAGAAGAGGATATCGTTAGCCCCTGCAGTCAATGTGCGCAATTGAAGGGTATTCGATACTCACTGCCGCTTTATGGCTTCGCTGTAGCCGCCAGAAAATGCGCTGGGTGAGCCTGAAATACTAGAACCCCGACGGCTTGCCATAGCTTCGAATTGAAAATGGCTAGTTCAAAGTCAGAGCTTCAATTATAGAGTAGGACTGGGAAACAAATATGCACGTTTGCAAGAGAAGTAAAAAGAAATTTAACGGCGTCTTGAGCTGCAAGTATGGGTGAGTGTTGCTTTTAAATGCAGAGAGGTTGTGCTCATCCAGCAATCCTTCCTATCGGTTGTGGTATATGTACCGGGAAACCAATCAGAAATCCAGTGAAGAGTGGGAAAGTGAATAAAAGAACCCAGTCCGTGATGAATGATAGGCAAGGTAGTGGTGCTTAGGAGAAGCAAACACAGGGCTGAAGCTGCAGAAGAAGGGGGAAAAGAAAAGAAGCCGGCAAACAAACAACTTGGAATGACAACATGAGAAGAAAATGTCGCCTTTTTAAGTGAGAGAAACAGCAAGCCCTGATTGAGCTCACTTTCCTTCTCATCTGTTTGACTTTCTGCACGCCTCCAGAAATCAAAGACAAAGAAACACGGCACCCAGCGACACCAGGATGGCCAGGTCAGCCTAAGCTGGTTTGTTCAGATATGGAGCAACGAGTGGAAGTGAAAAATTAGATGCATTCTGTAGTTATCCGTCTCTCTTATGGTTTCCCATATTTTGGAACAAATGAAAGGAATGCCCCTTCACCTGTGTTTACGTCAAAATTGCTCTAGAACCGACCACAGATCTTAGACATACCCATACACATTGCGATAACACGCTCAACAACGCCGCCAAAACTCAAGATTTTGGAACCAGCCCCAGCCCCAGAGCCCCCCTGTCATTTACCAATTGCCAGAATCATCATAAAATATGCCCACTGGAACCGAGGCCAATTCCAGATGATTAATTATAAAGTGTTTCGTTGATCACCAGGGAGGAGCCGTTGAGGGTGATGAGGGCTATACCAGCATGGGCCCAAGTCGCACCCACGGACCACGAACAAGCAGCCCTGCAGAGCCTGTTCAGAGTTCAAATGGCAATCTCAGGTCTCAGAGCAGGACTTTGGTTTCTAACATGGTGGTAGTGGGATGGATGTAAATTGTATGCTGTCACCCAAGCCACCATGATGTTCCAGCAGAGGTGCAATAGCATGTTCAATTAAAGGTTATAGCAAACGTTAAATCAATTCCATCAGCTGAGAAGTGGGCAAATATTCAAGGTCGGCTACACTCACTCGTCTGCTCGCAAGACTGACCTGGATTACTTCTACGTGTCCCAATGAGCGCGCTGAAACCACTTCTATTTGTTTTCTGCTTCTTTTTTCTACCGCCTCCCATGCGTGTCAACCGCGCATATGGATATAGAGGGGGAAAAACCACGGGTTCTCAAGTACATTCTTTATACTACTTGTTGGTTCTTCAGTAGGATTCGAGTCCTAGGGTACAAGCCAAGCAGTAGGCTTGTGACTGACGCGCCAAAGCTGGTCAGGGCCGCGACTCACAGAGTCACGGGACGAATCCCCCATCTAGATCTGCACTACTGCGAGAGAATCGAATGGCGAGCATGTGTGTCAGCTAGTATGAGATGCATCGTTGGTAGCCTATGCCGTTGCTGTCAGTATTGATCGCGGTCTCCACTACTCCAAGGCCAGACCACGCCGCTGTCCTGAAAACTTATGCAGCTAGAGTAAGCCATATGGAAACAACAGCGGCTGGCGTTTGTTGTGAGCCCATCTTTTCCGATGCCTCGTTCTCGAGAGCCAAGTCTCTGTGGAAGTGTGCCGAGGTTACCAGACTACCATCGCCGGGAGGATGCAAGTCCACAGTCTGCAAGTCATCGTTTCCCTGATCCATACTCCTGCAGGAAGTGATGCTCCATGGAGCGAGCCTGCGCCATGGGCTAGCAATCGGATAGGGGTCCCGTACCAGCACAAACGAGTGTTTAGTTTTACGCGAAGTGCCTCGAACTGTGGTGTCAACAAGGATTCGATGGGCTTGTTGGATTTCAAACAGTTGCCCTGGGAATCCGGCAAGACGGAAATTAATTCAGTACATCGGCGTTTGCAGACCATCAATCTGTAACCACTAACATTGCAAGAAACGGTGGATGGCGACGTAGCCCAAGAGTGATCATTAAACATCCGGCCCCGTTGATGTACCGTTGGGTCTGTTGGAGGCATGGGGCGTGTTGCGAACTCGTGATGTGCAGGAAAGGGTCGGTTGATCTTCGCTGATGACCTGCTTATCCAACGGTCTGCTTGCAAAGTTCATGTCGTCGACGGGACGGGAGGAAGTATCCGAGACTTCCACTGGATGAAAGACCATCAGACGGTCACGGCAGTCCCACGTTGTCAAGCACCAAATCCCCCTTTTCGCGTCCAGCGCAACTTGCGTAAGGAGCCCCTTTGTGACGGACGGGCTGCTCGGCAGATGATCGGGAGGACTCCGTATTCGATGGGGCTTCCCAGCACTCTGGATGCTGCATCCTTCTGCTGAGCTTTGGGCCCCCTAAATCCTTCTGGAAGATTTGGGGAATCGACGGCCCCAGGCGCTAAGGGCACCATTGGAAGTCCGTTGCTCTTGGGAGGAGATGGCCACTTGGTGCTGGTGCGCTTTCCCAAGCAGGCAAAGATCACGGGAGCTGGAGGAGCGTTGGTGGATTCGCGGAAGCACTAACTGGGACGGCCCTCCGCCGAGTGGATGCAGTCCGCATTCCCCGAGCGACTCAGCCTGCAATAAAACCGAATCAACCGACCGCTCCACGACCGAATCCGCTGGCTTGATATCCAGTCACTGGCTCATTCCCAGAGACGCGGAACCGCATCTTGCCAATGACCGGCTGGTCGGCGGGTCACGCTCCGTCCCCAGTTGACCAGGAGGTGGACATGAGTCTGGTGAGAAGTTGGGCCGACAACGCCCATCACCGCGACCGTCTTTGCTTTGCTGCTGCCCGACTTTCAGGAGGACAGCGATCTTCTCTGGATCTATGGTGATGGATTTGATAGTATTTGATATTGTTGCGGACTTTCCCGCGCTTTTCTCGGCTGTCCCTTGTGGAAACCAACAACCACGAACCGTAAACCAATATTTGCGATCCCCCGGCTCTCTTCAGGAACACCCGACGCTAAATCAAACTAAAGGCAGCGCCGTTTGCTCCCGTCAAGGAGAGTTTGGAACAGGGGAACATCAGTTACATCACCCAGGCAATATCAACCCAACCGTAAGGCCAGCACCAATAATAGTACATTTTTCAAGCGAACATCGGTGGCAAACAGCCTGAATAATCAGTGGGCTTTCCTGGAGGGGGAAGGAAAGCCTCCGCTGAGTCCGCTCCCTAAAGGAATTGGCCCTTTTTTTGGAACCTTTTTTTGGGGGACGAATGAATTTAATCGTCGATCATCAGTTTGCCCCAGGTACCGAGAGCAGGCAGAGCACTCCTTAATCCTTATACAAGAAGGCCACCAAGAGCTCAAGATAGGCCGCGAACATTTCGATACCTCGGTCTGGTAATATTGACGTGGTCTCCTTGGCCGGGAGAATGGGAGCTCCTTACTTACCTCGGCTGCATTAGTTATTGAATGGCGATGCCATCATACGGATGACCACACAGGGCGTTTGGACAGCTTGAACATGAAAGCCCAGCGTCACGCCGTGACCCATGCCATCTCTCGCAGCTTGATTGGATTGACGAGAGCTGCGATACCGAAATGTTGAGTCTTGCCGTGGACATTGAGGTTCGGGCCGATCTTGTAACGAAGCATAGCTAGCCTTGACCAAGATATTCGTAAGATCGGTTGGATCACAAGTTCACAACCCGACAGTCATAGGAGACTAATTCGCGCTTCTAGTTCCGGGAGATCGAGGCAATTATTGGCGCAATAGTCCGGCTTGGGAACATCCTCGAATGCATGATGGCGGAAGAAGCTGTATTGAGGTGCATATGAGCGCTTCCCAGCGCCTATTTCGGTTGACAATGGTGATTCAACGACCCGATATCATATTAAAGAATCGATAGACCCAACGGGAACGTCTCCATCCCGATAAAAACATGCATTTGTATGCAAGTGCGGACGGTATCTACTGGTCACATCGAGGGCTTGGCTCTGTAACTTGGGATCGCTGGCCAAAGTACGAGGTTAGATGCACTGGCAGGATTAGGGATCATGAGACTATCTTTTCTTTTTTTTTTTTTTTGCTTTCCAAGAGGAAGCAGGACTTCTCCAAATCGCCACACCAGGCGTTTAGTTGCCTGATGGATTGAAGACGGTGCCAGCCACCCAGGCTTCTGCGATTATCGCAAGCTTGCAGGTTCGGTCTTGCGTCCCTTACTCACACAGCAGATGCTAGCTTATTCATAACCAGGTTGATGCAGATAAAACATGCATGAACTGTACTGATCCACAAGCTCCACATATCAAACACAGGTTTATGGCCAGCGAGATGTTGGATGAGGGAAAACAGCAGGGACCACTGTGTTGCACACATGTCATGCTGTCACTGGAACAACCACCACAGTGACCACACAGTACACATTATTTGGCTCCAAAAAAATTCGTCTTACGATCACCATGATTCGAGGTCCAGTCCAAGTGGGCCTCACTAAGGCAGGGCTTTGGCTTGAACCTTCAAGGCCACATCCAAGATATTGGAATTTAACCTGAAAACTCTGATCACAAGAATCCATCGTTTGTCTGATGGAGTTACTTTCTCGGGTTCCCCTCATTTTTGGTCTGTGTGCGACATTCAGAGGCCTGACAATTCATACCTGACAGGACGGCGGAGGAGAGTTCGGGCCAACAGCCAACCAATGCCCCTAGCAGAGAGACTAGCAGTCTAACTCGATGTGATGAATTAGCGACATGACGGGACGATAAAACGCGCACTGTATCAGGCATCTATCACTTTCGAACGCGAAGTACAGAGTTCTGAAATCTCGGCCAGGGGCTGGGAACAAAGAAATCCTCCCACAGCGAGGAGGTTGGTGGCGAGGCGGAGATTGCGAGTATCAGAAGCAACTGATGGATGGATATTGGATCCATCAGTAATTCACAGTCGCAGGCTGTACTTCTGTCTTCGGGGAGGCGGGAGTTCATGCGTTGAAGGCTTGAAGCTCTTCAGTCTTCACACTTCTCCATCGGGTAACCCAGGAACAAACTCCTTTTCCTTCCATGGGCGGCGGTGGAGCTTCCCTTCCACCTTCTCCGCGCAGACAAGGTACGATTATTTTTAGCTCAACCATGGATTCTCATTTCTCTGTCTCGATGATGTCGCCGTAGCTGCTTTTGTGTCATAGCGATCACAGACGACTTTCCCATAACTCCGTCCATGTAATTAATTGTCATTTGCGCGCGAGTGAGCCGCGTCCTGAAGAGCGCGGAGCTCAATTTCGGGGGAAAATTACGGGACCGTTTTGGTGGCAGCGCTAGCCAGGGCCCTCGTCGAATAACGTCTTCTTCGCTGCACTTAGTCGTGTTAGTCGACCTAAAATCCTGTAGCAGCGTCGCCAGAGTTTAGTTCTGCCAGCAGAGTCCAGAGCAGACGAACTCCGGCCTTGCGCTGTTTGATTCTTCTCGCGTTGCTTCTCCCTCTCTCTCCTGCTCTCGACCACTCGCGTCCCCCGTCACTCCTTCACATAATCATCACACTCGCGGGCTCTGAACCCGTAATACAAACTGCTGTCGCTCTCTTCTTTTGTTTTCCTTTTCGTATTTCCTTTCCCCCGTGTTCCTCGCCTGCCGCTCTCTTGCCGCTCTCTTGTTCTCTTGTTTTGCTCCTATACCGCGATCCTGTACTCCGTATCATCAGACTGACTGCTTTTCTTTTCACCCCTCTGTCAGCAGCTGAGGACGTGCCTTCAGTCAAGACATAATAACCCCTCTCTTATCCACCTGCATGTTTTTTTTTTTTTTTTTTTTGATTTTCTGATTTTTATTACCTGCTGGGATCTACATCACCGACTCTTCATCTGTTGTCGACCGCCTCTTTAGTCTCCAGTCTCCACGCTGCCGCTTTCGAGTTCGACCCTCTGCAGAGCTCGGAAAGCTGTCACCGCGTCAGGGGCTGCGCGCTCTCTCCCTCACCCCCAAAAGTCCGCCTTATCCGCAATCAAGCCGGAACCCCCTTGGGATAGTGGTTCCCACTTGGAACGGGCCCGCTCATCTCTTTACATCGATCACGTCCACTGCTTTGGGTCTTCCATCGTGCTTCCAGACACCCTCCTTCTCCTCAGCTTCTCATCCTGGACCTACATGACTACCCCCTTCCCTCTTCCCTCCTCGCCCTTCTTTGAATCTTTACCTCAATCCTCACCCACCCTCATCCCACCCTCCTACATTGGCTCTCTTCATTGATGGGCAGAGACCGCTTTCACTCCCCGCAGGCTTGAAATCGCTTGACTCCGGATGATGAGGCCAGCCTTCTGTTAATCACACCCAAGATCCATCGGAAAAGTTTATATACTCCTAATTCCACAGTATAAGGGTAAGTCCCCGGAATTGACGCCGCCAGCTCATGAACAACCCCCGCTGATCTGTATAGCGCCCCAGTCCTCAGGATTCCTTCTTACTTTCATCTGCTGGCAGAGAAGATACAAGGACGCAAGATGACGGTCACATACGAGCAACCCTCTCGGGGCATTACGCCTACCTCAATGGCGACCCTCTCAGATCGATTCGAATTGATGAAAGAAATTGGCGATGGAAGCTTTGGTAGCGTTGCGGTAGCACGTGTACGGACCGCCGGTTCCAACATTGCTCGACGGGGGACAATGGTAGGAGCTCCTTTATCTGATTACTAAGAGAGACCCATTATACTCATCCGAACCACAGGTTGCAATCAAAACAATGAAGAAGACATTCGATTCATTGGCGCCATGTCTAGAGCTACGGGAGGTGATCTTCCTACGCTCTCTCCCCCCTCATCCTCACCTTGTCCCAGCCCTTGACATCTTTCTCGACCCGCTCTCTCGCAAGCTACACATCGCCATGGAGTACATGGATGGCAATCTGTATCAATTGATGAAGGCGCGGGACCACAAGTTCCTGGACCAGAAGCATGTCAAGAGCATCCTCTACCAGATTCTGTCCGGCCTTGACCACATCCACGCCCACCACTTCTTCCACCGCGACATCAAGCCTGAGAACATCTTGGTGTCCACCTCCGCCCCCAACGACTCCACCTTCAGCCGCTACTCTAATCTCGTCACTCCTCCTTCTACTCCCCCGACTTACACAGTAAAGATTGCCGACTTTGGTCTTGCACGTGAAACTCACTCAAAACTACCATATACAACATACGTTTCCACCAGATGGTACCGTGCCCCAGAGGTTCTCCTGCGTGCAGGCGAATATTCTGCGCCCGTTGATATGTGGGCCGTTGGTGCTATGGCCGTCGAGATTGCTACTCTAAAGCCGCTCTTCCCCGGTGGGAATGAAGTCGATCAAGTCTGGCGCGTCTGTGAGATCATGGGCAGCCCAGGTAACTGGTACAGCAAGACCGGATCTAAGCTCGGTGGTGGTGAATGGAGAGATGGCTCTCGACTAGCACAGAAGCTGGGTTTCACATTCCCCAAGGTTTGTTTGTTCTTTATCTTGAAAAAGGATGATTTACTGACGTAGTGTTAGATGGCGCCTCATGCGATGGAAAGCATTTTGCCCGCCCCGCAGTGGCCAGCAGCTCTCAGCAACTTCGTGACTTGGTGTCTTATGTGGGATCCGAAGAATCGACCTACCTCTACGCAGGCGATGAACCATGAATACTTTGCCGATGCAGTTGACCCCTTGAGGCCAAGATCTTCTACTGCCCGACTCCTCGGTCGCAAGCAGTCCGAGAAGAGCGTCAAATCCCCCACCAAGGAAACACACGATTCGCCCACTCTTTCGACCAAACCATCATGGTTTAGAAGGTCATTGATTGGGAAATCCGAGAGTCCTGCTCCTACATTTGAACCAGAGCAGCCATCAAAGCCAACCCTAATTTCGTTCGACACGACCGCAGACTCACAAAATCTGAAACCCAAACTCTCGACAACAAAACGTGCTACTTGGGCTCATGGAGCTCCGATGCCAATTCTCCCCTCAATACGCCCTGTGTCGCCGCTGTCTAACGCAGTGACTGCTCAAGCCAACCCCCCCGCTCACGGGGACTCAAATAGCAATGGAGCCAAGTCAAGCAAGAAGATCGGTCGCCAGCTTTCGGTTAACTCCCACGGTAACCACTACGGCGATCTTCATCGACAAGAAGCGGAGAGGGCACTCAACGGCCTTGGAAACAACAGCACCAGCACTATAAGCCAAAAGGAAAGTTTCTTTTCTCATCTTCGGAAACGTGCACGCAGGCTTTCTGGCCGCAACCAGAACGTTATGAATGATGACATCGAGGCGAACGCTGGCTGCATGCCGTGGTCGAACCGCTCATCACTGGCCTTGGATGCCACCAATGTTGGTGATCCGAAGCAGAACTCCGATATGTCAGAGTTAGACAAGGCTCTCCAGAGCGTGAAGTACTCGATGGACTCTACAGCTATTGGCAACGTCCCTGTGAACATCACTTCTCCCGCCGATTCTACGAAACGGCAATCAATGCCACAGGGATCGGTTCGTTCACTGGGAGACAGTCCGGCTTCAACTAGTGGTAATGGTGGGCCAATATCGAGCCGCACCCGTCGTGCGATGCAAATGTCCAACCACCCCGTCCACCGCTATGAGACGCCTGAAGAAGAGGATGAGCTCTTGGACGAGGTCCTCCACTCGGCAAGCAGGGCTGCTAGACGTCTTGCACAGTCAGACACGTCGTCAAATTACAGCCGCCCCTTGGCCAACGAGAACTCCAACCCCTTGCCTAGTCCTTACCCCACTCCTTCACCGTCAGCGAAGTGTGATGGCGTGTCTTTCGGTAACGTGGACAGTTCGCCGGACAGACGCCTACCACTTTCAGACGGGAAATCCGATCCTTCCAGCGCCACCCGTCAGTGGCCTACACCGCCATACGACGATGGTGACTGGATGAACCCAGCCTCGACGAAATTCCTGACAGGCTCTACTTACAGATAGTGCATGTTCCAATCCGGATTTTTGTGAACGTGTGGCACTGCGTATCTCGTGACATTACCTGCAGTGTCGTGTATAACCTAATTAAAAGGGAAGTTTTGTGGTTGTTTTTCTCAATAAGGCGCATCGGATATGGTGTCAACTATTTGCTTTTGCTCAATACCTTCCTTCCCCTTACTTTCCTTTTGCCGATTAAACTGCGTTTCTTTTCCCTTTTCCTGTTTTATAGGGCATGGTGTAGCCCATGGGTTCTTCTCATTTGTCGGCTTTTGTCTTCATACCCCAACGGCCTTTTATAGATACAGTCGGCCTCGCACAGCGTTTTCGGCACACCAGTTGCCCTTTTATCTTCCTGCCTATATTTGAATCTCTTGCATATTTACACCGTTTCGACCCCACCGCGCGGGTCGTGGATTCACCATTCTTTTCATAAACATATCATCATGTACCTTATATATACCTACTCTCTCTCTGTTAGCATCTTATCTCTTTGAGCTCTTTCGTTTGTCCCTTATCATCACTCACTCTCGCTCCCTAATTCCTACCTACCTTTCCTCATTATCTCCTGATTTACCATTGACCATGGGAAATGATGTACCACACTGAAAAACTTTCTTTCTGATTTGTACACTTTTTCAATTATTCACTCATGACCACTGGTGGTCGGGTTGACTGCAAACAATCTTGTAATATACTGCCCATATCCGGCAGAGGAACTGTTTTATATATATACTATCCAACAAATGGACCCCAAAATAAATTGACTAATTAATGATTTTGTGTTCTCGGAAGCAGCCTAGATATCCTTTGACTTCATCTTCGCCGTCCTTGCAGTATGCCTTAACGTCAAACTGGCCGGCCGGCATGGAAAAATGATGATCCGTGTGAAGCAGAATTTCCCAAAGAAGCGGCATGAATCCGCATTTCGAACAAGTTCAACTCAACAAAACTATTTAATTTCATGATTGCAGCATGGATTATTCCTACCCGTAATCCTGATAACCATACCAAGCGGGCGATATCCGAAGCTTCCCCCGTGAACTCCCACATATACACATACGTACAACAAACTATCCAGCTTCCGCTGCGAGATACCTGCGCAAGCGCAGTAGTTCCTCATTTTCGCATTTTACTCTCGAAGATTTCTACATTCCCTTCCGGTCTCAATTCAGATCCAGAATGACAGCCCAGCGCCAAGCTTCTTCTGCTTCGCAGACGCCACACATCTCCCCCGCCGAGCTCTCCTACCTCTACACATCGCTCTCCCTCCCAGACACGCCAATCCGGCCGGACGGGCGTTCACCAACCCAGCTCAGGCCTTTGTCAGCAGAGACAGATATTCTACCTGGCACGAACGGCAGTGCGCGAGTCGGTTTCGCAGATGGCACGCAGGCGATTGTGGGCGTAAAGGCAGAGGTGGAGAAGACTGCGCTTGGGGTCCAGGCTCTCGGTCAGGCGCAGCAGCAGGATGAGGGCGGTAGTGATGGGGGTGCTGGTGGGGGTCGCTCTGGGGGTGTTGGAGGGACTTCGGGGCAGGGATCGTGGGTGCAGATGGCGATTGAGATCCCGGGGTTTAGGGACGATGATGCCCTACCGGTTTTCTTGTCGGAGATGATGAGGGAGCCATTGGTGGAATCGGTTTCGGGTGGTGCGAATGGGAATGGGAATGGGGATGAGATGGCGGGAGGGTTGAAGGGGAGGCTTGTGATTAATCGGAGGTGGCATTGGAGGTTGTATATTGATGTGAGTTTTTTCTTTTTTCCCTTTATTAAGTATTTCTGTGGAAGTGTGCTAACTCGCAACGATGTATAGGTCTTGCTACTTTCCCAGCCACTATCTTACCCTCTCCCTCTCTTATCGCTCACGACTCACCTTGCGCTTCTCGCGACGAAGCTGCCGAAGCTGAAATCGAAAGGCGAGGAAGACCCGTTCTTCGACGACGACTGGGATGCCGCTGAATATTTGTACCCGCGGGTCAAATCCACCAAGAGCTCTGTTCCAGGCTCTATCCCGACACATAAAGTTCGACCGCCTGTGACTCTGCTTGTCATCTCCGTCGCAGAGAATATCATCTTCGACCCAAGCCGCGAAGAGATTGCTGTTGCGGACGCCGTGCTCGCAATCTCAATCACCCACGACACTGACTCTGGCCGCTTGAAACTGCTTTCGATCCGGACGGTCGACCCTCCGTCTCGGCTTACGCAACCTGGGATCCCGAACTCAGAGAACGTGGCTACTGTGAGTTCCACGGCTGCCGCGGAGGAGTCTGCTATTATCAATCCTTCTACTGGTGAGGAGGAAGTTTCTGGTGTTTGGAAGCCGAGACGTGGTGGCGTGAAGAGAGTTACTATTGCACGTATGGTAAAGATGGTATTGGAGCAGGGAGGCGTTGGGGAGGAAGTCCTGGAGGGACTTGAGGGGGTGGAGGTTGGATGATTGGTTTGAGAAGGACTCGGCCCTTTACTCTCCGGTACGCATGTTGCACGGTGTGATGCGGAAGCACCCCACGGACAAATACGATTGCAACGCTGTGTCTCAGTCTGCATACGCCGCAATGCGGAAAGCATGAAGACTCTGCATCAAACTCTGTTGAAACAGCAATCGTGAAAGAGTCCGCCATGAGACAAAATATCGTAATGACAATGAACATGTATATACACATAATACATGAGAGATGAGAGAAACATTAGACCAACAGTCTCTTATACTATACATGGCTTTCTACTTAAACCTCGCCCACCAAAAAACTAAGCAAATAGTTGTAAACCCCCTCCGTTACCATCGGTATCCCGGAAGCTCGAGGAAAATCCACCTACCAAATGCCCAACCACTTCTTAACAGGCTTCTTCTTCCCCTCCCAATCAACATACTCTCCCCCACCACGAGCCTGGCCCTGAGCTTCAACGGCAACAGGCGACTGGTCATCAATCTCCGCCTCCTTTCCCTTCTGGCCTTGGTGCTCCTCACTCGGCTCCTCCAATCCATGTGCAACCCGGAACTGTCTCCTCTTCTCCGCATCCTCTACCCGTCTCCTCCTCTTCTCCCGCGTTTCCATGGAGTTATGCTCAACGTGCATCCGGAACACCGAAAGCGCTTGCGAAATTGTATCGATCGGATGAGCAAGAAGACCCGACCAGGGCGGGAGCAAATGCGCAAAGGGACTCGAGTGCTTGAAGTTCGTCGTGAATGTGAATGTTGCGAGACTTGTTAAGACACTCTAGAAGGCATACATATTAGTATACACACAATATAAAATCAAAATAACGTAGACAGAAAACATACCATAGCTATCCAGACATGGATCCACCGACTCGTCAAAAACCGAAACATGACCGTCCCCTCAGGCGGGAACATGTTCGGGTACTGCTTCGTCTTCCGCTCAGCCTCCTCCTTCTCGCTGAATTTGGGGCCCGGGTAGTTGACCACTTTGCCATTTCTGGTCTGGACGACGCGCCGTGCTGGGTGTGATGGCGGGCGGAATTTGTCTGGCTTTTCGAGCACGCGCGGCTTTTGGTCCGAGGCCTTTGTTGATGCGCAGCGACTGTAAGTTCCGGCGGCACGCGGTTTGGACTTGGATAGAGCGAGAAGGGCTCTTGTTGAGGGAACCCCTCGGGGGAGGAGGAATGGAGCGATTGGAGTCGGGGCCATCTTTGGTTATCCCCGGCAATTTGCGCGGTTGGCTTGCTAGAGAACTATGGCTTGCATGGCCTGTGAGGGTATCCTAACTTTTTCGGCGGTAATGAGATCACGTGTTTGGCCCTTCTCAGGTGTCGAGGCGACAAGGCGACAAGGTTTTAAGGCATAAACTCAACACTGGGTCAGGCATCAGGCCACTTCGGAGTCGGACCAAGGCCGGATGAGCGGCAAAAACTCGCCATGTGTTCGGCGAATAACCGGGTGCGAATTTGTTATTACAACAAGGATTCTATCCACCAGATCCGGAGTGTTGTTCTTTCAAGTTTCTATGAGCTGGAATGAGATCATACCATGACAGCATGCGCCTGATCAACAAATCGACAACTCTAGTAGTGCTTCTAGGTAGACTAGGTGGAATGTCACACTACAAACACAATTATACAAAAATCCTCTATACAAAGGCCACCAAGTAAATCTGTAACGTTGAGAGAACGAAAATGCGCTCATCAAGGCACATGCGGTCTTGATCTGGGATTGCGGTGACCGAATTTCTGTCCCGGCAGTGCCCGTTACGAGCTGAATCATCTGCGCTATGATTGGTTGTCGCGGGATCACGGGAGGCGTCGGGGGCAAGTCGCTCCCAGCTCTACAAATTCCCTCTCCAAGTTTTTTTCCTTTCGGCCAGCTTGCTTGACTTTTCTTCCATTGTCTCTCACTCTCATCTGTTACAAGTCTCTGTACTATACTACTTCACTTCTCTACCTCTCTTCTTTCCTTTAATCCTCTTCATTTTTATTATTCACAATGGCCAAGGGCGGTGACTCCTTTGCTCCTGGTAAGTTACTTCCTTTATCGCCAATTCGTTCCTTTGCTCTGGATTCAATTGCGCTGCTGCTGTTAAGTGGCATCTATTGGATGCTCTATCAGAGTGGCGTCTGCGACATGGTGGAATAGTGAAATAGAAGGCGGTTGAAAGGTCAATCAATATTGGGCGTCTTATGAGCGCTCTTCACAAGCACAAGTCCTTGAATTTCAACAGAGAGATTTAATATTTCGCATTCTCTCCTTCGACATATTGGTCGCCAGTGAAGCAATTAAATCGTCGCTTGTTTCAACTGCCTCTCGCAACTTGGACGTTTTAATTGCCGATCGCGAACATTTGACTTGAAATCGTGCCCATCATGACCAGCTTCGATGCCTACTGTTTCACTACCACTCTCAGCATGCGCGAACTTGAGCTAGAAGAACTGGAGAAAACGAAGGCAAAACAGAATGCTAATCAGCAGTTTTCTCCAGGTGACTCTAAGAAGGGTGCCAAGCTCTTCGAGGTCAGTTCCCTTGCCAACTCCACTCATCATAAAGGTAGAAAGCTAACTAGAAATAGACTCGCTGCAAGCAGTGCCACACCGTCGAGAGCGGTGGTGCCAACAAGATCGGCCCCAACCTCTTTGGCCTCTTCGGCCGTAAGACCGGTGAGGTCGAGGGCTATTCCTACACCGATGCCAACAAGCAGGCCGGTGTGACCTGGGACGAGAACACTCTGGTACGTGCCAATATAGTCGCTTTTAATTCGAGTCGCGATTGCTAATGCGGTATTCGCCAAACAGTTCAAGTACCTCGAGAACCCCAAGAAGTTCATCCCCGGTACCAAGATGGCCTTCGGTGGTCTCAAGAAGGGCAAGGAGCGCAACGACCTCATCACGTATGTTTCGCTACCCATCTGACGATGAAGGAGCTTCTACTAACAAGCTACTTAATAGCTACCTCAAGGAGAACACCGCTTAAACGTTTCGCTATTAGACGACATAAAAAACACCCACCTGTGGGGGAAGCCGGGTCTCCGGCTAGCTGGCAGGCGGGCACTGTAACACTACTACAAACTTTTAGACCTGGTTTTGATTGCGTCGGGACGTTGTGGATATCATAGAATCTTGTTTCCTTCGCCGCCGTGTCTATTTTCGATATTCCCTCGGTTTCCTTTTTCCTACAATGGACGGTCATGTTTTCTTCAGCTTTTGTGTATCATGGTTTAACTTTTAGGTCGCGCGGCCATAATGAATAAAAGAGTCTCCTCTCATGACAATTACTCCCTTCCATTCGCTGTTCTAACACCTAACTCGCCACTCCGTTCCAAGTTCATCTATTTTTAACCCGCCGGCTCCGGCTTCGTCATGTCACGTGGCACTGGTTATCACGTGGCACGGCGTTCCTGGAGGTTCACTGTTATCGGCGATAAGACAATGCACTTATCAGTCTGGGCTCTGGAGGATCAAAGGTGACGACAAGCAGTTCTTCTCAACGCTGCTGCTTGACTAAGTTGCCCAATGATGCGTTGACAGGAGCGATGGACGATCTGCGCAGGTTGTCGAAGCATGGATGCTCGATTGGCTGGGACTGGAGGGCGTTCCTCCAAGCAGACTCCTGCCGCCTCTGGACAAAGTCTAAGAGAGAACCTTGGGGGTTTATGATTCGTGGATCACACAGTCCAGGACCCCCAAGCCGTCACTGACCTATGCACGGAGCAGGCCGGCTCATTCGAAGCCCGCTCAGTTCAGTTGGCAGCGTGGCGGCACATGACCCCTCTCTCACAGCCCACCTTCGATTGGCCCAGCCTCCTGCTTCTGCGCCCCCTCCATAAATGCCCCAGCACACCACAGTTCTCGACCTGGTGAACCTGGTCCAGGACAAGAGTCAAGGCAGACTGATCCAGGGCGCATGCGAGGGGAACCCTCCTTCCTGTCAGACATCGTCGATTATTCGCTTTCCCGCATTTTTCCAGGATATTGGATGAAACACAGGCTACTCAGGCTGGGCCGGACTCGGGTGTCTAGCCAGACTGCACTAACGTGGACAACAGACTTGAAACACAATCGCTGAGAAGAATTCCAGTTCCTACCTATATACCGTCTAATGCAAATCGTTTGTAACTCTCCTCTGTCTCTCTCTACGGTATTCGTGCGCGCCTGTGACTTGTCAGCCTGCCTCCCCAGTCCTCAGGCATCAAGGGCATTCGGGGATCGACTTGTCCCTCCCGCCGTCGCATTCCTCAACTCCTGCGCTGGTCTTCTGCAGCTTTCTTCTAGTCTGCCATTGTCCTTATCTTTTTATCTGCTCTGTACTCTTTCCCCGCTACTCTGTCCTGCTGGACTCGACTTACTTCTCCTGCATCTCCCCCACCTCCATCCTACTAGTCTCACCAATCTATACGTTAGCGCCCTTCGCGAACCTCCTGCCCCCCTCCCTTCTTGAACCACCAACTCAGGCGGTTTAGAAGTGATTTCCGGGAAGATTGAACCCTGGAACTGGCCCTACAACTCCAGAACCCCGCGCGCGCAACGCCGTCCATCATGCTGGACGAGCTGGACACCGTCTTTGACGATCATCCGTCACTGGACGCTTCGCTCGAGGACTTCGAGAACACTAGCAACTCACATCGTTCACCTGTCTTTGGTCTTCCGTCACAGCACTCAGGTTTTAGGTCGGAGGAATCGGACGTCGAGGATGAAGATGCAACACCAGTTGGCGAGCGCTGGTCACCTCCCGGCTTTCGAAGGTATGATTATGTCCCCGGTAGCGGGTGGTATCGGCACCAGCCCTACTCGCGCAAGGTCGACCACGAGCGATTCGGGCTAAAACCGACCGTGGGACTCAGCCCATCGCAGTCGCGTGAACCCAGTCCACAATATGAAGATGCGCCTGAGGCCCCTATGGGAGGGCATCGCGGCCACTCCACCGAAACAGGGGATGTCACCGTCGCCGCCAATGTACCATTGCCGTCAGAGGCAGATTCACCATTGAAGGGCCGATCGCCCAGTCCAGTGCGAGTGCCTGTACGGCCTAACTCTGATGATGAGCCACTGGAATTCAAACCCGAAAGTAACATAAGCAATTGTAGGCATCTCTTGGTTTGATTACCCTGTCCAGCTTGCTGGCGCGGGATACACTAACATTTGGATCTCTCTCTTAAAGATATCAGATTCGCTGTGCGTGCAGAAGTTCAACATCGAGAACCTTTCGTCGCATTCTTTACTTACCTGCGGTCCAAGGTCGATCGCATCACTAGCTCGAAATCCAACACCACCCTGACCGTCTTGATTGCACTAGTGTCCATCGCATTCATGCGCACCATGTTCATGCCGAGTATTCCATCGGCAATTCCAGACCTCGTGAAACTATCGAGCTTTGCGCGCTCATTCGAGCCGCTTATTCATTACTCCGAGAATGGCGTACAGCAGATTGGGACATTACAAGAGACTGGTGTGGCCGTCTGGGATCTCAGCGAGTCGGTGCGCGGGACCAATATGACCAGCGCACCCATCATAGTGCGACAACTTGATGAACTGTCCGAATCACTCAAGTCGCTCTCCCTAGAGCTGACGCGCTTCTTCGCCAATGTCGACGCGGATGTCGATTCGATCCTCCTAGTCATGGATTGGGCCAAACGTGAATTGGAGACCTTGTCGTCGCAGCCGCCAAGTAGCTTACCGTCCATTATGTTTGATAATATGCAAGACCTCCTGTCACGGCTCGGTACCCTCGAGCATGTCACAGGCGCAAGTGGTGATACTACAGGCAGCGAGCTCACTTCAACAACTCCCACGACGTTTGGGACGATCGTGACGGCCATATTCGGCCAGACCTCGGCCCAGCGCACTCGCACGACCCTAACGCGGACTTTCACTGAGTTTCTTTCCGTGCTAGAAGAGTCCATCGAAGGCGAGCTAACACATTCGACGGCCCTGTTCGCGCTATTTGAGTCCATCGACCGCCAGTTCCTTAATCTCCAGCGCACGGTCGTTCGCGAATCCGATGCGCAGGAGCGCGCCGAGGGTGAAATGCTCAGCTCCCTTTGGACTCGCGTGCTCGGCCCTGACGCTGCAATCGTGCGCAAATATGAAAAAAACAAGCGCCTGTTAGCAAACGTCCGCAGCCGAACTGTTGCAAATAAACATCTCCTCATGGACCACCGTGGCCGCCTCCTTACCCTTAAAGTGAACCTCGAGACATTACGGCGCAAACTCGTCAGCCCGCTAGTCCGGCGCAATGATTCCGTGAGTTTCGCCGGTTCCATTGACTCGGGGAGCAACGGCCGAACACTCGGTCCGGTTGAAGCAGTGATAGAGGGCCAAATCCGTGGTCTGGAAGGGACATATGAATACCTTCGTTCCGTGCGAGAGAAGCAAAAGGCCAAGCTCATGGAGATGGTGTATGGTGCAGGTCGCAAAATTCCACCAGCCAATTCTCTACCCGCCGATGTGTCCGATGATGCAGACTTGATAGATGGTGCATGATACGTCTTTTCCTATCGAAATTCTTCCCTCTCTTTTATTCCGCTTTAATCCTCACTTCGCCTCTCTTTCTTCGAACCTCTGTTCTCTGTGCATCATACATCGGTCCCGGCGTTATCATTCGGCCTATACTGGGTTTGCTACTGGTACTTGGGCTGGACTGCGTTCAATGTTCTTGGCATATAATTCTTTACATACGCATACATCGTCCCTACATACATATACCCATCTCACCCTACACCTGTTCCTGGCATCTAGCAGAGTCTAGTGGACCAGAGATCGGATAAGCACGTGGGAGACTACCAACTCACCCCGTCATCGCTTCTTTTCCTTTCCATTCATCATTCATCGGCGAACAAGGCGAGATAAAGGCCGGGCAAGGCAAGCAAAAGCAAAGCGATAGACAGCTGGAGCTTTTTTTCTTCTTCCATTCGATTTCATCTCCGTTCTACCCTGTCCTTTTTCTCTCCGCTCTTTTGTTCATCATTGATTCACTAGTTAACTTGGTGTAACTGACCAGTTCATGTTCATACTCGGGGTTTCCTTTTTTTTTTTTTTTTTCTTTTTTTTGCTTTCCCCTTCTTTACGATTCCTCGCTGTGTTTATTTCGTTTCGTTTCATTCCGCTTCAGTTTGGCTCGGTTGGTTCTTCTTCTTTTTTTCAATGGGCATATATGGTGTCTTGCGGTAGGTTGGCTAGACGATTGATCTAATCTAATCTACTACGTACGTACTTGAATAACCTCTACGTGCTATTCTCGCTTGAAGATAATAGAATTCCTATGTACAGAGTAGTTTTCAGGATATTACTTATAAAAGGTTATGATTCGGTACCATGTTTCTATCCTATGTAAGAAACGAAGCTAAATATCCCTACGCCTGTCTCTGCTAAAACAGGGGCGAAAGATGATCATGTACATATACCTGAAACATCCAAGCCAATGGATTCCCGTTAACGATTTCAAGATACAAAAAAAGGGAGAAAAAAGGACAAGACCAATCGAGTCAAATATTATGAGTAGTATACATGAGGTGGGAGATTGTGAGAAATAATTATCAAACATAACGCCATGATGAAGACCTCTAGGGTAAATGATATCGAAAGGAAGACAGTCCGGACGCCCCCAATCGTACGAAATGGTGTATCATACATATGCATTCATAGACAGAATAGACGACCATCCAGGGAGCATAAAGGTAGATGATTGAGTAGGCGCCGTAAATTTGAGAGGGTGTAATAAATTTCCGTGGCCGAGTAGGGCATATTTTTTTATATACTGTACAGAGAAGGTAGGTGTCGAGGGCGGGTAGGGAGCGTGGCCATTTAGTTGTTCTTCACAACACCAACCTTGGCAGCCTAAACAAGGGGTCAGCATCCTGATATTTACAATGACAATTAATATATTGGGAACTCACTCTTAGGATACGGCCATTCAGCGTGAAACCCTTGGTTTGAGCGTGAATGATGTCGCCGTCTTCCTTGCCCTCAGCCTTGGTCATGAATGTGGCCTCATGAATATTAGGGTTGAACTTCTGGGCTTTGCCATCCTCAGTGAGATCAGCAGGGTCAAATCTTTGCAGGCCGTGCTTCTGTAGAGTGTTCATCAGGATATGCTGGGTCATCTTAAGACCATCGACGAGATCTAGGAGATCCTTGTTCTCTTCGGTCTTGGTGGCGGAGAGCTTATCCGATGGGACGGCAAGGAGAGCACGGTCGAAGTTGTCAATACTTTCAAGAAGGTCGACGGCGAACCGTTGGATTGCGAAGTTGCGTGCGTTCTCCATATCCCGCTTGGTGCGTTCCTGGAGGTTGAGGAAGTCTGCAACGGATCGGACATATTTGTCCTGTTACGAGAAGGTCAGCTCCATGATTCTTCAAGTGATAAATAGAAGGAGCCATTGAATATAGAGTAATTGCATGTCTGGGGAATTTACCTTGAGATCAACGACCTCTTTGCGCTTCTCTTCTAATTCCTTGGTGACCGGGTCCTCGGCAGCCTCTGATTCTGCCCCATTTTCCTTCTTATCCTTGTCGCCATTCTCTGTAGAGTAGCACCGCGCAGTAGGGAAACCAGCGAAGGGGCGGAGGAGCTGTGGTTGGGCCTGCGATATCCGACGGACGGCCAGCGGCGTTGTGGACGCGGAGCGGACGGAGAGCAAAGACCGAGAGGCCTGAGCTTGTCTGAGGAGGGTTCGCTTGAACATTGTGAAAATTAGGTGTAGTTTAGGAATTAATCAAATCGAGATGCAGAGAAACGTGAAGAGGTGATGGTTGGAGACTCTAGGAACACCCGGCATCATCGCAGAAAATCTAAAAGCTTCCCACATCACCTGACTGCCAAGCTGCCAGCCAAGCTGCAAAGGAAAAACAACCGGCCGAGTTATACCGAAGGACAAGCATCTTTCTTAAATTTCGAGAGCAGGGATCGATGTCTCTAAGAAATCGGAGTGCCTATGAATGGTGTTACCCTAGAAAATACCCTGGTCGTGCTGCGAAATGGACCTCTCAATGCATGCTCTGCTTCTTAGATCCCGGGTTCTGTCCCGAGTAAAGGGACACGTGAGCCCCAGTATGACAAACAGAAACTCATGCAGCGATGAGTTATTATGTTACAATAATTGAGACGACGTTTACAGAGTGGACCTAGAGACAGCTCGTCGCAGTCAGGCTCATGTCTGATATCAGACGCTGATAGCTTTGTTTAATTGGGGTCCGCGATGAAGGCGCAAGAACTGAAGTATGGCGCCTCGTCAACATCTCGTGCCAATGCGGATGAAATCATCCAAATATAAAAGGCTTAAGACTCCAAAAGGTCTCGTGAAGAAGTATTACGTTCAGACAAGATGCCTGTTATTCAGGAGAATCGTGGTACTGCCGATGGTCAAGGTTAACGCAAACGCTCGATTCAGCCCACGGTAGCTTAGGTAGATGGCGTTCTGGCACCACGTAGTTTTGTTGACCAGGGCGATAGAAATGGGATGGTTTGCGCCCTACTCGTATTTCCCCAGGCTTATCTTGACGGGGTTATATCTTAACCAAGCAGCATTGAGCGCCAGGCGTAATCTAGAGGTGAAATATACCGGATACGGGTGTAAGCTGCACGAACCTACTGCAGGAATCACCCTACCGGATTATCAATCAAGCGTATTTGAGAAGAGCACCATGATGCGCGGATGGACCTCCGCGAATGGGTGCGGAGTGGCTATGTCAGAACCACCAGCCTGGGAGGCTAGGCGAGGCCGAATTGCTGCCAAGCCCGCGTTTTCCGGGGTGTGGCACTGAAGCTGAAGAAATGATAAGGACAAGTCGAAGTAAACAAGGCTGAGACATTGCCGGCTGTGGACACTGGGAGTCACATTATTGAGACGAGGCACATTGGAGCAGCTCAACACAGGAGGAGGCATTGGCAGTCCCGTGACTCCCACGCCACATGGATAAGTTCAACAACGAATGCAGGGAGGGAAGGTTATAAGAGCTTGGCGGAGCATAATTCTCGGGGGGTGGGAAGAGTGCTGAGCCACAAGGAATGAAGGAGCCTGTTGCGAAATGCGAATGAAGCTGGCCGTGGGCCGGATGAAGCAGTAGGGAGGTATCAGCCACAATTAGGTAGATCATAATCCGTCAATTCACAAGTCCAGCACGTACTCCGTATGCGGATTGCGGATCTCTCCGGCGACTCCGCCAGCAGCGGAGCAATTAGCAAACGACGCGTTTGTGTTTAACTTTCTTCAATTCTTGTCTCTTAAGCTATCGGTCGCAGCTCCGCCGACTTGCCGGGGGGCGGAGTTGTATGGAGCGTGGCCTTGGGGAGTATGTCGTCAGCCAGGGACAACTGTGGAGGGTTGGCAACTGTATCAGCAGTAATCAGAATAGACCATAGAGGCTTAGAGGCATAAAATAGTATCTTTTATGATGCTGCCTATGGCGTTGACGAGGCAATCGGCGGAATTGCTATGCAGAGGCTCGGGTCTATACAGGCAGAGTCAGCCATGAGCCAACACAGCACAAGGCCGACGACGATGCTCTGTAGGCCGAATTCACAGCCGTCCAGGGCCCCGTAATACTCCAACTCTCATAATTCGATCTAAATGAGTAGATCAGATCCGCGAGTCTGTGACAGAATCTACTCCGTATTACAAGTGGCAATCAGAAGACACTCCGTGGCGACTGGCGACAAGTTAGAGCACTGCGATCGAAAAGGGCGAGACTCGATCTTCAGGAACAGTATCCGGGACCCGGCCGCGTCTGTTGGAGGAGAATTCAGAGGAAAAGCCGGTTCGTCTGTCTCATAGGCCAAGATCATGGCAGTGCAGAGTGGGAGACTGGGAGAAACCCACCGCGTGCGTCGACTCCGTCCGGTGTACGCCGTCAGGAGGCGCAGCATCGCCTCCCACCGAACACGGAAAAAACAATCAAAATTGTGAACAAGGCCAGACGTCTATAAAGGAAGCATCTCTTGATCTTCAGTTGTGGATTCAATCTTGTCTCAGCTATTTCAAACACACAGCACATCTTGCTCTTGTGGCGACTGCTGCAACTACTTAACAGCATCCTCCGCCTCCCCTCCATCTCGCTGCAACTCTCCTCCATCCCACCTCCTAATTCCTCTCCTCTTCGCCTTACGCCCAACAACCGACAAAATGACAGGCACGCTATCCCCGCAATCTGTCCCTTCATCGCCTTCTTTCCAGGCCAACCGCTCCGCGCGCTCCTCCTCCCACAAACCGTCTCTCTCTATCGACCTCTCCAGCCTCCCACCGCTCTCTCAGCCATCACCACCAACCAACACCCTCCTGATCACCGACCTCAACGACCTCTACCTCTTCCAACCTTCGTCTCTCTCCACCATCCGCGCACAAATTGAGTCTATCGCGCCCCTCAACTCCTTTTCCCCGCTTCCCTCGTTCCGCCGTATCGTCTGCTCCTTTAGAAACGAAGACGATGCAATCCGCGTCCGCAAGCTCCTTGACCGCGAAAGCCTCCTTAACCGGGAAGTCCGCACAAAGATCTACTTCGGCGAGCCAACGCCTCTTCTAGAAACCGACGAGACTGGCACCGGCATCAAGCACAAGCTCCTCGAGGCCCCCCAGGTTGACAAGCTCTTCTTCATCAGCCCGCCGCCCTCGCCACCCCACGGATGGGTTATGCGCACAGAGGACCCCCCGAACAAGGAAGTCCACGCTAGCGATCTCGCCCAGGCCCTCGCGATGCTGAAGACCGAGCAGTCGTCAACCGCAACTCCCGCCGTTGGCAACATCTACTCCACCGGCTCGTCCCAACAGCAGACTGACCCGGATACCCCAATGTCTCTCTCATCCGATAAGCGAACTGGAAGCTGGCCTCTGTCTCAGCAGCGGAGCAGGAGCAGCACCCTCATTTACAACCCCGGGGAGCACGGTGGTAGCCCAAATCTCCCTGCCGTCATGGTCGAAGATACAACAGCCGACCCAGATGACATGGACGTGGAGATGAGCCCTCTTGATATGCCGAAGCAGACACCACCTTTTAAGACTTCTCGTCCTCCCGTCGAGCTGATGATCTAATTTGATCTCAAACTGCATCTGTCTTCGAATTTTATTACTCTGATATCTCTTTCTTATTTTGCGTTTCCTTGGGTCTTGGCTGCATTTTAGCGCTTGAATTCGGGGTTTTGTATGGGATCATGGTTGTTGTCTTTACTCCGATTCTTCGTGGATGCGGCTCTTTATTTGTTGCAATTTCTCTCCATTTTCAACAAATCATTGCTCGGCGTTGTGGTGGGATTATCAAATAGTGGCTATGGTAATGGATCATTTGTGGTTAACAACTCATATACGATGAACATAAAAAATATGTTTTAATCTTATCATATCATTCAAGAACCCCAACTGGTAGTCGTAGCTCCTCCGATAGATCGGGCAATGGCTTAATTCCAGTAAATATTTAAACCCAAATTAATCAAATAACGCCACCGCACTGTCCCTCACTACAGCAGGGCCCAGGGTCGCAGCTAACTCTGCTACGATCCCTTTAATCGACTGAGGCTCATCAACCGGCATAGTCTCCCACCCAACTAGGTCCTGTAGTTCATCCCCATCGTCAGCTCATTAATTACAATAGCCGAAACGCTTAATATAACAGAACTAGAGTTATTAACGATAAGAATAGGAATGAGACTTACAGCCATATGAACAAATGACCCGTGAACGACTAACGGCCAGCTTCCTAGATCCAGATTCTTGATTTCCTCCACAGTAAGGACACCCGGCATGTGCAGGGCGAAGAGTGAGACCTCTTCGTCGTTTATCTCGGCTTCGGCATTGGCTTCAGCTTCGGCGTTCGCACCGGTTTCGGCATTCTTGCGGTCTCGCGAGAGCGAGACGTAGGGTCGGGAATTGAGCTTTGTGGTTAGTTCGCCGTCTAGGGGGTCCCAATTGTGGGATTCGGGGTCTGGGGTTAAACGGGGTTAGCTCAGGTTACGAGAGTGACAGGTTGGTTGTGGTCGAGAATGTCAGTCGGAAAGAAACGTACCTAGGATGTATTGGGGTCGGAAGGAGCCCTTGTAGCGCATCTTTTGACAGGAGTGGATGTAATATCCTGGGAAAATAAGAATCATGGTATTAGCAAGTGGGGTTTCCATTGGTGTTGTGTGAGAGTGTGCGAACCCATGTAGTAATATCCATAGCCTTCTTCGATTGAGAGACCTATTTCTCTCATTGCGCTGAGCTTGCCGAATTCCCAATGCTCATAATCCGGGTCGTAGCTTTGCATGTCTGTTAGGTTTTGGTTACAGTGGTCAAGCTGTTGAAAAGAGACTCACAAGAGGTAAACAGAGCTGATGCCAGTGGGCATCAGGTCAAGGACAGCAACGGCTATCAACTTCCCGTCGAGCCGGTAGCATTGGTGCCAGGATCCTAATCTGCGCTGTCCGTCTTGTGCATTTGGTTCGGTCCGCTTAAGGCCTGAGCAAAGGAACCGCTTGAAGTCTTTTGTTTGCCATTTGGAGACATCTTCCTTGTGAACCTTCGTCTGGTACTTGCGGAATAACTCGAATCTGACAGAGGTGTAAGTATAGAGTCGGAATAGCCCAGTGTACTCGCTGCTTACTTTGCCTGGGAAACTGTGTCACCTTCTATGTTGATCTCGAACCGATGGGCCGGTTCCAACGGTTTCTTTGTCTTTGGGTCAATGGGCCGCTTGACGTTATTGTACTCAACTCCATGAACGGCATCAATGAGATCGAAGTTGCATTTGTGATGCTTCTTCTGTCTACCATGAAAGTGAGCTCACAATGCACCGCAATATAGAAAACTGGCGCGCTTACCCCCGAGATTTCGGACAGAGATATGCAGCTCTGCGAATGTAGTCAGGTCCCAAGACGAACTTGTTCCAGCGGTTGATTGCCTTTCGTTGATCTCTTCTTGGTTTGTAGGCCGAGGCTTCGAGCCTGGGCTAATTAGTGTCATCCGAATGAAGTCGGTAGGGCAACCACCAAGAAAATACCTCATGGTATAGTGAGGACAGCATGACCGCTGCAGGTTCTGCTTGTAGTACAAGGTGCCGGACCTATGCGAGGATCAGAAGAGTGCACCCGCGTTCGCAACTGGATTCGGTCTGACCTTCTCCATCCCCGGTTGACGAGTTCTTCATAGTGTCCTGGACGCACCGAGACGGAGCTAGCGTAGTATGAAGCACCTACGAGGTATGCGCTTTTAGCAAACAAACTCAAGGCTGCAAGGTGGGGCTACAAGGCGACTGACTCCCATTATCCGATTTACAGTATCCGCACGAGTTGCGTTGGTAACCTGGAATGATATATTGGTCAGAGCGCTGCTGGCAGCGACGATGATCATGAAGGGTCCATCATCTTTAGTCACGACGAGTAGTCAACGATCCGGGAAGGGGAACAGGATTGGGCACGGAGAGACCGCGATGCCGAGGACAGATGGTGGAAAGGGTGTAAAAAAAAAAAAAAAAATATTAAATAAATAAATGATAATACAAATACACGAGAACAGCAAGGAAACGACCGGGATGATCAGGCATTGCAAAGTGGCAGCATCAGATGGGAGATGAGGGGCAGGGTGAGAGACTCATACATCATGAGGGGCAGAGCAAGCTGTCTCTCCACGCGGAAAAGAAATAAACTAGGACCAATGGCCATTGCACGGGGAAGGGCAGTGTGTTGTGACTGGCTACTCACCGAGGGGTCGGAACAGCGACAACTGCCTGGCTCGTTCGGCGTCAATCGGTGCTCTCGGATCAGAGGGTTCCATGGCGTGGTTGCTGCGAGGCAGAGAGGGCACAACGATGGAGATTGGAGCTTGGAGTTCGGGCGTTATTATTGCCTGCGCTCAAGGCGGAAAAGGAAGAAAACAAGGAAGTATCGGGCTGGACGCGAGTGTTGATCAAGAAACAAGGCCACGATGGAGCTCGCGGGGAGATGAGAAGGACAGATAACTGTGGATGGCGAACACTGGCAGCTCGGAGCTGTTCACTGTTCAGCTGAGAGGTGTCGAGTCCAATGTCTCCAGTGGATGCTCGGCTTCATACAGTCAATTCAGAAAGTACATAATCATCACTACTCAGTTAAGTAGTACGCGATGCTATCTTACATTCAGCCCAGCTCCTCGTATCGACGCCTGATGCTTCTAGAAAACGACTGAGCCAGCTCTCCCCTGTCAGTCGTTGTATGCATGTCCGGTTCGTCCTGGTCCAATCTGCGCGTCTGGATATTCTTTTGCCACCAAATACGCTCCAAGAGATTGACGATGCCAGCATTGACATGCAGGAATGCGTATGGGCCAACATTATTCAACTACGTAGTGAATGTTCACGACACCACCAGATCCGTCCGTTGAGACAGCACTAGCACACTGGATTCCTCTGGCAGGAAATGTACCCCGTACGGTATCGTTTGCCCTGGTACGGAAGGGCCCCGTTACAATACCTGTTCGGGCATTTCAAGGTACCGTCCTCCCAGCACTCGACCAATTTCTCTTTCTGTTCTCGGAGTTCTGCTTTTCGACTGGTTATTCTTAGACCCCCCTGATTATTCCTCGTCGCGGTCTGATGAATGTGAGCACTGACGTCTGAGGGGAGATCTGTTGATCCAGGCGATCGACTCCAAAGTACTTTACGCCTGAGCTAATCTATTCTTATCCTTGATTTCCTCGCAATGAGATTTGCTTTGCCATATTCCGTTTTGAGTTGAAATGGCTGGTTACCAAGGAACATCGCAATTAATATAGGTAATCATAAAATCGATTTCATAAAAATGCTGATTGCTGAATGCTGCGTCCGGTGCATTATTGCGGACCTCGTTTGGTTCCACAGTAACTGGTGAGACTTCGAATAAATTCCACACAAATGAAACGTGGAAAGCCCCAAGACACCGCTTGAAGTTCGGGCTCCTGCATCATCCACTCTGGATATATTCCCATATAAATAACTATCATTGGGTTACCTGCAGCGAACCAGCACCAGCCTCCCAGCCCGTTTTCTTGACCGAGGATATAGCCCGACAGTGTTCCGAAAACACCTGGTTATCCTGGTACGGCAGGAGAACACGCAGGCCAATCCCGGATCCGTTGTTGAAGAGACACGGTAATAGTAATCAAAAAGCAACCATTCATAAATCGGTTAAGCGCTTGTTTGGCGGGCGAAGAAGAATGCTCAAGTGAAGATGCAAAAGAGGAAACTGGGTCTGATCCACCGCGTGAGCCAACGACTATTTCTCCAGGGACCCTTCATGGCGCCCACGATGCCAGACTGCCAAGTTGCAGGCCGATTTCTTCTTGGCTGGGAACTTGGAAGCCTTGAGTAACTGTCTACGCGTGGCCGACTCCGGAAACGAAGCAAGAAAAGGCATCTCCGAGGGTCGACCGAATTATCCGCATTCCTAGGCACTCGGTAATAATTCGAGTATCAAACCTTATTTCCGCATGAAAAATCGTGGAGAAGCTGTTTCCAAGATGCCTGCTTTCTTTTCTTTTTCTGGTGCTCTTTTTTTTTTCTTTTTTTTCTTGAGGGAGCTCCTTTCCGAAGTAGATTAGAGGCGAATCCCAAAAGCAGACTGCCCTGCATACTCCAAGACCAAAGCCCAACCTGGTAGGTTCTCGGATCTGCTTCTTTGAGTGTCATCATCCAGGGTCGATCGACGCGGGGCAGAGCGCAGACCAAGAGCACACGATATTATTCAGGAATAGAGCATTCCGACCCAACGTTACGTCTCTTTGTTTCGATTCGGGTTCCGTGGGCAGAGGGGCGAAAATAACGGCGAATGACAATTGGCATAGCCTATTCCTCGTTGCTCTTGCACATCTGCCCCGTACTAGTCAAGTACTTCAGACGAGGCATGCAGGTAATGCCTGGGGCATCGTGCAGCTGTTACAGAATTCATGTCCACGGCAACGAGGCCTATCGAACCATGGGGTCGATCAGAGCGTTGGTATTTGCTCAACCCATGCTGTCGCTAGCTGCAGGCCACTTGGACTAGGGAAAGCAGGGGATGCACATAAGATTAATTAGTGGGCCGACATCCAGAAGCGCATGGGAACACTCCAGCGGCGATTGGGTTGAGGCGCGACAACACAGCAACGATCTGTAAACTGCGGATCCTGAGATCCCAGTTGGCGCTTCTCCTGCCGTTGCTCTATTCTGTAATGTCCTCGATGGCTTTCTGGCGATGCTCTCTCTCTCTCTCTGTATTTGAATGTTACGAACAGCCCTGCACGTGATGTCATCGTCGGGGAGAACTTACAGGAGAAGACGCCGGGGGAATGCGTCAAAACCAGTTTAGATCAGATATACAGTAGGAAGCGAGAGATGGGGGCTTCGACAAGGATCACTCGGCGGACAAGAAGAGATGGCCATGGTGTCTATTTCGAGCCTGGGGTGGAAGTACTACTCAGCGTACGATGTGTGTAACGAGTCATAGTAATACAGATACGCCGTACGATTGGAGAGGCCGCTCCGAAGAGACGCTTTAGAGACTTTGCCGGACCGCGCCGCCCATTATCCATCCCAAGCTGTCTCCGTCCTCTCGCCTCCCCTCCGTTCCTCTTCCTCTTCTCTCCTCCTATCCCCTCCCCTATTTTTATGCTATTCCCTCCATGAACATGTCTGTTTCCATCTCCAAGTCTCCCTCGAGGTTCCCGTCCGCCACGGGAGTGAACGGGAATACCTAGTTCGTCAAATCGTTCCAGTCTTCCTCTTCCAAAAAAATTTCACTGCCCTTCCTCGGCCGCCTTACTATCCTTCCCAGGAGAAGACGAAAGCCCTGGACCGGCCGTGAGCCAGCTCCTATCCACCCTAGCTGGCCATCTATCTCACCAGAAACCCCGTGGTTTTGAAGCTTCCGTCTTTTTTGGAACCTCTATACTTTATATAGTGTCGTCATCCTGTGCCCGTCACTTTCCTCACCTTCCTTGCTTCCGAAACTCTTCCATTCATTATATTTACCTTCGTGCGAAGTGCAGAAATAGCTGTATATCTTCGGTCTTTTTTCATCACCACTTCCTATATTTTTTTTTCTTGAGGTTCCTCGGCCGGGGTTTCTTCTATACTCTCTTCTCGCTGGTCCAACATGGTGGACCAGGTCCGTTCAATGGAGTCCCGTGTAGGACGGAAAAACCAACGTGAGTCATATTACTATGCTTCCGAGCCTCTCATCCCATAATTGTGTCTGCCTCGAGCTCTTCCACCTATTTTGCAACTCGTAAAACTATGCTGACATGCTCTCGTACACAGGATACGGCTCGAAAGGCGAACGGCTAGTAGCCGGTGTCGTCCCCCTATCAAAGGACAAAAGCTTGGTGCTGATGATCCAGTCTGCTGGACGAGGTGGCTGGGTACTTCCGAAAGGCGGATGGGAAACCGACGAAGGAAGTGCCCAGCAAGCGGCTTGTAGAGAAGCCTGGGAAGAAGCCGGTGTCGTGTGCACCGTCGTCAGGGATCTGGGACTGATCTCTGACATGCGTCCATCGACATTGTTGACGACTAACGCACCAAGAGCTTCATATCAGTTCTTCGAGGTCACCGTGGATCGGGAGGAGGACCGGTGGCCCGAAATGCACAAGCGGAGACGGCAGTGGGTGAATTACTCACAGGCTGCAACCGCTTTAGCAAGCCGTCCAGAACTTCTAGAGGCGCTGAATCGGAGCTCTGTGAAGCGATAGCGCTCGCTCACATCGTCGCCGATATTTTTACTTAGGGCTGGGTTGTCTCTTGGGCTCCTAGTTTCCCTTTTACGACTTGATATGATCCTCCTCCCCGTCAAAAAAAAAAACCGCTTGCATTACCCTATTTCATATCATTTAATTTGCATGTGCTTGTTATTTCTGCTTTCTGTTTGGCTTTTTTGGCTGGTTGGGTGTATTTTTGGTGTTCGAGTGGTCCTGTTATAACAGCACAATCGGTTGGCGGCTTAATGGCTTTTTTGCATGACAATGGCTTAACGCGATTGCAACTATAGATTCGGGAATACCGCGTCGCCATAGAAGCTACAGGGGCATGATTGGCGGCATTGTCGCGGATGAGTGAAAAGTTCTTGATGTCGCACGATCATGATTTGTGTCTGGTCATGGGTTGTTTGGATACTTAATGCGACCTTCACTCCTAGCCGCTGGGATGAAGTGACCACTATTCTCTTCTTCGAGAAACTACAGCTTAATGCTCGCTGATACAGCAATGCTTTGTCTTGTCACCCTTTGGTCTGGGTCTGGATCGTACACCTGGCAAACAGCCTCCGTCTCTTTGGACTCTTGGATAGTTCAAATCCACTAGACATCTGGACTCGAGAAGACAAAAAAGAAAGATATCTTGGTAATTTGACCTAGATAAAACCGTAGACGACTAATTATAAAGTAGACTTCACTGTAGACTGCGCAGGGATAAATATACAAGACTCAATTCAAATTCAAGATAATGTTCATAAGTATGCATGTTCTCCGGGGGAATATTTGGCATTCTACTAATATGCAGTGGTAAAGAAACCAGGGTATATATGGATTTTCCTTCATTGACTTGGGCGGCCGGGTTTGATTGAGATTACCCAATCAGGAAAAGCGTATAATTTCCATCAAGACTTCACTCCCGCAGTATCACCGCCGACTTTCTTTCATCCCGATACATCAAGGAACACAGCGCCACGCAACTTTTTGCCCCCATAATCTCTAATATATCCGCGTGGCTAGCTTCTAAACCATTCTTTGTATCATAGGGGCCCAGCCTCATCACCACCATGGATTACGAAATGGACATCGAGCCCACCGGGCCCCAGGTCACAGTGCGAGAGGTGAGCTCCGGAACTCTCCCCTCGTCTCCTAAATCTGCTCTTCGCAATACGTCCTATCCAAATATTACCGAACCTGATCTAACATGATCTCTGCGACAGGCCGAACCCTACCGCGTAGACTTCAAACTCAGCTCCGTTGACCTCGCTTTCGCCAACTCCGTCCGGCGCGTGATGCTCGCTGAAATCCCCACAATGGCCATCGACCTGGTCGAAGTCGAAAAGAACTCATCCGTTCTTCCAGACGAGATGCTTGCCCACAGATTAGGTCTAGTCCCGCTGATCTCGAAAAACTGCGACCAGGACGTCGAGTACACGCGCGATTGCGAGTGCGAGGACCACTGTGCACGGTGTAGTGTTACGCTTTCGCTACATGCGCGGTGCACTGGCGATGAGATTATGGCTGTGTATGCGCGCGATCTGGTTGTTTCTGGGGAGCGCGCGAATGAATGGGTTGGGAGCCCTGTTATTACAGACCCGGAGGGGAACGGACCGCTTATTTGCAAGTTGAGGCGTGGGCAGGAGCTTAAGATGACTTGTATTGCGAAGAAGGGAATTGCGAAGGAACATTCAAAGTGGGCGCCTACTGCGGCGATTGGGTTCGAGTATGATCCGCATAATAACCTCAAGCATGTGGATTATTGGTATGAGGAGGATCCGGTTAAAGAATGGTATGTCCCTGCTTCTTTGGTCTTTTTTTTTTTTGCTCGCTTAATTTGAGCATTTCTTCTGCTTGTTTGAGAGTGTGTATTGATATTGTGAGAAGGCCCGTTTCACAAAACGCCGCCTGGGAACACGCGGCACCCCCCGACCAACCGTTTGACTACGATGCGCAGCCAAACAACTTCTACTTCGACATTGAGAGCGTCGGCAATCTTGAACCAGATATGATTATCCAGCAAGGGATTGTCGTTTTGCAACGTAAACTTGCCTCCGCTATCTCGTCCCTCTCCGGCACCGAAGGAGGCGATCACAACGGCGTTCCTGACGAAGACATGATGGGTGTCCGAAGCCCGGACGCCTATGAACCTCCAGAGGGTATGGACGGTAGCTTCACGGCATATGCTAATGGAGGTGCTGCGAGCGCTTGGGGTGCTAGTGCTGCGACACCCTACGGAGCTACTCCTTATGGCGGGGGCGGCTATGGCTTCTAGTCTTCTCCAGAAAAATAATCTCAACCCTTCCCTTTGTCTATATTGGAGCTTGAATTGGGAAGGGAAAGGAAAGAAAAAAAGGATCTACTTGTCAACTTCATTTAGCATCGGACGGAGTTTGCGGTTCGGATGGTTCATTTTAGAGCCTAGGCGCGGTGTCTTCCTATTTCGTTTCCATTTAAATCACTTCTGCTTTGCCATCCATCGACATAGCTCAGCAGAAATTTTTTACATATATTCATTTTGCCCTTACTTTAGTCCATGTAACTATAGATCAAAATATGCACCGGACAATGACTCAATGCCACAACCCCTTATAGATGGAACCAAGTTCCGAGATGATTGAAGTATAGTGTGTACAAGCACTTATTAAGTGTCATTTAAACTACGTAAGAAAACAAAATAAATGTAACTGTCCATCCCAGTCCGTCATGCGATGCCGCCATACCTCCAGTATACCGCACGGCGGGTAGTTGATCCGTACCGACGGAATATTTCCAGCTGTTTTGCTATCAAGCTCCCATCAACTAACCTTGCTACATCTTCCCCATCGCTGTCGAGGTCGGAATTCAGACATGCGTCTGTTTGCAACGAGCAGGGCCTTGCGCCTTGGCAGTGGAAGATGGTCAATTGCCTCTCCTCGAGGCAGCATTCGCCTTCCGCTCTCGCGCCTGCCAGAGCCGCGAGCTCTTGGATATAGGGGATTGACATCTACAGCTGCGCGACAGACACAAGATGCGTCGGACAAGCCCAAGACCGCAGCGAGCCCCGCAAGACCTCCAAAGGATCTAAACATTGAAGGCAAGACATACCCAGCTGACGATTGGACGAATACCCCCGACACGATCCTCACACATATCGACCGTCGGCTCTACCTCAACGAAAACCACCCGCTCGCAATCACCCGCAAGCTGATCGAGAGCCAATTTCCTAGTCCTACCTTCGGAAATTACTCTGAAAAAAACCCTATTGTCTCGACCGCCGATAATTTCGACGTCCTTGGTTTCCCCGCAGACCACCCCGGCCGGAGTCGCACGGACACCTACTACCTCAATAACAAGACCGTTCTACGGACCCATACGAGTGCCCATCAGCAGGATTATTTCCAGCAGATCAACCGCAACGAAACGACTCGCCCGGAGGAAGTTGGATATACCGTTGTTGCTGATGTCTATCGGAGAGATGCCATTGATCGCAGCCACTACCCGGTGTTCCATCAAATGGAAGGCGCGATGTTGTGGAAGCGCCCCGATGACAAAACTTTGGAACACTCGGGCCAGACTGCCGCCGCAATCATGAAAGATTTGAAGAGCATCCCTGCTCATGATGTACCGGTTGAAGACCCGAACCCTACTATCCACGCAGAGCGAAACCCTCTCCAGGCCGAATACCACAGCGAAGAGGAAGTCGAAGCTATCGCCGCCCATCTCAAGCGATCACTGGAGAGAATGGTCATCAAGGTCTTTAGCGAGGCCCAGAAAGCGGCTGCTGCCTCAGAGGGCGTCGAGCCAGAGCCTCTGAAAGTGCGATGGGTCGAGGCATACTTCCCTTTTACCAGCCCGTCGTGGGAACTGGAAGTATTCTGGCAAGGTGACTGGCTCGAGATTCTGGGTTGTGGAGTGGTCAAGCAAGAGCTCCTCAACAACTCTGACGTGCCCAATCGCGTAGGGTGGGCGTTTGGGTTGGGATTGGAGCGGATCGCCATGCTTCTCTTTAATATCCCCGATATCCGGCTATTCTGGTCGAAAGACGAGCGGTTCCTCTCCCAGTTCAAAGCGGGCCAGATTACCCGCTTTGAGCCATTCTCAAAACATCCCGCTTGCTACAAGGACGTTGCGTTCTGGCTCCCCTCCGCATCTGCCGGCGGTGGAAGTGCAGCTGGCGGGGCAGTGCCGGTCCATGAGAACGACATCATGGAGGTCGTCCGTGGGGTTGGCGGTGATCTTGTCGAGGATGTTACGTTGATTGATGAGTTCACCCATCCCAAGACTAGCCGCAAAAGCATGTGCTATCGCATCAACTACCGCAGCCTGGAGCGCACGTTGACCAACGAGGAGGCCAATGATCTCAACGACACTGTGCGCGAGAAGCTTGTCAACCAGCTCGGTGTTGAGCTCCGCTAACCACGCTGAATGGAGGCTATGTATGTATATAATGTGTATAATATTTTGAAATGAACTGTACAGAATCTCAGCTTCAGTAATTTGCTTGGGTACCAGACCACTGGTCTTCCCGTAGTACTTAGTACAGCCTATACCCGTCAAATAACCGTCTTCCGCGGCGTCTCGGCCGCAACCCAAATATCGAAAACCAACACCGCCTCTAATACGTAGCCGCCTCTTCGCCTTTAAGCAGGCTTCTTGACGTCCTTCATACGTCGCGGTTTCTATATTACCGAGGGTTTCCGCATCGCCGCCGGTGGACCGCCGGTCCCAAGCGCAAACCGAGACGGTGATTGGCCGACCCCGCTGGCGTTTCCGAAGCGGCAGACTCTCGGAGCCTTGATCTATCTCCGTTCTGCATCTTAAAATTCTCAGCCCGCTTGCCTCTCCAACCCCAACTCCAATCCCCAACTTTCCTCTTACTCTCCGCTCTTCCGCCTCCGCGCTGGAATGTCAACGTCCTGTTATCGACGATGGCAAGCACCGCGAAGTTGGAGATGTCGCATTCCTCGCAGGTCGCCGCGCCTGTGAAGAAAGTGCATTATCCCTTCTGGTTTGGCGGTTCTGCGTCATGCTTTGCTGCTACGGTTACGCATCCGCTAGATCTTGGTGAGTTCTTCTCCTTTTGATTTACTAGGCTATTTTCATAAGATTGTAGCTAATTGCCGGAATTGCAGTCAAGGTAAACTCTCCTTTCGCCCTTTGTCGCATTATGCTTCAGATATTGAGACTTTTTATGAAATAGGTCCGCCTGCAGACCAGGGGCCCTGGCGCGCCCACATCGATGTTAGGTACATTTGCGCATATCTTGCGGAATAATGGGTTTTTTGGTTTATATAATGGGGTAAGTTGGTACCTTGGAAGAAAACAGAGGGGAAACAGAGAGAAGAGGGGGTTAAAGAAAGATCTGCGCTGACATCTATACCTATCTGTGGCTTTAGCTCTCTGCCGCTCTCCTGCGCCAAATCACATATTCCACAACCCGGTTTGGAATTTACGAGGAACTTAAATCCCGATTTACCTCTCCATCATCGCCGCCTGGGTTCCTCACCCTTCTTGGGATGGCTACTACTTCCGGTATACTTGGAGGTATAGCAGGGAACCCAGCTGATGTACTCAACGTGCGCATGCAGTCCGATGCTGCCCTTCCACCTGCCCAACGGCGCAATTATCGTCATGCATTCCACGGCTTGGTCCAGATGACGCGGACGGAGGGTGTCTCTAGTCTATTCCGTGGCGTGGTCCCAAATTCGACACGAGCCGTCCTGATGACATCCTCCCAGCTCGTCTCCTACGACATCTTCAAGCGTATCTGTCTTGAGAAATTAGGAATGTCGGATAATCTGGGTACACATTTCTCTTCGTCCCTCGCGGCTGGCTTCGTCGCGACGACGGTATGCAGTCCTGTCGATGTTATCAAAACTCGGGTGATGAGTGCATCTCCCACCGAGAGCAGGGGTCACGGCATCGTCGGTCTTTTGCGCGAGATTATCCGCAAAGAAGGCTTTGCTTGGGCCTTCCGCGGTTGGGTACCGAGTTTCATTCGTCTAGGACCGCACACGATCGCGACGTTCGTCTTCCTCGAGGAACATAAGAAACTCTATCGCTTCTTAAAGGGGATTTAAATCAACTGACCTGCTTACCGCCGCCAACCATCTAACCGTCATGCCGCTTATGTCTTCGTCCACATACGCTTAGAGCCTACATTCACACTTACACTTTTTGGGGATTTCCTCCGATTTTCATTTGGATTACCTACGATACGAGGGCGTCTTGCCCGTTGGATATGTTTCTGTACATAAACTTGATGCTTCTATCTCTCCCACAGGTACTACCGGGCGACCTTGGTACCTACCACTAACTTACTCACCCTTACGGCACCGCACCGAGATACCCTCATCCTCACCTCAACATATCGCTGGAATATTCTCGACAGATAGACCGTTGCATTTGTGACTAGACCAGAATTGGAATATCTAACCAAATAGAGATGCGGGTGGCGTACTCTGTTTTATTTTGTTCTGCTTTGCCTTTTTTGTTTTGGAAATATAGGTGCTCTTCTATTGCTTCTTTTTTGGTTGGTATACATTCATTGGCTTGATGAGTCAACCTACCCTTGATTATGATTGATAGATAAGAATAGACGGTATGAACATTAAACAGGCAAGACAATAAAGGATCAAGAGCTATGTTACTTTTATGTTAGTAAAGTGAGATAATTCTGTGGAATATAGAAAAACTCCCATGCATCATAATTTGAGTGATTGATGTCTCAAAAAGGGATGATTTCGTTTATTGCCAGCCAGCAGCACCGTATGGACCTAGCTTACTTGGTTAGAACGGGGGATATTCAACACTATAATGTGCACATTTCAAATACGGCGAGTCTAAATACACCAAGCCTTCATCTCCAACTAATCCAGGGACAGAGGAGAGGCTTGTATAATATCCCCGCTGATCAGGTAGAGTACATGTTGACAAAGAAATAGCCATTCAAGCTTAAATCACCACTAGAATTCTAGTACAGAACTAATTTACCGGTCCAGGCGAACGGGGAAGTTGCCAGCCTCTATTATATTCATCAATACATGTTACTAGTTTTGGGGAGGGTGATGAACATACCGCGCTGCTCGTCCCATCGGTCGGTCCAGGGCTTGGGGCAGAGGGAGCGGAAAGCGAGGTAGAACTGCGGTCGCGACTGTTAAAATAGGTTTCTCTTAAGTTATTGGGGTTGTTTGGGTGTTTTACCTGGCGGCATGGGCGGAAGTCTTCACCCTTGGCGGTGACGCACTTGTGGTAGTCGACGTAGTTTTGCCAGCAGTGCTTGGTCCTGGACCACATTGTAAGCAATCTAGTCGGGAATAAGGCGTACTAGGCAGGGAAATGGGGAACGTACTGGTTCATCTGAGGAAAACGAGCATCGTAACCTAGTACATTGAACGAGAAGTTGTTAGCTCCAGGGGCCGAGAATATACAGCGGGTGCGATCGAAAAGCGATTGGTTCGAATCGTATGTCTGCGAAGAACGTACCAGCTACAGGGAGGTCAGCAATTGAGTCTTCTTTGAGCGCAGCGAGAGAAGAATTGGGTTCGGAAGAAGAAACTCACCAGTGACGAACTTGAAGGGCTTGGTCTCCATGGGCTCATCGGGATCGGCTTCAGGAATGGCACCCATTTTTGCGGTAGTTATTCAATCAACGAAGCTTGACTGAAAGAATTGAACGGGCAGAGGTTGGGGCGGAGGAATGGGCGTTGAGTCTTGACTGAGGTGGTGGTGAGAGTGAGGGTGGAACGATTCCCGTGAAGTCCCATGCCGGGAGCGACCGCCCAGTAAACGAGCCACTCAGACGCCGAGATTTCCTAAACAACACCCGAAGCCGTCAAGTCACTTGCCTCGCCAGAGCTCCGTCACCACATCCGATTCTCGACCTTCTCATCCCACCCAGTCTCAAGACGCCCGAGCCCTGCTCTCTTCCACCACCACGCTTTATCCGCCATGTACTCCTCTCCCATCCTGAGGATGCAGCCTACCCGGCGCTTCGCCTTCCCTACTCCTGTGAGTATCCTCTCATCCCTGGTTGTTGCATGATGTGAAAAAAAGCCTTGGCAGTTGCTAACCTGACGTTGCAGAAGGAGGGCCAGAGCGGTGCGAATCCCAGAATATTGTCAATTGATGATTGATATATAGATATATTAAGCTTCGTAGAATTGAACTAACGGATACCACAGCTCACACCATCTCTCAGCGTCTGCGCACTCTGAAGAAGATCCCCCCGGAGTTGCTCCCTCTCGGTAAGTCGCCTCCTTTCAGCCATCTACGATTGCTTGGACGATATTGAACTCTGGTGCTAATGATTTACAGGTCTCGTCCTTGGGTATGTTATTCTCTGATCTATGGCTTGCATTACTTCACATGATAAACCCTTGATTCCGTCATTTCCCGAACGCTGAAACCTATATCTCACTGACGACTCAATCCCAGTGTCGCCATTGGAGCTGCCATTTACTCCAGCACCAATAAGCTCATGACCGACAAGACCCTCCGTCTTACCCCCAACCGTCCCGAGGACCGTGAGCACTAAAATGTACCATCACGTTTTTGATTCCATGCAATGGCCGATCTGAGCTTTCTTGTTCATTCTGCGTTGCCGATATGTATTATCCACGGTCAATTTGATGTCGCAGGAGGCGGCGGGAGGTTATATCTCGAGAAAGATCAGGCTCATGATTAGAGCGCGTGTGTATATAGTACGGCTTTGAACAAAGGGTTCTGATAGTGTAATATTGTGCAATATTACTGTCGCCTGGCTTCTCTCGGATTCATTCGTATCGTAATCATTGCATCCAAGGTTCATTCGGGCTTGGGGCCTGCAACGTCTAGCTCTTCCAGCCGTCGCATTGGGTCTTGAGAAGGCTCGCCGTCTTCCATTCTTGCCTCCTCGGTCGCAAGTTTATCTTCTTCACTCACAGCATATTTGGATAAATAGCCCTCCTATAGAAGTAGTTAGAGAGAAAATTCCATAATCATTAGATTATGCGCATAGACATACCTGCTCCCAGATAGCCGTCTTGCTTCCAAGGCCTTCATTGGCATCCTTTTGCGGTTTGGCCGGGGCAACTTTTATCGTACGTCCATACAGCTCGCTTCCGTCCATATTATCAATGGCTTCCTTCGCATCTTCTGGCAGATCATATTCCACATATCCAAACCCCCGATGGACGTCATTGGAGTTGGGCAGGTCGGGTTTCGGAAGCGTGATATCAACGACTTCTCCGAAGGGCACAAACGCCTCGGCCAGCGTCTGCACAGTCACCGCTTGGTCGAGCCCGCCGACGTAGACCGTACACTTCAAACGGGTCTTCTCGCTCATTGCGACGGTGGTTTCTGGTACATAAAACGGGTATATCGACGTCGCGGCTGGAAGCTCTTTGGCTTCCCGATTCTGAGGGCGGGCATGCTGGTATCGATCACGTGCCGGTCCTGTTTTGGCGAGCTCCAAATCGGGCTTAGCTTCGAATTGGGCTCCCCGAGGACACTTGGCTTGGTCAAGCGGGAGTCCCAGCAAGCCAGACTGAGCCCAGCCCAGGACGACGACTCGATCGCCTCTCCCGTCCTGTTTTCTATGCACCCCTCGGTTCTCAATTAGAGGGGAGAGTCCTTGTTGGATAACTTTGTTGATACTTTTTTATTTTCTTCTGTTCCTGATTCAAAGCGTCCGGCGTGCACGACCTTCCACTCCCTATCTATACCCCCACACCAACAGACCCCTACCCTCAACATGGTGCGTCTGAGGGAGATTCCCCGGACAGCCACGTTCGCCTGGTCCCCCGGGGCTGCCTCGCCGTTGATTGCTACCGGCACGCGGGCCGGCGCTGTTGATGCCGATTTCTCAAATGAGACATGTCTGGAGCTTTGGGACCTGGCCCTGAGTAACCAGGATGCTGGTGCGGAGCTGCAGCCAGTGGCTAGGATTGACACCGACTCGGGGTATGCTCGCACAATATGCTTAACGAACTTTTCCATCCTATTTGAATATATTCTAATTGGGCTTTCTGAATTTAGGTTCAACGACCTCGCCTGGACGGAATCAGACGATCACAAGCGCGGGATAATTGCCGGTGGTCTTGAGAGCGGTTCGCTTGATCTGTGGGATGCAGACAAGCTACTCAGCGGTGCAAGGTTGGTGACAGGTGAAAAATATTGATGTCAATGGCGGTTGCTAACGGAATAAGTGACGCCTTGCTGTCGAGGAGCTCAAAACATTCGGGTGCCATTAAGGCTCTACAATTCAACCCAAAACATTCGAATCTCCTAGCTACTGGAGGCGCCAAGGGAGAGGTTTGTATTCAACAGTTTGGAGTTAATTCGGGCCCGTGCTAACCCTCTGGCAATAGCTGTACATCCACGACCTCAACAACCTTGAGAACCCTTACCGACTTGGAAGCACCAGCGCTCGCGCCGACGATATCGAGTGTCTGGACTGGAACAAGAAGGTGCCACATATCCTGGTTACAGGTAGCAGCGCGGGCTTCGTCACCGTGTGGGATGTCAAGACTAAGAAGGAGAGCTTAACGCTCAACAACATGGGACGGAAAGCTGTGAGCGCTGTTGCCTGGGACCCTGAGAAGGTAGAGAACACGCCACCCCTTTACTGAAGATTTTTTTTTGTCTAACGGCAAATAGCCTACCAAACTCGTGACGGCAACACCGCTCGAATCGGACCCGATAATCAACGTCTGGGATCTTAGGAACTCCCATGCTCCGGAGAGGGTATGTGAACACTCGGCCCGTTGTGGTACTTCCTGTTTCTAACAATTCATAGACACTCCGCGGACATGAGGCCGGCGTTTTGTCGCTCTCTTGGTGTGCCCAGGACCCTGACCTTCTTCTCTCCTCCGGCAAGGATAACCGCACGCTTTGCTGGAACCCTCAAACGGGCATTTCATACGGTGAATTCCCTGTCGTTACAAACTGGACGTTCCAAACCCGGTGGAACCCCCAAAACCCCAACTTCTTTGCCACGGCCTCGTTCGACGGTAGAATCTCTATCCAGACCATCCAAAACACCAGCACGGAAACCGCCCAGGCTGTTGCCGATCAAAACCAGGCTCTTGACGGAGAGGACTTCTTTGCCAAGGCTCAAACTCAGCCGCGGGTCTCAAGTTTCTCGCTTCCAAAGGCCCCGAAATGGCTCGAGCGACCTTGCAGCGTAGCCTTCGGCTTTGGTGGCCGAGTTATTTCCGTCAACCTGGTAGAGAAGGGCGGCCGTGCCTCCAAGATCAACATTACACCCTTCGAAGTCGACGAGGCAGTCGGGAAGTCCACCGAGACTTTTGAAACGGCACTCGAGGAGGGCGATCTCAAGAGCATCTGCGAAAACCGGGTTACAGACGCTGGTACCGAGGAAGAAAAGGCTGATTGGAGAGTTATCGAAGCCTTGCTGTCGGAGAACCCCCGAAAGGGTCTAGTTGAGTACCTCGGTTTCAATGACCAAGCTGAAGATGTGTCCGAGGGACTGGCCAAGCTTGGGCTAAGTAAGGAGGACGATGTCAACGGAGAGAAGCCATCGCCCAAGGAGTCCCGTGGACCAGGAGCAAAGAAGCACAAGCGCCTGCAATCCATGTTTGATGCCAGCCCCGATGACAACTTCCTGTCAGACCTTGCCGCATCCAAGGGCGCAAAGACCAACAACCCATTCCAAATCTTCAACGGTGCCGAGTCCGAGGCTGATAAGAGCATCACCAGGGCTTTGCTTCTAGGTGATTTCGAGAAGGCTCTCGAATTTTGTCTCAAGGAGGACCGAATGTCGGATGCATTCATGATTGCGATTGTTGGAGGGCAGAAGTGTATCGAAAAGGCACAGGAGCACTACTTCTCCAAGCAAACAGACAGCCCTAACTACGTGCGCTTGTTGGCTTCCGTTGTTGGCAAGAACCTCTGGGATGTTGTATATAATGCTGAGCTGTCCAACTGGAAGGAAATTGTGGTGGCTCTATGCACTTTCGCGGAGGAAAAAGATTTCGCGGATCTTTGCGATGCCCTTGGTGATCGTCTTGACGAGCAAATCCGAAGCACTGGCGACAAATCCGCTCGCAAGGACGCCTCTTTCTGCTTCCTTGCCGGTTCCAAGCTGGAGAAGGTGGTTTCTATCTGGATCGATGAATTGCGCGAGAGCGAGCAGACCGCTATCGAGACCGCTACCGATGATTCCAGCTTCTCCATCCACGTTCGCGCCCTGCAGTCTTTGATTGAGAAGGTGACAATCTTCCGTCAAGTTACCAAGTTCGAGGACACGGAGCATACCAAGGATTCGGACTGGAAGCTCAGTGTGCTGTACGATAAGTATATTGAGTATGCTGATGTTGTTGCGACTCATGGACGCCTGCAACTTGCGCAGAAATACCTCGACCTTGTGCCGAAGAAGCACCCTGAAGCCGAGATTGCAAGAAACCGCATCAAGCTGGCAACGAGGCAGCCTACCACCGGGGCTCAATCTACCACGGCTGCTACCAGAGCAACCCTAAACAAGCCCCTCCCTCAGCCAACAGCATACCAACCGCCGACGACTTTCTCTGCAGGAGCCAGAGCTGCCACGCCAACCTCTTATGCTCCACCCGGTGCCGCGCCAAACGTCTATGCAACTCCTGCTGTTGCTGCCGCTGCAAACCCTTACGCTCCTTCTGCTGCTGCGGCTCCTCCGAACCCTTACGCTACAACGGCTGCGGCCCCTGCGCAACCCACAAACCCCTATGCTCCCGCAGGCGGAAGTTATGCGCCTCCTGCAGGTTATCAACCGCGGCAGCAATCCTTTGGTGTCCCCCCTCCGCCAGTAGGTGGGGTGCCACCTCCACCTCGCGCTTCAACCCAGTCCCCTTCCAACCTCTCCTCATATACTACTGCTAAGAATCTGCCTGCATGGAACGACTTGCCCGAGGGTTTCGCAAAGCAGCCCGTTTCTCGCAGGGGAACCCCTTCGTCAAATGCGCCCATCGCCTCACCGTTCCCCAACCAGTCCCCGCCCGTTACCCAGGGTCCTCCTCACGTAGGAGCTGGTCCTCAGAGAACACCGTCAGTTCCGCCGCCACCCAAGGGCGTCCCTCCACCCCCGCGAATGACTTCACCGCCATCAGCGGGCCAGGCGCCGCCAAATCCGTTCCCCGCTGCTCCCCCACCGCCAGCGAACCCCTATGCCAGTCTGCCACAGTCTCCCCCAACTACTATGGCGCCACCGGCATCAATCCCTCGTGGGCCATCTCCTTACAATGCGCCGCCATCTATGCCTCCCCCGTCTAACCGGTACGCACCGAGTCCGGCTGCCCAGGCGGCCAGCCCACAGCTCCAGACGAGGGCTCCTGTACCCCCTCCTCCACAGGCAGCTGCTTCCCCTTATGCCCCTCCTCCGCCTGTACAGCCTCTGGTATCCAACCCGTATGCTCCTAGCACGCCACCACCGATGCAGGCCCCCCCTCAGCAAGTGCCGCCGCCTCCCCAAGCCCCTGGCTCTCGACCTGGTACCGCGTCTTCTATGAAGAAGGCTACCCCCGCGCCGCCGAAATACCGTAAGTGAAATATATACTAGATGTTGAATGGCTCTAACTGTTGATATAGCACCCGGCGACCGTTCTCATATCCCCGCCGACGCACAGCCTGTCTTTGAGATTCTCTCAGAGGACATGCAGCGTGTCAAGGCTCGGGCTCCCTCCTCCTTCAAGGCACAGGTCGACGACGCTGAGCGGAGATTGAACTACCTGTTCGACCACCTCAACAATGAAGATCTTCTCAAGCCCAACACCATCCAGGACATGGTGCAGCTCGCGCGCGCCATCCAAGCACGTGACTACGAGACCGCTCGCACAATCCACGTCGATATCATGACGAACAGGAATGAGGAGTGCGGTAACTGGATGGTATGTCCGACCCTTTTATATTAATTCGCGGTGTTGATTTTCTAACTTATATCTTTAGGTTGGTGTGAAGCGTCTCATCAGCATGAGCAAGGTGACCCCATAGACTTTAAGTAGAGTATACCACTGGCTACGTCCATGTACGGAACAAATTCGGCTTTACGGTCTTATGTGTTCATGGATGTTGGAATCGGAGAAAAGGTGTTACGTGTGGATGGATTACCGACATACCTCTTTCTCTAGTAGAGTATTGATGCTTAACTTGTTTCTTATTTCATGTCTCCTCTTCGATTGTCAATTTTATATTAATGGCTTCTGTTATTTTCAATGTCTTGGTTGTATTAAAAGTAGGGTAGGACTTATCCAGTTTGACTTATCAAGAACCTTGTGTCGGAGTGTCGGCTTCTGACTGCCCTTGATTGCGCTTTGGCTGGAAACTGAAATGGGTATTAGGTAGGGTTTGAGGAAGTAACCACTACTCATTCCATATTTACCTAATGTTGGAAGGGGCTACGGTGTTAGGTGCCCATTTGCTTGCTCTTGCCTTCTAGCTAGGGTTGATCCGAAGTGCAAAGGGCGGACCTCGGAAAGCGCAATGGACCACGAATAGAATAGGAAGGAGCGGCATGGCGGCTTACTGTATGGAACAATAATGTTGAATATCAGTCCAGCTTCTCTTAACCAAAAAATACTACAGTATAAGGTGGCTACAAAATGGGCGGAAATATATATATACCCCACCTGCGTGGAATTGGAAAAGTCGAACAAATCAAAGCCATCATTCCAGTGAAATTGTCTGAAATAAGCGGATTGGAAGATTCCAATCGTAGAATCAAAATATACAGTGTCATCCATGCTACCCGATGGTACATTAGAGAAAAGCACGAGAACCGCTAGAAACAAAACGACGGAGCTGGTATAAAAGCAAATACGCCGCACTCTACAACCCTCACCGAGCAAATGAAGATCTCAAGCCCGCGGATCTCCCTGAGGGGAAATTCCTCGCACTAAGCAAAGCTCCCTTAACGCCCCGAATATCAGCCCTAAAGTTAGATATCGCATCCTCTTCGGCCTTTCCGACACCCGTTGCCGCAGCGCTACCAGAGTCTAGACCTGGGGTGCTGAAGGCTCCGTACCCCGTTGTCGCAGTGTAAGGGTATGAGTTTTTGGAGTAAAGGAGGCCGTCGAGGTAGCGCTGGAGATCGCTGATGCGACTGCGGGTTGTATCGTGGAGGGTGCTGGATTGGGACTGGGCGTCCTCAACCTCGCGGAGGCGGGAGCCGATTGATTCGAGGCGTTTTTGATGCGTTGTTATTGTTGCTGTTGGGTCGACTGACTTTGGGTCTGTTGCCGAGGATGTATCCGCCGCAGCAGAGGGGGGTTGGACGAGGTCCTGGGATGTCTGGGTGCCAATGTCCCGATGGAAGAGCTCAGTTGGGTCCGAGGTTATGGATTCCACGTCATCTTCGGTGTCATCGATAGAAGGTGCAGTGGATTTAGAGGCGAGAAGACTGGGTGGGAGCTGGGAGACGTTTTGTTCTAGTTTTTCGTTGAGCTTCTTCAGATTTTCCTCGGTGGTTCCGGCTAGGTCGAGGCGGGCGTCTGTGAGGGTTGCGAGCATCGGCTTCACGATGTATTCACTTGCGCCATAGATAGTGGCTCCGAGGCCCGCGGCACCGTAGAGGGTATATAGAACGCTCTGGAGCGTGACAAGAGGTGGCGGCTTGGATTGGTGGAGAAGGAATTCGGGGTAGGTGATGATCGGGGGGACATCGCGGCGCGCTGCGAAGTTGACTTGGTTATTGTCTGAAGAGGGAGCAGGCAATGCCGAAGCAGAGGAAGTTCGATTGGAGGCCACTGGGGTCTCTGAAGTCTCTGCGGAGGCCTCTGAACTTGAAGTGCCCTTGGTCTCCTCGGCCGAGCCGCTGCTGGCGACGGCGCTGGCCTCCGGGTTTCGCGATACACCTAGCAGGTTGTCGATTTCCGGAGCCGTGAGACCCTTTGACTCTAAGAAAGCAATCTTGCGATCAGTAGACTCATCCCGAATTGAGTCGTCCTGGAGGAACTTCGAAGCTTGCTCCAGCAGCGTTGACCGATCAACGTCGTTCTCGGCGTCCTTGCCATCAGATGCTGGTGGAGAGGACGAATGCTGCCGTTGCCATTGCGGAATTGACCGCTTGGAATCTGAGTCGGACATGATTGTGTAGTAAACCTCCGAGAGAAATCGAAGAGCAAAGGAGCGAGGATGATGAGCGACAGAGCGAGTGATGCGGATTGGGGTTTCGGAGGTGGCTCGGATGGGTTCATGTGAGTTGACCTCGGCTTTGGACTTGCACACACTCAGACCACCCTCATAGTTCAAACTACCTAAGCACTTTTCAACAATTCGTCTTCGTGGCGCAACTGGTTAGCGCGTCTGACTGTTAATCAGGAGGTTGTCAGTTCGAGCCTGACCGAGGACGATTTTATTTATAATTTTTTGATTTCTCTCAGCACTGACCTACAGCGCCCTGCGTCAAGCATAATGGCATGAGAACTAATTAAGACTTAGTCTTATCAGACTTTGACCTAATAACAGTGAATTTAGTAACATGGTAGTAAAACTAATTTATTTTATTTAGATATCAGGCGGCCATGGCCGCTCGGCAGCTGAGAGAATAATTTTTTAATTTCTCTTAGTACTGACCCACAGCGCCCTGCGTCAAGCATAATGGCATGAGAACTAATTACCATCGCCGCCTGATATCTAAACCAGATAAATTAGTTCTTATGCTATTATGCTTGACGCAGGGCGCTATAGGTCAGTGCTGAGAGAAATCAAAAAATTATAAATAAAATCGTCCTCGGTCAGGCTCGAACTGACAACCTCCTGATTAACAGTCAGACGCGCTAACCAGTTGCGCCACGAAGACGAATGATTGGTCAGCTTGGAGGGAGCTGAGATACTCATTCATATGGTGGATGTGGATGTGGATGTTGAGCTTGGTGTCGGTCGACTCTTGAATGGCGCGACAACGTAGTGTACCATGTGTATACAGATTACAGATAACACGGACAAGAAGACCAAACTCAGGATAACAGTGGGTCCGCTAGACCATCATATTCATTGGCATCTGGTGTTGAGCGCCGATCAGATACACCGCCTGGGCAGAACGTGGTCTTCTGATCGCATCCGACTGACGAAAGTACCTAGGTACACTACTAGGACTGCTTGAAAGAGGTGCAGCTCCCGTTGGAATAAGAGAGAATTTCGTTTCTCAGGTATCATTTACTGGTCGCACGGAGTATCCCAGAGTCGCACTGCGCACCCCCCAAACTAGTCGGACGGCAATCGTGCTCAAACATCGACAGTCCCAGCCATCAGATCCCAGTATCTCACTCGCTGGGCCTCTCATTTTGTGTGAGTACTTGGAATCCCATTCTCCCGTCGTATTATTCCAGTCGTTGAGGTTTGCCTTGCGTTGTGGATGATTTCTCTGCCCTTCGCCCCGTTATTCCCCTCCATCCATGATCCTCCGTCCCGTCCAACAACGGTCGAGGATCCCGATTTGCCCGGTCCCGGCAATAATCCAATCGCACGAACCTGGTGACTGCAGCTCTGCTGCCCGTCTTTCTCTCGCCATCTGGCAATTGGACTGGGCTAGAATGCTCCCATTGGCCCCTTCGTCGATGCTGGTTTCAAGCGTTGCAGTGGCGCATGAACGACGCGATAGATAGGGGGTCGATGCCCTGTGGCTTCCCGGATTGCATCTTCTATTCTCCCCCAATGAAGCACTGGCCCACGTCCTCGTCAGCTGTGGACACTGGTTCGACTTGACAAGTGCATGCATATTCACCTCACCTATGACTCCCCGTCAAGTTGCCGTCTAACAGCGGCAATATAACTGGAGCCTTCCCCCCCATTGTCGAATCTTTCAATCCTCACCTACCCCAATCTACCAACTTGCCTCAAGGAAGCCCCTCCGTAATTTGCACACAATCTTTGTTTGCCCTCCAAAATACCGTTTGCAACACTCCACCCGATCATCTTTTTTGACACTTGACATGTTCCCCTCCTTTTGAGCGACTCTAAAATACCCGCTGCCTGCCATGTCCTTGCGACGCTCACTTCGTGCTCGTGCTGGCCGCGATGATTCTCCAGTCAAAGTATCTAACACTAGTACTAGGTTAACTCGACAGTCCCGCTCTGTTCTATCGCCGCCATCAGTGATAGTGGTTCGGACCCGATCAGAGTCTCCCGAGAGTGATAGAAAATCTATTCATATTACGGTCAAAATGCCGCCAAGCAAGCTTCGTGAAGCAACTGGCGGTAGCTCGCGAAGTGCTGCGTCGAGGCGCTCACATAATGTGTTTACTGATAACCCTATTGTGAGCGGACCCCGCACCAGCAGATCAAAGAGAAGGGTAGTGGAGGTGGAATCTAGCGAAGAAGAAGAAGAAGACCTGGAAGACCAGGAAGAAGATGAGGTTGACGATGAAGATGCACCCGGGGAGGATGATGAAGATGAGGACGCCGACGGCGATGTGGACATGGATGACGCCCCGCCTCAGCCTCCAGTATCAAGAAGGAACGCAAAGGCTGCTGCAACCTCTGCACCCAGCAGGAAACCGGCCAAGAGCGTCGAGGCGAAAGAAATGGAGCTGGACGAGGAAGAGGAAGAAGACGAAGAGGACGAAGAAGAAGAGGAAGAGCTTTCTGAGCCGGATTCGGATGCAGATGGCGAGCCAGACGACCAAGAAGAGGGCGTGACGATTACTCTAAATGATGGTGAAGAGCCAGATGATGATGAAGAGGATGACGAAGATCTCGACAGCGAAGATGGAACACCCGGTGACACCAGCAAAATGACCAAGCGACAGAGGGGCAACTTGGGCAACGACTTCTTGCAACTGCCTATGGGTTAGTTTTATTGCTTCAGCGTGGTTTATTTATAAGCGAATATGATATCTAACATGTTTGCAGAACCGCAAATAAAGAAGCACCTGACAGCGGAAGAGCGAGCGATGCGCCGTACTGAAATGGCCCGACGTCGAAAGAACCTTAGTGAGAAGCGGAACGAAGAAGAAAAGGCATGTCTACTGAATGCGACGTCTGCTATTCTCCAGAGATGCTAACTTTTTATAGATGGATACAATCAACAGGCTTCTACGGAAACAGGCGCCAAAACGTCGTGGACGAATTCCTGCTGCTGAAGCCGCCGAAAACGCTGCTGCGGACCAGGAAACGGCAGTACCGGAATACGAACCCGTGGACCCGACCATGGTGAGATTCGTCAGTGGCCGTGGAGGGAGCAAAGTTGCCGTGCCAGAAGAATGGATCGGAGCTCCTGCGGGACGTATATTTGGAGGGACTCCGAGGAAACTCGTTGAGGAAATATAAACCCACCAGATGCCGGCTCTTCGCCTAAGGAAAAGGATACAGTGTGAGCATGGTCTAAGTGGGCGCAATCAGGGTTCGGGCGTATTGGTATTGGTATGCGGCAATAGCAGGCTTACTCGGTTTCTTGCACATTGAAGGAGTTTGTAGATGGAAATGGGTTATTGAGATACTATATTCAGGGCTTGCGTGTCCAAAAATGTATAATACGCTATCATGAAATTATATGTGCTGGTTGGGTGTTCTATTTCACTGCGCGGCGGCTTATACCGAGGCTCGCCAATGTTAGCGGCTTGCAGAGCGCTAGGTAGCATATACAAATATGCGAATGTGTTGGTGTCCCTGGCGCTTCTTCGAGTTGACGGGAGCGTTCAATACCCAAAGGTGTATCCAAAACCCACACACAGGCGGGTTTCGAGAGCGCCTTCTGTGTCGAAGCAACCCTTTATAGCCTTAAATTGGGTAGCTGACAGCGACTCAAAATATTTGAGCGTCGTCGTCTATCAAAGAGACGGAACGGAAAGCTCCCTCAAATCCCACTGCCATCTTCTTTGGAGCTAGGTGCCGGCGTAGAGGTGGTAGATGCGGAGGGCTGTTGCTGGGCTGATGGAGGTTGGCTTCTTCGTTCGATATTAGCATATCGCATTCGTCTTGGCCTCGCTGACATACCCAGAGCCTTGAATGTTTCCTTTGTCGCCTTGAATCTCCCTCAATGCTGGTTGGAAAGTGTAGTAGCCTGTATGGAAAGAAAAACTGTCAGCCGGTTCTGCGGACTGAAACTGGAGGGAACGGGATCTGACCTGTCGCAACACCCATTGCAATGGCCAGGGCTGCGGGGATGAAATTACGACTCATCATGAACAAAGTATGTTTTTCTGCGCACGTCTGGACGGTCGTGGTCTGTTCCTGAGGATGAATCGTCGAAGGCGAGCACCGACGTTGACGCCGACGGCGGCGGCGGCACCGAAGAGGAGCCCGGACTTTCGCCAAATGGGCGCCATTTTAATTGCCGTCGCGTCTCCCCACATTATTTCCGACGCGTCTAACAGACAACCATTACTGAACACTTTCAGTTAATGCTTGGTGCACAACAACCACGTTAAGCCGCCAATACCCTCCCTACGATTTACCTACGACCGTCGGCTATTTTCATTGCAACTGTTTTTGAGGGAATGGGTGTCTAGAGACATGGGCGATCGCGCCCGAGGATACAAATGGAATCATGGCGGGAACGAGGGTTTGTGCCGGACTCGGATGATGAGGATGGATTTGAAAGCCAGGAGAAGGGAGTGAATCAGGATGTCCACAGTGATAAAGCTGCTCCCACAGAAAGTTCTGCGCAGACGGAGGAGGTTGTCGGGACCGCTGGCAAGGGGGGTGAGGGGGTAAACAATGGACAAACGGACGATTCCCGTGATGACGACCTTGGATTCGTGGAAGAGGACCGAGAAGGCTCTGATATACTTGAGGATGCCACCGCGCCTGTTGAAGAAGATATCGATTTGCCCTTGCCGGATGCGCAACCGCAAGGACTAAATCACGACGACAGGGAGTATAGCCTAGATTTGGGTGATACTGGGGGGGATGATGGGATTTCAGCACGGGGAGAAGATACCCCAAGAGCTCAAACACCCGATGAGCTGTCTAGGGCGGCTGAAGACAAGCAGTCGTGGACGCCCCGGCCCAGACAGCAGCGTGATTACTGGGACATGCCGAGCTCTTCCCCGGATCTGTTGCAGCTTGATCACCATCCGTGGCGGAAAAAATCATCGCCTGCGGCTACGCCCACACCCAAGGCGAAAGAGGCCAGCCAACCGCGTCAGCCAAACGAGAATGTGGCAAGCTCGCCTCTTTCGTCCCCATTATCCTCTCTCCACTCTTCAATACTGGCCGAGAATGACCATCAACGCACCGAGGATCTTCCGGACCAGAATCTCGAAGAACTGCTGCCGCCTCTCGACATACCGGATGATATACTACGACAACTGGATCAGCCGGCGAGAAGATCGCTCCGGCAACGCAATCCCATTCAGCTCCACCCTTATCTTCTTGAGGATGCAAAATACCAAAAGCTCATGAAAGCTAGGGGTGTCAAACCTGTGCGCATCACTCAGCAAGAACTACAACGAGCTCGAATCGCAGCTGCTGAAAGGCAGGGACAGAACTTGGGTGATGACGCGGGTTCGAGCTCGGACACTCAAATGACAAGTTTTCAATTTAACCCGTCGTCACCTATAGATCCTCGACAGCTATTTGACATAACACCGCTGGAAGGCACTGCAGACAACGACAATCGACAAGTTCTTCAAAGACCGGGTCCGTCTGTAAATACTACTGGACGACGTTCGCCCAAGAGACGTAAGGTGGCAGGACCTGGAGATAGTCGTCAACGTCAGAATAAGCGTCCAGTATCTCCTCCAGCACCTCCACAGGTTGTGATTAGCAACCCGTCATCCTCTCTACCGCGCGATGTCTCTTCGATATTCGATATTCCTAGTCCACCGCGCTCGGGTAGTATATCCTCCCCACCTGTCCGAGGAGATACAGGGTTTCGATTTCCGCGTGGATTTTCGCCTCCTAATACTACGCCTAGGACGGAAACAAAGAGAATCACTGCCGATATCAATGATAGAACTGTTGTTATAGATGAAGCTGAGAGTAGGGCTGACCAGGAATCTGACGACTCTCGGACCGTCAGACCAGAATCCTCCCACAGCAGTCCAACCTCCGATTTGGATGAAGAGGACGACGAGAATGCGCATGAGGCAGCCGTTCGAAAATATCAGAGAAAGATCAAAGGTGTCCTACCGGCGTCATGGCTACGACTGGATCAGCAAAACCGGAAAGGCCCCCCCGGTTCTACACAACGGAATCATGACAGATTATCCCGGCTGGATGCGGAATCTGCTAAAGGTGTTGCCAGGAAAATTACGAAAAGGCCTGACGCCCCGGCGCCGTCCAGTGCGAGAGACCAATTTTTGTCTCTAAGAGAACTTGCAGAAGAAAGTGACAGCGAAAGCGCAGAAAATCGCCACGATTCTGACAGTGTTGAACCACACCAACGTTCGGCTAGTTTGTTTGGGCCTGACGACTCTTTCAATGACCAAGACCCTGATGGTGATATACCGGAGGACAACCGAATCGACTACATGTTTCCAGCGATGTCCCGAAATCCTACCCTTTCCAATGGTCAAACCCGCACCAAAAAACGCAGAAGATCGAAGACAAATGAAACTCGGTTCCATGATCAAACCAAGAAACCTCGTCTAAAACGACAAGCACGACTCACAGAACCTATATATGGCGGCCAGAAAAAGAAACCTCGGCCGTCACAACGCCTACCAAATCTGGGCATATTGGATACCCCGGATGTCGCGTCACAGCCCCGAAAAGAGCAGCCTCAATTCTTAAGAGTTGCTGCGAGAAACGCACGTTCTCGTCAAGACAGGGGAAGACGTAGCCCAACTCGCAAGGTGATTAGGCTGAACTCTAGGCTGGACACAGACGATGCCAACGCATCTTTGCGCGAATGGCGTGCGGGACGATTACGACAGGCGACTTTGCCCAGGGCACCGCATCAACATAAACATCCTCGAAGACAGCCCTTAAAGGACCTCTCCACAAATGCAAGAGACGTTTTCAATGGCCTAGGCGCGAAGCGGACAAGGGAGCGCAATTTACCGACTAATAATCAACTGGCGGGCCCGTCAAGAAACAATAATGCTGCAGGGGGAGAAACAGCGACGATTGATGCTCGCCCAGACTCAACACCCGACACTCGCAATGCTGCGCCGAGGCCTGTACAGCAGCGACGAGGTAATGCATGGGTTATTCAACGAAATTTTGCCATTTCATCCCTAAGCAGGAATAATGCGCGACCTGTGATGCCAGAAATCGAGAACCGTGCCAGTGATGCAAGAGAACTCCCGTCGTTGCAGGGGCCACTTGCGTTATTGGCCCGGGATGAAAGGCTGCCTCTGAACCGGTTTCTCTCCGGCGCTGCTGGGCCCCATAACTCACTCCGAGAAACCACTGAGCTTGACAGACCGAAGCATGCCCTGAACCCTGTTGCTGGTTCACGACCTCGCCAGTTGAAGAAGCGGCAACCAAAACGTCTCAATATCACCACAATCGAAGATTATGCACAACCTGTGATACAGTCCCCAGAATTGGAATCTGCAGATTCTCGATCCAGTGGGCAATTGGCTCGCGTCAAGATCGTTGGACAACCGAATCGCTTCAGAACGGCGTATTCTGTAGAATTCGGTATCAGCCCTTTGCATTCAGGAATATTTTTTCATGAGACTACATTCATTGGGAGTGGAGAGTTTTCTCGCTCGCTTGATATCAGCAAACGTGAACTCGACAAGAGCGCTGGTCTTTTCCATTTCAGGTTTGGTGATCAAAGTATGCGATGGGGCTCCTGGGATGACTCGGTATCTTCTCAACTGGGCACAACTTTCGACCAAATCATTGAAACCGCAGATGCCGGCAAGACCGCTGGAAATTTGAGGGAAACATCTGAGGATCTTGTCAATTCTGACTGCGCTGTCTACAGATCCGTCATTAAGTACACGTCAGAAGCGTTATCATTCATCGACCCTATTGACAGAGTCGGGTTCGTAACCAGAGCCACCGGCCTTATCTCGAAGACTATGGAAATTTTGTCAAGTTTGGTTTTGACGGCTGGGGATGATACTGGACAGGTATTAAAAATCGCCTCGTACAATGTCGCCTTTGCAAATCTGGTTTACCAGATTTCGAATTACAGGCTCGTGAACCAGTCCATTCGGGATGAGGCTTTTGATCTGACAAAGTCGGCTTCGAGGCAAGTTGTCTCGCTTATTTCGAACTCGATAGGGCAATCAAGCGTCCAAAGGTTCCTCGCCGCAACCAAGTCGCAAGAATTGCGTGAGGGCGGCATTAAGAACGACCACCCAACTGTCGAGGCATATGTTATCGTGCAGCACGTCCTGCGTAGTGCTGAAGAGTTCAAGGGATGCCTGCAAGTCTTTATAGCAGATGCTTACGCAACACAGGATGTTCAAAGCGCTGGCGAGAAAGACATTGGCAGCTTGGAAAATGGATGGCAAGGGGTTTTTATGACTCTACCCTTGCAGGAGATCGATTCTCTTGGGATTTCTCGTGTCGGCTCCCGCTTTAGGGGTGGCTATGATAACTGGGCCGTCGTCAAGCGTCTACTAAGTCCGATATTTGACAGCGACGAGGCGAATTCAGAGTTCCAGCCCATTTCTTATTACAGTTACTGCCGAGTTCTGTTCCAGAGGTGTTTTGCACTCATCAATGGCTGGGGCTGGCGCGATTGCAAGCCGATTCTCGACACGCTGTACGACTTTTTTGCCAAACGGACTTTGTACAACTTGAGACTAGAGGAGAGCCACAGATCACCTGCCTTTCTTGATGAACTCGATGGCCACCCTTCATTTGACGTTTTCCCGGGAGATCCATGCTTTCATATCTTGCTTAAGATAATCGCGAGTGGACTGCGCTTTTTATCGAATACCTACAACAAGAAGAAGATTCTAAGTTATACCTGGCGGCTGTTACCAAACCATGGCCGAAATTATCCCAAGGAACAGCCTATCCACGAAGCAGATTTGGATGCATTGAGGAACCACCACGATCTCATTTGCACGTTATACTCATCTGTTCCTGACGGATGTCGTCCTCGGCTGGGGACAATTAAGGACCTAGTTAATCCCGCTACCTCCCACTTCGAGACTTGCAAAATCAGCATTCAGTCATGGACACGGCTTGCACGGTTTAAGTTAACGACAAACGAGGACATATCTGGCTTAGAACCCTTTGCTGAATGGCATTGTTACTTTGTCTCGGAATTTCTCAAGCAACACAGCCTTGCTCGAAGGGAGATTGAAGCGCAAAATGCTGGCGGCAAACAGTTTCCTCAACAGCTGATAGAGAGAACAGTCGCTGAGAATCAACGACAAATCGAAAACTTATTGAAGACGGCTCTCCAGGGTCTGCAGAACGCAGTCAGGACTGCACCGACGTTAGATCACGCCTTTAAAATTGTGTCTCAGACACCTATCAAGTCAATACTGGACCTATTCAACAGCCGAATCACTCGATTAAATGCCACCGTTCTAGAAGGACTCCAGGTCATCGTGATGTACGTTCAAAAGTGCAGTTCGATTTCTCCGGAGCAGCCCGTCATGCCGGCCGGGAACCCTTCATTCTCAACGGATGACGATAGTCAAGAATATGGAGATTGGACGGATATTGAGGCTGTATACGGATATGAACCTTCACCGGTACCTCCAGGAGTGGAGCATGTGGAAAGGGTATTTCACCCTGCAGTATCACGTTTAGTTTCGAATTGTTTTGGTGAAGATCGTTCCCCTGATGATGCGATTCTCAATGGTGTTGTGGATTGCTGGACATCGGTTGCCAACACCCTTGTGAGACATGGATTGCGACGGTGGGACAGTTACATAAGTCCCTACGAAGCTGACTCCTGGGTAGCGCTTCGTTGGACGACCCAAACAAGGAAGTTTACCCCTCAATTTCTAGCGAAATGTATCGAAAAAGAAGGGCAGATCTTATCGGAATGTAAGATACAGATACTCGGGATATGGTTATCGAGTTTGGTCGAACGGGCATCGATGCTTAAGTTTCAACATGGTTTAACCCAGGCGATCTTGAACCAGGATGCAGAGGATCCCGTTCTAAAGAACCTTCCTTTCTCTCGGGACGCAAAAGAAGGACGATACTCGATATCATACGTAGAGCTCAGTCAGCGCCGACTGTCGCTCATCTCGTCCCTTCTGTCGAACATGCGCGCACATCTCCAGGACCTTGATGATACCAAATCACAAGAACTATCAAGCATGCGACAGGAGTATAGGGAAGCCATTCAGAAAATGATGTCGTCCATGAAAGCAAACTACCAGGAATTGGGCAACGCGGATCAAGGAGACTATGTCCACTTCGTCCACCGTATCGTCGGTTTCCTACAACAGCATACTAGAGACATCTGCCCCATCGACTCGTTCTTTACAGATCCAGCTTCTTTCCCTCTGCCTAAAAACGACCCGACTTACATTGTCGCGCGGCTGAAGAGCTACGAACCGAAGCTTTCGTCCGCGAAAGTCGCGAAGACACTCGTAATTTTCGTCCAGGGCGTTTCGGAACGTGCCGCACTTGACGGCGAGCAAACATATCTTGTCAGTCAGCTGCATGAGGCAATATCAAAAACCTATGAAGCTGGAAATCTAGAACAGCCAACCCTGCGGGCAACGCTTTTGCGAGGTGTTTTTCCTGCATATCTTGCAACCGCCTTTGAGAACCCAACGGCGTGGATTCTCAGTTGGCCAATTATCGAGACTACTACTCGCGTGTTCAAAGAATTGCTTTTCAATATGGATGCCACTCATCCAGACTGTGTCCGTTCAGTCGTGGATATCTCCAGTGCAGTTTTAGAGCCATCGTATAGGGCCCTACACCGGATAGTAGTCGACACAAACTTGCTTGATAAGCCCACTGTATTAATCACCGCTACAGCCTTTCTCGACATGATCATATCCACCCTCCCAGTTATCGACTATATGGACCGCGTCACAACGGACCCCAGTTCAACGAGGTCAATTATAGCGCAGATTCGTGCCATCCAAAAACTCGCCCTCTTCATGATTTCCAACCTACAAAGTCAACCTCATTTGTCCCCAGACTTACCGATAAACATCACCCTTCCCACGGAGACTCGTCCCCAGTCATCGCCTCAACTGTCCACCAGCGACATTTCTCTCTCTGCAACCCGCGAACTCCAGACGTACATCAACGAAAACTGGGCGCAACACCAGGGAAAATATTACTTTACCCGTCGAGGTCACCAGCCGCAGGAGATCACGATCGAGGCACCAATGTCCGCGAAATTAGATAACTCATCTGAGAATAGGTTGCTAGACGCTGCGAAAGCGCTTTTGGATACGCTAGATAGCCTGGGCTTGTTCGGTGAGGGCGAGGAAGTGGTTAATAACGACATGCAGTTTCAATCCCACAATATCTGGGAAGATGAAATTCTTCTACTTTAATGAAGCTTATATTACGATGCAAACGAGCGCCTTTACTAAATAGATCATGCATGACTCAAATTTATATTATTCACATCCTTGTATACTCTAGCCTTTTATAAACAAATTCGCAAGACACAACGGGGTGTCCATGGAGCTTACCACGCGGGATATTAGACTTTGATGTACCATGGTAGCTCCGCCATAGGTCCGCGATCCCCAAACTTGGGAATTTAAGCTCTCCAGTAACCAGTATACTAGCCTATTACGGTGTATAGATCTACAATTAACTCTACAGTAAATTTAGTAAAAACATATTTTCAGCCCTACGAGGTGGTGCCCCAAATCATCACGTGATGGCCGCAAGTAGTTGCCAAAAATAAATAAAGAAACGGCCTCGTTGGTGTTACTCCACACGGTGTGAATCTCCGAATGATGCCCTCATGACCTCTATAGTCTGGCAATAAGGTCCCTGAGAGGCTTGAAGGGCGAGGTGACCAGTGCCAGCTTGCATACCGTCCACTGATTATCCAGGTTGTCAGTAACCAGTATACAACGCAGATGATGATGGCCGACAACAGTCAAGATCTCCACGCTGCAAAGCACACCATCGCCGAAAGACCGGATACTGCGCCTGATGCCAAAAGAATCAAAAGCTTCCATGATGAAGTGGCAGTACCAGTCGTTAAGCCTGCAGCTATAACACGAGCGATTTCGTTCCCGGATAAAGTATGCTATGGCTTTTAGATTCTGGGAAGTGTGGGGGCTAACCATTCTGACTTGAAGCCAGCAGTTGTAGAAGAACGAAACGGCGAGATCGAATACAGGGTTGTTAACAATGATGGCTCTACAGAGAGTATGGTTATCTTAACGGGGCTCAAATGTCTGTTCCAGAAGCAACTTCCGAAAATGCCGAAAGATTACATCGCGCGTCTTGTCTATGACCGCACACACTTGTCCATCGCTATTGTCAAACGGCCCCTGGAAGTCATTGGTGGGATATCGTTTCGGGAAGTCCGACACCGCAAGTTTGCTGAAATCGTGTTTTGCGCAGTCGCGTCTGATCAGCAGGTGAAGGGATACGGTGCGCATCTCATGGCTCACTTGAAGGATTATGTCAAAGCCACATCACCAGTGATGTACTTTCTCACTTATGCCGACAATTATGCCATTGGGTATTTTCAAAAGCAAGGATTTACCAAGGAGATCACTCTCGACGGGTCTATCTGGATGGGTTACATCAAGGACTACGAAGGAGGAACACTCATGCAATGCTCCATGGTCCCTCGAGTACGGTATCTTGAAGTTGGCCGCTTGCTTCTAAAGCAGAGAGAAACAGTTCTAGCCAAAATGCGTCCGCTGAGCAAAAGTCACATTATCCACCCGCCACCCCAGCAATGGGCAAACGGCGTCTCTACTCCAATTGATCCGTTATCTATTCCTGCCATCCGGGCAGCTGGTTGGTCTCCCGACATGGATGAATTGGCGCGGCAGCCGCGCCATGGTCCTCATTTCAACGAGCTTCGACGTTTTCTCAACAAAATCCAAAACCACAAACAAGCATGGCCCTTCCTCCTCCCGGTCAGTAAAGATGAGGTTCCGGATTATTACAATGTCATTGAATCTCCCATGGACCTATCAACCATGGAAGAAAGATTGGAGAAAGATTCCTATACTGCCCCGAAAGACATGGTTAACGATCTGAAGTTGGTTTTCAGCAATTGTCTGAAGTACAATGGCCCAACAACGGTATATGCCAAGTGTGCCATCAAGTTGGAGAAATACATGTGGACACTGATCAAGGAGATTCCGGAGTGGCTTGAATTGCTCGAGAAATAATTCAATCGGTACTAGCATATCCCAATCTTTGAAGCCAGGCCCTACAAAGTCATCCGGTAAAGGTAAGTCGGAGTACCCTAGGTTCTTTGATATCGCGGCGGTAGCCAAGGCTTCGTCGATGTCTCCAAGCTGACTATACTCACGCTAAAGGACCTTGCACATACTTATCACAGGTGCATGAGCGCGAAAGATTAGAGTCCATGAAAGAGGAAATGCGTGATACTAGAAAAGTCCCTGTCATGCTAGTACGAGTCGGTTCTCCACGAGAGCCTTTGAAGTTGAGATTGTTGTACGCTGAGATGCTCAATCGTGACCCACTATTTATACAGAGTCAGACTGTCAGTTCCACTAACGGATCGACGCACCCGCAATGACAGCAGGCAGTCAATCACATGGCTCCCTACTATTCAGTACCTGAGGGGATCTAGGACAATTCTACTGCTCCTTTCGTCCCAGCATACCGTATACTGTTTTATGTGTAGGCCAAATAATTTGGCGAACTACGTACAAAACAAAATTCCTTGACAAGGCACCGCTACCCTACACTGTCATTCGTTATTCTCAATGAAGGCATAAGCCGGTTTATTACCGTGATATTTCTTCGTATTTGGATTAAAGTCTTTCAGTAGCTTCTGAATATGCGAAGCTAGGCAAACCGAGAAGGAATTCAGGAATTATATAATGGTAAGAGAGTTGTTGAGAACATGACTGGTATTCAGAAAAACAAGGAAATATATACTCATGCATTTTACTGGGGGTTTCGGCGACGAGTAATTTTAGTTTCTGATATCTACTATGGACAAATAAGAACGTAGTCATTTGCACCCGTAAGGGAGTGTAGGACAAAAAGGATCCATTTACTTGTGATATTTCTTGAATTCGATAAAGTAGTCGACTCGAGCAAGTTTCCTTTGTGCCAACCAAACAGAGTGGATATAAGTACCGTGAGTATTCACCAGCTCCATGGCGAAAGATGAAATACAGCGGGGATTAAGATATATAGCTTTGATACCCAGGGTTCATGTTCATAGTTAAGAAAATAAAAGGAAACAGGAGGGTAAGATAAAAGAAACTTATGACACTCTTATTTATCCGCTTGTTCAGCATCCCCCTCCACGACTGCTGAGCCCTCGGCAGCCCCGGGGAGATCCTCAGGGTGTGAAAGATGTTGGCTTGACGAGCCACGCCTGTGGAATGGATGCGGGTGGAACCCTGAGAAATGCAAGACCTTGCGCACCGTGCTCGCGATTGAGGACTTGCGCTTTGACTCCGGCGAGCTCGGCGGATTCCTGTCCTTGTCGGCTGTTGATGGGGGAATAGCGGGAGTATCGGGGTGTTTTGAAGCGGAGGTATTGGTGGGCCGGACAATTGCGTCGTTAGTTAGTACGAGATTTTGAGGCTTTGGAGGCCACTGTCCGTCTGCTTTCCAGCCTTGGACCATAGAATTTGTCATGTCCGCGAGATTTATTGGGACGGTAGGAGTGAGGCCTTGGATGACAACCTTCGAGTAGATGGAGGGGTACATTGCGGGGGTTATGGCGGCGCGAATTGGGTTGGAGGTTGAGATAAGGGAGGGAACGACAGGGATAAGAGGGTCGTGGAAGGTGTCTGACGAGGGGGATGAGGAGGTGGAACTGGTGGACGGGGATGCTGCCGGGATGGCCGCGGAGGCGGAGAGGGGCTTTGATAAGTCTGCTATCTCAGTAATAGGGCTGGTGGTGATTTCGGCTTGAGTTGCGTCGTTGACAGTAATCTGGCCAGCCAGTGATGGTTGGACGTCGTTGTCATGAATACGCCGCGCATCATCTTCCTTTCGGGTAATGTTCAGAGCATCTGTCTTCGACGCGAGATTAGATGTCTCCCTGGTAGCCGGAACAGCAACTGGATTGGAGTTAAGAAATCCTGAAGTGTTCTGGATATCTGAATCAGGAGTCGCAGTGTTGCCCTCAAGCTCCGTACCAGTCGCCGACACCGATCGCTGTTTTCTCTCCCATGCCTTGACCTGCTTTCGAGACTGAGCCCCGGACCATGCATCGCGTCTCTCTACCCATGTACGCAGTCCTTCATTCCAACTCATCTCCTCTTCCATCTGCCTGCGACGCTTGCGCCGGCGCTCAGTGTGCCGGGTTTCTTCTGAGGACACTGAGCTAAGAGCGCCTGAGAAGCCATCAAAAGCATCGCCCCCCTCTAGAGGCCCGGGACTCGCGACAGGCGAGAACTGAGGTTCAAGCTCTGATCCGGAGCTATCATATTCGCGAATTCGCCATTCCAGAACTTCCGTGGGCTCTGGGTTCGCAGGGTACTTTGGAGGAGGGGCACCGGGTTTTGCCGAAAATTCGAAGGACCAGTCGTTTTGGACAACGTCGCGGACGTATCGCTTGGCTTCGCGGATGGCCTCGTCCCGAGATTCATCCGACATGATGGATTATTTTGAGGGATTGAGCAGGGAGCAAGTAGTAGAGGAAGGGAAGGAGGTGATGCAGCGGCGACGAGAACGGAGAATGTGAGGGGTTGATCGCGTGAGGAGAAAAAGCCCGCGGGATAGAAGGCAGAATGAAGTTGGCCTCTTTCAGCTGTCTCGCGGGATTGGATTTCGCATTCTAAAATGTGTTAAGTGTTAATCATTGTATGATTGACCTCCATTCTCCATTAAGAGAAAGAATGCATGCTGAAAGAAGGTGACGAAATCCAAGTGCGGATAGAGGCGGCGGTCGAGTCACCGAAAAAATCTGCCTGAATAAAACAGCTAAAATCTTGTGCAAATGCCGCCACTACTGGGTAATCATGCAACAAAAATGGTATATACTTCTTTTAGTCTAACTGTTGGTACATGCCGGTCGTATCGCTACAAGTAATGAAAGAAATAGGTGGTGGTACATTTGTTATCGCATGATCGGACCCGTTCCCTTGCTGAAAGTCCTGCCGAAACACACTCTATGGAAGGAAAACACCGGTCCAAGTCTCATGCTCTAGGGTATCATGTTGCTGGTTCTCACGTTCGCACTCTTGCGGCGTCGGATGCAGCAGCGTCATCACTGACATGCGTTGCGAATCCCCATCCGGGACTCTTCTTGCGCCGGCCCTTGCGATCTCCATACTGCTCGTCGAACTTACGGACCGCGGAAAGTGATGACATGTCTTCGCTGATGGAAGCACTGATCTCTTCCATACCGCGGGTGAAATGTGTCCGTGTCAAGGTTCGCCTTTCGGGATACTGGTATGCACCTTCTCCCGTATGTTGCTGAGCCAAACTGTTTTCCTCCCGTACACAGGCCAACGCAGCTGCGACGCAGAGGTTTTTCAAATCAGAGCCGGAGTATAGCGGTGTGCGACGTGCCAATTCCGCGAGGTCGACAGAAGGTTCTAGGATTTCTTCTTTCAGATGAATCTTTAGGATTGCGTGACGGTCTTGTTCGGTGGGAAGGTCCACAAGTAATCGCCTTGGGAGGCGACGGAGCACCGCATCGTCTAGATCAAATGGCCTGTTTGTGGCAACCATGATAAACGTAGACGTGTCATTCATCCCATCCCACTCTCGCAAGAATTGATTGATCAGTTCCCGATGGGATGTGCGGCTGCTGGCCCCAGTACGGGAGCAAAAGATGGCGTCTGCTTCATCTACGAAGACGACGCAAGGACTAAGCTTCTTGGCCAGGGTAAAAATGGCCCTGACGTTCTTCTCCCCTTCACCAACATACATATCGTACACTTCAGACCCGCTGACTTCGAGCACCGTTGCTCCACTTTCACGAGCCACAGCCTTTGCAAGCATAGTCTTTCCAGTACCCGGAGGTCCGTAAAGAAGTAAGCCCGGGATCTTGTCAGTAGCTAATACGCCATAGGTAAACGCCTCCGGACGAATAAGCGATAGCGAAGTGAGGGTTTTCAACGCGTCAATTGTCTCGGGCGGAACATGCACATCCGCAAAGGTAGTGCGAATGCTTTTTGCGTCAACAACGCCATTCAACAGCTTTTTCTCGTGTGAGTTGCAACTTTTGCGGAGAGAGGAAATCAACCGCTCACGATTGTTGTCTGTTTCGTTGGGCTTGGGTTTCGGCGTTCGTTCTTGCAGCCACTCGTCTCTGATAGAATCTGTCTTCTGTATCATTTTGAGCGCACGCTGAATGTGCTCAAATCCAAACACCTCATCCCCACGAAGGCTTCCAAGGGCAAGTGTTGTCGCCCAGTGTACCTGATTATACGACCAATACCGCTCATCGAGACCCGAATCTTTCACAAGAGGCTCTTCTAGCGGCCAAGAAGTTGTTTGGAAAACTTCATCCTTCACTGCCGAAGGCTGCTCCTCAAGCCGTGTCCGGAGCATGCTCTGAAGGTGTCGAATGTTGATATCTAAGGTCCGTTTTCTTCGATCTTCCGCGAAGGTCTTTTCCGTAGCTTCAGCTTTCATGGCCGGCGTGACAAGGACCGTCTGGGAGTACTGATCATCGAACGCAGTTTGCAGTAGGCTTGAGGAATCAGAATCAGGGGAAACGTCTTGAGCCGCAGTGCCAATAAATAGAACCCGATGTCCGTCCTTCCGGCGATCTTGAATAACCTTAAGTAACAGATTTAAGAACCTGGAACCTTCACGGGTATTCTGTATGTCGACGCAATCTTGGACCTGAACAATAATATCACGCGTCTGTTCCGGTTGCGGACTGTCAGAGTCGCTAGGTGGCTCTTCATTGGCTGTATTTTGAATAGTTGGTTGCTGTGAGAGTTTTCCAGGAGATGAGAGAAGCTTATGCAAAAGTTGAAGTCTCCGTTCTTCAGATCGATCGAAAGACGGCTGGGATGTGGCGCCGGCCGAACTGTCTGATGGATTGATTGCCGCGACCAAGCCCTTGAGGCCGAATAAGTTGGGAAGGGGAATATCTCCAGGTTCGCGAGAGTTCTCGATTGTTATGAACTTCGGTCTACCGTCCTGGCGGAAGTTCCGTGGAATCATCGTGTCCGTGTCGCCTTCCTCTTCATCATTTATTCCCTCGCTAGACTCCCGCCACGCATCCGATATTGATGGTCGGTACACCTCGTAGCCAAGCAATCGGATGGGTGAGGTTCTACCTGTATCCGCTAAATCCTGCTCGGTGCAGAGCTGGGCGATGTCTTGCGCGTTGAGCGTCATTACGTCGGCGCTGAGCTCGTCCGCGAGACGTTTTATTACCGCGTCTAAAAACAAGATCCCATCGGTGCCCGGATAGTGGAGGCCAAGGTGCGACTTGCGTGTTGAAGGCTCAGTGGCATATTTTGCTGGCGGTAGTCGTAAACCAGCCCTGGCGGAGGCGCATAGCTCTTCCCATAAGGCGTCCGTCAACGCATAGCGGTTTTGGGTGTCAACACAATCATCTCCTGCAGGGGGCTCGTCTCCGCTACCACCAGAAGCTTTACCATCCGCAGAAGCTTTACCATCCGGTGTGATGGTGCGGATGTTCACCTGCCGTTGCGTCTCCCTTGTGCTCTCCTCGCTGAGTACTGTATTCCGTTGGCGAAACCAGTCAGGGACTGAGACAGTCGGAATAGCAACTTCTTTAGTGCGTTTTCTATTCCTGAGTGCTCTCCGTATCGCCGAACCGTAAGGGCCTGACTCTTTTGTGCTTGGCTGTTCTACTGGCGTCTCAACCGCCGCATGGGGTTCGTTCGGACTGTGGCCGCCATTGAGGGTTGAGATTCCGCCCGGGAGGTTTTCGGAAATTGGGTCTCGGCTGTCCTTGGGGTCAGAAGGTGTGGACGAGCACCTAGCCTGCGAGAGGTGGAAGCGTCGCAACGGAGATGTGACAACTGCGGGATATCGGCGATGCGCAACAAAACGGCAGGGTCGTACGAGTGAGCAGAGGAGCCTACCCTGTTGCATTGACGAGTACATCCGGGGAAATTAGAGCCGCCGGAATCAGGGGAATAATGAGACTGCTGACGTTGCAGAGAACAGGCGGTCGCATCAAATGGGTAGCTGAGGCGACGGAACTTTTTTGATGTCCATCCCATATCCGGCTGACAAAGAGGAAGCAGAAAGTCACATGACCCGAGCAGACTTATGTATACTGGACTGGGAACCCGAGTAAAAGGGAGACTGAACGTATTTGATACTTGCTAGTGGTGTAAACACGTATTTGTACGTATTTGACACTGTTCTTAGGGAGTGTGCTGCTTTCCTACATTATGGGAAAAGCAGTATATCGAGGCTTTTGGAAGTGTTAATCTTTCTTGTGTACTCTGTACATCGAATGACTATCAGGTCGGATCAGACAAACTCAGGATCTGCCAGCTAGGTGATCTAAGCCTGAGTTGGGTGTCTTATGTTATAAGGTCTTTGGGACTACGGTGTTTTGCTAATGTTTAGACTACAGCCGGCATACTACTGGTCCTATATGAAACAAAAGTGCAGCAAGAAAATAAAAGCTGAAAGAACTCAAATGTAACTTGGTTGTATTATTTATGCGAGCATCTAAATTCGGCCCACGGAGAAAACCCTGTGGAATACAGACTGCAAATACACTGGGCTTCTGAGATATTCTTGGGTGACCAACCAAAAATATCTGCAGCCCAATGGTACTAATTCGCCTGTCAGATTTTTCGATTATCACTATTCTTTAAAATCATCAGCCAATGTGCACATAACAAACGTGATGAATCAACAAAGTTTGTAGGTATCTCTCAGACAAAGTGTACTGGCAAGTAGCAGACCAACCGGGAAAGGAAGGTCCGAATTTTCTCGTCATGGGCGATTTGGTAAAGAAAGAAGAAGAGGTATGGTTGTCATCCTCGAGAGATCGGACTAAAAAAACAAAAAACAGGAGATCAAGAAAACACGATATAACTCACCTTGCAAAGTTAGCTGGAACATGATTTGATGTGAGGCGAGCAGTATGGTATGATCACATTGCATCATACGCTGCATCAAAGAAGAGCAGTGGCCAAGCCATTGCCTGACAAGAATGGATCAGTTAGACCACATGTTGGTCAGTCTCGTAGCAGATACTCCGATTAGATCGTCCACAGTTGAGATTTCTTGCAGGATGAAAAATTGAGGAAGAGAGAAACTGGTGTGGAAGAAAAGGAACGAAATCCGGCCGAACTGTTTTTCCGTAGAAACAAACCTTACTCCTTCTGGCATAGTGTATCCGGCCATCGGATTTTCCGGCCAGCGAAGCGCCCCCAGAGAAGAAATCCAGAGGCAGGAGATATCGTCAAGAGGAGCGCTTTTTCCTGGATTGCAGGGAGATCTCTGATATCTGGAGCTTCCACGCAGTAGCAAGCTGTCTGAAGGGTGAGTGTTGCAAGTTGTGGTTGGTTGAGACGGTGAGGACGCCTGGTCGACACCTCCAGATCTCGTCAATTTTCCTGTTCTCTGCCTTCTCTCTTCTCTCCTCCCCCTTGGAAAGCCACCGCATTCCCTTTCCCGTTCCCTTCCTTTTCCCCTCCTGATCGCTCGCTCGGGGTCTGTCATCTGTGTGGCGCTTTTTGGTCGTTTTTCTGTGACCAGCCTGCGAGACCAAAGTTATCCCGGTCGCTATCAAGCCTCATTGATCTGGCGATCGCGACAGTCGGACAGGTGCCGTCTCGCCGTTCTTTGGTCCTTAAGCCCCTCCACTCCTGTCCATCTTCCTCCACCCGATCTCCCAATTCTCGCACCCGCCGTTTGTCTCATCGCGTCTCCTCTAACATTGATCGCTCAGGTTGACGATTAACCTGGCCGACACCGGTGATATCTTCCAGACCCAATCGATGCCTTAGGTTTGATGTGGTTCTGGACGACACCGACGCAGGCTCAATCGTCCGTCAGCCTTTAGGCTTTAGCCTCCGCTCCGACACTAAAAGCGGCCCTGTTGTGTCTCCACGTCAAGCGCGCCTTTTCGAGTCCCACGTCCGCCAAAGCCTCCGTCGCTATCAACACCTCATTTTGTCTTCCCTCTCTCTTTTTTTACTCCCACGCTTCCTTCTCGCTGTCGTCCTTCTCTTTTTAGGCTGTGGAGTCCCGTTACCGGTGACTTCGTAGCCCAGCGATGATGATGGCGCAGCCGTTCGCTGCCCATCCAGGCATTGCCAACCATCCCGGTCTGCCTCCCGGCCATGCATTGGCTCCAGGTCAACACCCTAATGCTCACCCAGGCCCCATGGTGCAGCAAGTACATCCTGGCGTGTCTGGGCCTGGCCCGCAGGTTTCTCAAGGCGGTCCGATGATGGGGCAAATGCCTCCAGGAGCGGGGACCACTGGGCCAGGAGGCCCTGTACAGGCTCATGCTCTCTCTCACCTTGGACCGCAGGCACATTTGTTCCCACAGCCACCCTATGGCCAGAATTGTACGTTTTTCTAACCTGCGCGTTTGTGTTATTGAAAATCTCTTTCAATCGGCATAATTCCCCTGAATCGTGTCTAGTCATGGGCTAATATACATCTTTTAAGTAGTCGCCGGGAACCCCCAGCAGCTCATGCAGCAACACCACCAAAACATGATCAGACAACGCATGATGTTTCAGCAGAATGCACAGCAGCAAGGCCAGCCTCAACAACAACAGCCGCCGCAGCAACCACAGCCACAGCCACAACAACATGGAGGTCTCTCAGTGTCCCTTCCAAATGGAACGCAAGCATTGAATGCAGCGCACATGGTCGCCATGCAGAACCCGGCAATGCGACCGGCGAATCTGCAAATGCAGCAACTCCAGCAGATGTCGCATGGGCAGCCCCAAAATATCCAACAACAGCAGCAGCACCTTTTTGCAATGCAGCAAGCCGCACAGGCGCAGGCGCAGGCTCAGGCCCAAGCTCAACAGGCTCAACAAGCACAACAGGCCCAGCAACAGCAGAATGCTGCTGTTCAGCCTGGTCAACACACCCCACAGCAGCGCCCGGCACCCCACCCTCAAAGTGTGCATGAGGCCCAAAGTGTCACCCCACAACCTCAGCCAGGACCGCCTCCTCACCAAGGAAGCGCAACTCCACAGCCAAATCCTCCCCAAGCGCCGTCCTCTCAGCCGCCGCAGCAGCAGCCAGCGGTTACTCAACAGCCGCAGCCAACTCCGAACCTCGCCCCCCAACAACTTCCCCAGGCTCAGCAGCCGGGCCAACAACCACAACAGCCACAACCGCAGCCCCAAACGCAACAGCCCCAGTCGCAGCCCCAGTCACAACCTCAACCGCAACCAGGCCAGCAACCGGGACAGCAACCAGGCCAGCAACCCCATCCAATGGCCGCGCAGGAGGCGCTCAAAGCCCAGCAGCAACAGCAACAAAATGCAGCAATGTTAATGCAGCAGCAGCAGCGAATGGCCATGAGAGGACAGGCGATTCTATGTCTCGGTAATTTCGCGGAACAGCTGAGTAGCTTTTCGGTGCGTCCCTTCTATTCATTTTTGTCACAGCCCGATAATCGATTCTGGCAGAGACTAATACCTGATATATAGTCCCGCGGCGAGGCGAACGATTTACAGTACTGGTCGACTTTTGTGGACAGATTTTACTCTCCCACTGGAGTTCTGCGACAAGGCGTGTACAACTCTCAAGCTGGTGCTAAGCAGTTTGAGATTGCGACACCTGCGCTCGCGCGGTATTATTTGACGCAGTTTACGAGTGGTATCCGTCAGATCCAGATGCTTATCGAGGGTGCTCGGGAAAGGGACTCACCAAATGGAGGTCATATTGTGGAGTGTCCCAGAGCTTCCTTTATCTACTGGTTTACAAATGATTCCCAAGTGAGTTGTATACTTTTCCCAACTTGTTAATACATTCTAACATATTTCTTAGCTTTTTACGACTGGCACATTGAAGGCACACTTTGATTTCCAGAACAAAATTGAAATGCTCGATATCGTCGTTATGAATCATACGGAGTATCTTCCTCGGACTAAATTACAGGCACTGGAGCTAGATCAGAAGCAAAGCCCCAAGGTTACAAAAGGAACGGGGAAACGAGCCCAACAGAAGCAGCCCCAGCAGCCCCAATTCACATTACCCGAGTCTATGGTGACGTCTAACGGGGTTACCCCTGCAGTAATGAGCTTCTTAGAGGTATGTTATGATATCCTTTTGTTAGTTTAATTCGCTTTGTTGTGCTAACAGTTATGGTGGTATAGGTGGCGGAAACAATGTCGCAAATGCAGCTTCTGCTCCAATACTCACACCAGAATCCAACCCTAACACCGACCGAGTCATTGCGGAGCCTTGTTAGCAATATCCATAATAACCAGAGTGCAAACCCTGTTTACATGCAGGGTCATATGAACCCCGCACTTCAGCCAGGGCCGAACGCACGAGCGCCCAGCATGGGCGGGCCCAACCAATTCGCATCCCCGGGTATGGCTCATCTTAACCTACCGGGTGGCGTTCAGGGGTCGCCTCATCTTTCTGGATCGGCTCATCCAAGCCCCGGACAGAGCAATCTTGCCGGGCCACCGGGAATGGGTCCACAGGGCCAAATGCCACAGCAAGTCGCTAGCGCTAGTGCCAGTCCTAATGTGAGCAACAAGCGTAGGCGGGCTAGTACCGTCAAGATGGAGGGCGAGGACGCTGGTGGCGAGGTCAATGGCACCGCCCCTGGGCCTGCCAAAGTTAAGGCTAGCCCCAGGGTCGGTGGTAAGAGGCAAAAAGGGACTGCTGCATGATTTTCCAGAGAACTAATTACCGTTTTTCATTTTATACCAGTCTAAAGAGGTTGGGAAATGGCGCACGCTCGGGTACATTGTCTATTATTGCTTCGTGTTGTATGGAGGAGTCTGCTGCTACTTTTTTCTTCGTTGAACATATCGGATGGGAATGTTTCGCTTATTTGGTGTTCTTACTGATGGAAGACATGGTCGCTACCGGTTGTTCATATCGCCTTTTGCGCGGTATATACTTGGTTATGTTTATGGAACTTTGATTCCTGGACGTGAGGTTTCCCCCTCGTTCTACAATACAAAACCTTGCGTCGAGGTCAAGGCCCTTCGGCATAGATTGACCTCGGCTTCTGTACTTTATTGTTTTCATCGTTTCTGCATCTGGCTTCATTGCGCCCTCTTGGATCTGTTATTTTTTCTCTGGTGTCGACTTTCTGGCCCTTTCCCCTCCTTTTGGTGGAGGTTGATATCTCGTTCAGCCTGATTCCCGCTAAGCGTGACAGATATTGTGTCTAATGCTGGTTGACGTTGGTTACTCTTTCCTCTTGCTCTTGATTTCCTCCGCAGTGATACTCACGATTTTCCCCATTGGCGACTTGCTCTGTTTGGCGTTAGGATTTGCTCTTACGATGGTACTGCCTACTTTTCATACCGTGTTAGGAACCATCACAAGATTTTTTTCCGCTTTTCAATGTGCAATTCATCCCCATCGACCGCTTCCTTCAAAAAAGGGCTGCCGTGCAGGCCCAGTCTGTAGTACCGATATCTAACTTATTGTTAAAATGATCGTAGTACTCCACCATGGAGGTACTGACTTACGATCCTACATTATTTGATAGAAATAAACCAACTAGGTGTATAAGTGTACATTGAAGATTGCATATCTAGGTATGCCAGCACTTTTCTAACTAATGTATCCAATTAAAACGCCCTCAAATGCATATTCATGACAGGTTGGCAGAGCTATACTTGCTCTACACATCAGGGTATCTGAGTACTCCATTCGCTATCATCCTGACAACGATAGAGCGAATAAAGCTTGGCAAAACAAAACAAGTCGAGGAAATAAGAAGCCCGGAAGATAGAGAGAGAGAGAGAGAGAGAGCAACGGGAAAGCATGGGCAATGTTATATATCCTTCTTTGCAAACCTCGCCAAAGCAGGCCCCAGCTCCTCCTTCTCGCTTCTGAGTCTCTCCTTTGCACGCGCCGAGCGCTCCTTGTGCAGCGCCTGCGCCCTGAGAAGCTTCTCGTCGACGACATTGCGCCTGCCCTTTTTGCGGAGATACTTCCGCAGTGCACTGTTCCGGCCACGGCCACGGTTCTTGAGTTTCTCGATCATGTCCTCCGGGCGGCGATCGAGATCCTTTTCCTCCCTGTTCTTCTTGTCGCTGACTGTATCGACTCTGCCAATGAAGCTGGGGTCTAGCGAGATCATGCCGGGCTGGAGCTTGTGCATGAGCGCGCGGACCTCCGCTTCTTGACGCTGCTTGGGGTTTTCGTAGGGGTTCGCTTCGAGGGCATCGAAGTTGGGTTCGCCAGCGCCAGGAACGATGATGCTCGCGAAGCCCTTGTCGTGCGCCACCCCGAGGATATCCTCGTACGGGCACCAGCGGAGATTTTCGATGCGCTGGCCGTCGCCACCCCACGACATGTAGGGGGATTGGACTTTCTGGGTGTCGGCGGCTGCGGCGTCGAAAAGGCCGCGCCAGACACTGACTTGTGTTCCCCAGCCGACGGCTGTCAAACCACGGTCACTGATGGAGGCGGAGGCCCCAGGCTGGTAGCATGAGTATGAGTGGATTTCGCGGTACATGCGGATGTCCCAGACTTGCATCTTCAGGTCCTGCCCTGTTGAGACCATGTAGCGGCCTTGTCTGTCGATGGCCATTGAGCGGACGGGGCCGCGGTGGACGAGAGCTTTGACAAGCGGGGCTTCGGTGTTGGGCGACCAGAGACTGACGGTGCCGTTTTGATGGCCAACATGTATAATCGCGTTCCAGGGATTTTGGGCCATGGCCGTTGGAGCCCCGGCTTTGGTGGGGATCTCGGCAATGAGCTGGCCGGTAGATGTGTCGGTGTATTTGAGGTGGCCGCTCATTTGCTATACTGCGTATTAGACGTGAAACTTTCTCGTACGTATGAAGGGGAGAAGACACTCACAGTTGAAGCGAGAAGAAAATGGTAGGGGAGGAATTCAAGAAAGTTGGGTTCGACGATCCTGTTCAGGCAGTGCAACTCAACACCCTGGCGGTCATAGATATAAACCGCCTTCTTCTGAGCAACGGCAAAATACTGATTGTTATGCAGCCACCGCGCATCCCTAACAGTTTCCCGTAAATGTAATTCACACCCCAATTTCCCATTCCGCCAGTCCATCGTCGCAACATGTCCCTTTCGCCCTGCTAGCATCAACTCGCGCCCATTCCGCGTGTAGTCCATTCGATAAGGACCAAAATCATCGAGCCTTAATTCGAACTTCTTCTTTGCCGTCTCGATGCCCACATTTGTTGCGATCTCGTCCTGGCGCACCCGGTACGTCCGCTCCATCTCCCCCTCAGGCTCGAGGAACCCGGCATTATGTTCCATGAGAATCTCCGCATCTTTGGCGCGGAGAGCGGCATCCTTGTACTTTTCTTCGACGGCCTGTAGATTACTTCGCAGTTTCTTGTCCCTTACACCATGGGTATGGACAGCCTTGCCGCGTCCGTATTTCTTCTGTGCCTCGATCAACCGTTTGTTCTCTTTGCGCTGCTTGGTTGGCGCAACGGCCTTTGTCGGCGCTGATTCCGCCATGGCGATGACGGGGCTGCGAATACCAGGGTTATGGTCCAGATATTCAAGGGCGAGCGAGGTCGGTAAGATTGGGTCAGAGTTAATGATCAAGTTATTTTATCCAAGCTCCTCGAACCAGCTTTGGAGGTTGCGGAGAATTTTAATTTTTTATTCTGCTGGAAGAAAGGCGCCAAGACCGCCTTTCTGGACGCTCGCTTGTTTTTTCCTCCACCGCCTAATTTTTTTCAACATCCATCGATCTATATTATTCATTCCTGCGAAGAACCTTGTTGATTGTTGCTATTTTATTCTTCTTTTGCAATCTATACGTTCGCTCTCGACTCGACACCCTGGCCTCCCTTCCGTTTCGCTTCAAGGGCTCCGGCGGTGCCAATATGGCGCCTACTTCGACGGTGCAGCACCACCACCGTTCCACCACCAAGACTTCGCACAAGCCTTACAAGACTGGCCATGCTTCTAAGCGCGCTCTGAAGGACCAGGCTAAAGGTACGACCGACTAAACACTCATATGTCTCTTATCTTAACCAGAGCAAACGCTGACCTTTTTTTCCAGGCAAGGTCGAAAGAGGAGAGCGGGGCACTCGCAAGACCCCTCACCAGCAACTCATGTCGAAACTCGACCGAAGGAACCAGGCTCGCCAGAAGCAGCAGAACAAGCAGCAAGAGAGGGCCCAGGCTACAGGCATTTTCACCGGTCAAAATGGGGCGCCCCGTCACGTCGCCATCGTTCCCCTCTCGGTCGATATTGATACCGCTGCCATCATCAAGGCATTGAACGAAAGTGTTGATATCTCAGGCGATGTCTCAGCGGATACTATCCCTCGTGTCCGTGTTGATCGCTTCCGACAGAACATACAGTATATCCCGGCCAAGTATGACTTGATGAGCGCTTTGGATGCTTGCCGGATGGCGGATTTCGTTGTGATAGCGGTTTCCGCACAGGTTGAGGTGGAAGAGCAAGGGGAGCTGTTGCTCAGGTCAATCGAGGGCCAGGGTATTTCAAATGTTGTTGCGGTTGTACAGGTATGCTAACTGGGCGATAATTCCGTGTTCTCTCGGATTCATGGCTAATACCGTTATCGTCTAGGGCCTCGATCAAGTCAACCCTCCTAAGAAACGCCCCCAAGTATCTGGATCCCTCAAATCATTCTTGAACTACTTCTTCCCAGCTGTCGACAAGGTCCTTTCAGTTGATTCCCGACAAGAATGCTCAAATGCTATCCGATCTCTCTGCACCGCAACACCCAAAGGTATCCACTGGCGTGATGACCGGAGTTGGATGCTTATTGAAAACGTCAAATGGCCTGAAAGTGCTGCGGATGCGGTGGATGACGTGGTGTTGACTGGTGTTGTACGTGGGAAGGGTTTGAAGGCAGACCGCCTGGTCCATGTTCCCGGCTGGGGCGATTACCAGATCGGTGCTGTCACCGCTGCTCCACTGCCTACTGCACGATCCAAGCGGGATGATGCGATGACTGTCGACGAAAGCGACTCGTCCCAAGTGTTGGATGGGCCATCTGTGGATCAAGACGACTTGGCTACTGTTGCACCGGAAGAAATTGAGATGGAAGATGATTTGGAGTCTATGCCGGATACAGATAAGAAGGGTGTTCTTCTGGATGACCACCACTATTTCTCTGACGATGATGATCATATCCCGGCCAAGCCGAAGAGGCTACCGCGAGGTACTTCCGAGTACCAATCGCATTGGTTCCTGGATGACGTATCGGACTCCGGTTCCGACATTGTAGACGAGGATGAGGATGAAGATATGGAAATGGACGTCTCTGGCGCTCCCGAGGATGGTGTATTCCCAGACAACCGCGATGCTATGACAGAAGGCGGAGCCTCGGAATACCCTCAATCAGAAATGTTCCTTGACCCCTCACCAGAGGAGGAAGCACAGCAATTGGAAGAGTACAGAGCCAGCCGGAGGAACGAAGCTAAGGAAGACCTTGAATTCCCCGATGAGATCGAGCTTCACCCCAACGTCCTCGCCCGAGAGCGACTGGCTAGATACCGAGGAATGAAGAGTCTTAAGTCTAGCGCTTGGAACACAACAGAGGACCGACCTCACGAACCTGAGGATTGGCGACGGCTTCTCCAATTCGGTGATTACAAGGGCTCCAAGAACAGGATTTTAAGAGAAGCCCTCGTCGGCGGTGTCAGCCCAGGAAACCGCGTCGATGTCCACCTTCGTGCAGTCCCTGCCTCGCTCCGCAACAAACCCCAACCCTTATCTCTCTTCTCTCTCCTTCGCCACGAACATAAGCACACCGTGGTCAACATCAACATGCACCTTAACGCAGCCGTCGAACAGCCGCTCAAAGCCAAAGAAGAGCTCATCGTGCAATACGGCCCGCGGCGCCTAGTTGTTAAGCCTATCTTCTCATCTGCAGACAACACGCCCAACAACGTCCACAAATACGACCGCTTCCTCCACCCCGGCCGCAGCGCAATCGCCACTTGGATTGGACCACTCACGTGGGGCTCTGTCCCCGTCCTCGTCTTCAAGACTCGAAAGGCTTCAGAGGAAGAAGACCCAGAGGTGCTGGACTCCGCCGACGGACCGGAACCAACATCAGCCACAGACTTCTCAACATCCACCCTTGACCTAATCGGCACGGGCACGGTCGTGGCCCCCGACCCATCGCGCGTTGTCGCCAAACGCGCCATCATCACAGGCCACCCGTACAAGATCCACAAGCGTGTTGTCACTGTTCGCTACATGTTTTTCAACTCCGAGGACGTGAATTGGTTCAAGGCGTTGCAACTATGGACAAGACGCGGACGCAGCGGGTTCATAAAGGAGAGTCTCGGTACACATGGATATTTCAAGTGCACTTTCGATGCGAAGCTGAACCCACAGGATTCTGTGGGAATTAGTTTGTACAAGCGAGTGTTTCCACGAAGGGCGAGGGCGCTGGAAGAGATTGATAACTAAGTCAGCCTTTTTTCTATATACAGCGCATTTTTGGTTTGAGTGGTGGAGTGTGATGTTGCCAGAGGCTACACAGGTTGGATAAAGAGATGGGATGATATGATACCATAAGGTTGCACTGCATGATTTGATGATCTTTATGTTCTGAGTTTTTTGGGGTATTTTCTAAAAGTCCTTTGAGATACATAGATAGATGTCGATGAACGGCGAAACAGGTCGTAATGAATTATGATTGACTGCTTCATGCATTATGGAAATACCAAAATACATACCGGAGCAGCTAAAGAAAAGATAAAATGGGCCATTCCAACTAGCGAGAAACACAAAAAAAAGTAGTTATCGTGACCACGTTTAAGAACCACATGTCAAGCAAGATACAAATATTGTATAGGTTGAATAGGAAAACCGACTTTAGACAAGGAAAACGGACGTTGAAAGAAAGAGTATCTTATGAAAAACGAATTCCTGCAATTTAAGCAAAATCATCTTCCTCTGGTCCTTCAATCCCGTTCTTGATCCGCAATAGAATCGTCGTCTTCCACTTATCTAGCTTGCTGAGCTGATCGAACTGGAAGAGTTTATCGGCGAATGCCTCTTGGTCTCGCGCCTCCATAGTCTGAATCAGGTCTACAAGCAGTTGGTGTTCTCTCGTTGAGTTGAATGTTGGGTCAACGTCACGATAGCTCTCGAGGGCGCGGTTGGCGGAGACCATGTCCTATTGATAGGTTAGTATGTAGGGAGCTTGACAGGAGTGGAATAAAGAAAGCGAACATTGGTGGCTAGATGACAGAGCCCGGCTTTTAGAAGATAATCTTTAACGGACCACTTCATTAGGCCGTTGTTGATGGATGTGCGGGCAATCCGCTCATAGTGGTCAATTGCTTTGTAGTAGTCGCTTTCAAGGGCGGCTAAATCGGCTGCTTTGAGGAAGTGCTTGTTTGCGAGACTGGAAGGAAAGTGTTAGCGCTTGAGGATATAGTATAATGTAGAGGTGGATGTAGAGCTCACGCTTCAGCGTTGTCGGCATCGAACCACTCCGCGGTCTTCTCATAAGCTTCCAGTGCATTCTTTACATCCCCTAGTTCCGTCTCGTATACTTCTGCCAGGTACTGCTGCTGGGTGGCTGCTCGGCGGAGGTTCCCGTTCAATACATAGTACTGTATGGCGGATGAAAGCACGCGGACGGCGTCCTCGGGGTCTGACTTGCGGTAGACCTTGAAGGCCTCCTGCAATGTGTTGGCGGAGTCACCGGGTTCGTTCAAGTTCTGGGTCTGGATAGCGGCAGCTTTTTCAAAAGCTTGACCGGCTTCCTTGTCTGATTCATCCCAAAGGGTATTGTTTTAGTACGGACATCAAAAATTTGGGGTGTACATTCCCCGCAGAGAGATGAGGGGTGCGCACTCAGCTTCTGGATTCGGAATGCGTTGGCGGCCTGTGTGTATAGATCTGCTGCGTTCTCATATTTCTCAGTACGACCGCCGAAGAAACTGAAGCCGCCTGAAGCACCTTGAAGCGCTTTCTCGGCCTAGAAGGAGCATGATGTTAGTGACCACTATTGATAGCGGGGCGGCAGAAGCAGTGGGCAGCTGACTTTCTGGAGGAGGGCTCGAGGGTCTGCGGCCATGTTGACGAGTCCCGGGGTATTATAATAAGAGCAGGTAGTGTAGGGAGGATATAGCGTTAATATCAAAAAGACACGTTGAGAGTTCAGGTTATCTCAAAAAGTTGTTGGAGGACTGGGTTGCTGCTGCTCGTATCGTCGTCACTGCCAAGACTGCATTAACTCCTCAGCAGGGCGGTGTCTGGCTGACGCCTTCGAGCTCTCCAGCGGCTTTTTTCCCGACTCGCCTTTTGAGTATATATCTATCCCTCTGGTCTCATTTTGTTATTGGATCAAACACAATTGTATTCTGGGGATATAACGACGTTAGAGCTATTCTCTAAATTTTTCGATATTCCATCATAATGCTCCGACGCGCAGCTCCTCGCCTATCCACCGCACCCTACTCAAGCCTACGAGTCAACCAGTCTATATTTCGATACTATTCCTCAAAACCCGATGATACAGATATTGAGTCCATGCTCGCGAAGCCAACATGGTCCGTCCGATCTTTACTTCCTGACCCTGCCGCGCGACCGTCTTCCCCGACCGTCACCCCTGCCCAGCTTAAACACCTGCTTCGTCTATCAGCTCTTCCCCAACCGTCTAGCCCTGAGGAGGAACAGCAGATGCTTGAAACACTTGAGTCTCAAATCCACTTCGTAAGAGAGATCCAGAAAGTAGACACTACTGGGGTTGAGCCTCTGCAGAGTATTCGCGATGAGAGCCCGGAGGCAGTCAAAGAGAGCACGATTGGGTTGGAGCAGCTGAAAGAAGCCCTGTCGAAGGAACGAGTCATTGGCCGAAATAAGAAGATTCAACGCATTGAATCGGCGAGAAATGATCGTCCTGACGGTGATGCTTGGGATGGCAATGCGCTTCGTTATGCCTCCAAAACGAAGGGGAAGTTCTTCGTTGTTGACACTGCCAACTCCTAAGCTATTGGATGATTCCAATTGTCACACTGCATGTTTCCGAGAGACACCAGTGGAACTAACATAGTCCCGCCCTATTATTCCGCCGGCAAATTGTCATCAGAACCCATGCTGATCCAGTGTTTGGGGGCTGCTGCTGCCTGCTCCAAGTATTCCATGTTTCGACTCGCCTTGTTGCGTCACAGCAGGCTGCGAGCACTTGGCTGAGTCATCGCCTTCACATGGACCGTATCGATTCAACCGCTCGCTTATCCCTCCTCCAACAGCCCATCGAGGGCAGCTTTGTATCTTGATCAATAAATTTTAGAATAGGATATTTCTGTATCCTCCATGTGGAAGAAACTCAATAACTCCTTTGGGTCCGGTCCCAAGGAGGAGTCGAAAAACGACCAAGACCTAACAACAATTCTAAGTCGACCACAGCGGGCGGACCTTACAGTTCTCGTCGCTGAGATAACACAGCGCATGAGGAGCTTGGTTGAAGAGACTTTCAAAGCGCCAGCTGAACAACACCCAAAATCTTCCGCACCCAGCCAGCTGATTGATCTGGGCGAGGGAGATAGTGGCCCACCACCTCCAAGTACGAAGGAATCAAAGAGATCAGAAGACGACCATGTCCGCACAGAATACGTTCCAACGGCCGAAGATTTCAAAGCTGAAGCGAATCTTCTGACCCAATTCGACGACTGGAGAGACACCGTTCTTCTCCGGATCGGTGAGGTTGTCAATCGAGATGTGGAAGACCGGGATGAAGAAGCGAGCTCCGAACGACGGGATGAGGAACGACCTCGAAGCTCGTATGACGACGATGATGATCCCTCTTGGAGCCGACTTTCCGAAGTTTATCATCCGGTAGAAACACCATTGATCCGCCTCCCCAAGCCCAAGAAGTTGTTGATCTTGCACTCTCTACTATTGTTAATGCTTAGTTTGGAACATTACAGTGCCAACTCTCGGGTTTTGATGATGTACGCCGCTTCCAGCTTAGGCTTGGGTGTTAAGACTTTGAACCAAGACGAAGTCAAGGTGTCGCGAGGACTACTGGACGCCGCTCTTCAAATGCCAGCGAATGCCGACGCTCAGAGTAAAGGTAGAGAAAGTGACCCATCAAGAAAATGGAAAGTCGGTATTGCATCCGTCGCTGGAGCCGTATTGATTGGTGTTACTGGTGGACTGGCGGCGCCTTTTATTGCAGCTGGTCTAGGAACAGTAATGGGTGGGCTTGGCTTGGGAGCCACTGCTGCTGCCGGTTACCTTGGTGCTGTTGCAGGCAGCGGGGTCATCGTTGGTGGTCTTTTTGGGGCTTATGGTGGGCGTATGACAGGACGCATGGTGGACAAATATGCCCGTGAGGTGGACGATTTCGCCTTCTTGCCTATTCATGGTTCTCGACATCGATTTGATGACGAAAAGGAAGCAGCCCAGGAGGATCATCGCCTTCGAGTTACGATTGGCATTACGGGATGGCTAACAGAAGAAGACAACTTTGTCGTTCCCTGGCGTGTTATCGGCAAGGATTCTGAAGTATTCGGCCTTCGCTGGGAAACAAAACCCCTTTTGAATCTTGGAAATGCCATAGATTCCTTGGTTACTTCCGCAGCCTGGGCGGCTGGCCGCCAGGTCTTAACCAAAACAATCTTTGCTGGCCTTTTGAGTGCGCTAGTCTTGCCCGTGGGCCTTATGAAAGTCGCCGGCATTGCCGACAACCCTTTCAGCGTTGCCAAGGCTCGATCTGACAAGGCGGGTGAAGTTCTTGCCGACGCCCTGATTAGCAAGGTACAAGGCGAAAGACCTGTTACACTTATTGGGTACTCTTTGGGATCCCGCGTCATCTACTCATGCCTTCAGACTTTAGCCAAAAGACATGCATATGGACTGGTTGAGACAGCAATTCTTATGGGATCCCCAACACCATCCGATACACCCGACTGGCGTTCCATGCGACGTGTGGTTAGTGGACGACTTGTCAACGTTTATTCAGAAAATGACTCCGTGCTTGCTTTCCTATACCGAACAAGCAGCCTTCAGTATGGTGTTGCTGGACTACAACCTATCGAGAACGTCCCCGGCGTCGAAAATCTCGATGTGAGCGATATTATAAGTGGCCACCTCCGCTACCAGTTCCTACTTGGGCGGATACTACGCACAATAGGACTAGAGTGTATCAGCGCCCGGGAAGTCGCACGCGAGGAGCAAGCCTTGGCTATAAAGGACCGGCAGCAGGAACAGCAACGGATCCAGAATGAGCGCCGAGCTGGAATTGAAGGAGATAATGAGGCGGCACGCAGGAAGCTGGAAAGCGGCGAGATTGCTGTTGAGGAGCAACCTCAGTCCCAGCCACAGCCACAGATAGAAGCTCGACATGGCATCCCACGACGCCCCGTCCCGTTGAAGTCTGTTGAAGAGAACAAAGGGCGAGAGCAGTCCTAGTTCATTCCACGGTCCTTAGGCCTACATATGAGCGGGGTGGATTTGATTGTTTTAATATGCAGTTGTGCCCGAAGCGCGCATACCTACGATATCTGTATAGTTCACGGGTTACTATAAAATCTTGAATCCGCACCTGATTTATTTGTGAATTGCACCGTGTAGACTCCTTTTCCGTATCCCAGCTAATTAAAGCCCCCCATAATCCGACGAAAAATACCAAATTAAGACAGCAAAAGAGAAGGGTAGATACAAATATACGAAGTGGAATGTGTCGGAAAGCTCATAATAAGTTTTGTACGCAGATAATGCATGTGAAAGCGCCTGGAAGGAAAGGGGGAAAAAAAGAAGAGAATCTTGGAAATCTATCAATCACTCCTCGGTAACCTCCTCAACGCGAGGTGCGAGGTTACGCTTCACTGGACCAGCTGTGTCCGTGCTTGTAGTTGCAGTCGTAGTTGCCGTTGGTGCTGACTCCGCAGCCTGGGCAGCTGGTACTTCGGTAGCCTTCTTGGATTTCTTCTTCTTCTTTCCAGTCTGATAGATATTTCGTTAGTAATCGTTGAGAGTTCAGAAACGGGAGAACATACCTCTTGCCACCCCCATGTGGGCTTGAAGCTGTCGAAGAAACCGACATCTTCGAAAAGATTGGGGAAGAGCCAGAGACCAGGGGGTACAGCAAAGACGGTGATACAGAACAAAATAAGACGGAATATAGCCATGGCGAAGAAGAGACCAAGGAGGCCCATCATGCCTACACTCAGGTACCACACTCCTTGCCTCAAAACCATGGGCCAAAGAGGGAACAGTACGACCGCGAATATTCCGGCCACTACGGCAGCAGCCATTGCCTTCTGTTTCCATTGCGGCCCCTCATACAGCCAGACGTAGTGCATCATCGGATCGGCTTCCTGGTGCTGCTCGATCTTCACTGTCCATAGTCCCTTGACTCTCTTCGCCTTGCCATGGTTGTGGCCAGCATGAGGATCGACCTTCGAGACTCGTAGGGCAAGAATGGATAGGGGGAGGAGCTTGAATACGTTCTCGGCCGAGGCGCGGTCGGTCACTGGCGGCAGAAGAGGGTTCTTCTTCTGAGCTTTCGCATATGCAGGTGACTCAAGGGCACGAATTGCACGTTTCACTAGAAAACCAGCACATTAGTAACGTCGACAACAATCATTCTAGGCCACCAAAAACCCACCCTTGAACATATCTTTCCTTTGCCCGTCCATGATGCATGTTCTCGGCTTCAAGTTTTGTGATTGCAGAAATTGCGCGACTGCGATCGCCTTGGGATCCTTTGGATTGTTGGGGTTGACAGGAACCTGTTGCGTGTGCGTCTGCGGGCCTTGACCGGGCTGACCAGGTTGACCAGGTTGACCTGGCTGTCCCGAGCCCTCGCCCTTGGCGTTGAGTTCCCGTTGAACCTGGGCGGCCTTCTGCTGGGCAGCCATTGCACGCATCCGTAGTTGCGCGACATATTCCTCAGTTGATACGCCATGCTTCGCGGCTTCTGCATTTAATTGCTCACGCTGTTGTTTGGCAAAGTCTTCGGGGGTCATTCCTCGCTTGGCCGCCTCAGCAGCGAACTGCTGCTGCATAGCGGCCAGCTGCTGAGGGGAAGGTTGGCCGGGGGCGGCCATCTTGAACTAAGAGTGGAAGGTAGTTGAGATGGGAGTCCCAACTAGGTAGATTGACTGAGAGTAGCGGAGGACGAGGGAGAGTCGTGTAAGGCTGAGGGTGAGGTGGTCATAAACGAAGTGGCCAGATAAGAGGGACATGAAGGGAATCCCACTCACCGCCTTGGCAAGCCTCCGCATGAATTCACCAGGCTAGTGAGCCCTTACAGCCACACCTCGGACTTTCGCCCTCTATCATGCATCATTAAGTAATGCTAATGGGGTGGTCTTATGCCGTGCATACAGCACAAGCCTCCCTGCATATCCAATATTCTGCATCTTCATGTCCCTGAAGTTTGATCCGGATGATTCCCTCTTGAATGCGTCCTGGGCCACTGTCCTTCTGGTCAGTCTTACGAATGCGATGCGAACACTGCTTATGCTAATTTTCTCCTCCAGAGCGAACGAGATGTAGCTGGTCAGGTTCCTATCAACTTTGTCACTACTTCGGCTATATCTCTCCGGGCAGCGTGCTTTGGCGACAACAAGTTCGGGCGGACTGCGGGTGGAAAATGCCTATCTAACCTGCTTGCTATCGGCTACCGGCGTTTCAACGTCGATCTGTATTGGTCGCCGGACCATTCGCGTTGGATACTATGCCCAGTCTCGATTCCCAAAGGTTTTCTGGTTGTGACAACGACCCCTGGCGCTTCTCCAACTGCAACCGCAACTGCAGAGGTTGCTCAAGGTACGGTCACGGTGGAGCCGGATGAGTCCACGGGAGATATACTTTATGACCTTGGGCCCTATAAATGCTCGGATGGGCTGGACCTAGTGGATGTGTTAGATATTTTCCGCGATTACTTCCGGTATACCGATACCGATCTGGTTATGTATACGAGATACCTGTCCTTCAACCTCCATGCCGCCGCCGAACCCGCTTCTCCGGGTTCTCCCGCTTCGTTTGTTGATAGCGGACATCTTCCAGCCAAAACGCATCGTGTCAGTTCCATATTGGATGAACAGCTCGGATCATACATTTATGGCCCCTCCGATCTGTCTAACGATCGCCGTAACCTGAATGAATCTTGGTATGAAGTTGACGAGACGTATAAACCCATCGTTGAATATTATACCATTGAGAAAGACCCTGGTGGTGTACAAAGCACGCCAGATGGGTGGCCTAGTATGAAATACGTTCAATTGGCAGCCGAAAAACGGCTGTTGGTTGAATATGGCTCTATTGATCCTCAGCTTAGCAGTTATGATCTCTCGCAAGAAAATGATGTTATATTTCCTCCCGGTTATCTGACTTCTATCGTGCCCGTCAGCGCAGGCGATGATGGCAGTCTAGATACTGGCTGTCTATACGATCCAAATACAACCGATGTGTCCAAAGCCAACGCATCCTGGGCAATAGCAGACCATATCCCCATTCCGCAAAGCTTCAGCGATGCGTCCCTTCTAAATGTGTCGGACCTAGTCGTGAACCTCACACAATGTGGAATGACCGCCACCCTGAACCATACCCTGTTCGGCCTCACTGCGGACGACAAACCGGATCCATACCGCAACCTTACTCTATCATCCTCATGGGCGTGGGCCTCAGGCCAGCCTGCAGCACGGATTTCCGACCTCGATTCCGCCGAATCGGACGACAAACGTTGCGCCGTCATGGATCTCACCCTCGACGGACGATGGCGCACCGCAAACTGCAGCGAAACGCACCGCGCCGCCTGTCGCATAGACAACCAACCATTCGGCTGGGCTCTCTCCACAAACGCCTTTACATACGACGACGCATACGACGACGCTTGCTCAGCTCACAGGGAATTCTCAGTGCCCCGCACAGGTCTCGAAAACACATATCTGTTCCGCCATTTGCTTTCTCTGTCACCAGAACTGGTTGACCCTGCATCTTCCGACCCGCTCAAGCGCGAGGTTTGGATCGATTTCAATTCCATCGATACGGAAACCTGCTGGGTAACTGGTGGCTCTGAAGCCAAATGCCCTTATACATCGGATCCGGACCAACTTGAAAGACGCACGGTCTTGGTTGCTGCTGTTGCTGGTATAGTTATTTGCATAATTGCCGCTTTGACATTGTTCGTCAAATGTAATGCCAATCGGCGGAACTCGAGGAGGAACAAGAGAGTTATTCAGGGTTGGGAGTATGAAGGGGTACCATCTTAACAGCTGTGCCTGACAATGACACTATTCTTAATATATACTTATGCTACAGCCCGATCAATTCCGGTAGAAAAGCCCGTAGGTACCATGGTATTTATTCCTAAGCTATCAGCCCTAATTTACTCCAAACAGTTCAGCACAAAATGGCAAGTGAGTATCACAAATGAAGATCCGAATTCCATCCCACCCATCCTATCCTATCCCATCCAACATCATGAACATCCCATCCTTCATCCAACACATTATTCCGATGTCACATGCAAGTCCATAAAAGGTTGTTTTCTTCCAGCATTCCTTCCATTTAGTCAAATCGAGACCTGGGTATCGCATATCATAGTCCAGCAAAGCGAGCCCATCCAGCAGCCCTGGGCGTGGAATTGCCGGTCTTAGGGCTTTCGATACCGCCTCGGCCCTCCTCGGCCATCTTTCCGCTAACATCGCGTCTTCTTCCAACACCTAGGTTCGCGATATAATTTCCGTAAGACAAATCTGATCTTTGAGCCACACGACGACCAAAGTTCGCGCCCGAGTTACTCACAACACGGCCCTTGCGGTCTCCCTCGGCCACACTAGGCTCAGTAGCGGGAAAAGTCTCATGGTCCTTTGCGCTGTCTTCATCGCGCTGCTTAAGGGCGCCATATGAATTTTGCTTATTGGTCTTGCGTTTAGAAGACTTGGTTTTCTTGCCGGACTTCAAGTTAGCACCCGTAGTAGCCATTACATCTGGTTCGCCGTAGAACTGTCCATCTTTCTCGGGGCGCTCGAGAGGGGGTACTTTGTGCGTGGGCGGTGTTGGGGATAGGTTAGGAATATCACCGAGGACCATACGACTAGGTGTTCTTTGAGGCTGGTTTGAAGAATCGAGGATAGGCTGAGGAGTTGGCGGGTTCAGTCCAAGAGGATTGACCTTGAGGGCGTTCGATGTATATTCATCGTCGCTATCTCCATGATCCTGGTAGATATCAATGCGGTGATCCCCAATATCATGCTCGTCACCCTCGTCATGGTCGTATAGTCCATTTTTGCGCACATTATGGTTATCTTCCTCGTTTCCATAGTATTCATGCATAGCCAAAGACTCGTACTCGCCACGAACATCTTCCGATATGGTTTCGCCGATATCCCATCCATATTTCTGAGCAATTCCCATCCAGTCGACCACGCCATTTGCAGATGCGGGTGTTTCCGATCTGCTGTAAACGGATGATGGTTCACGTTGAGCTTGCCCCTCATTTTTGGCGTCATCAGCCAGAGAGGCCGAGCGTGACGAGTACGCAACCCAGTTGTCTGAGGCAGGGCTAACACATTGAGATCGAGTGGGTACTTCTGGAGACGGCTGACGCATTGGGGTACTAGAGGGGATTGAAGAGGTAGGACGGGCTTCAAAATCCGTGTCGTGCAGCGGTATCTCGTACGTTTCCTCGAGGGTATTTTCTCTGTACTGGAAGGGCATTTGTGGTATAGAAGTTTGCGAGCCGCCCCTTTGTTTGGACATGTCGACAGGAGGGCGCAGTGTATTGTCCTCTGAAGATCTAGCCCTCGTGTGCGTAAACGGAATCGTGCGAGGTGCACTAATCAGGGGCTGCGCAACTGTGTGAGTGGAATCGAGGGTAGAACTGCTGGCATGTTTCTCAGCAATCTCCGATTTAGTCCTCTTATGAGGACGGGCCGTCAAGTTGTCTTCTAGGGGGTTGAGGTCCGGAGGTAGGCGCGTAATCTGGCGGAAGATGTTGAAGAGGAAAGCGGATATAACAAGAGATATTAAGTGAATTCCTCCATTGATGACCGCAAGATAAAATGTCGACTGTGCAATCTTGATGATGACCTCGGGATCAGAGCTCAAGAGCGTCTTCCAACTGTATGACGCCTCGGCATTAAACTCTTTATATCCCAAATAAGCCGTAAACACATAGAAGGGAATTAGACCCAAGTCTAGCGTTGAGGCGAACAGCATGTAACTGGCTTGCGAGCCCGGAGGCCTGGTAACTGGGGAGCGGCTTAGGTGGTAGATGCCATAAACAGTGTGAAGAATTGCTATCGCGGGCTTGACTAAGTCAGTAGAAGCTCCAACTGACACCATGGTATTCTCGACTCACCGCGACCCGAATAATCCATACAATAGATGTCGCGATATTCTGGATGACGATGGCGCAGAATAAGGAGCCAAGGGCGCCAATCAACGAAAGAACCCGTAGACCGAGTTGTATCCTCCGACCATAAAGGACCTTTCCCTTTGTCCTTGGGCTCATTGGAGTCCAGCGTGAGCGGCCATCGGGAATATTGCAGTACTACACCATTGTCCCTGTTAGCGTGGATTCAGCTGTCGTTCAAAGAGATCTATAGTGACATACCGAGTCTGGATGTCGGTTGAAATTAACCAATGGTCCTTTCTGCTTCTTTTTAGGCGGTGGCCGAGTCCAGCTCGACTGCGTCACGGCTTTCGGATTGAAAGCATTGTCTGTCGGGCCCTTGAAGCTGAAGGCATCAGGGTGGCCGTAAAGGAACGGAGGAGATGAATTCCCCATGGTCGCAGCGAGAGATCTTCAGCAAAGAATGCCTTCACCCACGCGACTGCGGGGGAAGGAGCGGAATGTGCACAGGCAAAGAATCGATTCTGGAAAGAATGGAAGAATGAGGATGGAATGGTCCTACTCAAAAGGCGGATGCAGATAGAGACGGTGTAGATGAGAGAACGGGCATGGGCTGAGAACGTTCCTAAATCCCCGACCACTCGTGCATGCACCACGGGTTCTCTACAGACAACAGGTTCGAGTGGAGAGACGGAGACTTTGAACCAGACAATAGTCACAGTTGACGGGGATGAGGCTGAACTCGAATAGGAAGTGTCAACATCCGGCTCACGTGGTCGCCCCAGCAACCGATAACAGATGCGGCGATAGAGCGGGCTATCGATAAGGGTCACGTGTACCCTCATTTGAGTCACTACCTCGGTTTCTATTCTTCAGTTACTTCGACATCGTACGAGATGGGCTTCACACGGGCGCCATATATATGTGCGCAATGCACCGTTCGCTTTTCACAGCCGTTGCGCCCTGCGACCCGCCGGGCCTTCCCTCAATCACGGTTACAACGCCGTAATATCAGCCAAGCGGTCCAAGCCGGCCGACCCTTCCGAGTAGCCATTGTAGGCTCAGGCCCGGCTGGTTTTTACGCAGCATACCGTCTGTTGAGCAAGGTTGATGATGCGGTGGTTGACATGTATGAGAAGCTGCCCGTACCGTTCGGCCTGGCGCGGTACGGAGTAGCTCCGGACCACCCGGAAGTCAAGGTTTGTAATGCCGAGATAGCTGCGGCGGGGAATTCCATAGAAAGCTGATACTGAGATCTTAGAACTGTGAAGAGAAATTCACCGAAGTTGCAGAATCTCCACGCTTCAATTTCATCGGAAATGTGGAGTTGGGGGAAACCCTACCTCTTCAAGTGCTCAAACCCCACTACGACGCCATTCTATTCGCGTACGGTGCACCGAAGGATAAGAGACTTGGAATACAAGGAGAAGATGCATTGCGCAGCGTATACTCTGCGCGAGAGTTTGTTGGATGGTATAACGGCCTACCGGAGCATCGAGATCTTGCCCCGGACCTTACCGCGGGAGGGGATGCGGTGATTATCGGCCAAGGGAACGTCGCATTGGACGTGGCTCGGATATTGCTGTCCGATGTGGATCGCCTTCGTCAGACTGATATCGCCGATTATGCCTTGGAAGCGCTATCTCGCAGTAAGATTAATCGAGTCCGGGTAGTAGGGCGTAGAGGCCCTTTGCAAGTGCGTTCAATATCCTTGTTTCAACTATGGGCTATCCTAACCTTTTTTTAATAGGCGTCTTTCACTATAAAAGAAGTTCGCGAGCTGCTACAGCTTCCAGGTGTATCATTTGAACCTATTCGTCGAGAGCTATTTCCACCGGAAGATTTCATTTCGGCTCTTCCCAGAGCCCAGAAACGGCTAATCCAGCTTCTTGCCAAGGGATCCACCAATGATCCTACCACGGCCACCAAGTCGTGGTCTCTTGATTTCCTATTGTCACCGGAGTGCCTTAACTGGTCCCCCGTTGCTCCGTACCGCTTGTCCCATGTACGCTGCCACCGCAACGAGCTCGACCCTGAGAATCCATTCTCCCCAAGCTCAAAGGTTACAACAAAGTACCTTTCCAGCGGCAAAGAGGCGAAAGTCAATCTTCCCGCCAATACATTTTTCCGCAGCGTTGGGTATAAATCTCTTCCTTTACCCGGACTAGGGGACCTAGAGGTGCCGTTCGACGACAGCCGCGGAGTAATTCCGAACGATGGCTTCGGCCGGGTCACTGTCCCTTTGACTACAGAAGCTGGGACCCATGACAAACTCCCAGATGGATCCGTGATTTCCCACCTACCAGGGCTATACTGTGCGGGTTGGGTCAAGCGCGGACCAACCGGTGTCATAGCCACAACGATGACCGATGCATTTAGCACAGCAGACGCAATCGCAGCTGATCTATCAAAGAGCGGCAGCTCATTGCTCAACGCCTCCCACGAAAGAACAGGCCTTGGATGGGAGGGCGTCCGCGCCGAGGCTGAACAACTCGGCGTTCGTGCAACGAGCTGGGAGGACTGGGAACGGATAGACCGGGCTGAGCGCGAGCGGGGATCACAGAATGGCAAGATCCGGGAGAAGTTTGGACGAGTAGAGGAGATGCTGGGGGTATTATAATAGATGCCGCTCTTAGTACTATATCATAGACATGACCACTGTATAATGAATTTAAAAAATGCCATCCTCTGACTAAACAACGAGCCATCCGTTTCCCTGCTGCCTGCTCTAAAGCCTACCCAAACTCCGGCCTGATTCGATAAGCATGTGTAGCAGTTTTGCGAGGGAACAGCATGAACAGTGATATCTATGGCCGAGGGCCGTCCACGGATCTACAATTTATTCAAATCAATCAGCCATTTGCAGAACTGGACCTGGGATGTGATACTTGGATATCCTCCGAAGTCCGTGTGTACCGGAACGCGCTGTACGGGAATCGCAATCGCCGTGTGCTTACTGCCGGAAAGGAATCATACGGGTAAGCCGGTTGGTACACCTGTTCTATGCAAATAAGACATTCCCACTGTGGAACTCAAAGACTTTGTTTAGTACGGACGTAGTATTGGCTCAGTATTTCAGTCCGTGTACTCGATTACAGGTTTACAAGAGAGAGAGAGATCCCAGATAATGCAAGTCTAATTATTAACCAATTATTAAGGAGTGTGGCTGAAGTACTTCGTAAAAAATGCTGAACATCCCGACATAATCCTAGTTTTTCATGATATCTCACCACATTCCCAAGGTATATGGGAATGTAGTCATGCAATGCAATGCAATCTCAGAGCCGTACCGATGAAGGACCTATCTCTCTCTACTTGCGAGGAGTCAATCCACAGCGGTCCCGGCCAACCTGGGTCCAAGTAACATCGACACGGCCGAGTTCCACAGCGCGGTTTCCGGTCAGCGTGTCCATGGCCTGCTGGCCAACGTTGAAACCACCGGGAGAGGCGTCAATGCCAATTATAGTGATCGAGTTGCTGGCGCCGGTGGCGGAGGTGTATGAGACCTCGTAGCAAGCACCGCATTGCGGGCTGTTGAATCCGGCGATGGTAGGTGTGCCTCCGATGAGCGGGAAGGTTGGGAGGGATTGGAAGTCGGTGAAGCCCTCAGTGATCAGACCGAAGTCACCGGTAGAGCAGGAAACATCGTTGAGGGAGGTTCCCCCGACGTCATAGCGGGGGTCGTAGGAGAGGCTAGAGGAACCGGAAGACTGGCGACGCTCGAGACCCGATGGGGCAGCAAGGGTGAGGGCTGCGGGGAGGAGAGAGAGAAGAGTGGTTGAGAACTTCATTTTGGCAAAGTTGTTTGTTTTGTTGGAGTCGGAGCTGGAGCTGTAGCTGTATCTGGGTGTAGAAACGTGATGTTGTTGATGATGATGGATTTGGTACGGGCAGATGAGGGTATTTATATTGTCGTTTTCCCTCTATCAGCGAATACATTCACAGCTCTATTCCGGCCAACTGCCGGCTTGCAGCGTAGCATTCAGTCATCCATCATGGCCTAGACAGCTGTGGCTGCAAGCTCACAGTCCGCCTAACCGTGCGACGTCACAAGTTGGCCGTGAGAATAGAACAGGAGCGGGGGGGCGCCCAGCAGCAGACGAAACCAGAGCAATGGCAGATCGAAGCGATCCGTGCCGAGTGAGACATTTGGACTGGATAGATGAATGATCGGCGCATCGGCTGACAGAGTCGGATACAGACAGGCGGGCAGTGCAGACTCCAACTCGGGTATCGGACGACACTGTAAGACATGCTTATTTTTGGACGAACGGTGCATGCTTTGCTGCCGATTTAGTGTGGGGAAGGCTGCTTGAAGCGTCAAGGTCGCCTAACTGCAGCAGAATCTGCAGCCTGGTTACGTGAGAGACATGGTGGTATCCCAGAGTTACTTTGGGCAGCTTTCTGTCCACAGCAGAAGTTTTCCCTGTCGACATTCCGGCCTGTCGGACACTGTGAGGACTGTGAATTCGCTTAAAATAGATTAAAGCATTCATAATGTAGATGTATTTTTATCGTCTCCACCCTCGCCTGATTGGCCAGGCCGTCACTATGAACCCCAGCCTTATGGCAGACATGGACAAGACGACCTGGAATGTAAACAAGCTCTTCCATACTCTGGGTTCCAGCCCATCTGTGACATGTCACTATGCATATCAGCACCCAGTCACTATCCACCACGCATAGAGGAGCATCCCAAATTTACAACCTCGCAAGCCACAAAACATCAGCCCCTGTGTCTGACAAGAATATGGCCGGACAACTAGCGTGTGAATCCTGCTAAGCATTCACCGAAGAAAGTAAGTACTCAGTGCTCAGCCTTATGAAGTTCGAGACTCCAGTAGTAAAGTTGATTATTATCTTCTCATTGGTCGCTCGTTCGGGTAGCTAATTATGGATGAACTTCGGGAATTACCATGGATGTCTCTGTCTTGCTCCTGCGATTGCTATAGCCCTGAAACAATGATCCATCATTTCTCTGCGAGGATCCCAGTAACCACTGCAGCTTCCTATCCTGCCAGAGACTCCATCGTACCTTCCATCATAATCGGATGGATATCACATCCTATTGCCCAAATGGGTAAGAGCGCCTAATACTGAGCCCTAAGCGTTGGCTGGATCCCTGCAGACCCGTGGCATCGGTAGCTCCTTCCCATTATAGCCATTCCCTCTTGCAATTAATGAGAAGGAGCGATGGCCATGGTGATACGGCCGTCCACTACTCCTTCCACAACCGATACCTTCGCAGTATACTCTCTCGGGATAGTCTTGGAATAATCCACTAGTGCTCCTGGGAGTAGTAACGAGTAGGTATACTCCAATAATCCAACAATGTGGCGGTATATATTTGCTGTAATCAATGACTGTATCCATCATTTGATTCCTCAGGCACGAATCATCAAAACGGACCAAAACTGTTGATTTCCATCTGCCGATACCTCCCGTCCAGCCCCCATTGCAAAAGAAAACCGATCACAAATCGATAGGACAACTTGAATTGAGCCAAAGACCTCTCGGTAAACTACTCTGTAGAATTCTTTCTCAATCGTGCGCTCGATCCACTGATAAATACTAATGACGTCATCTATATATATACTTCGCACACCAAATCCATTCCAGAAGTATTAAAACCCAAGCGACTGTTCAAAATTGCATTAAATCAAACCTCAAGATAAAATGACTTTAGACCGTGGTAGTTCATATACTAGTTATTGATCCAAGATATCAGACAGCCTGAAGCTGGGATTGGTACGGATATATAGCACGAAAGTGACATCGCAATGACGGTAAACCACAGAACTGGAGTCACAACGTTAAAACTTTACTATCAACGCTGATTCATCCGATCTTCCACGTCTACTTAGCCGTATTCGTCCCAGAACTGGATTGTTCTGGGCAGGTCCATTCTATATTGATGGGTACGTCACCCTGAGGCCATACACAACCACACCCACCTCACTCAACCATTATAAAACCATCAATCAACCAACCGCCATCTCTAAATCTTACTTTGCAATAGCACATAGCTATGCTTCGCTCCCTATTCAAATCACCAAGGCCGTGCAACCCTCTTATCCAAACAACAAACCCTCTTCCTTACTCCATTCCCTCTGTATACAATCTACACAAAGCAAACCTCCCAATTTACTACTCTAATAACAACAGCACCCGCCCCGTCACATCCAAAACAAAAGCCAAAATGGCCGCAAAATCCAGCAACGAGCACTTCAAACTCGAGAACCTCTTCAGCGTGAAAAACAAGATCGCGCTGGTCACAGGCGGCGGGTCCGGAATCGGGCTGATGGCCACACAAGCACTCGCGAAGAACGGCGCAAAGGTTTACATCACCGGTCGAACAGAGGAGAAGCTCGACCGGGTTGCAGACCTTTACAATTCCAATGTGGATGGCCAAATCATCCCCATCACCGCAGACGTTACGGATAAAAAGTCCATCGACAAGCTCGTCAAGGAGATCGGGTCGAGGGAGAAGTATCTCTCGATCCTGGTGAACAATGCCGGGGTGAGTAGTGCTACGCAGACGGTTGAGCACGAGGACCCGGAGAAGCTCCGCAAGGCGCTATTCGAGGATCCATCGAGCAACATGGAGGAGTGGGATAAGACGTACCGGACGAATGTGGTGCAGTGTTTCTTCACGACTACAGCATTTCTGTCGCTGCTACAGAAGGGATCGGATGTTGAGAAGGGCTGGTCGAGTACCGTTGTGAATATTTCGTCGATCTCGGGGATAATTAAGGCGTCACAGCATCATTTCGCGTATAATGCGTCCAAGGCCGCGACAATTCATTTGACTAAAATGCTGGCGCATGAGATTGCCAGCTCGAATTTGAGGATTAGGGTGAATAACATCGCGCCCGGCGTGTTTCCGAGTGAGATGACGGCCGGAGAGAGCGACGAGAAGCAGAAGAGTGCGATTCCGAAGGAGAAGTATGAGAAAAAGGTTCCGGCGGGGAGGCCGGGCAAGGATGAGGATATGGCAAGTACGGTGTTGTTCACAGTTGCGAACCAGTATTTGAATGGGCAGACGATTGTTGTTGATGGAGGTTATGTGTTGGCAACAGGGACTGTCTAATCCTGGTATCTAATATCATATCTTGTACAATATTCGTTGTCAAAATTGAACTGCAATTGCATTTCGATCTATTGGCCACGTCTATCATTGCACCTCAATCACCAGTCCCTAAAAGACCAAAAAGAACTGAACATGAATATATATAGTACACAATTCCCTATAAAATGCAAATGTTGAAATGCAAAACCAAAAACACAGCAAACGCATACAGCGTGGGATATCTCGAAGAGGGAATGGATCGCTCACAACATATCAAATGAGTGAACGTAGAGATATGAGACAGGAATTAGAAATGTGGTATAATGCGAGAAATAACGACAAGAAGAAAAGAGGATTCGAGGAAAGGAATGGATATGAGTGAACGCTAAGTCGCTGCAGATATGCATGCTATGTGATTTTATCCGAGTCGTGACGAAATGGGATTCAGCGAGGAGAAAGAGATGAGATCGTTTAGAGGTACCCGAGGGCGTTTAACCTTGCTAATTATATAGGCTCGGGTTATATCATGTTGTCCATCTGGCGGGACGTGACCCTTCGTGCCGTCCGTGGATAATGGCCATGCTTGGCCGCTATGGGGGTGACCGCGTCTAGAGCCTTTCCAGAATCTTTAATGGGGGATATTGGCGGGGAGTTCTCAGGCCACGCAGGTTGCTGAGACGCCTCGACAAAGGCTGATGGAATCTTTGGTAAGGGGCAGTTTGGCGGAGGCGCGGCTGGAGGTCCGATGACGAGTCCGTTAAGACTCTTCCGTCGTGACATGACCAGAGATGAAGGTCGGCTTGCTGGATCGGACCTGCTTGGCTGATCACGACGAGTGGCTTCACCAGACGTTTTGGGAGGGTGCAACGCAGCGGTAGGTACAATTGGTTTGCCATTGACTGGGGCAATAGGGCGCGACGAGTTGGATGGGCCAGATGGCATCGCAATATGCTCCGGCAATTGCGAATATCGAAGACGGCTGCGGTCTCGTTCCCGACTCATGTTCCCAAGCGCATCCTCCGAATTCGATGAACGGAGTTGTTTTTTGATTTGCTCGTGTCGATTTATTGGCCGGCGCTGGTCGCGAGCCTCAACTGGTACATTGAATCCATCCCGATTTGGAGATTGCGGTGGGGATGAGAATATTGATATGGTGTCTATTGAAGTATCATCCCGTTGATTATCACCATTGATGAGCGGTAAATGAGGGACCTGTGGAATATCTTGTCGAGCTGCAAATCTCTTGCTGAAGAGGGGTACACTGAAGTTAGGTGCCGGGGGTGATGCGCTTCGAAAATGTGCATCAGGAACCGTCGACTGTGCTCGAGGTATCTCGGCAACTTCCGAACTCGTCACATGAGGCAGGAACATCGACTGTCGTTTTCTTGGAGTTGAGAACGTCGGGCTAGTCGGCCCGGTTACGGATGATGCTGTCTCCGAAATGACACTGCCATTTGGAAGGTGAGGTGACCCAAGAGCAGAATAAAAGCGTCCTGGTTCTTCGGGGTTGGACATGACGTCCGTATGCGATGTAGACACCGACCCTGAACGAGATTCGGGGGCTGGTTGCATAATCATTGACCGGCGATGGAGCGAAATATAGGAGCTCCGGTGAGACTGGTCACCAGCACTCGACTCCTTGTCCTCGAAGGTCATTGATTGCCGTGGCTGGAGGTAGACAGCTGAGAATCTGTTGGGATCCTTTTTGACCATCTGTCGCATGCTCGGCGTGGGCCGCAGCTGACTCTCCATGCCCTCGTCATACACCTTTTCGGACACGTATTTTTTGCCGCCACGGGCCTCGATTTGTGCACGAACAGCCAATAGCCAGGAGCTCATTTCGTCCGGGTCGTTGAACACAAGCAGCAAATTCCGCGCCATTCGCCGGGCGTGGGACCTGTGGAACCCAAACCGTGAGAATCGAGGCCTAGGCGTTTCGGGAGAATTTGTGCTACTGTCCTCCTCAGAACCCTGGGATACCTGCAGCACCCAATGCTTGCCCGGAATTGCATCGCTGGCAAATGCTACAGACTTCGGTCCAAGAAGAAGCATTTTTTCCGGTGACCGGTCGTGCTTGCCCTCGCCAGAGAACTGCAGAATATACCCGGATGTCGCAATGATATAAATTTTTTGGGTCCATTCACCGTTCCCAATGTTGTCAGACAGAGCACGTAGGTACTTTTGATTTTCCTTTTCAAGTTTCTTCTTTCGCGCTGTCAATTCTTCTGAAGGCTCTTCATTTGCCGGTTGGTTGGGTTGCTTGTCATTGTCCCGAAGACTCGCCCCTCTTGCCTTGTGAGTGGCATGTAGTCGCATTATGGAATCGCCTGATAAGACTGGGGCTGGAAGAGTAGTATGTTTCAACCCTTGCGGATAAGCTTTAAATAGTGGAGGCGGCTTCCACGTTGCATCTTCGGCGGCAGGCGGTTGGGCTTCTCCGTCGGTCTTCGTTCTATACTTCGCTTGCAACTTCGATTGAGGTGTGTTCGTCGCCTGGGATGGCGTGTCCGGAGCGGGAGTGGAAGTCATGGTAGTCCGCGGTGTAATAGAGGATGTTTGTGGCGGAGATAATGGTGCTGCTGGTTCAGATGATGCCTGGCTTACCGGCAACTCACGGTCCTCCTCGATGCCTGAAAGTTTAGTGTCGGTTGACTTCCGAGCGGGCTTTTCGCGACTAAAAATATTGCGGAGACTAGACCTGGAAGAGTGCCGCTTAACACGTGCCGGCTGTAAGGGAACCCGTTCTGCCTTGCCGTTTTCCAAATCTGATGGCCGTTGACGTTGCGTAAGCGGAGATGCGACGTTGACTACCTGGGAGGTAGGGTGGCCGAAGTTTGTCTGTACTTGTAGGGGCGGTAATCGCTGACCCCTGCGCTCGCTGACAGAAGGCCGAGAGGAGTTGTTGATATTGAAGGACATCGCTTTGTCGTTTTGCTTCTCTCCTCCAACTGACACCAAAACCCAGCGGCGGAGATTATTTCAAGAGGCACGACGGGATTGGGAAGAATATATATCGATGTTGATTTCGCACAACATATGACGATAGTTGTGTAATGTATGGCCGTGAAACAATGGAGGGAGTGGTTGTGACTTGCGAGGTTCTGTAACGAGAGCCGAGGAAGACTGGATGATTCATTTGAGTAACAACATTCCAGGAGCGATCATATATTTCGTGGCGGCAACGGCACTGAGAGTAAAAATATACAAGGTAAAAGGTATACTGAGGGAGTGACTTGAAAGATGGAAAAAGTAAATAAAGAAAATTAAGGACAGTTGAAACCTGTTTGGTTTGAAATTTCGAGGCTCATGCGTGCCGGATCGGAGGCCTTCTGGAAAAGGAACGTGCACGATGCAATAAAACGTGGGTTCTGGGACGCGATCTGAAGTACTCCGTATCGAGGGCCGGTTCGATTACACGCCAGTCTTCAACAAACCCATTGTCATCATTGTTTCGTGTGACGGGGGCGAGAGAGAAGATGAAGGGGGAAAAACAAAACAGCGACGGGAAGAAGGTCGAAGGAGAGAAAGAGGATGACAGGACGAGGATGAGGAGGAGGATGCGTGAGTGCGGCGTGACAAGGAAAAATCGGCCGCTCTGGAGGGCCGGAAATGAAATGACTGGTCTGTTCTTTGTGCTGAGATTACCAAGAGGTGCCCAATCCTATCCACTGCAGGGTGCCAACTAGAATGAGACTAAATTACTTAGGGTTGTTTGAGATCAAGTTTTGAAACTGTTCGCGAACCTCACCCGGATCCTTTGAGAACCGTGGGACCGCGGGCGTTGCAGAGCAAGATCTATAGTGGGAGTCATCGATTCATCGGACGCAAGAAACCGCGTTTCGATTTGTTGGTGTTCGAGATGAGGTCAGGGGGATGGAGACTCGAGCCCACTTTCTCAAGCTTCATTGTTGTTTTGGTCTTTTGGCGAAACCCCTGAATCAGCTCTGCCCGGCTCCACTTTGAATAACGGTTTTCCGTTGAGAGTCTTAGTCTGTGTTAGTTGGTGACAGTAATTTGGTTCCTCCCATCCAAGCCAATGAGACCGAGGACGGTGCTGGAGCTGGAGGTCTGGCTTCCTCCATCCTCGTGGATCGTCTGTGAAAGGGGGGATCAGCACCAGCCACAAGGTCGTTCACCACATCAGGAGTTCCACCTGCCTTGACGCTCGAAGACTCGGACTCGCACACTACCACGCGCTTCGAACTTCAGAGTTCACCTGTCATTCTGTCATCCCGGAGTGCCGGGGCGACAGTTTGGGTGCAGCTGGATTGCAGAACACTTCTCGAAGCTGTGATCGTCAACCGTCAACCACGAGGTGTCGACCATGAGTCGCCACCTGACTCATCGGATGCTGTCTCCGCAACGCTTCCCCCCCGGACTTTGCACATAAATACAAATAAACAGACACAGTTGATATCACCGACAAAATAACTAATAATAACAGTGTACGAAGCATTAGTTTAGGCTATTATTGGCTCAATTGTGGCTGTGGCTGCACATATTACGCCCCCGGCCCACACCTCAGGCCCTGCCCTTCTTGCACGGCGCCCATCAACTCTGCCGCCTGCTCACAGAACCGCGCCATCGAAACGTCCTTATCGGTCAGGCCTCGAGGGTAGTGAGTAGTCCAGTGGACATCAACTGACCCGAATCTCTGTAGTCCATTGTCAGCGCGCAAAGATCTTCACTATCTATGCTGATTGGGCGAATAGCGACATACTATTGTCATCGTGGCATGGTGCTTCTTTGTGGAGCTTTGTGATGCGATTGCGTTCACAAAACTCTATCGCCGATCGAAATCAAGTCCACATGTCAGCCCTTGCCGGGAAATGAGGATATTTCGAAACTTGAACCCACCACAGCCTTGAAGTATGACCGGAAATAAAAGGTTTTCTTGATGCCAATTTTATCTTCATCCAAACCCCACCCTTCGCCCTGCAATTCATTTAGAAATGGACGCAGCTGCTCGGCATTGATTCCCTCGGCAAATTGAGGCTCAGAAGCCATAGTTGAGGCTTTGCGGAGTGAAATCCTGCTGATTGGATGTGTTTGGCAGTAAACAGTGCTCGAAAGGCCTGGTCGCAAATTTCGAGGTTGAAATGCAACCGAGTATTGGTGACTGCGAGCTGGACGCAGGCTAAATGACAACTTCCGAAAGCGCTGACAACGTCTGAGTGCGGGGTTCATGATTGGGGTGATTTGGACTGTCCAGGTGCAGGATGCAGAGCAGAGCTTCTTCCAATGACGCGGAGAGCGCTCTCATGCGCCTTGTGTCACATGACCCTCACCTACTCTATCAACGACGAGAGCTGCATCACCCCAAGTCATACTTTACTTATCACACAGATAAATACTTTCACTACTTAGTAGTTTACTGCAATTAATATACGTAATGCAAACACTTAAGTATCGAGAACCATGATGCAATTATCATTTCGCTATGCGCCACAGTACAATCGAACCATTGCCGGTATCTGGGAGAAACACAAAATGAATCGAAACCACCGGAGCAACACTAAATCACAGGTCAAAGAACTGAGCTACGAAGCACCGATGGAGTACCAAGCAATATCTGCAAGTACCATGAAGCCGTACCGGTCCGCAAAATGAAATGCTGGAAGCAACAGCTGCTTTGAGAGAAAAGACATGAGACGAAATGAAATAAATATGGAACAAAGGCTTTCCCATCCCAGATAGAGAGAGAAGCCGAAAAAAGTGTAGACGAAAAAGTTGCATGGATCATATCAACCACACAACAGCCAGTTTAGATAATGAGGCAGAACATGGTAAGTTTGCCTTAATTTTCGGATCCATCTGACAGCATTCAATTTTCATTCATCATTACCGTCACGCTCGTTCAGGGCCGTCATACTTCCGCAGAAAAGCTCTGTCTCGCAGATGCATTGCGTGATGTGGGACGAGACGCCGCAAAACTGTTCTGTCGGCTTCCCATGGTTTGGCGAATGCGCAGGTTTTGTTGCGATCGTGCAAAAGAATTCGCTCTCGAAGACGTTGGGACACGAGACAGCCGGCCAGGGCCACCGTGCGTCTGCAGTTCAGCCTTTGCGTCGGACAACTGTTGGGCAAAGGGCGACCGCTTGCGGAGTGTCGGGCCGTACCAATAAATGACGTAGACCGCAATGACCAAGAGGAACGAGATGCAGACTAATATGGTTAGTATTTTGGTCGAATTTCGTGGGGTGTTAAGAACAACTTACACAGGATGGTAGACGCATATTCCAGGTGATGTTTGCCGCCGATATCTGTTAAGTAGGTTAATATTAGGTCGCTCGTGCCCGATAACTCAGAAATATCACTTACTTTGGAAGAAAGGTGTTGCAGGAATTGTAAGAACACCAGCAAGGAAATCTCTCGCCCAACCGTTTCCTCCTGTGGCTGAAGCTGAGTATGGTCCATATGCACAGATCATATAATCGATGGTTGCCATGTAGATGCTGTAATTGGCGATACCGACAATGGCAGAGAAAACCATAGTACCTATCCAGTGAACAGGGGGGCCCATGCTAGTCCAAGCGAACCCAATCAAACCAATCGGTAGACAAGGAGCGGTATAGAGCAACCACCAGAGACGGGATTCATACTGGGTATGTTCGTCCTCAGGGTTTTCACGTCTCTCCTTGGCGTTCCTCTTGATGGCGGGGACAAATGAGAACCACGCGATAAAATAGCCAACAAGGATCGGGAGGAACGACAATCCAAGGGCGATCTTGCCAAAACCCCATTGTTCATAAACCAAGCCAAAGGACTGGATGAACATGAAAATCAGGGCGTCACTGAAACCACTCAAGAGCGAAAGGGTCAAGACAATCGGCTCAGTCAAGAACATCTTGAAGGGGCGGATCCAGGTTATAAGGATTTCCCGCATTGAAAAGCGCTCGCGGTAAGGGACGAGTTCGTTGGGGCCGTAGATATTGGGATTTTCACCACTCTCCCTCATCTTCTTCGCAATGCGGTCCATAAGAATCGTAGTTCGGGTCTCCGGGACCAGGAGGAAGTGTGCAATCTGGACAAAGCCTCCGAAGATAAGCTGGATCCAGATATTCCACCGCCAGGGCAAGAATTCTTCAACAAACCCTCCGACAACAGGGCCGATAACCGAGCCGCCAACAGAAGAGAAAACAACACATGCAACAGCATACTGCTGGTCATCTGATTCCCAAAGGTCTGCAATCATACCAAGAGTAACTGAACCACCAGCTGAGCTAAGACCACCTAGGGCACGGCCTACCATGATCGAGGCGAAGTTGGGTGCAATTGCCACAGGAAGCTGCCAGATATTGACAAGAAACAGACTCGCCTGCAGGATAGGTTTGCGGCCAAGCTCCTCACTCCATGGTGCCCACAACTCGCAACCAAATGCATACAGGACTAGGAAGATCATTGCACCACAACGGGCAGCCTGCAAACTCACACCGAACTCCTCCGAGATGCCACCAAGAGCATTAGAGTAAAGACTGGTGTTGAAGTTCATGGAAACCTGAACAAGGAAGATGACGGTAATGATCATCCACTTCTTCCAGCTAGGGAAGGCATAACCGAGCTGGTTATAGCAGTCATCTTCAGTCAACTCGATCTTCTCGTCGGTAGGCTTGTTCTCCAATTGGTCCATGGTAGTGCCAGCTAGATGGTCACGAGGAAGCTGAGACTTCTCGAGGTCAGCCGCGACCTTCTCAATTGCGTCGTCCTGAGACGACGACGACGCCTCAGGTTCACGCGTTTTCTGCGTGGTTTCGATCTCCTTCTCTGAGATTGGCGCCATGTTGGCTGAAGCACCACTGTTCGAATTAGCGTTGAATTTTGGAAGCCACACCGGAGGGTAAGATAAGGAAAGGCTATGCGGCAGCAACACGAGAGGAGAATCCGTTGGCCAAACTGCTATAATAAGAACTGAAATAACTCACCACGACACTGACGGGGGGATGGTAACACAGAGAGACGAGGCTGAGGCAAGGATCAGCGGTGAGGTGAGGAAAAGAAAGACAAATGATCACGGATAGTGGAGGTCGACGAAAGCAAAAGGAGAGGAGGGGATGGGTAGGAAAGACGGGGAAGATAAAGGGAAAAAGTTGGGGGAGGGCAAGGTAAAAGAATGCGCGAGAATAAGGCTAAGAGCAAGAAAGATGGGACCAAGATGGAACCAGAAGAAAACTGGAAAGAGGGAGAGTGAGCTCCGGCCTGTCACCATCGTGATTCCGGGGGCAAGTCTGGCAGGAGCTCCCAGAAGGGAAGGAACGGGCAAGGCCGTTGGCTGGACCCAGAAATCGTCGAATGCGACCTTCTGGATCCCCTCAGTGACCAGGGCTCCCCGCCGGACTCCAGGCCAAACACTCTGCCTTGCCAACTTCAACTTTGACTTCGCCCTGAGCGATTATCATGACGATCTTCCTCGAGTCCTTAGTCGATTCCATGCACCAAACCGCCCAATGAAGATCTGTTCCTTTGGGCGACCATTCTTTCCTTTTCTCCCCCTCATGTTGCTGACGTTGCGCATCCTGACGTACCCCAAAGGCATTGGGGGTTTAACAAGCTACCGCGTTCGTCCACTGGTCTGCAGTCTGCATCTTGAAATTGCGGTGGCTTTTCCAGTCCTGTTCTGTTCTAGGCCGGAATCTTCCATAGCAGCCGGATCGGGAAGGCCGACCACCAACCCTGGCCCGGCGGGACTAGACTCCGGCATTGAGCAACTCGCCAGATATTATCACTCGAGGGGGTGGAATGGTTTCATGGGAAGGGGGATCCGCCAATAATCTCACAGCATGACATGCAGCGCATTGCCGTCACGGCGTCAAACTGTCAGTCAACAGAGCATGGTCGGTGGTACGACGCAAGGAGTGTCGGGATGCCTAAAGCTGGGCGTCACAGATCCCGAGGAGCGGTCGGACTTGGCCTCCAGGGCCAAAGTCAAAATCGCTCTGGCTTGATGGATCCATTATCTTATGCTTTGCCCTTGTTGGGCCGCTGCGTTGTGGCGACTAGCTTTAGTGGATTGCCTGAGGTAATAGCCTCTCGGGCCTCTCCTGTCCTGACTTCTTCCCAACTTCCAGTTTTCTGGAAGCTCAAGGCCAAAACCACAGGATACACTCCGTACGGAGTAGAGTCTTGCGGCGCCGCGGTGCGATGACGTCAAATCCCTGCTTACTCCGTAGACACGATCCTTCGCTTTTGCTTCTTTTCCTTGGCGTGGGCTTAGCAAAGAACTGGTTATTATTTACTATTTCTCTTTCTGCACAGCACAGTCGGCGAAGACCAAGACGGTTTGCCGACTGCAACCCTGGTCCCGCGGAGCAGAATTTTTCTTTTGACGGGATTGTGGGGATTTCTCCATGGGACCATCCTAATCTCCATTCTCCAGATCCCAGCAGAATAATTCGATGAATTCCCCGAATCCCCATAATAAACAGCCTGCAGAAGCGCAGTTTCGCCGGTGGTAACTTAATCCGCAACACATCCGTTTTAGCCGTCCGGCGTCAACACATTTCGAAGAACACGAGACCCCTGGTAGCAGAATGCTTATCCAGTCACTCTTTCCGGTGTTCCCAAGGCACTTGGCGCAAGACTGTAGGATTAAGCACGCGCTAAGGCCCTCATAAGACCAGCCACAAAAGCCAAGATGAACCATGTCGAGGATCAGACCTAGGGTAACCCAAGCTTTGATGCGTCTGGGCAGCGCATCATCCCAGAAGGACGCATTGCTTGTATTTTTCCCAACAAACCACTAGGCCCAAACGATGAGATTCAAAGATGCATCCGATCGTCTCCAGATTCTTCCCACGTTGGATGTAACTTTGAAATCCCCGGCATTCCACAATCCACAGATCCACCGGCCGGGGGTTCTGACTCTGAGAATTTCAACCAACGCTGAGCTGTCTGTCCCCACGGGCCAGCGAAAAAGGGGGGAGATGAGAATCACGTGTGGTGTTGTGAATCACGTGTGATAGTGTGTGCAGCCGTCATGTTCGGCTGTTTCCGGATTTGAGGAGATAACGCTAGTCCCAAAATAGATAGAATTACCACACCCGGATGACCGACCGCCTTCTGCTTTCGAGGATCCCTCCAGTTCAGTCAGACCACGAGAAGACCAAGACTGTCTGTTTACAGCTAGCTTGGCCATCCGTTATCATCATCCCCATCTTGCAACTATTCTCATTGCCTGTTTTCGAACTATCTGTGAAGCTGGGATTGTCTGACAGGGATCGGTTTGCTTTCAACGATGTCTCCGGACATCAATTCTCTACCCCCATCTCGCTCGGCATCTGCTTCCCCACGCCAACGACGCACACTCTCCAGTCTATTGGACGCTCTAGCTCCCACCCAGCCTCTCCCGGTTTCTTCGGCTGGCTCTTCAAACCCAACCCACAACAACGGTAACAACCACTACTACAACAGTAACACCACGATCACTGACCTGCCGCGCCGCCATCACCCAATAACCATGTCAGAGCGCCGCCGGTCTGGAAACCTGAACCTCAACAGTAGCAATAATAGCTATAGTGAGTCGGGTGGCGTAGATATCCCGTCGCCCTCTGATCATCGGTCTTCCATCGGCCACGGGCTTCGCAACTCCAGCCCCTCCAACCTCGGCGGTAGTCCCGTTATTGGTACGGGTGATCCCCATCATCAGCGCACTCCTTCACTTGGGGAGCTGCATCAGGAGCTTGAACAAGAACAGGAAGCGCAAGTGGTAAGACATCCCGATCTCCCTTCATCCTTACCGATGATAAACATAATCTCATTCTCATATTTTGCCGTTCTAGAACCGGCTTCTACAAACTATCCGGTCCCAACAGGTTCGGCTTCAGCACCTTGAACAGCAGCACCAGCAATCTGCAATTGACGACGCTCCTCTTTCCTCGGAGCGCGCAACGTCATCTTTCCCCCCAGCTGCAGCACTCTCTACGGCTGGCAGCAGAACTTCAACTCAGTTGACCTCTTCTTTGTCAAGTCGTCGTCCAAGTCAGGCATACTCTCCTAGCCTCCGCCCGGCCGACTTATCCCGTGGCCCGGACACTTCAGAGTGGGTCCCGACCCCCGGTGAGGGACGGCGGGGTAGCCGAGACGAAAGTAGCTTCTACCAAGCCGAAGCCACGGCTCTCGCAAGAGAGAACCAGATACTACGGCAGCGTGTTCGAGAATTAGGTGCGTGATTTATTAATTGTTATTATTATTATTATTGTCTGGCCCCTGCCTAGTGCTACTGGTCACTGGTGAAACGCGCAAATTCAAGTTAAATCCCTCACTAACGCTGAGCTAGAACGCCAAGTGAGCGAGCTAAACACCAACTTGACAGCTTCGTCTCAAACGCCCGATGAGCCTAATATTGGAGTACCCCAGGTAGCAGCGGGAGCGGGATCTGATGGCGAGGCGTCAGACAAAACATGATTGGCTGGATGCATTAATCTGCAATGGGTATTTGGATTGCCCGACTCTCGAGCCATGAATGGATCGGCATTCGTCAACGTGGACACATTCGAAAACGAAACTCACCGAAATCACTTTGTAGTATTAGCCTACTCTGTGAAAAGACCCTCGGTTCCAGCGGAGGACGCACATGGCGGCTCAGTGCTCTCCGAAGCTACTCCAACAAATCACACCATCAGTACCCTGAGACAGGCAGCGCGCTGTTTGGCACCATTGCAGTCCCAGGCAATCGGGGCGCAACCTTTGGCGTACAGAATTATACATATCCCATTCCACTTTCTGTATGTTTATCACCACTAATTCTGGATTTGGCTGTGCCTCCTTACATTGTCAAAGCACGCAGCATCATATCAATGAGCTTGGCTCATCATGTATTTATCCAATACAAAGTAACCCAAACCTACAACATGATCAACTTCCCTCAAAAATGGCACGCCGTAGTGAGTGCCCAATGTTCGACCGCCTCCTTCGCAGCATCTCCTTGCTTCTCAGGCCGTAAGTGAACTCAGATCGTCTACACGTGTGCGGAGTACACCACGCGAACCCAACGCAAGGCAAATCCATCCCCTTATTCAATTCACATTCCGGCGTTTGAGATCGATCGATCGGGTCGCTGGCGACTGGCAGCGCGGCCCCAACGCAAGGGGCTATGCCCGGCGCGAACAAGTGCAGTTGAAGGCTCGAAGTCGAAGCGCAAACTTCGCCCGGCCTGTAAATACCTGCTCGTAAACAACATTCCTCGCCCTGGTCCAAACGATAGTTATCTGACTCTGAGCCCGAAATTCGGGGTGACATCTAGACGCACGCCCGGGCCAACTCCACTGGAGTTTTTTGTTTTTCTTTTTTACTTTTTTTTTTTCAGTTTTACATTGTCGTCTGTGGTCCAGTGCAGTCTGCATTCTGGAATCTGCAATAATAATGGTGCTGTCCAGTGCCACTGCCACTCTATTTCGGCCCAAATTGCGTCTTCGTCAGAATCTCGTGTTCCCCGTCCCAATCCCCATCTTCCCCCCTACCGCGTGGCGTGTGGGTCATGCCTTGATATGCATATGAGTAAGGGTGTCCCTGTTTAGCATACAATTGCATGCCTGCATACGACGATGCGTACAGAGTACAGTGCATGCTCAGGTACTATAATTAAGTATATGGGTCAAAGCATTTAAAGGCATGGTGGAATAACTTGCATGGAATAATGGAACATTCCTCTCGGCTAGACCAATCTATTTGATGATATACTTAGTATATATACCTCAGTCTTTCGATTCGATTCGATTTGGTTCTAGTAGTAATCTTATTTTAATTATAATTATACCTATTTATTTATATATATATATTTCACCAGAAATAAGCCAGGCATTAATTTACTACCTAGATACTGCCTCAACTACTTATTCCACCTGTACAAAAGCACATCCCGTCCCGTCTTACTAGTTACATTCCTGTTTTGTACACCTGACTGACACTCACCCTTCACACCAGGTGAGGAAAATACGGTTTACTGAGATTCCAACCGAAGCAAAAATTAGATTAAATGGATTGGGCATCTAACGATGAACTGAATATATCCCTTTGACAATCCGAACCCCCTCCCTTGGGCATCGAATTGTAACATTGTTAACGCCCCAGACATCTGCTACTACTACCTGGTCTTATGCTTAGAAGAACTTACCATTTACCGTATCAAGTAGTACCTAGTAGCCCATAGACAAACAATTGAATCCATCCATAAATCCATTCAGCTAAAACCAAGATAAAATACATAGAAAAATCAAGCCAGTACCAGTACTAGTGGCAGTAGTAGATATCTCAAAGCAACCGCAAATCTATGCAAGAAATCTGTCTACAGCGAGGCCCCTTCTCTTTCTTACAACCAACCATTGAAGCCAGGTCGGTATGGAAACCAAAGGGAAAAATAAATAAATAAAGGAACGAGTCTACAGCTTAGCCTTCTCGGGCTCGGCGGCAAGATCGGGCATCAGCATGTCGCGGATGTCGCCGGCAGCCTCGTTGAGGTAGTGGCTCATGCGCTCGGCGCCAATGCGCTTGCAGACGATGTTGAAGTTGAGGCTGTAAACAGATACATTAGCACTTGATTTCTTCTTGTTGGGGGAAGGGAAAGAGATTAAGGATTTATTTACCTGTTCTCATTGATCATGTACGCAATTCCGAAACCATCATCAAGGACCTCTGACCATCCGTAGCCGTTGAAGTACTCCGAGCTCAGCTGGGAGGTAGACAGGTACCACGAGCCACTGTAGGCAAAGGCAGGGTCTGAGTAGATGGAGGGAAGAGACTCGCCCTCCTGGAGGAGCTTCTTCAGACCGAAGAGGTGGCGGTCGACACCCTTGCCGTCGCTGGCTTCGGCGGTGTACTTGGAGTGGGCGGCGAGGGCGGTGCGGAAGAGGCGGACGGCTTCCTCGCGGGGGACGGAGGCATCGGAGATGGCCTTGCAGAAGGCGACACTGTCGTCGGAGACAGTGCGGATAGTCTCTGTGCGGCCCTCGGCGAACTTACGGGTTGATGCGGACTCGTAGGTAGGGCGGTTCTTGCCGTACATCTTGAAGTAGGCGAGCTGGATGAGCATCTGCACGTATGCGTCGGGGCTGCACTTGAACTTCTTGATCAGACCCTTGCCGTAGCCCTGGTAGGCCTGGACACGCAGCTCGTGAGCTGCGATCTGCTGGCGGTGCTCCTTGGCGGCGACATCAATGGCCTCGTTGCACTCTTCGTTCAGGTGGAAGTTGATGGGGCGGGGGTCGGGAAGGTCGGAGCGAACAGGTTTAGCTGAGAGGTCGATTTTGTTGTTGAAGATGAGGGCATTGAGGTGGTCGTTCAGGCGGTGCGTCGGGCTGCCGTCCATCATGCTGTGCTCGCCCATGAAACCAGCAGTACCGTTCTCGTTGACGATGAACTGCAGCGGCTTGTCGAACCAGCGGTTCGAGCCATCACCGTGCCAGTACTGCTCCGCGCGCTCCTCAAGAGTCACGGGGCTGGCATCATCCAGACAGATAACGAAGCCACTGGACTCAATATCCTTCAAAGCCTGGGCGTTGTTAGGGTGGGCAGCAAGGATCTTCTTACGAGCAGCAGTCCAGTGGTCACGGTTCGCAACAGTCAAAACACCAACAGGGGGAGCCTTCTGCGCAGTCTGGTAGATGCGCTCGAACAACTTCTCCAGCTCCGACACATTCAGCTTCCGTCCGTTGACAACAAGCGGCACCTTAAAGAACTGGTTCTTGCGCACAACCACAATGTGCTGGTTCTCATCCGCCTTATACTTCTGCGGGTAATCCGCCCCATCGTTCGGAATCCGGCAGCAGTTGAACATGTACTCATACGAGCTCATCGCCTGCGGGATCTTCCTCAGGTACTCCGGCTCAACCGACCCCGAATCAACCTGGCCCTTGAACTCCAGCGCCGCAGTCGCAATCGCCGCAGCACGCTTAACGGGGTCCCGACGCGCCCGGTCATCACGGTACGAGTAGAAGTACGAAACGTAGGGGATCACAGGGTCCCGGTAGCCGAGGTAGGCCGCGTGGTTCCACCACTCGGTCAACCAGTTCTTGTGTTTGGGATCCGCGGCGCGCGCAAGAAGTCGCTCCTGCAGCTTCTGGCCGACACCGCCGGGCTGCACGAACTCCTCTACGGCCTTCTTGGTGCTTTGGTACTCGGTCTCTGATACCACCGCGTGCACCGACTTGAGGTACCGACGGCTGGTCTCTTCTAGTGACGGGACGGGGAGGCGGGGTAGGGAGTCTTCGAAACGAAGCATATTGCCCTTTGAGATGTCTTCTTTGTATCCTGGAGGCATTGGAATCAGCAGGTGGCTCGTTTAGAAAAAGAGCATCCTCGCCACGTGAAGTCATTGCGGATGCGGATGCATGTGATCGGTTCCTAACTCACCCTCAGGGACAGAAGAAGCCTTGCGTCTGGGAGCCATTGTTGAGGCCTGGTACTGTATTAGCCAACCTCTAATTACTCTGCTGAAGCAAGAAAAATATGATCATACAACAGAAGATCTAGCAAGGAGGGAATTCGTAGGAGAGAGACGGGGACGAGCAAGAGTAGAAGAAGAGAAACGGCTCCGGGCAGCCGCTGTAAACATTACTCTCGTTGTGAGGGGTATACGGGAAGAAAAAAAAGATCTCTCGACAAGGTAGAAGGAAGAAAAAGGGAACGTGATAGGTATATGAAGAGGAAGGTTTGAACGAGACAGGGGAGGTAAGATGAGCACGAGAAATTAACGGGAGAACAAGAGAAGGGAACTTGGTAGAAGATGAAGAGTGACGAGGGAGCGAAACGCAACGAACCTCGGTTGAATGGCTGTCCTGCTCGGCGCGTAATATACCGTATTCGACTGTCACAGCCGCACCATTCGGGCTGAATCTGCGGGCATTCGGCCCGGTAATACAGATACACCGCGGGGAGCCGGGAGGACGCAAGCAGCTCGATGGGGCATTTCAGCCTCGGTCCGATCATATGAGGACAGTATGCCTAGAGAGCGGTCTGAATACGCCTGGAATATTCTCTCCCCGGTGTCCAAATACAGTAATAATAGGGTTTGATAAGTACAGTATCCCTCTGTTGCCACAAGCTGCGGATACTACGGCCGTTGGTGGAATGCGGGGAGAGCTCCATGATCAGATACGTAGTGATGATGGATGCCGGACCGAAACCCTCCCCGGATGTTCTACAACCTTCCAGAGTGGAACACTGACACAACAATTACAACCTTACAAACTTACACGCTGGATATAATAATAGAGCTAGTATTATTTATATTGTCAGAATAAGCTTAGACTTTCCCTTCACCCGTCCCGTTGATCCGATCTGCAAGGATGCATCGTCCGCCATGTGTGGACGAATCATGGAGCACGCTACAGAGACGGGCACCGACCAGACCTCAACCAAGAAAAATCGTGATATCAGATCGAATGGACAAAGCCAATGTACATACTGTGAACTGCTGTAAATGACAAGCCGCCCTTGATCAAACATTGAAAAAAAAAAAAAAAAAGAGAAAAGATGAACAAAAAACCCGATGACCAGGCTTGCGCCACGCCTCGCTAGTACACAAACAGTCCATAACTAACCAACCCCCCTTTCAAAGTAAAACCAGAAATAATTATTAGACTAGAAAATTCGAAAATAAGTAGTACCTCATTCTTACGACACGGTTTGCATCGTGGAAGAAGGCTGGTCTTGGTTCTCAATCGCCTTTGGCTTCCGCCGCGGAGGCTGGACAATCCCGCTGCGGAGTTGATCGAGCTTAACAGCACTCGGCCCTGTACAGATCCGACCGGTTTGCATCAGATTGCGGAGTCGTTTCCGCCTAGCCTCTCCGCTGCGCTCCTCCGCACGGCCAACACCTTCGTCCACCCACTCAATACGCAGGACCTTGAAGCTCATTCCGTCATGATTCTGCTCCCAGCCTCGCGACTTTAGGCCAAACAGCACGCTGGAATCGTACCGTTCTAGCTTAGGAAGGATAAGTAATGTGATGTGGAGGTCCTTGTCGGACGGCGGCGCTGGGGGGATTTGGGGGCGTTCTCCTTCATGGATGCCCATGTCTTCAGCGGTCTTAGGAGCATGCTGGAACGCTTCCTTGATCTCGAGGTCGAGCATCTCGGCGTCCACGTCTTCGCCCCAGGCTCCGCGAAGGAAGCCAGAGTGGATGGCAGCCGCAACGGGGTCCGAGTCATCAGTGTAAATACCAGTACCCCAGAGAGCCCGGCGGGCACAAATCTCTTCGCGGTGGCTGCTATCGACTCGGAACCGGGGAACGCGGATAGTGAATGTGCAGTTCTCCTTTCCGTCAAAGCGAGGAAGAGGCAGAGGAGTTGTTGTGTATCCGAACTTAGCACTTTCCAAGGTGGCCTTTGAGGTCGGCGCTCCAATACGTGGAGCATACAATGTTGAACCAAGATGCTGGCGAGGAAGATGAGCGACCTTTGAAAGAACAGGTTCGATCGTAACAACGGTCCGAGGTTCACGCATTGGCGTCAGGGCAGTCGAAGTCCGGGGTGCATGGTGATGATGATGGTGGTGGTGATGGTGATGAGGATGAGCAGGCTCCGAGCTAAGCCCTTCACTTGATCGATGGAACATGTTCATGCCTAATGGTCTGTGCGAGCCACCAAAGGGAGAATGCTCTTCCTCGGGCTTGTGATGATGGTGATGATGGCTGTAAACGATTAGTATATATACATCAACTTTAAAGGGGACAAAAACACATACTGGTGGTGGTGGTGGTAATGAGAGCCACGACTCCGTCGACCACCACGCATCGGCCCTACACCATTCTCACCCTCTAGGTGATTCTCTTCCTCTGATCTTCTCGGGCGTTTCCCGTTTGCAGAAGTAGGCCGAGTGATTTTACTTTCATCCGATGTAGTTTCGGCATTTGTGGATCGAGCAGTGAAACTGTCACGCTTGAACGGGCTTGCAGTCATTGGTGTCAAAGGTCCACTGCCGGTGCTTGTAGCTGTAACACCCCCCACACCACTCCCGATTCCTGCAAAGACACGACCTAGTTCACTCTTGATCCCCAACTCACCAGCGGGTCCAGGAATTTGGGCCTGTGCACCTTGCACGGCTTGGGGTAGTGGGGAAGCGCGACCACGTTTCGCGTCTAGGCCAACCCCAAGCAGGTTACGATGATGCATCAACTCCTCGCTACCCTTACGAGGTTGATCATCAGGCGAGTTGTGTGCGAAGGAAGAGGGTGGTCCGGATGAGGTTCCGCCGTAGAGCCGAGACTCGCTTTGTCGCTTGTTCGGGTACGATACCTGCTCACGCGGAGACGAGGTTCTGTGGCCCTGCGAAGTCGGGGCTGATGCTGGATTCTGGCGAGAGCCGCCTGGTTGCGAGCCCAGAGACTTGGTGTAGTTTTGAATCGCTCCAAAGCCGAAATTGTACGAGCCAGGCTCCGACGCTGACAACCGCTTCGATTCCGGTGAGGTGGGTTGCGAACGACCTAATTCCCAAGACGATGTAGATTGCTGTCGACCGGGTGGTGCGTCGCGGTCCCCGTAGAGTGAGCCAAACCTTGGAGGCGGAGCAGCGCTCGCCTTAGTTTCTGGCTGATGAGACATACCTCGTTCTTTATCCCGACGAGCTTGGTCCTCTGACTGGCGGTCACCGTATAATCCCCCGAAGCGGCTGTGCTGAGAGTCATGGCTCAGGTATGAAGGCGGTCGCTGGTTCGATGCCCCAAATGAGCCCTCCCCAGGTGCAGCTGCAGGCCGCGACAGAGGACTATAGCCACCGGGCCGCGATGGAGGTTCGAGGTGTTGGGGCTGGCTATTCGGTCGAGGTGGTCCACTGAAACTCAGGCGACGCGGTTCGTTACTGCTATACGACGGTTCGGCCGGGGAGACCTGCGGAGAAGGGTGCGCGGAGCTGGGTTTACTCGGATACTGCGACGCGGACGATAAACGATTTAGCCCACCGTATTTTTGCTGCTCGGCACTCGCGGTTGTAGGGACGCCTCCTGAACTCGATCGATACGGCCTGCCAGGTTGACTACTCCTTGGAAAGGACTTCTCGGGGGTCTGCGATCGACGGTATACGGGGTAATCGAGCGGCGACGGACGTGCAGGAGCGGTGGGAGGAGACATGGCACCTGGTGCCGAGGGCGGCGGCGGCGGCGCGCTGCCGAAGGGACCGGAGGAAACAGGAGGACGCGAGAAAATGGACGAGCCTACATCCCGCGGTGGTCGGTCAGCGTCCGAGCCTAGCATGGACGATATCGACATGCTGCTCCCTGGACGGTGATGAGCCGCGGTGTTGGGAGGCTCACGCGACAAAAATGGGGTGGAGAGAGAGGAGGGATTTCCCGATTGACCGCGCGACGGGTAATGTGGTGGAGACGGGGGAGGCATCCGACGAGAACCCGATGAGGGTGCGGAGGACTGATCTGGCTGGCCTAGAGGGTGCATACGAGCGCAGACGTTAGCAAGTTGAACTCGAAACCACGATATGAGAAGGGAAAAAAAACACGCTGTGGGGTGGGCAAAATGCAAGATGGTGTTGAGATGATGTGTCTCGGGTAGGGCACCCGCGCCGGCTAATTTCGCTTCTCCTGGCGACAAAAGGATTCAGGAGAGAGCAGACGCCTGACACTCACCAGCGTAGGCAGGACTTCCACTGCTACCCCAGGACCTCCGGCGGGAGTGGTCATGCGACTGGGGAGGGTTCATATCGCATGGACAGGGAGAAGCGAAGCGAAGCGAACCACAGGGACAGGAGGACAGCAAGGGGAAGCGAGGCGACGTGTAGGGGGCGAGCGGAGGGGGAAGAGACAGACAACACGAGTCGCGCAGAGATGGACGATAGAAAAAAGGAGGAGAGATGGGCGACGGCGAGATCAGCTGAGAGAGAGATGGAGGGTGTGGGAGGAGAGACTGGGAATGAGAGGGCGACAAGGAAGAGCCCAGAGGCGTGGACGGAGCAAGCCCGTGATGATGGACAACAAGCGCAGTGGGTTTGGCTTTGGCTGAACTCTGGGCGCCTGGAGCTGAGCCGCCCACCGGAGCTGCATCTGCCCGGCCTCTTTGGGCATAGCGCCCGGCTGATCGTGGGCCCCTGATTGGCCAGCCCAAGCTTTGGGAAAGGTTCCTTGCAATCCAGGCAGACAAAAGTACACGCGAGTGCAAAGGCAAACACGAAGCAAGATATGTTCAGAACGAAGGAAATGCAAACAACTCACTCTCGCGATACACTGCCAGACTCTCCCGATCGCTGCGGTAACGAGGTCCGGGATTAGCATCAAGCCTGGGCGACGCGCCCTGGAAAACATCCTCCCGATGTGGCCTCTTCCGTGAACTATGGTTCGCTTGTGAGACGTGATACATGTTGTCCCCTCGCCGGAATGGCGCATACCCATTATCTGCGGAATATAGCGTGACGGCAGGGGTGCCATCTGGCGGCGGGTGGTAGTTGTAGGCGGCTGACGGAGGTGCTGATTGGGGCATATCGAGCTGCGACTGCTCGACGGGGCCGTTGGACGGACGGAGTGGTCTGTGCGACTGAGAATACGAAGTCAAAGGTAAGCCTGACAGAGACGAGGGCCCTGATGGCGGCGGAGCAGCTGGTTGAGGGGGCGGAGCAACAGCAACAGCGACAGAGACTGAATGGGGGGCAGGGGGTGCAGAAGGGCGAGGCGGAGGGAAGCGAGGGCCGTGGGCGGCTGTCGATAGCGTGTGCGGAGGATATGCCGACGTCGAGGGCGAGGGATAGTGCTTGTGGTGGTAATCCATCATGGTGAAGGGGATAGTGCTGCGGTATTATTATCAGCAAACGCCAGCGACCGGACGGATGGCGCGCATCTGAGTTTTGCAAGAGAAGAATCAAAGGCAGAATCAGAATCAGAATAAGCAAGCAGAAGGGCAAAAGCTGGAGACTTGGAAAAGTTTGGATGACGAGAAGAGGGAGAGCACGCAAATTACGGTGAGAAATAACCGAACACCAAGCAAGGAAACAAAAAAGGCCTCCACGCGACAGACTCGCAGACACTATACTAGCCCTGTCGCAGGCTAGCAGCGCTGCAGAAACGGACTGCTCGATTTATTGGAGACATCGGAGTAAAAAAATCGACAGCAAACGGCCAATCAGACGCACCAGCCAGCAGCTAGTTTTGCGTGGCAGCGGGGAAAACGGTCGATCCGCCAGATTCTGCTGAGGTCGATTTAAGGCATCGTTGGGCTCAACTCCACTTGCAGTGTGATGTATGTATGATATGCAGTCTGCTCAACGTGTCATGCCCGTGGCCCTGGGCAGGGCTCCTCTACAGAGCAGACTACGCAGTGTTGTCCTTGTAATGTCGTGGCTGGAGGCAAAAACATATTGGGTATAAACGTATAGTACATAATCGAGTCTACATATCAAAACAACCCCTTCATGACTCGAGACAAATCATCCTTTAACGACAGCCGCCTACATCCCCTCCCTGAAACTACAATTGTAACGGGCCGCAGTACAAGTTCCTGCTCTGCATTTCGATACGACAGGTACCCACTCTTGTTCAGCGCCCCTAGCTGTGTCACGAGCACCGGCCACGCCTTGCGCATTGAAGTTTTGACATCCAAGAATATTGTGAATGTCTGCTGGGGATCGCTGTCGAATAAACCGACTGGCGTAGCATCAAACTCGTCATCGTGTTTTTCAATTTTCGAGTCATTAGCAGAAGCAGCGTTTCGGGCATCTAACTGATGCAGCAGTGATTTAAGGTAGACGCTTTTCAGCGTGTGCTTTTTGTCGAGATTTGGTGGTGACGACGAATCTCCGATGAGCAGATCATGGTGTCGCTGCCACAAATCGACATGAACACCGGCACACCCAGAAGAAAGCGCATGCTCGATGGCGTTGTGGGCCGCTCCCCCGGGCTGTGATGGAGGGTCAAACGCACAAGCGGCTGTACGATCAAACGCCCGATCAGTTGTCATGGGCGTTTGGATGAACTCGGGGAGCCCCTGTGTATGGACGGGTTCCAGAAAATAAGATGCGACGTGCGGTAATTGTAACAAGAACTGCACGATTACACTAAATAATTGGTTAGATGAAGCATGACACTAGCAGATCGGCATCGGCATCGATAGACTCACAAGAACATCAACAACAGACTCAGCAGGGGAAGAACGCGGTCCCGCAGACGCCTCCTAACGATCGCATACAACTTCCTGGTGAATGCAGAGATCTCGGGATGGCAATCGGCATCAGATGGGTATGAGCGAAGCGGGTGGTCCTCGAGCAGCAGCCACGAGTACGAGTCGTATTCTTCGGCCTCGAAACCCGACTTAGTGGCGCCGAGGGCCTCTAGGTCTGGCGAAGTGGCCATTGCTTGAGGGGAGAAACCTGGAGTTCAAGGCAGATGGGCTCCAATGCGCCTGGGCCCTGTAGGTACCTTGTGCCTCTTTGTCCGACGCGTGCGGTGTGGAGGATAAGCTTGAGCTTTGTAGCGGTGAGTGAAGGCTTCAAGCAGCGACAGCGGGCGGAACACAACAGCTTGGGGTCACAGAGGCCGGAAGAGGCGAGGCTTCCAGTGCTCTGGGCATTGGGCTGAGGGTTCGGAGCATCATGAGAAAGGATTGGAGCTGGGGGTGAGCTTAAGAGGATGTGAGAGGGAGATGACTCCATAGCACGCCATTGTTGGTTGAGATGGTTCATCGGCGGAGGGAGCTCGAGCCATGTCCATCACCAGCACCAGCACCTTCATCGTCACCGCCACGGTCTCTGCATGCATCTCCTGATTCTGCAGTTTTGATCACATTGTTATCTTTGTTACTGTCCAATTCACTTGAAAAGAACCGCATCTTTTATTCGTGAATCTTCGTGGCTGCGATGGAATCGGCCAGATCCGTGGCCTCCCCAGCCAAGAATGCAACACTGCAGATCGTGAGGGGCGCCTTGACTGTCTTGAGACTCTTGATTTGATTCTGGATCTGGACTGAATTCGACAATTCTAACTAGCGGTTGTCAAATTGACTGTTCCACTCTGCAATCTGCACCTCTTGGTTGCTCCACGTCCATACCAACTCATACTTCTCCGTCGACAAGACGGAAATTAACCCTTGAATACGACTAGAATGCTTTTATATATACAAAACCCTGCTATTCTTATAACAAATTAATGCTTGAAAATCTTAACCTGGTTTAAGCTGTAAGTTAGCGTCTGAGGCTGAACAGACATTCACGTAAGGGATTTGGAGCTTCAATTTCGCATCTTCACGCAACCATCATCAGCCACGAGACTACATCACCAGGCCCCTAAGGAAAAGCCACGGCTGCCCATCATGCAAGAAAAGGCGGGTAAAGGCAATTCTACATTATAATATTTTGATTCCAGCTGTTCATGCATCCTAACTACACATCCATGAGACACTACCAATAGTGCGAGGAACGCTGGCCTGTTTTTGCCAACCGTGAAAGAGGAAATCGCTTATATCCTGGGCCAACTCAGATTTCTGTATTTGCGCAGCATGGACCGGACGTGTCATCCCGGAAAGTTCATCCCGATAATACTGCAAAGACACTGGTTTTGGGAAATACCGAGGAATCGACAAAGCTCATCAAAGGTCCGGCCAGATCGCCTCTCCCCTCCTTTTAGGCAGAGACTGCTTCCTAAACACACCTGACTGGTCAACCTTTTCGAAAACGCACTTGAAGACTCAAAAAGAAGGCCGAGGTTATACATCTGGATTCGCATCTGGCAAATAAACGCCCCATTCCCTTCCATCGTCTAATCCATGAAAGACTCTTCAACAGCCCAGACAAAATCTATGATCCTTGATACCCGGACACAAGCCTCAACCCTCGAAACCGAGGCCGAAACAGCACTGGAAAATCCAGAGCACATGCTCGAAGTACCCTCGGGGCTCCAAGATTCACCTCTACCTACCTACTACCACTTCCAAAACATACATACCGCAGAAACAATGTGCCACCTCTGGAAACTGACCATGGTACTCGTACAATTCATGAAAGCCTGCCGTTGGAGGAACAAGCTTACACATACACCCACGACGCACAGACGTGGCTACTGCCACGAAAATCTACCGCACGGTCGAGTACGCTGTAAGTCGCTCTGGTAAATTAGGGCCTAGATAGATGTAGTAGAAGGTCGGCAAGTAAAGAAACTCAAACATGGAACCACGTTCCCTCAACCACATTTTGTTACAACGTGTATTAACTTTATTTATTATCGATCTTCATCCCTGTAAGTATATGTACTTGTGATCCAAACCCGAATTTCATTGCAGCCTGGACGGACATAAGCATAATGGCGGTCTTGCCTATCTGTCTAGAAGCTCGAAAGCCTGTTCATCACTCTAGAACTCATGGGTGATCGCTAGGAGGGGTTTCGATTCATGACGGGCAATGAACGACTTCGGTCCATTTTCTGGGAAATGATTCACTACCCATTGGCGTATTGCAGGCATCACAAGTACATCTATTCCGAAGTAGATACAAAGTCTTCCATTTACGATATCCGCCACTTCACGGCGTCCGAGCACCCTCGCCTATCCCCATCAACCCACCAGCCAGCCCAGACATCCGGCGACCCAAGAGGTCATCCTCGCTGGATAGACTGTGCAAGCTGTGTTCTCTCTCCCGCACTGGACTCACTGGATCAGACGCCCATTCCTGAGGGATGTTGATATTCGTCGGTGCGAATGGTCGTCGTTTGCCTAGGCCCTTCGGCCGAGCTGGTCGGCCTCGAGAAGTACTTCCTTCTCTGGGGCTCACTTCCTCGCCTTGTTTAGAACTCTCGTCTGTAGTGGGAAGCTGCAAAATTTGAGACTCATCCGGTACAGCATTAGGTTGTTCTTGGCTGTAACATGGGGCACTGGCACAGCGAGCTGTTGGAGATAGGGGAGACGATTTTCCAATGCTCATTTCGAGTGGTTTGTCTTCATCTGCGGAAGATTCACCGGTGAGGGTGCGTTTGTGGTTACGCGGTGAGTCCTGGTGCTTACTGTCAAGTCTAGGAGAGATGCTGTTGGTACTATCAATACCGGACGGCGATTTTCTCATATCGGCCATGTTGACTAGGGTTTGGATCCAGGCAGCACACCTGTTGATATGCTTCCAGCTGTCTGGGAAGAACCCGGCCATTTGTAGGAAGCCGTGTGAAATTCCTGGGAGTAATGATACCTCCACATGATCCTTCTCGTTGAAAGACCGGTGTGACTTCTCAAGACCTAGCTCCTGTCTTTCGTGGAATCGGCGCAGTTTGGCCTGTCGGAGCCTTCCGGCGAAGACGACCGTGTCGTCGACTAGTGGGTCTCGTTCCCCCGTAATGATGTATGTTTTTGGGAATTGTGCGAGAAGCGCCTCAGGCGCTAGGATTGGTGACAGTAGGTAGTCTGTGTTGAAGTCCGGGCGATTGTGAGGTCCGATGTAGAGAATGATCATTGCCCGCATCATTTCTGGCGACAGGATCCTATCATTGACATATGATATCACGGACGACACTGCCAATTTGGTTCGGATCTTCTTGGGCTGATTGTTTGCAAGGTATGCAGCTTCCATATCTGGAAACTCTTGCTTATCCTCTTCTACTGTCATTCCCGGCGTTTCCTCGGCCAGAGCACCTGCCTCTAGATCCGGCTCAGAGAGGTAGGAATTCTGTCGAAGGTCATCAATAGATGCCCCCGGAGTAGCAAACGGCGTCAGCCGCTGATAATCCGAATCCTTTCTTTGCTTGACACTTCGACTGGTACTCTTGTCCTGGACTAATGCCATTTGCTCTTCGGTCATCCAGCTCTCGATCTTCATGTTCAGAGCCGGGTAAGACAGAACCAACCCATCTGGTGGCGGAAGGGAGTTTGGACCTTGGCCCAAAGATTGATCCTTTTCCCCAGACTGGAGAACCATCAATGTGGTTCCAACGGCAAGATTAGCCCCAGCGCTATCGCCCGTGAGAAAGATGCGAGGTGGTGCATCTCCAGCAAGCCCTAAGCAGCGACCGCGCGTGGTGATTATAGAGTGGTAAACATCATAACACTCATTCAGGGCGTAAGGGTAGGGATATTCAGGTGCCTTTTTATAGTTGAGACTCAAGATCGGGAGCTTGGTTTTGCCAGCCCAGGCAAGTAATCGATCCTCCGAGTGCCGGGGTGTCATGGAAACAAACCCACCTCCGGGAATGTCAAGAACAATGCAGGTCTGGTCTCTCAGCGCACTCAAAGGCCCGTCAAAGTAGAGCCATGCATTAGTGGGCTCATTGTAGATCGACTGTCGGGGCCGGGGAATGCGTATAGCACGGGGTGGATATCTGGTTAGGCGTGGACGTACTAGGCCCGCAAGAGCCCAGAGATACGGTGTCGTCCCTTTGTTCCACGATACCCGCAAATGTTCCACGGTCAGAGTTGCTCGCACACGGCGAACCTTATCATCTGCCTGCTCAGCCGCAAACAGATAATAGGCCGTGCAGCCCAAGGATGAAATTTCCCGGAGCCATTTGGGCCGGATCTTCATTGCGGTCCAGAATCCAGCATCCAGCGCCGTTGTGATCCATGTCGCGCGGAAGAAAGATCGGGAATAGAGGTTCGCTAACGGCTCAGGGCATTCGAGGCCCACGATTTTAGCGAAGTTCCGACAGAAATAGAGCCACAGAACAACAGCAACGGTGGTTTGCCAAACGCTCAGCCTCTTCGAGAGGCGGGATGAAACGCCTCGAACAACGGGAGGGCCATGTTTATTCCCCCTATCCAAGAAAGCATTTAGCAGCTGTGGAGTGGAGATACCATCTCGCCATGACGTACCTTAAAAGGTAGTAGGACCAGAATATGAATACAGCAAGCACCTGAACCTTTCGGAATCTGGTCGATGGTCTCCCCAGAACGTGATCTAAATCGATGTTTAGTGTTACGCAGGGCTTACTCGGACAAATGCACATACCTATCATTACTACAGGCTAGCAGAAGTATATCGGCAAGATTATCGTGCGACACGGAGATTTCGGTCAACCGTTAAATAAGGTAGGTAGTCAATGGAGGCGTTGCACAGAACATGAGATTGTCAATAGCAAGCAGGGTTGTGTAATTTCATTAATACGTAGTAGTGAAATGGGCGGAGTATAGAAAAGACAGCAGTCAATCCATCATAGAAACTGCGGTTTGTTGTTAAACATCCCAGGAATGACCACAATATACAGACAACGCAGGATGAAGCGAGTTTGGGGAAAAAGAAAGAACAAGCCAGCAGAAGAGGAATTGTAGAGTGAAGATGGACAAAAAAGGCCATTACATTTCAAAGACACACATCATCACCCTCAGATTCATTGCATGTGAAAGGCCCCACCAGCCCCGGGCCACTCCCACTCCTTACCATTCTTTCTCTTGTTAGCCACGCAGCAGGCGCCCAATGCAGGGAGGAAGGCGGAGCAGCTCCGGGGTTATCCTCAAGTCAGCACAGACGGATGAGTGGAGGACGCATTCAGCTTGGTCCTGTGTGGTGGTGGGATCTTTGTTGTTGCAGGGCGCTGGAGACCCACGATCACATGCATCTGGCGAGTCCTGTGACGCCACTGGTTGTCAGCTGAACTGGACGGTGTAGGGCTACTCCTGCATTCCAAATACAGTAGTATTGACTATCGAGCTGGCATTGTCCTATTTTATGGATACCTGCAAACTATTCCAAATCAGGTTCTTCGACAAAAGTCCCTCCCTCGCGAAACCTGCCAATCGCACAGCCAGACTTCAAACACCATTCCAAGAAATCCGGCAATACAAATGCCTCCCGAATCGCTGACGGTGGTAGCCCCGAGCGAGAATTCGCGGTCCTCTCGGGGCACTCGGTCGCCAATTTCTGCAAACGTATTGACATAAACCAGGCCTCCTAGGAGGCCCTCCCAGAAAACCACAATGAAAACGAGGTAGATGCTGGGAATGAAATCAAACATGGAGTGCAGCGTCAGCACCACTAGATTGATGACTTGCAGGAATGACGGAGTGTAGAGGTCATGTACGCGGAAAAAGGGAGTAGACGAGCGAGAGATGAAGACTCCGACCTGGTATATCGCGTTATACGCGGGATAAAATGACCGGAAATTTTCGAAAGGCGACTCTTCCAATGGAAAGAGTAATGTCGGAGATACTCCCTGATTGATAGTATATTCCGCAATGTACACGAGGAGGAGCGGTAGCATACTAAGCAACCCGTTAGCAAATGCCTGAACAGAGACGCAGAGAGTGTATACAAAGGGAAGAAGAGCCCCTGCGCGCGTCGCAGGTTCGATTTCAAGCTTTGCCATAAACGTCCTCGAGAGTGTGCGCTTTTGAGACTTCCCGTGGAATGGATGGATGACCCAAGTAGGCCTTCCCTTTCTTCGAAACCATCATCGTCAAATGCACTATCATTCGCATGTAGCTCCCCATCCCCACTTCCGGCGCGCATCGGCGATCTGGGTAATATCATGAAAAAGCTGACAGCCAAAACAGCCGGCAAAAAAGCGGATGTTAGCAAAGTCGTTTTCACCTGCAGACCCAAGGATGTCGTCGCCAGCGCATATGCACCGGCCCCGATCAGCCCAGCAGCTCCCGTACCGCTCCCCCAAGCCGCGAGGCTAAATGGGCCGTAAAAATGCGTCAGTCCAACAAAGCTCAACTCTCCCATACCGCTTGACAAACTCGCCAAAACAATTCCCGCGAGCTTAGTCGATATCGTGCCGCCATCGACATATGCTGGGCTTAACGCCACCACGAGCATACCAAGCGCGGAGAGGAAGACGCAAATTACGATCCGTACGGAGTATGGGATTGCGTGGATGAAGTAGGGAGCAACGAGTTTCGTTCCGAAGGACGGAAGAACATCAGCGAGCAGTACGACGCCTTTTGGGACATTGGGCCCGACGAGGTCTAGGGCGGCAGATAAAATGATGACATAGAGGACGTTGTTGATAAGACCTTATGATCATGATTCAGTCAGAGACAGAGCACAATTGGTGGAGTGGATCGACGCAAAACAGCCTACCAAACAGCCAGAATGCCACGCAAACCTTTGGATCCGCTCCTTGGAACAATGTACCAAGCTGCGCACGAAAACGTGCCCATGAGGCAGACGGTGCTCCTGGAAGAGGTAGCATTCGTTGTTCAGACATGGCCTGCTCAAAGGCCAAAGTCAGTGCACTACGGAGTAAATACTGCCAAACAGCGAAGGCAGATATTGGATTAAACTGAAACGATAGGTATACAGTCACATCATAGATAATATCGAAGGGCCATGATGGCTCAGAGATGTTGTTGAGTGTAAGAAATTGGGGGTGAGGTCTGAAGGTCGCGTGCCACCTTGCCCGAGCGGTGAGCTCACTAGGTACCGTACGGTATGGATAAGGAAACCATTTCCAGCGAAGGTATCGACAAGGAATAACCACGCAGTATACTAAATCGCAGCCAGGAACGCTTTGCTGAAGTCGAACGGCAATATTTCAATTATGTACAGACCATGCTTAGCCTTGAAGTCTTGCCACTGTCGCCTTTCCTGCCCTACTTTCATTAGACCGGCCTAGCTCATCACTAATCCATGCACCAATTCTTGACATCTCCTCCAGGTCAATACCGGTATGCATTCCGAGACCATGGACGGTATGAACAAGGTCCTCGGTTGAAACATTGCCTGTCGCTCCCTTGGAGTAGGGGCAGCCGCCAAGCCCACCGACACTACTATCAAAAATCCGAACCCCGTGTTCTAAACCTACAATGGTGTTCACCAATGCCTGACCATATGTATCGTGGAAGTGGAGAGCCAGATCGGTGTTGGCAATACCTGCTGCCTTCAGAGCTTGGAGAAGCTCCATCGTGCGGGGTGCGGTCCCCATTCCGGTGGTGTCGGCTACCGACACTTCATCTGCTCCCATTTCGAGCAAGGTCGCGGTGATATCTGCTACCTTTGCTGGCGAAACTTCTGGGCCCTCGTAGGGGCATCCCAGTGCAACAGAAACGTATCCTCGAACCCGGATGTCTTTTGTCTTGGCCAATTCTACGATAGGGCGAATGCGATTCAGCGACTCCTCAATAGAGCAATTGGTGTTGGCCTTGGAGAAGGCTTCCGTAGCTGCGGCAAATAAAGAAACCTCTGTGGTCGTTGGGGGTTTGGTCTTGGTTCCTTCTGTGCTCGCGGAGACCCCGGTTGAGTCCATGACCTTGATCAGGCCCTCCAATCCCTTGACATTTGGAACAAGGTAATTGTAGGCAATGGCGTTTTGTGATTGCGGTGGGTTTTGTAACAGCTGCTCGCATATTTCTGCAGTACTAGCCATCTAGAATCCAGTGCGAATTAGCATAGGACAAACATTTGTTGAATGTCGCCAGCCGTCTCGGTTAGGGGCGGACCGCACGCGGGGACATACCTGGGGCACCCATTTCGCAGGCACGAAAGAGCCTGCCTCAATTGTTGTTACGCCGGTTCTCGCAAGCTTTGAGATAAGCTCTAGTTTTGTCTCCAGCGATATGGACTTTTTCTCGTTTTGAAGCCCATCGCGAGGTCCTACTTCGACAATGCGGACATGGTCCGAAGTTAACCGCGCCTCTGTCGCAAAGCGTCTGATGGGAGTAGTTCGGATAGTGGACAAATGTCCTAGTCTAAGCCTGGGCTTGAACATATTGATGTCGTGAAAAGAAAAAGATGAATTCAAAAAACGGATTTTGGACATGGAGAAGAACGGTGATGAACTCAGGCCATGGAGCTCCCAAATCATGGAACTCCAGGGTTGTCTGGGTGGAATGCGGAGAAGCACTCAAAGAAGTTAAGGCTGACACCCAGACCGAGAACCCCACCTGACCCCCTCTTAGTCAGAGACAGCGGAAAAAATGGTTTCATCCCACCAAGACTTTATAGTCTTGCAGTCTCTTGTTGAGACGAACAATTCAAGCCTCAGACTGCATATTCAGGCGCCAGCATGGGCGACTCGAGTGGAACACCTCAGGCAAATGCCTCCCTAAAACAACCGAAGAAAAGATTCGTCGGAAGACGCACAGCAGACGCCCAGGCACAATCATCACCGAGCGTCCAGGATGTTGAATCTACAAGCGTACAAAAAGGTAAAGGCAAAGAAGGCACCGCGATATCTACTGAATAGGCTAACATCAATAGCTGCCCCTCGGAGGACCCCAAGGACCTTAAATCAAGTACCCCCCGAGATCCTCAATGATCCCGATATCCTCGCCGCCATCGACCTCCTCCCAAAGAACTACTCGTTCGAAATCCCCAAAACCATCCACCGCATCCGAACTTCCGGCGCAAAACGCGTAGCCCTCCAATTTCCCGAAGGCCTTCTTCTCTTTGCGACTACAATATCCGATATCCTTACCCAATTCTGCCCAGGTACTGAAACCCTCATCATGGGAGACGTCACCTACGGTGCATGCTGCATTGATGATTACACGGCGCGCGCCCTCGGCTGCGACCTCCTCGTCCACTACGCCCACTCCTGCCTGATCCCGGTCGATGTAACAAAGATCAAAACCCTTTACATCTTCGTCGACATCAGCATCGACACAACCCACCTTCTTGCCACCCTCGAGCGCAACTTCCAACCAGGCAAGACAATCGCAACCGTCGGAACAATCCAGTTCAACGCAACATTGCACGGCCTAAAGCCAGTCCTCGAGCGCGCTGGTTTCAACGTCGTCATCCCCCAAATCACCCCACTCTCAAAGGGCGAAATCCTAGGTTGCACATCCCCAAACCTCTCCGCCCAGGAAATCGACTACATCCTCTATCTCGGCGATGGCCGCTTCCACCTTGAATCCGCAATGATTCATAACCCCACCATCCCCGCCTACCGTTACGACCCTTACTCCCGCACACTCTCCCGCGAGTCCTACTCCCACAATGAAATGCACACTCTCCGGCGCGACGCCATATCTACCGCTCGCTCCGCTAAGAAATGGGGCATCATCCTCGGCTCCCTAGGTCGGCAGGGTAACCCACACACGATGGCCATGATCGAGACGCATCTCCGAGACCGCGGTATCCCATTCATCAACCTGCTGCTCAGTGAAATTTTCCCGGGGAAGTTGGCTGCGATGTCGGATGTGGAGTGCTGGGTACAGATTGCTTGCCCAAGGTTGAGTATTGATTGGGGGTATGCGTTCCCGAGGCCACTTTTGACACCATATGAGGCTCTTATTGCACTCGGGGTCAGGGAGAGTTGGGAAAGTACGCATGGGGGTGTTTATCCGATGGACTTCTATGCGAAGGACGGACTGGGGAGGACGAAGCCGCAGGCGGTACAGGGGACTGCTTGAATTAACTATACCCACCTCAAAATTAATGATGATCGTTTACGGCCAGATAGACAAGAAATAAAATGTTTACGAATAGAAGCCTTACGAGTATAGATTGGTTATAGAAATGGGAAATCTTTTGATAGTTTCCCTTAGTAATATTACATATCAGTATCTTGACTCATTAGTTACAGCAGGTAGCGACCATCTTTAGCCCTTGACATCGTCTGCACTGTCCATATTGGGATCACTGGCGCTTTCTCTTCGAAGAGAGAGGACACTCTTACTGGCCAGCTCATCAGCTGTCCGTTCAGCAGCCCGCCATCTAGTGACCGCCTGTTCGACATCCTCAAACATCTCGAGGGTGTCTTTTATGATGCCACCTTCATCGGGCTCCGGCACAAATTGGCGCCTCCCAGACCCACCATCGGCGATCATTGGAAATGCGGGCCCAAAGCCCCGCTGCGGAATTGGATTGAACATGACCGCGTTGGCAAACATGCGTATCAGTTCCTTCTCTAGCTGGGCCGAGTTGACTATTGCTTTGGGTGGAATAACATCGTCGGTTTTTTGCAGCATGAGGACTGCATTTTTCGACGGTGTCCCTGTGTTCGGAACTGGGGACTCGCCATCCGCAACTGGGGTGTTGGCAGCTTCCGTCGCGGCCGCCAAAGACTTGCTACCCTGGCTTATGCTTGATTTGATAGACTTGAGGTCCTGCGGTCGGTAGATAAGATCTCGGTATCCCGGTGCATCGCGCTCGGTCAGTGGCTTCGTGAATATGGAGGCATGCTTATGAGTCAAAACATCATTCATGATCGGGGCCCCGGTTCTCGGGAAGTTGCGCGCGCACAGCACAAAGGGTGCCGATTGATCTGAATCCTCGCGGTTTGGCTGATTTAGGTCAGGCTGCGGCTGCGGCTGCGGCTCTGGTTCAGGGGCTTCACTAGGAGGACGTTTGCGCTTTGGACGACCCCTACCCGGTCGAGGTTCTGAGCCAGTTGCACCTTTTTGACCAGCCGAGCTCCGTTCAGCTTCGGCAGAGTTAATTCTTGCCGGGGTACTGGGTACTTCGCGCTTAATCTTGCTAGGCTCTGCTCCTGATTCATCACCACGCGACAGAATAGACCTCCCTCGGCTTCTTGATGAAGCTGCGCTTCTATCACGTTTCCTGCCGGTCGATACTGTTGCTTTCTCTCCCTTCTTTTTCGCGGGCCCTTGGTCAGCATCTGCTGCCTTCTTTCTTCCTCGTCCCCTTCGGCGCGGAGGCTCGGGTTCTTCCGGTGTTGCCGCCCGTGATTCAAATGGTGACTGAGCCTTCTCACTAATTGGACTGACATCTTCCGGTCGGGGGCGGTCCGGTGAGCGGGGTGAATGGGGCAGTGTGAGTTGTGGAGTCTGCTTCCACGGGGTGAGCGAGCCAGGTGTGTTAATCGACAGTCGTGGCCTTGAACCCCGTCCTCCCGTAGTCGGCAAACTCTGGGCTGGTCCAATAGGTGTTGCAAATCCAGAGGCAGGAACAGGAGGAGCTGATGATTGGAACAAGGGGCGAGACGGTTGGGGGGTCGATGGAGTCGCCACAGGTTGAGGGCCTTGTTGTGCCTTTTTCTCCACCTTTGGCGTTTGTTGAGTAAGTGGCGGCTGAGGAGGCTTGGTGGGACCTGTAGGTTTGGCGATAGGCGGTTGCGGTGGTTGTTGTGATATTTGAGGTTGATTCAATGACCATTGTTGGAAGCTGGCTTGTGACGGCCCATATGGAGGACCATTGGAAACGGGCACAATCGGAGCGCCCTTGTTCCCAGTGCCCTTCGCGGTCGAAGTGGGTTTTTGCGGAGTAGGTGAAGGAGCCGGCAGATTAGCTGGCTGCGGAGGTTTGCCTGGAGGTAGTTGTGTGGGTATAGAGTCGCGAGCAGGACCAGGGCTAGGAGCCACAGCAGAGGGGGACGGCAATGGCTTTTGCAGTTGCGTAGGTGGTACCTTCGCTGTCATGCCTTGCACCGGCGTATTTTGAGTGGCATCGCCTGGTTCTTGAGGCGGCGGCAGACCCTTGCCGTTGGGTAGTTGTGCCTGCTGCGCCGGAGTAGGTTCCGCAGGTAGGCCACGTGGAGAAGAGACAGGGGGTTGTGGTTGAAGGTGGAGCGGCGGTTGTGATTTCTGTGAGGATGTGGGATCTGCTGGTAAAGAAGGTTGTTGGGGTGTAGCAGAGGGTTGTGGTTGTAACTGAGGCTGCAGGTCCTTTGCCTGGGTCTCCGGCTGCGGTAAAACAGGCTGGGCCGGTGGCTTAGGCTCTGAGGTCGCTGGTGGTGGAGGTACTGGCGGCTGCGACTGCGGCGGTGGCTGGTCCTTGTGGGGTTCAGATTGGGGTGGTACTGCGCCTACAGTCGTAGTGGGCTTGGTTGGTGACACTTTCGGCTCCTTATCCGGTTGTGGTTGCGCAACTGGCTTCTCGTCTGCATCCACATCCATTGGCTCCGGTGCAGACTCATGTGTCGGTTGAGGAACCGGTGTTGGTGTCATCTCCGTGGGTTTTTGTCGGGGTGCTTCGCGCTCTTCCTTCTCTAACTTTTCGATTTCCTTCCTAATCTCCTTAAACCGCCTCTCTTCGTGCCTGATCTCCGTCGTAACCAATTCCTTATACTTTGCGTAGAGGTGCGGCACTAAATAAGGAATGACGCCAGGATTCCGCTTTCCATCATCAGACAAGCCATCTGGTCGTGAACTGGTAATCTTGCGCTTCTTGGGATTACTGGGGCTGGTTGATTCTGAGTGATGGCCATTCGGTTCGTTTGCAGACACAGCCGAGTCGCCGTTATCACGCATCAACGTCGAATAAAGCTCCTCCAAGGCCTCTGGAGAAAGCCGGTGCGCGTCGAACGCGCCATTTTCGCGAACAAACTTGTTGTTGCGCAGGAGATCGGATATCGAGACAAAGCTGGTCGGTCGCGTGTCGTAGGCCGCGAGAGACTGAAAGAAGAGAAGCGATTCAAGTGGAGTGTAAGCCGACAGAGGAGGCATCCCCCATTGCCCGCGCAACCGGCCACTGGGGGAAGAGGAATGAGGGATGGGGGCCACGGTGAGTGAGGGGGTTATGGAGGGAAAACCTCGATGAGGTCAGTTGAGGATGATGAATTGATGCAGTCGCGATTCAGTTCAATAATCAATTCCTGAAAGGGTAGGTAAGAGCGGCGATCTCATACGGGTGGCTGTTTAGACCATTGGCGCAGCGGACAAAGGGGGTACGATCCTTGGAAAATAAAGGATGACGCGTGAAGGAAGTCGGGAAAACGGAAGCTCGGCAGGCGGAAAAAAAAAATAGAAAAAAAATTCGTTAAATTTTACAGCGTAAGAGGAGATGGGAGGATGGTGAGACAAGGATAAAAATCGGAGTTGAAGCGCGGAAAATGGACGAGGAAGAGGACGTGAGGCCGGAGCAGCGACTGGGGAAAATCTCGTTTCGACGACGTTTCCCTTTCTCTCTTTTCCCAGCCTGCGCCTGGCCGGTACCGTCACGTGATAGAGATCGACATTCACGCAGGCGCCAAGGAACGGATACCTGTAAAGTTGTAACCAATAGCCGTATATATCGTAACCGGCTTTCCTGTTGAACTATGCAAAATGACGCCACGGGTTGCCCCGGCATTATCGCGAACTACGGGGACTCGGGACATGTTATGCGTCGGTAGCCTCAAGCATTGAGGAGCAAGGATGGTCCGAGCAGAGTCATTCAACTCTTTGCTCGGGCGATAGAGATTTAAAAGGATCTCGGACAAGTTCCTCCACTTCAAATGCTCCATAGCGTCTTCAAGGGCACAGAGCACTCGAGAATTGAAGGAGGATTATGATACCGTATTATTACAGGACCCCACGGTGTCAGGGGTTGAAATTGCCCGCCCCTTTCTGTTTGAGATCTATAAGACTGTGACGATGAAGAGTATACTCTGCCCATGCGTTTGGTACCTTTGGCATGCATCTCCTAGTGAGTCAAAGTCTTCATGGCTATGTAGAGTACAGAGTGGGAGGCACAGGATGCTCTCATGTATCATACTTATATGCCCGAAGTTCCCGAACGCCGGGCTTTGGGAGGAGTCGATGGAGCGAAGCTCTTTGCTCTTCTGATGGAGAGTATCCAGCAGTAGTGGGGAGATTCAAAGAGCTATTGAGCATCCAACGAATTTCAATGGTCATCAAGAGCTGTCGACTCGGGCCCGTTTCTCGCTATAGCTGATGAGCAGCAACCGTCAATCTCCCGTCCCCTTTCTCTCCCTGTCCCTCGGGCCCCCTTGCAAACTCTCGAGTCTCCTTTCTTTGCCTCCCTCGTCGCACGTTTCCCCTCGTCAAATGACTCGAAGCTGTTTAGATAACCCCCCAACTGCAAAAACGAGGCCAGCTCCGGATCTCAAATTTGACCTTCCCCCTTTTTGGGCCGCCGTCTCTGTCATTCCTCCGATCGTGCAGGGCCCCTGTCAATCCAACTAAAAAGTGGTCCCTCCTGGCACCGTCAAGAGGAGTGCGACAAGGCTGTCTTCCTTCCACTTTCCCCCATCAACTTTCCCACTCTCATCAACAACTGTCTTCTCCCCTCCTCGGGCCTCCTTGAGTAATAGACTTTCAGCTGGTCCTGATTTTCGTCCCTATAATACCTTAATCTCGCCTCCCTCGGTGATACTTCATTCGTCTGCAGCCGTTGTTTTCTCATACCTCTACGTTCGATCCCCAAGTTGTTGTGATACCCCCCTTTGCCGCGGCTCTGCTGAACCCGGACTTGAGCTTCTTTCGATATTCCAACCTCAAGAGGTCTCTTTTCCTTTTTTTTTGCTGGAAGTTTTCGAGCTTGTCTATTACCTATATATTTAAACAGCAAATACCCAAGATGTCCGACGCAGACCAAGAGTGGAAGCCGAAGGCTCGGCCTCAGTCGTCCGTTTCCCCTCCCTTTCTGAAATCTCGACCGTGAATACTGACCCGGAAATAGAACCATGGCACAGGCTTTCTCTTCTGCACTAGACTCTGCCTTTTCGCTCGATAGCGATGTGGACCATCTTTCCTTAACTATTGATCAGAAGTAAGTTCCTGGTCGGACGCTTCAAAGCCCAACCCACACTCTTTTCCAGAGATATACTAGCACAGTAATAAATGTGTGGACTACAGGCTAACAAAGGCCCTAGAAAACACCAGATGATTATCCAAAACCGAGAACTAGAAGAGCTTCAAGCCAGAATTCGTGAGGCAGAAGAACGACTGAAATCGCGTTCGTCAGTGATTGGTGGTGCCCGATCTTCGGACGCGCAAGCAAACGGTGGATATCAGTCCACAGGTGAGCGATTTCCATACTTGCGAATAGCAGCGATCAGCTATCTGACAGATTGTTTCCACGATAGAATCCGCATCAGCGACAACGTCCCCAACGGACACGGCAGGCCAGTACTCGAGCGGTGACGAACAACGGCAGATGCCCGGCCGGCAACAGGGACGTAATTCGTGATCGACAGTTGCCCGCCAGGGTTGGCGGATGGTACAACAATTGGCTAAGAGTAGGGCTCTAATGGGTTCGACTATGACTGCTCCTCGTCTTGATCTCTGGTACTCTGGCAGGCACGTCCGGAGGGATCGATTCTGTTGCTTTGTTTCCTGTGCGCGTGTTTTCGGCTCGTGTCCATCAGGCGTTGGACGATTGAAGGTGTTCTCTTTGATCTATATTTCACGGCGATGCATCCCTGGCGCCTGTAGCATTATTTGGCGTATTCGGCTTGATCAGCGTATGAAAATCCCGTCGCGGTTACGCTGGCCAGGTGCCTGGGTTTGCTTTGCTGTGGCATTCTTGTTATTGTCATTGCCATTGCGGTTTAGATAGTCATGTATTGGCCTCAATTATACTCCATATATGTATCGTGGTTCGGTTTAAATCAATGCATCATTGCTTCATGACATTTTGCGACAGGTACATGAACATTCGTACCGGCGAGTACGGTCAGCTTATAACCAAGTAGTTGCTATTTCTCATTGAACTGGGACCTCGGGACGGAACCAGGCCGTAGAACGTGAAAATCATCTGTGACTCCAGTTCATTCGAAAAGCGAATAATATTAATGAAGGAGAATGGAGCCTGTGGATGCATGCAAGTTTCTCGTGATATCTCCCAGTCGAGTATACCGAGATGCTTGGATGATGTCAGTGCACTGGACGTGCTTGGATCCCCACCCCCAAAACCCTGGAAACGGACCATAAGCGCCCGGAGAGAGGCCAGAAATGGGCTGGGTTCGCGGTCCAGACTTTGTAGCTTAGGGGCACGATAAGACTGGCTGTCATACAACTGGTGTAGCTCATTTGGGGGGGTCTCACAGGGCACTCGCTGCTCCTCTTCTTGCTGCACCCTTCCCCTCCTCTCTTCCCCTTCAATCCCGCCATCTCTCCCCTCCTCCTCATCCTCTTCCTGTTTCTTGACCATTGCAACCATGGTCCTCATCGACAAGCAGAGCTACACCTCGCGCGAGGAGCAGCGATTGAAGGAGGATCGCGAGCGCACCCGGTACTGGAAAAGATGGGGTCCCTATGTCTCAGAGAGACAGTGGGCTACCGGTAAGTCCTTTTGAATATCTACATTTTGCTATCAATTATCGGTGCTCGCCGTGGTATTATTGATGAGAAGGATTTGGGCTAATCCATTGCCTTCCAAATTCCCGCAGTCCGCGAGGATTATTCGTGAGTCTCATCCGGTTTTCTTTCTTGCCCCTCCTTCCTATCTACTCTAGCTTCCTTTCCTCCTGTACAATGCCTGTAACGACGCGTTGGCATGCATTGGCTGACTGACCTGTCACTGCTAGAGAAAATGGTGATGCTTGGAGCTGTAAGGAATTCTTTTCCTTCCCACCTTTGAACCCCGCGGGGCGGACTACCGACTGATCAGCCCTAGACTTTACCCACGACCACGCCCGCTCGAGAGCATTCCGCTGGGGTGAAGATGGAATTGCCGGCGTAAGCGATACGCATAACCTACAGAATGTTGCGTTTTCCTTCTGGAACGGAAAAGAGTACGTTTCGTCCATGGACCTCACGGACCTGCATATGGCCCCAGTTGCGACCGTGCTCTAACGGCTCATCTTTATAGTGGGTTCCTTAAAGAGCGACTATTTGGTCTATCGAATCCACAGGGAAACCACGGTGAAAGTGTCAAGGAGGCCCATTTTCACGTCGACAACACGCCTACGGTATGTCCGCTTCTTAGTCCGAAGAAAGCGTCGGATTTCTCCTAATGACTTTGCATTGCAGCATTCGTACATGAAATTTCTTTACAAATATCCACAGAAAGAGTTTCCCTATCAAGATCTAGTTGATGAGAACGCTAAACGGGGAAGGCTAGACCGCGAGTATCAGATACTCGACACCGGCATATTTGATGATAACCGGTATTGGGACATCTTTATCGAGACGGCCAAGGAGGATGACGACGAAGATGAACTTCTATTCCGCGTGATCGCTTACAACAGAGGCCCAGAGCCCGCTCCTTTGCATATCATTCCACATGTATGGTTTCGGAACACTTGGTCCTGGGGCTATGAGAACAGCCAGAGGCCTTCCATCCAACAGAACGCTCCTCTTTCTGTCAAAACGAACCACGAGAAGCTGGGGCAGCGATATGCCCGATTTGCCCCCTCCCCGGCAGTCGGTGACGGTCAAGAAGACGTCGTACCCCAAATGTTATTCACGGAGAATGAATCGAACAATGAACTGCTGTGGGAGACCAAAAATGACCAGCCTTACGTGAAGGATGCTTTCCATCGTCACATCGTCGAGGGGGAGAAAGGCGCAGTCAACCCAGCCCAGAAGGGCACCAAATTCGCCGCCTGGTATGCCTTCAATGAGGGCGAGGGAGTCCCTCCTGGTGAATGTGCTGTTGTCCGCTTTCGCCTGTCGCGGAGACTCGAGCCATTCGTGGATGAAGAGGTGCTAGATGATGTGGTTGAGCAACGCAAGGCGGAAGCCGATGACTTCTACTACCACATCAGCCCTCTACCGATGAGCGATGATCTGCGAAACATTCAGCGCCAGGCATTCGCTGGTATGATGTGGACAAAGCAGTATTACCATTTTATCTGGGAGCAATGGGCCAATGGTGATCCCGGTATGATTGCACCTCCCCCTGGGCGGAAGAACGTTCGTAATCAGCAGTGGAGGCATCTTTACATGGATGACATCCTCTCGATGCCGGACTCGTGGGAATACCCATTCTTCGCTGCCTGGGATACGGCCTTCCATTGTATTCCCTTAGCTATGATTGACCCAGACTTCGCAAAGCGACAATTGGATGTCTTGACTCGAGAGTGGTATATGCATCCGAACGGTCAGCTAGCAGCCTATGAATGGAATTTTGGGGACGTCAACCCTCCTGTACATGCATGGGCCACTTTCAGGGTTTTCAAAATGGAGCGGAAAATGTACGGTCGACAGGATCTTGATTTTCTTGAGAGGGTCTTTCAGAAACTACTCCTAAACTTCACATGGTGGGTTAATCGAAAGGACTCTGGCGACAAGAATGTTTTCGAGGGTGGCTTCCTTGGGCTTGATAATATTGGGCTTTTCAATCGCTCTGAACCTCTTCCCACCGGAGGGGTTTTAGAACAAGCTGACAGCACTGGTTGGATGGCTTTCTATTGCCTGAACATGCTGAACATTGCCCTGGAGCTCGCCAAGCACCGGCGCATTTACGAAGACAGTATGTTTCTCTGCTGCACATGGTGGTTATTGGCTAACCCGAACTAGTTGCTTCGAAGTTTTTTGAACACTTCATTTTGATTAGTGATGCTATGACCTTTAGATCAGGAGAAGAGGAGAGTTCCCTATGGAATGATGAAGACGGGTATGCTACACATATTGACGTTCATGGCCAAGAAATATCTAACACCTGCAGGTTCTACTACGATGCTATTTCGTACGGCGACCCATGGACACAGCAGCTTCCTGTGCGGTCCCTTGTTGGCCTGATCCCATTATATGCCGTAGCAACTCTTGAGCCAGAATTGATCAACAAATTTCCATCCTTTAAGCGCCGACTGGAGTGGTTTGTCGAGAACCGATCGGACGTGGCGGAACGAAACATTGCAAGTATGAAACGCCGAGGGAAGGGCGAACGACTCCTCCTAGCCCTGGTCAGTAGAGACCGCCTAGAGAAAATCCTCAAGCGTATGCTTGACGAGACTGAGTTTCTCTCTGAGCACGGAATCCGGTCAATGTCCAAGTACCATGAAGAGCACCCCTACTCCATGGATGTCAACGGCCAGAGGTTCCAGGTTAATTATGTCTCCGGCGAATCAGACAGCGGCCTCTTCGGTGGTAATAGCAACTGGCGTGGACCAGTCTGGCTGTGCGTCAACTTCCTACTTATCGAATCCCTTCTGCGGTTCCACATGTTCTACGGAGATTCCTTCAAGGTTGAATGTCCTACAGGCTCGGGAGACTACATGCACCTAGGACAGGTAGCAGAAGAAATCCAGCACCGGCTGCAACACCTCTTCGCGCGCAACGATGAGGGTCGTCGTGCTGTCTACAACGGCGCCGACGTCCTTGACTTTGACGAACACTGGAAAGACTACATGTGGTTCCACGAATACTTTGATGGTGACACCGGCCGCGGCCTTGGATCCTCGCATCAATGCGGTTGGACAGGGCTAATCGCCAAAATAATTCACGATACAGGGTATGTGCATCTTTCCCACTGCCTCACCCCGTAAATGACTTCATCCTAACCCCAAAAATAGAGTCAATTGCCGCCTTCCTCAAACACCGCGTTCCCCATTCGCCGCAGCAAGCCACTACTTCGACGACATCTTCAGCCGCTCTGTTCGCAGCCACAGCCGCCGCGGTAGTACCAAGGACAACAGGCCCTTCGTCCGTCGCTCTTCAACCAGCCGTTCAATCGGCAATAGGAGCGACTTTGAGTCGACATTCACAACTCCCGCGCCCCAAACTCCCCATGAAGCTACATTCGATGACGAGGATGAGAAGAATGGTGACGAACAACCGCCCAATGGGGCTTCCGGGCAGAGGTTCGATGACCATGTCTCGCATTATGTGGAGAATCAGTTGCAGAGAGTAAGGAGCCAGGCGTCAATGGGTGCTTATGAGGACGAGTTTGAGACGCAACTTGATGGGGCGAATGGGAATGGTGACGGAAATGCTGCTAATGGGCGATAATCCATTGATTTGCCTACCGTTCAGGTGGGAAAGGATCTCTACGAATTAGTAGATTCGAGTACGGGCATATACATACAGTAGACTTGGACGGAGCTGAGTTGTAGTTTGTTTTGCAGTCAATTTGCTGTTCTTGTTGTCTTTTGTCTTTTGCTTGTTTAGAATACATCAGTCGATGACTTGACATGTTATCTTATAGCCTAGTTTGCAATTTAAATTGGAATACATATATGCAAGAGGGCAATATACTTTGTGCTTTGATATCTAACCATCTTGTTACTTTCAACAAACCAGCTTATCCTGTCCAGGAGGTATACGGAAACACGATAAATAAAAAGAACCAGCACAACTCAACTGTCTATTCTCCACCAAACTCAAGTCCAAGTCTCATTCAATGGACTCTCGCGTAGTGCAGCGGGATGCTAGGGTACATAGTGTAGGAAGAAAAGCTATAAGTGGTAGATATAGGAACAACAAAAGAGACACGATACGATGCGTAATGGGGATTTAGGGTGTTGTTAATTTACAAAGCATCGGTAAGGGCCTTGTTGAGCTTGGCGATCTTGGAGGAGACGCTCAGGTCAATGGTGCGGTCGCCAATTTCAACGACGAGACCGCCGACGATGTCAGGGTTGACCTGTTGTTTTAGTGGTTAGCCTAGTCCCTTCGCTTCTCTCTTCTTTTTTTTTTTTTTGATGCAACATACCTTGGGGACAACCTTGAGCTTCTTGCCCTGGCTGAACTCGGACTTGGCGATGGCCTTCTCGAGACGGTTGATGGTCTTGTTGTCGAGCTCCTGAATTGCATCGCGTTAGTACTGCCGACAAAAATATATCGTTAGATGAAGAGATGTTCCGGGAGTAGATACCTGAGCACTGGTGATAACCAGCTCGATCTCACCGCGGTGAGCGCTCATGAGAGCACCGAACTTGTCGACAACCTCGTTCAGCAGGCCGAGACGGTTGTTCTCGGCGAGTGTGCCAAGGAAGTTCTTGACGATGTCACCTTTATCAGCAGCGACCTTCTGGAGCTCCGTGACGATGGTCTGCTTGTCGGCAACAGTGAGGGTAGGGGTGGAGATGATGCCGGTGAGCTTGGGGTCGGCCTTGAGGGCAGCACCGAGGTTGTTCAGGGCCTTGGAGGTGGCATCGAGGGCGGAAGCCTTGGCGGAGGCAGTGTACTATTTGTCCAATTTCAAGTCAATTATCACGATACATTTGGATGTTGACGCCTGCATTTGCCGGGAGGCTTGGGTTGGGATGTTGAAGGGTTTTCGGCTCAACGGATGGCGTCGAACTATTTATCCAGGCGACTTTGAAGGGGGAAGCATACCAGAGCAGTGGCGTAGGTGCCGTCAACGCCGAAGAGAGAAACAGGAGGCTTGATTTCCTGGGCCGGGGTAGCGTAGGTGCGCAGGCCGTTGAGAGCAGCAGTGCGAGGAACGGAGGCTTGCTGGGCAGAGGCACGGAGGCCGGCGCGGGCGAGACGAGCGGAGAGCATGGCGATAATTGACGCGAGAGACGAAGCTCCGACTAGCAGGAAGAAGTAGGTAGAGGGGGCGTGGAATTGGACGCGAGACGGCGAAGACGGTCGACACACAAGAGGGGTGCAAAGCGACGATGCTATTCGGATGAGGTCCAACTTCTCCCGGTCCGTTGTCACGTGAGATTCCGCACACGCCGAGAATTTCGGGTCACTTTACGACGAGCTACTACGAATGATTACAGCCATCCAACTTGGAGTACTACAAGAATTTGTGTCTTTTTCGTGATGATCGCTATTTCTTATTTTTCAATGTTGAACAGCCGATCTAACTAGCAAATCATGCGAATATTATCATGCGCAACACCTAAACGCCAGACCCTGTGCATTCGTTTTCGTTACCACTAACCGTAATTGACTTTCTCAGTCACTTCGCAGCATGCTGTCCACCAGGTCTCCCAACGGGCCCCAGAAATCCTTTCCGCTCGCAAGTCGGTGCTCGTCGATGAAGAGAACATAGTGCTTGAAGCTGGTGTTGAGATGTGGCTCGAGGCCCAGATGGACGATCACAGGGTAGTGGTGACAGTAAACGTGAGCATATACACGGTACATTCGTTTGAAAATCTGACGAACGAGACTGGAAAATGCCTTCGGAAACGGGACACCTAGTTATCCTCACGTTAGATTGCTGGCCTGCTGTAGGGGTGGAATTTGAACCTCGGTACCTAATCGACTAGGGAACATCTGCTCGTTGTCGATATTTCCCTGAACCCAGCTCATGAGATGCTCAATGTACTCGGGCGCAGACATCTTCGTCGGGCGCTTGTAATTCTCCGAATCCTGCCAGAGATACTCGAACCTATTAATCGGTCAGAATGGCATTACCACGATGCAATCGAAGTGAAGCTCGTACTCATCGGTCGCTTTCATTTCGGGGCATGTCTGCGGCGAGCAAAATTCGGTGATAGCTCCGTAAAGAAGGTTTATCTGGTTGTAGAAGTCGACCACTGCAAAAAGCAGCTAGGTTAGCGCATAACACCAAGTGCTATATAAGAAACGAACGTACCATTGACAGCTAGCCACTCATTCACATCCTCACCCTCAGGAAGCTTTACAGCCTTCCGTAGGCTTCCACTTCCAAGTGTCGCTTCCGCAAACTGTCTTAATTGATAACTAGTAGTGCCCTTAGCCGCTGAGCGCGGCTTGAAAGGCGCTCTCGTGCGAGCATTGCTAGGAGGTGTTAGTACACACAATCCTTGTTTGAGCGCGCGAACAGCAGGCGATAGGTACGAAGGTGGTGTAGAGAGGGGGGCATTGGAAACATGGACAGTATTGTGTGATGTAGAGGGGACAATGGTTTTGGGTTTCCTGGATGGTGATGACGATAGACGAGGGGCAGGCTCGTCGGCAGAAGAAATAGATATGGAGGGGACGGACATTGTGGTGATGAATGAAGCCATTACTGTCTCACAGTTGATTCTCCAGCTGAAACAAACAGATAAAGAGCGATTTCCACGCGCGAAGGGGTTGGAATTCCTCCTGCCTTGACTGGTATCCTTGTGGAATTCGGCTGGTCGTTCGAGCGAAGATCGGGCGTTTCGTGAAGGGGGTTATCGCCTCTGTGCATTCCAATGAAGATATATTGGTTAGCAGTGTCGATTTTTTGAATTTCAGGACTGAACTTACTGCTCGTCCAAAGGGTGTGAGGATGATGCGGCGCCGAGCTGAGGGGCGATCGATTGACTTGGTCGAGTGGGAAGCAGATCACAACCAGTAATTGCTTCCAATTAGCGAGCTGAAAAGAGGAAGGAACCTAGAAAGACAAGGAAAAGAACTCTCAAAGCAAAAATTAAACGTATCTTGAAAGGAGTCGTATAACTCCCAACTTCATGCATGGATCTCCCCCACGATCGGAGCCATGGATAAGTCAGATCCGCCCGTTCGTTGCCCCGGCGATGCGAGATACGTAACACATAATCAGAGAGGTTCAATAGTACTCCAGATAATATACAAATGGACATTAAAACTACCATATACTTGGTTATCCCACATATTCAACTTCAAGATTCATGGAGCAAGGTATTGAGGTCTATATAGAGTGTCCTTCGTTCTCCTCCGGCAAGCGCTCCCGCACCGTCTCTCCGTAGATCGTAATTGGTATCGCAACCTCAAAGGACTCGCAGCCAAGATGCTCCAAAGCCGACAGTGTAGATCCCCGATCGTCCTCAGAAACTGTTTCTAGTAACCGGGCACCCGAAGGCCCGGATCCCATCTCAGGCGGGACACCAGTAGTCACAAACTCCAACCGTAGTTCCCATTCAACATTAACACCACTCGTCAGTATCGTGGGAGTGGCAGAAATCGGGACTGCTGGACTGAACACAACCCGCGTAGAGTAAAGAGTAATCTCGAAGAAAGATGCATGGACTCGGCGTGTTGCTCGTCGAATACTAGCGCCAGATCGTACCGCCAAATGGGCCCCAACTTTCTCGGAGCTCTCTAACGTGGCTCTGAGAGCATAGCACGGGAGCGCCGAGTCAGATAAGTTGACCGTTGCAATGAGAGTCTCGCCGAGCCTGTGTGCTGGTCGGTTGAGCACTACCACGGCAATCCGACGTCCGCCTCGCGCAATCTCAAACCGATTCGGGCTCTGGGAGGAATTGAGCGTCTGGTTACTCCGAAGAATAGCAAAGTCAATGGCGTCTTTGCAAGATATTGGCCCTGCGGTCGCATCATAGCTTGGGCGTCTTTCAGCAAGCGTGCCTGGTGGTTTTAGGGAACTGTTGCGGGTTCGCTGTTCCAATATTTCATCCACATACGATAGAAACTCGGGCGCTGATGTCCACATAGGCCGGCTTATGCTCTCAACCTTTGGTGTTAATTGGGGAATAGAGCCAACTTTCTGCACCCTAGCCTCGTCGCGAAGGAGCACATAGGGACGCATTAGGTCATGGCCAAGTATATTTCCTTGAGCTGTACGAAATTAGCGGAGTTACAACGTCAAGAGACAATGGTGAATAATGTTACTTACCGCTTACACCGCTGAAAACACGAAATGGTATACTGATGCGGTTAACCTTTTGAGGCTCGTTACTGCCGCTAGGTCGCTGTGTCCCAATGACAAGGTTATAAGAAATCTTTATGGCCTTCCCTTTGTGGCTCGCTGGGAGACCGCTAGGTAGAGTGAAAGCAAAGGAAAAGGATTGCTCCTCTCCCGGTGCCAGACGGAGATCGACGAAGAGAAGCGATTGAGGCGTGGACAACAAAGGGATCGATTTCGACGAGGACACCCCTCGCATGTCTCGTAGCCCATCGAGGTCATTGTTGGAAAGCAACCCACTAATAGATTCTTCTATCGAGTTCCAGTTCAATGCGCCCCAGAATCCACCGCCCTTTTTGTTCTTCCCGCTGGATGAAGCTGGTCTCCCGTTCGGGGTGATGCCACCATTCCCTGCACCACCGACGACACCCTGCCGTTTAACCTCATCGAACGCGGATTGATTGATTAACGAGCTGTCTACCGTGAACGACGCGCTTATTTGGGCATATCCCATGAGCAGCGCCTGGCCTTTCGAGACTGGTGCCGATGACTCCATACTAGACATGTGTCGGCTATGGCGCGGAAAACCTGCGCGCGGCATAGGACCCGAGTAGTTGGTGTATTCTGATTGTAGAGTTTCGGACGACATGTTGCTGGCGGAGTAGAATTCACCGCTGCTTCTGTGGCTCCCGCTTAAACTAGAAGCCGAGAGAATTTTCGACTGCGGCATCTGACTCGGAGCGGCCAACGAAGAAGAATCCTTGACATCTGGTCTTGCTGTTGCAGGTGTTGTAGTAGGCCTGTCGGTTGAGGCTGTTGCAGGCGATGGTCTCGAACTCGTGTTGTTTTCTGGGGGTGGAGGAAATTTGAAGTCTATTGGTGGTAGCTGAGGTCTTCGTCCTGGTGCGCGTACCGGCGGGTTTGGTCTTATAGGACTAGGTCCCCCAGATGCAACACCACCTGGTCCCAGCGCGTCTGTATCTACCCTCAGCCCACCTTGGAATGGCTGAATAGGCGACTCCGACGGTGGAAAACCACGACCTGGGGCCCGAAAGCCTATTGAAACAACATTAGCCTAGCCGCCCTAAAGCCCATGAAATGTTGTAAATACCTTTCGCGCTATCTTCGTAACCTTCATATCTTCTTGGTACAACTTGCAGACTTGCGGAACGTCCATGACCCCTCACTGGTCTTGAATGGTTCAATTGGGGCGTTCGCGGTGTTTTATCGTTCGCGACATTTGAATTTCCTCCTTCACTGTCAATAGAAAGTATGGATACCGATCTTTTATGTTTGTGGCCGGCTGGGGGCCCATTCCGCGGCGTAGAGGGAGGTGGAAAGCTATGAGAGCCGATCAACGGTGAACTCACGGAGGACGAAATGCGGTGGGATGGGCTCTGTCTGGGGATACTCGGATAGGAGCGACGATTGGGGCTTTTGAATGGATTGGAAGTGAATCGGAAAGAGAATGAATCTGAACGGGGGGTGAGCGCAGTCGTCCGGGACTGCCTCCTCAGATGGGGGGTCTGCGGCGCATTGCTCGTGTCTTCGGGCTTCTCCGCAACGTTCTTGAAAGTAATTGTGCATTCCACATCTTCCCCAGCAAAGATGGATTGGTCTTTCCATTTCACGAAGACCTGGATGTCCGATGACATGGCGAACGACGGAGAATCACCACATTCGCGGACGAGTGTAAGCTGGAGTGAGGGAGCTTGGACAAATGGTGGGTACCGGCCGCCACCTTAGGGAACAGGGGTAAGCGTGGAAATATGAATATGAAAGTATAGAAATCGAAATCCACCGACTAGGGCATCATCAAAGCACGTTCCATCCTTGAGGGGTCGGTCGGGGAAAAGGGGCGTGGGTGGCGTAGAATTGGGTTGGAGCTTGTTGAAGTTCGAGTTGTCCCTGTCGTCGGAATCGCGGAGATTTGGCGGTTGTTCGAACGTCAATCAAGCTAGACCAACCAAGAACAGCACAACATCTTGAGATTTAGAGAACTCGCCAAGTTTCCCGGCGGGATCTACCCATGCCATCTGATTGTACAAGAAATTCTCGGTCAGGAGGTGAAGATATCCTGGAGCTCTTCCAGCAACGTCATATATGATGTGGTGTCATCTACTTTTGACAGACGATCCAGAACAGATAGACCGTTTTGAGAGATCATAAAAGTAAAGTGCTATTTAATGCGTCGTTAATATACAGGTTGCCTTGGATTTTAATGTACATATAAATGTCGAATGGCCCTGGCCATTAGGAATCGCTAGATTCCTTGTCTTTCTTGCTTTTGTTATACAATATCTTAGCCGCATCGATGATAGAGTCCGGACGCCTCGGTCGCAAACCCAACTCAGACATATGTCCCCAGATTCGCGCATGTCGCTTCTCCCATCGTTGGCGCCGACCCTCCATCTCAGTCCCCGAGGGACGCCACTTGCTCTTCAGGATCCTCCGAATAGCTTCGGGGGATACCTTGAACTCGGCCGCAAGGACAGGGGTCGTGAACTTGTCGGGATCAACGAGATGCAAATGCCGTATCCCTTCCATGGCATCAGGGGAGAGTTTCTTGGGTGGTGCCCATCCATCTGGAAATTTTCTTTTCAAGGCACCCTTCTGAGTCTCCCATTCTTCAGATTTCTTCTGGGGCTTGGGGCCGGCGTCTGTTGCGCCTTTCCGTGCGGTCTTCTTGGTGCCGCGGTCGTCTGATCGTTTTTTGTTGAACGTTTTTGACTCCGTCTTCGTTTCACGTGTAGAAGGCGAGCTTGCGGAACTTGTAGTTTGGGAGGCTTGGTCGTTTAAACTCTGATTTGAGGTGTTCGAACTGTCAATGGTGGCCGACGTCTCATTCTGATTAGAATTCAATATTTCGTGTTTCTGGGACGAAGTGATAGGAATTGAATCAAGCGAAACAGTGGTAATAGCCCGTCTGCTTCTGGGATCGTGGCGAGAAAGTCGGTTCAAAGGCCGTATTGATGGAGTGCGAAGCGGAAGGACAAATTCGGAATAGAAGAGGGTTCTGAGGGCATTAGGAAGCGAAATATTCGCTGAAGTAGAGCACAAAGACGACATAACGGCAAATCGCTAATTGTATTGAGACTGAGGCGGATGGGTTTTTTGGACCTCAACGGAAATTTTGGAGATAAGGATACTATTGCCTCAGGCATGAATCATGTGACATGGATGCCTTCCTGCTCAAATGAACCAATCAGACAGCAAGCTCATTGGCAACAAACCTGAAATATCCTGGCATGGCCCACGGTTGTGACATGAAGCGCCAATTTACTTGGTCGATGGCTTGGTTTGTACGTAGGTTTGCCGTGGACAGTCGAACTGGACATGCCACTTAGGACAGGGACGGCTGCATCATTTTAGCATTGCCATTGAACAGTACGGAGCAAAGCAACCGGGTTTACTAACTAGGCCAGATGCACTGGCCAGGCGAGGAAGACTGTCAGTGCACCGATATTGGGGCTCTGTATTGAAGTGCTTGCTGCTAAGTTAATCAAGGCAACTTTGCCCTGAATCGTAGTGGAGCCCACCCCGCAAAGGCTTGTCCCCGCAAGCACCGCAGACTTGGAAACTTCGAGCGGTGGAGCTGTGCTTATTGTGCTACCAGTCTACTCTGTACCACAGTCTTGGTTCCTGCGAATCCTGCCAGGGAATGACCGATACCATGCGACTATCCTCTCCACCCAGGCCCTTCCTACCAACTCCTATCATGAACTGGCACCGACTCAGGGTCAAAATCGATGCAAAACTGCTTCTGCTAATGACAAGCGCTTCCCTAGCTTTGCTCCGAAGAGCCTGGAGTTCTGTATGATTTCCTACCATGGCACTATATCCTTATATTTCAGGATGGTGTCTAAAATCTGCCAGAAAAACACAGTGGACTTCGGACTATTGACCATTCTCTGTGGTGGAACTATCACCAGCAACAACGCCGTAGGCCTTCTAGTTGGTTTTTGATTGCTTACTGGGATTGAATAACGAGTCGGGACCTCAGAGAATCATCAATAATACTGGCATTTTTGCCTTTGTGCTCTATATTGGATCTCCATGGTTTTGACAGAAATTGCGTGGTCTCAGTAAAACTGCACGGACTGGGTGGGGATCAGAGCGTGCGGTGATCCGAGCCAAGAATCGATAATCGCTTGTGCTCAATGAGGAAGATATACAGAGATGGTCGTGGTCGATCACTTCTATACAAAGATAAAGAAGGTATTCGAAGACGGCAAGCTATAGATAGCAGATAGTGGTGGAAATGAAGGGAATCGGTGCTCTCCTCTACCGAACGAAAGCATCCCTGAAGGAAGCAGAGCGGGTCGTGGCTCGTATGGGCGTCCCGGACCCAAGAATCACGGCCAATCGTCCACCAACTCCAACTCAAATCCGAACCGAGCTTAGCGCCAGGGGCACGATGAACTTGTGCCTTAGGCAGGAGCTCAAAAAGTCGGCGATTGGCGTCTGTCTCCACAGTCCACATTCTCCGTGAACCTGGAGCTCCCAAACATTCCGGTCCAGTCATGTATGGGCTCGGCTTTGTTGTTTTTTTGCCATTCAAAAAAAAGCAGGTTGGATGTCGTCAAGCTACATAAGACTGCTGTCGGTATCCCGCAGCACTGGGAGCAGGCGAATTGTGGAGCTCTGATTGTCCCAGCCTCCTCATCTACTTCAGCCGCCAGGAGTTCGCTGCCGAGCGGTGGTGGTTCTTAAGAGTTTCCGTCCGTGCTTCAGCATCTCCGCCCACTAAATCTTAGCACCTCGAAAAGCTCCCCCCGATCTCTCAAGTCTTCGTTCGCGATCTCTCGTCCTCAGCTCTAGTCTCTGTCTTTGACTGTGTTTTTTGCTTCCGACTTCTTCACTCATTGAATTGTTCTCAGTCACTCCTTACTCACGCTTTTATATTGACCGGCTGTTCTCTCAGCCTTTCTCGCTACTCCGAAACCAGCTCCGTTTGCTCTCGAGCCCCTCTTTATCCCGATTCTACGATACAGCTTAATCGCCTATCCAGCTTGAAAGCCCCCGATCTGCCTCGCAGGACCTGAATTCGTTCATTACATCTTCCCTCTGCCGCATATTCGTCGACTGCACCTTCCTGTTTTGAGCTTTGCCTAGACCAAAGTCTCACCTTAGACCGATTGCTCGCTCGTCTCAACAAATGCAACCGAAACTTATACAACTCTCTGGGGACAGTGCAGCTTCCTAATTGCTCTTGCCCCCGATTTGCTATGGCGTACAACACGTTAAGCGTCAAAAGCAAGCCCGCTGGCCCAGCCCAGTCGCTGCGAGCTACCCCCTCCAACTCACCTTCCGTAAGACCGCCAACGCGCTCCTCGAACAAACCATCTCTATATCAGTCGGCTTTATCTCTTCAGACGGTTATCGGCACAACGACAACTACCCCTAATGGGTTCTCTTATCATGATCAAAGCAAGTCGTTTGCCTTCTGTGCTGGATCTGCCGGTGTCCTAGCAGAACTGGATGATGATGATAATGTGAATCAACGCTTTTTCCGTGCACGGCCAACAGCCAACAGCATAAATCCGATAACTTCATTCTACAATCAATCTACGTCCCCAACCACACCCGATAATAGGGCAAAGTCTCTGCCAGGTATAAAGACGACGCCGCATAATGGTAACTATAATGGTTCACCGTCAGCTGAAATGGTGGAGGCACCTAGTCCCCGTTCATGGTCATCAAGGGAAAAGGTAAAGGCGGTTACTAGTGTCGCCATAAGTCCGAATGGAAGGTTCCTTGCTCTAGGGGAGGTGAGTAAAAAATGGTTCTCTGTCACGACGATGGAAACTAACGGCCCCAGACGGGCTATAATCCAAGAGTCTTGATCTTTTCAACTGCAAAGGACGCACCTCCCGATATTCCGCTCTCAATACTCACCGAACATACATTTGGCGTCCGTGCGCTTGCTTGGAGCTCGAACTCACAATACTTGGCAACCCTGGGGAACGTGAATGATGGGTTCCTCTTTGTATGGTCCATCGGGCTCAAGAATGGCTCAGCAAGGCTCCACTCGACGAACAAATGTACTACCGTTGTTCGTGATATGACTTGGCTAGGTCACGCTTTGATCACGTAGGTTTTCTATTTATTCGCATAATTTCTGATTTGTTCCGTGTACTAAATACTGTATAGTGTGGGTGTTCGGCATGTGAAGGTTTGGAGACTTCCCGATGTCAGGCCTGTATCCCCAACCAAATCTCGCGCCAATGCCGGCGATGGACCCAGCAACGCCGCGCCAAAGGCCCTTTCTGGAAGAAACTGCGTTTTAGGAGCCCTGGCCGACAATACCTTCACTAGCGTCGTCGGTATTTCCGACTCCGAGGCTGTGGTTGGTACTGACTCTGGAGCACTTTGTATTGTCGACGATAGGGATGGCAATGCCAAACTTACTCTCATTCAGCACATGGAGTTCGGCATCACGTCACTAACATCTGACCCAGACCGAGCCTGTTTATGGATAGGAGGTCGCGGCAGACGAATGCGAAAACTTGCGTTTGAATCCTTGCGAGCATCGTGCATCCCATCGTCTCCACGCACGTCTAGTCGGTCATCAACGGAGATAAAATCTAAAGAGCCAGCCATCACTTGTATTGGTTCCCTTACATCTCATTTGGTTACTGTTGATGGTACCAAGGCCATCCATATATATCCCGCCGAAAAGTTAAACGACGAAATTGACCAATGTGACACGGGAACCTCTATGCCTGCCCATAGAGATTCCGTTCTCGGTATAGGGCCTCTGAGTACACCAAACTACCTGAGAGCGGATTTTTTCACTTGGTCTTGCAAGGGTGTCGTTAAGTTTTGGAACACCCAAGGCGGGTGCTGCGACACGCGGACAATCCCTGTTGAGCCGGTCTCGGGCGGTGATGATGACAATATCAATGAGCTGAAGATATTGCGGGCAAACAAGGACATGAACCTGTTTGTCTCCGGGGACAAACTCGGTGTTTTACGGTATTTTCAATCATAGTAGTTTGTTGGCAAGCCCCTCTTACTAACTCGTCTCTAGTATATTTCAAGGGCAACCGTGGAAATGTGTGAATGAAGTTAGAGCCCATGGAGGGGAGATCACAGATATCGCTTTATACGAGACCCCAGGCTCCTGCATCGTTGCTAGCTCAGGGCGCGATCGGATGGTGCAGCTTTTCGAAAGGCGTGACGACAGCCTTCAGCTGCTTCAAACCATGGATGACCATGTCGGCTCTGTAGGCCAGCTTCTTTTTGTCAATGGAGGGGAGAGGCTCCTATCCTCTTCTGCGGACCGTACAGTTCTCATAAGAGATCGTGTCATCCGCGAAACCGACGGCGCAACAGTCATTGCCTACATGATATCGAAGGTGATTACCTTGAGATCATCTCCGGTATCTATGTCACTATCTCCGGATGACCCAGACAGCATAATTTTCTCAACTGTTGATCGTTGCGTACAACAATATGAAATGAGTTCCGGTCGTCATGTTCACTCTTTCCGCGCGGCTGATTCCGAATCTAATGATACAGTGGTCATGGGCTCGTTAACGGTCACCTCTGCTATCTCCGGACAGAACCCTAAAATGCTCATCGGGGTTTCAGGAACTGACAAATCGATCCGTGTATATGATATGGAAAAGGGGGCGCTTCTCACGGGAGAATTCGGCCACACTGAGGGTGTCAGTGACGTTCGACTGCTTGAAAAATATTCTCATCCATCAAGCGACTCACCAGAGCGGATATTGATCAGCTCAGGCATCGATGGGGTAGTCATGATTTGGAACATATCTGTGCAGTTACAACAACCTCAGGAATATATCCAGCCTTCACAGGCGATTCCTAACGACGACGAGGACCTTGTCTCTAGGGACCCAACACTATCGAAACCCCCTCTGCGGAAGATATTGTCTCGCTCAGACCTTGCAGGATTTCAACGACCGGACGGCTTACCGTTGACTCCTACCCCGGTGCACCAAACGTCGGAGCAGTCTCCGCTTTTACTGCGCAGGTTATCCCGGGCATCTCTTGTCTCATCAATGAGGAACGGGAACGTAATGCCAGCAACACCTCCCTCTGTACCTACACGTCGCTCACCTACCTCTTCCATTCGCCCCGAGAGAATGCGCAATTCTCCGTCGCCGCCGAGCCCAAAATCTACGGGTGGGAAAAAGGTATTGGAGTCACGGGGCCACAACAATATTCGCTGTTCGTCTCTGGATTTTCGAACACGGGTTCGAGCATCTGGTAAAAGCGAATTTGGAAGTTTGAATATGTCGACCGAACAGGTATGCCGCACACTGAAGGCGTACAGAAAGAAGCTCAATGGGTCTACTGAGCATCTACATTCCCAGAAGGAGCTAGAGCGTGAGCTTAACCTCACCTTACGAGCTCTCAACTCTCGAGCAAAGAAAGTTGAGACTGAGTCGGGCGAAACTGAGACCGATAGCAGCGGTAAAGAAAACGAGCGGATTCCTCCACCGCCTCCCATTCCAAACAGAACACCGCGCATACCTCGTCGGATTCCGTCAACCCCAAACCTAGGCCAAAAGAAGTCGCCAAAATATTCTCGCAGGCGTTCCCTTGACGCCGCTAGAGAAGGCTAATTCATTGGCATATTTGTGACTCTCTGATTCTTCTCACCCTATTCCTTCTCTTTTTCCATTTTCTTCATTTAAATGGCGTTTCACAGTGGCATGGGCCTTTATTCGGAGTTATTATTGATAGATCTTTGCATCTTGCAGTCGCGTGTTGTCTTCCTTCCTTTCTTTCTTTCTCTCTTTCTCTTTTTTTTTTCACACTCGGATATTGGGTCTTGTTTAAGCATAGCAGGCGTTGGGTTGGTTTTTGGCCATTTGCGGGTTCAGCTGATGGCCCTGGTTTTGCCTTCTCTATTTGCACCATTAGCCTACTGGAACCTGAGAGTTGCGGTCGCCAATCGTTTAATTTCGTCATTTCTGTTTGAACCGGCTTGACTGACAATGGCCTGTTTCTGAGACCATAGTTCAATCTTCCCCGCTGGTTCTTGATTCATTTGCGCTGCCATCTCTAGGCAATTTCCACAATGATACCCATGTTATTGAAATCTGCGTCGTCTCTCTGGACCGCAGACTCTAGACTTTATTGCAACTTCTGCGATACTGTATTATTAATGTCCAGGTACCTTGTCTAGCAACGGATGACAACTTAGATGGGAAAGAGCACACCTCTAGTTAACCAACCATGCGTCGCACTTACCTTAAGACTGTGGGATATATATTGCAACCTGGGAAAGGAGCAACCCTCGACTTTCCAACTTTAATCTGGAAGGGGCTAGCGACCTTACTCCGTTGCCCCTTCCGTATAATTAATATATATACATCAACACTCCTAAGGTGTAGGTAGGGGTTGGCCACGACAACATATATTTACCCTTCGTTTCTGAAGTAGTAGTGTTAATTAGTGGTAACCTTTACATTTTGCTATAGGCAATACTGTTTTCTGGTTCCCTCTGTTCTGAATTCTTTAATAATTGGTGACCCACTCGAGGCTCCGTGGGGGGTGTAGTTATGTATGAGGTCCCGGCACGCCTTAGTCAAAACAATTCTACTCGCTCAAACAGGCTGCTGAAGCCTCGCAAGATTCCGCCTAAGAAGCCTTCCCAACTCACCACCGTCATCGCCTGAAATCGAATCTGCCAGCGCAATAGCCTTCCCAGCCCATCGACGACACTCCTCATCCGCAGAGACAAGGAAGAACTCTACCGCTCGATTGAACGCGGTAGTTGCCAGCCACTGGAGTTCGTCTTTTGGGTATGGAGTGCTTGTACTGCGAGTAGAATTGGGACTATCGCGGGCCAGAATGAGGGCTTGGTCGAGGACGGACTCGGCGAGGATGTATTCTTCGGCATGAATAGAGAGAGAGAATAGGCAGCGGAGGTGGCGAGGGAGGTGGGTGTTGAGACCATCGGTTGATTTGGTGGTTAGGGACTGAGATGAAGAGCTGTGGAATGTGCGGATCATTTTCTGTTGTTCCAATGTTAGAATCTAATTTGTGTACTGGCTGGATTTGGACGGTGCTATTGAACAAGCGAACGGACATACCTTGACAAACTGTGATAAGTATGATGAAGGGGCTCCAGATCGGAGGAGACAGTCAAGGAAGACCGAGCTGAGTTTTACTTCGACGACGGGTTTCGATGCTTCGATTATCTTTGCCAGGTCTTCCCATTGGCGGAGGAAGACGGTGGCTTCGAAGTCCAAGGAGAGTATGATGCGGTACTTGTCTACCCATGGGTGCGGTGGGTTTATGTTGGATATTGAGGTAATACCTAGAGATTGGATATGGATTTTGCATTGTTTAATCGCTTCACTGGCTTCCCTGTAATGGTGCTCCTTTCTGGCGTTAATACTTGGGGAAAGTGGAAGGATATTATACACTCATATTTACCTTTTTGGCGTAAGCCTTTTCTCTTCGAGCTTCAATAACTAAAACTATAGATCGCAGGAAAGTGCACTTCAGATAATGCTGTATGGGATCGGTACCCGACACTCCTTCTGTTTTCTTCTGCTCGAGCTCCATAAACTGCGAAAGAGCATTAGCATAGGATCTATAAAGCAGAGACTGGATCTAATAATAATAATAATAACTACCCTGGTGGAAAGATATAATAATTGGAGAACAATCTGTATAGAAGACTGTTTGTATAGCTCAAGGGCAATACCGTAGCTTTTGCAAGCAAACCAGCGTAGTTCAACGGAAGAGAATGGGTTTCCAGCAGTGGCAGCAATCAATGCTGCGCATTTATCAGTCCATGGGTCTTAATATAGATATGAGATCCACCTACCAGATTCTAGTAAAGAAGTTACATGCCCCAGCAAGTCTTCGCAGTTGGTTGCGCTCCTCTCGTGAGCTGTACATATCACCCACTGTAGAATTCGAGGAATCTGCAATCTCTCAAAGCCACGGCCGTCTGAGGTGACCATGACACCCTGAAGGGATTGGATCGCTGTATCCGTTTTGCCTAGTTGTAGTGCATCTCCTACACATGACCAGATATATGTAGAATCCGCTCCACTTTTGCAGAGTGATTGGATGTAGGTAGTGGCTTGACTTTCGGTTAAATCTTATGGTACGGATAAAAGGGACAATATGTCTTACACAGTGACGGGTTCCCAGTGAGCAGAGCCAACCTGTACATCAGATACAGGGTGAGTGGACAATGCTTGCAGACTTCTGGTATCTCACCAAATATTTGCTGTGCTGTAGAAGGGTTATACTTCTCCAAGACACAGAGGGCCAATTTTCTATTGTAGTATTAGCCAGGCCAGTGGTAGTGGTATTCAAGCATACCGAAAATACTTGGCTTCCACATCCGGGGTCTTTTGGAATATTGAATGCTTCAGAATAAATCGGCACCATTGTTCGGCAATGAAGGTAGATCCTTTTGATAACATTGTGTCGATATACTTCCAGATGAGCTGCTCTATGTCAATACCTGGAGCGTATACCATGGGTCATAACATACAATCAGAGAAGCTTGAGTTGTGTTTTCACTTGGCTTGTCCAAGCCGCAATCTGTCAATATTTGAGCTGCCGCTTCAGCATGAACAGGGGAATGGTCCTCGTTGGAGGTGGTGTTGGTCAGGACCCATATGAAGGAGACGAAAATCTTCTCCATCCACTGATCTTTGGAATCTATATTAAGGGAGGCTAATTTATCCAGAAGCTGCTCACAGGCTCCGAAATAGTGTTCTAGACTGGAGGATGTTATTTGGAAGAAAAGGGCCAACTAGAGTCTGCAGAATTTACCTCGAGTTTCCGATCTCCGTGATGTAGTGGTAGACTCTGTAGCCAATTTTTAGATAGGGGTAAATGTAGCGCAATATCACTCACATTTTTACGCTTGCATCATCATTCTCCATTTCCTTAATAGAATTTTTGAGTGCTGAGTTTGGGTAAGTGCTTTGTTACTTCAAAATCATGCGAGGTTCCGACTGACTTTCAAAGTACTCCTCATTGAACTCGCCCTTTTTGTTGAATACTTCAAGGGAGAAGATTAAAATAGGGAAGGAATTTCCATGCTCCTAAGCCACGATTAGAGCAATAAGACAACCAGATACTGGCACCTACGGTTCTCAGAAAGTTTAGAGCTCTTCGAAGCTGACTCTCAGCGGTTGCCGTAGTAAGGTGAAGATTAGAACGTGCTGCTACAATTAGACCCCATAGGAAATTGAAAAGTAGGCATCCTCACCATAAGCATGAAAAACCAACAGCTTCTTATCCCTCAATCCTTGCCAGTCCCCCGGCCATAACTCACACACTGCCAACGCTCTGCCCAACCATGTTGCCGCTGTGTCATACTGGCATTTTCGCAGTTCTGCTTCTCCAATACTGTAGCATGTGTCCACAATCACCTTTTGTTGCTCTGTGGTCTTCGTTTCTGGAGCCTTCGAGAACAAATGGTCTGCGATGTCTGGCCGTTCCTGTGTCCAGGCCTATTGTCTGCTTGTTAAATGTGTCCAGCCTCCATAGGGGAGGCTGCATACCAGATATATGCGTAACATATAATATTCAGTGGTAAAATCTTCAAGCCTCACCATGTCGGTCTCGGCTTTAGATGCCTCCATCAGGTCTAATCGTGTAGCAGCTGATTCTATGATATTCTGACTTAGGTCGGTAAGGCCGTGCTCTAAGTGCCCCATTAGTATATTAATAGTCTATAAGACCAATTCACGACAGCATACCAATACAAGCCTTGGCTGCTTTGAATGCAAGTTCGAGACTTCGAAAGTTTCCTAGATCATGCATGACAAGATATTAAATCCGTTCTATGAGCACAAAACTCGCATATTTAATGGAATACTCTTACCAGAGCCTGTTTTAGGTGCCGCTGCCTCTAGCATCGCATAGGCAAGAGCTTTCACTGGGCAAGCTTTAGCACATATAATTGCTTCAAACACTGTTATCCATGATGATACCTTTACAGAGGAATACGCTTTCATTATTTTCTTCAGAATTCTTCATTCGCAGCGCGCGTATGTTCCAAAGTTTTGTTCCTTCGTTATCTAGCTGCCGGCGGATCGATTTGCATACAGCGTCAGCCAGAAGTGGAAGGCGTGGCAAGGTTCTCTCGAGCAATTCCTGAGTTTTTCTGCTCAAAGTTAGATTTTCCGAAGCGTCATGTTGCGTGAGTTGATCCTGTAGGTCTATGGCTAGAGCTAGAGTGTGAGTTGGATGGCATTAGCATGAGGCCTTTAACGGACACTGTGCATGCTCGCCTACCTAGTACAGCTTGTGCTTGGCCTTTGGGCTTGGTAGAATCATTTACTGCCATGGTGTTCAAGTAGTTTCGATGGAATGAAAGTTTGAGGATCAGAGGATAAAATCAATTGAGATTGGGTACTCGAAGAAGCTCTGTCGTTGGGAGGGTGGGCACATGATCACCCCTCCAGATGTAGATACATAGCACATAGTAAAACATGAAAAGCAGGCCTCAAGTGAAACTCGTCAGAGATTCTGAGACAAAACATGTTGAAACAAACAATTTTCTCTTGATAAAAGTATGATACAACAGTTCGTGGTTGTAATGGTATATATGAAATTCCACATGTAGGGTCGAAAGTAGGTGTAACCCTTGAGAAATGAAAACAAGCAACCCGATATCCGATGTAAGTACCTAAAGGGTCCGTATAACGCCGATTAGAATTTGACAATCGCCCAAATTATTTTTTTCGTTGCGAGGGTAGGAAGTTTCCGACAATGAGAGACGGACTAGAATCAAGTTAGTATAGCACACTGCACTTCCCTGGTCTGCATCACTTACATGTTATGGTTATCTCTCCGGATGGTGAATGAGAAACAGCACGGTATCCCTTCGTTAGGGGAGGTAGCATTTGGGTTCTTCAAGGTACAACTCGTGAGCATCGCTTTTTGGGTGTTGTCGAAGGCGATGGCGCCAAATTTCTCCCAGTAGCTCACAAGCTGGTCTTCCACGATAATCTCATGAATTGCTAGTTTACCCTGTCATGTAATAAGCGGTTAGAATCATCTCTGGAAAAGTTCCGGTTGCATTCGGAATGACTTACGTCTCTGAGGACCTCGATGGGAACGCCGATAAGCTCAGCCATTTCATTATTACCTCGGAATATTTCACCCGTTCGTCTCCAGCAGCAGGCAGGTATCGCCATACTCGCAAAAACGCGGTCATATTCCATCAAGCTGCGCTCGAACCACATCTCTACCAGAATGAGTTCAATATCCGTCAGGCTTTGCATCCTCTCACGGAACTTGGGTCGGAATTTGTCCAGTTGCCGGAGGATCTTTTGCCGCGAGGCTTGCTGTAGGTGTTTCTCCATGTATGAGTTGAGTCTTGCGTAACCCTTAACGTAGTTGAACGGTCGCAGAAGACCGGCGTCGTATTTCGCTTTGAGAAGCTTGTTCATTCGCTCTTCTGGAGGATCAGACCCTGAGGGATCCGCTGCCGTCATATAGTACGTTTCCCTCGCTTTATCATTCCCAATGATGCCTGGCCCTGAAGGGTCACCCTGGTTCGCTGTGTTTTGCGGCGGACCCAGGGACTGAGATTGTTGAAGTAGCGACGTATTTGGGCCCCCGAGCACAGACATGGAGTTGATCAATGTTGGGTCCGAATACACTCTCTGCACGTCGTCGTTTTGAAAGATGCCTCCATCGTCAAGTAAGCTGTTGCTGAGAAAGTCACCTAGAAGGTTATACTCGTTCGTAACTTCGGGGGCATTGAACATATAAGAAGGGTGAAATGTATGCATGTCTTGAAATTGGCTTTGGCCGCCTACCCAGTCATTATATCCAAGAACTGCGAAGTTATTAGCAAGACACCGAGGTGAAGGAGAGGCGAAAATGGATAAAACGCTTACGCTGTTGCTGAGATGTGACACCCATATTTTGGCCTGTAGAGGAGGACATGGGCCCAGGTTGCACCGCATTCATAGGGGACGACGTAAGGCCCAAGTTTCCATCGGCCAGGATCTGCTGACCTGCAGCATCTTGGATATCGACCTTCCTGGGCATGGCGTGAACATTTGGGTATTCGTTATTTGAAGAACCCTCCTCATCTGCAGCAGACTGTTCGTGCTCGCTGCGCGCTCGTTTCGATGGTTCTCTCGGTTCGTCATGGCACAGGTGCCCGATATTGCGTTTTATACATCGGGTGCACGGTCGCTCCTTCATTCGCGGGAAAATCAAAGTCAGCAACGATTCGTCCTCTCCCAAATGCCATCCTGCGATACGTTTCACAATGACTCGTGCGGATATAATTCAGGGTAGGTCTTACCGAATCGCAAGTCATATGCTGTAACACGTGAGCAAGTAGCCTGCCGTCAGCAAATGAATTCCAATGAAGATCTGGTCGGAGGAAGACTTGAAACACCCGAGCCTGTATGTCTTTTTCTTGTCCCAATGATAGAGGGTGTAGAAGGTTGCAAAAAGTGAAGGGAGTGGTGAAGAAGGTAGACGCCGTCCTCCCCACGGGGCAATGAGCTTACCGATCGCCTACAGTAGACGCATGCTGCAAGCGTGGTACCCTGATTAGCAACGTGGTCTAGAAGCCATAGCAGAGGGAGGCAGACGTAGGGAACCGCTGCTGTGGCCCTGCTGGGATGTGAGTTCTTACCATGATTGACCTTGCGCCGTTTCTTCGGGCTGGTACGAGCCCCCCCAGCAGCACCCTCAGGTTTCGAGGCTGGCGACGTTTGCGCGTTATCTTTGGCGTTTGAGTCGGCTTTGCCGACTGTGCTTCCATCTACCATTTTGCTAGGGGTCGTATTCTCGGCAGTTCCATTGGAGGTATTCTGGTCTGGGGCTGGACCCGTTTGCGCAGTGGGTTTCTCCGTCATTGATTGCGAGGCGCAAAGCTGTTGCGCAGAGACCGGCTCGCTGCTGTCGCGGGGGCTGATCGGTCGGAACACAAAAGGCGAAAGTGAAATGGGCACTTGCAGGCACCGACGGGGGTTGAGCGAAGAAGGACAGGAGCAACCATCGGTTCAGCTGCACTTACAAGCGCGAAGCTGGAGATACATGCGACCACACTTTTTCCCCGCTGATGGAGCGGGACTTAACCGTGTGGCAGTACGAGTGACTCAGGCAGTGACTTGCGACTTGGAGGTAGTGGCTCGGCAGCCAAGTTCAAGTCCCGGTCTTCTCCGCATTGGGAGCGCCGCCTTCTTAAGCCGGGCCAGCAGACAGTCCGCCATGGTTCAGCCTCGGAAAGCTGCCCGATTCCTGGTGTATTGCTCATGTTCAGCCCGATACCTCGGTTTACAATTATCTATATATAACAGGCCTCTGAATCTGCGTCCATACTTGTATTTCTCGAATATACGTCACAGCATGTTGGAGGTGGTTTCAAATGTCCTGCCCTCCATCACGACCCGGGAGCACAGGGCGGGATCCGCTGGGCCGCCCAGAACTAGTTACTCAATACAATAACGCTTACTCAACCAGAACCTCGACATTGTCAGCGCACTCCAATCAGGGCAATGATCCCACAGGGACAAGAAACCGGCTCATGCCCGTTTGCATTCGCAGCCTGAATCATTGGCAGGGTTTCATGTCGCTGCATGTTTGTGACGCAGTGTACCCAGATGTGTCAGGTACTTTCCCGTGCAAGGCCACAGAGTATGGTTCCTGTGCGTGTACCCTGCTGTTGCACATCGTAGTCTCCAGCGAATGATGGTTCTGCTGCCCCGGCCGTTGACGCTCGAACGTATGAATACTGAGCGGTCCCGACTAAAATATTAAACCATCGCGACAGTCCTCCTATCATGTACATGGACAATAGGGTCTGTTCTATCCAGTCAATACTACTGGGTGTTCAATGCACCCGTTATCCGTGACCAAATTCAGTCATCGGGCATATCTGCTAGGCTCAACGCGGCCTGAGACCGTGTAATAGCATCTTTAAGTCCAGCGAGAGGGTCGGTATTGCTCTGTATTGACTTCAGGTGATTGTTCAATTGTTTGAGCAAACCAGACACCTCGGGGTCGGTCTCAAGCTAGATGTGGAGACCGAGTCAGTTAAAGTGCGCACACTCAAAGGTTCAATCCCTTACCTCATTAAATCCCAACTGCGAATTCTTTGGGTTGGAGAGAGTAAACTCGGAGGGGGTCCCGATTTGTTTACCAGGACCGTCCTCGACCTGTCGTAGGATGGGGTGTTCCTATCATTGATGAGCCGTAGTTCTAGTATGTTCAGCCGCGGTAGGCAACATACATTCTTCATCTGCCTCTTTCGTTCTGTCTCCGCACGCTTTGCGTTCTTCTCCATTTCCTGCAGTTGCTTTGTTTCCTTTGTGAGAAGCGCCTCCTCCTTTGCAATCTCGTTATCGAGCAGATCGATACTATCATTCATTGTCGAGAGCGAAGACTCAAGCGCGCTCTAATTAGGCGAGTCAGCATTCTCGAACTATAGAGCTAAGTAAGACGCAAACATACGTGTTCCTTAAGGGCCGCTTCGTACTCGAAAACCGAATCTTTCGTCAACGGAGGAAAAGGCATCCGAGGTAGTCGCTTTCCAAGACTATTGCAGCCACATAGTAATTAGACACATATCCACATGATATCGCGCGCGTAGGTACGTACTTCTTCACTACAGCTTGAACAGCTGCCTGAGCTTCGTAGCGTTTTCGGTCATTCTGTTGCCGAACGATGACAGGGCGCTCCAAGGCGCGGAACATATCGCGGATCTTGTCTTGCGTCGGCTCTGGGAGTGTTGACCATTTCGACTTAATTGTTCTTTCCGATATGTGTCGCACCTGAGGCTTCAAGTGGGCGTATTGCTTCTTGCGCCTGGTGGTCTGGCCCTGGTCGGGCGCATCATTAGAACGCTTTCGTTTAGGGGGCATCGCGAAAAAGTTAAAGGTTATAGAAGAAATCGAAAGTATGTATATTCGAAAGAAGAAAGTCTGTAACTGACGATAAATATCACAGATACTTGGACTTGTCACAGGTTGTCTGCAGGCTGTTGATTGTTGCTCTCACAGACGCGCCAAGCATCAATGGCCTTGGTCACATGCGTATCCAGCATTCACTTCCACTAAACTGCTTTGGAATCCAAGTGTCAGCTCAAATCAACACCATGACCAGTTCTGCTTAGTCTCATCGTTATCAGCAATTTTCACATGTCCATCTCTAAGCTTGAAGAATGAGGGGCGATCAAAATCTGATACATGATGTCATGGTATTCTATTCTATGCATCAAAACATGATCATTTAGTCCACATTGACCGTGGAGCCTGTGGCAAATGCCGTAAGTAATAGGTTATATCAATACAAAGAAAGACAAATTTGAACAACAAAAACAGAGGTATCGTATCCCAAGTCATAATTACGACAATGTAAACGCCTATAACCCCCCCCCAGTGCAACCCGCGTCGAACCAGACCGCTAAACCGCTTCCATTAAGCCGAACAAGACCGTGTTGTCAAAATGACGGTAATGAAAAGATCTTTCATCGCGGCATCACTAGGCCGTTCATAGTCTTCAGTTCTGCAAGCTGTGTCTTCAGTGCATTGTTACTGCGTAGAACGTCCTCCAGCCAGTCGGCGGCCTGGGTGAGCATTGCACTTTTGCTGAAGCCACCACCTCTTAACCCGGGAACAAGTATGCATAGGTCCTCGAACCCCTGCCTGATAAGATTCCGCCGTTTTTGTTCTGAAAGAATATGATTGCTTCGTTTCTGCTCTTCCGTCAGGTTTTCTCGCGGAGGTTTCGAGCTTTGCGAGCCTCTCGACTTTCGAATCGTGTCGGTAGATAGTCGTCTGCCAGCACCCTTAGAGCGCCTTGACCGGTGCCTGGAAGAATCCTCATCAGAAACATCATCGTCCTCTTCTTTGATTGATAATCTCTGCTTTTTCTTTGGGTGTGACGGCTCTTCTATAGTGTCGCCGTAGTCTTTTCTTAGTCCACTAATATGATTGACCGCTGGAGTATCTGCCCACGGGACGGCGTGATGGTTCACGGTCCTATCTGGTGTGGGCGCTCGCGTATTAGCAGCGCTGCTTTGGGGCTCGAGGCATTCCAAATTTTGTATTAATTCCTTTGTCCGTTGTTCTTCGCTAGGATGCTCGGGAGGAGCCACATATCCCTGGTCCATGAAACTAGAGTCGGATCCCCAGTGAAGTGGCCGGCCTTTGGTAGACAATTGTTGTTCAGGTGATATCGGCTGATGTACATCAAAGAACATCTGTGGTGTATGGAACGCGACAGGTAAATGCGTTCGAGGAGTTGTGCTGGGGCGCCTAGCCGGTGGTTGACCGTTTTGCTGCCGTTGCTTTCCATGTCCTTTTAGTTGTTGGTAATCGATATTGGAGAAAGCAAGCGGTTGGCTCCCAAAATTGGTGTTGATCTCAGGGCCATTTACTCCGTTGGGGTAAATCATAGAAGCTGCAGCCATGATGTCTGGATTTGAATGCTCGGGGATAATTCCAAGGGATTTTTCGACACTTTGGTGAGGGAACGGTGGTTGAGGTAGAGATGTTGTAGAGCCCTCAAACGTTGGCGGCAGCTCATTCGACCAGTCAAAGCCTGGCAATCCATGAGACTTGTTCGCGTCATCTTGGGGCCCCGTAAGCCAAAAGTCGTTTGCGAAAGGATTGGCGTCTAGTGTTGTGAGGAAGTTATCAAGCATATTCGTTTCGTTAACATCAAGAAGCGCTGGCCCGAGGGGTGAGGCAGGAGCGGGTTCGCAGGGCGTATCTTCAGGGAAAGAATCTGCCAATCAGTTAACCTGGATTAGAACTGGTATGTCTCAACCTTGAAATGGAGAGGACTCACAGCCAAACGGAAGTGCTGGATTATTGCGACCATTCCGACCCTGAGTGCCGTTTGGGGTATTGATGCTCATCATTGTGATTTTGAGTATCGGGGAGGATAGGTGATGTATGTTTGGAAGGTAGTATCTCAATTATGGTTCACCGGCATCGAGTTGTGCAGGTAGCGAGCGGCATAGACAAGGCCGATCTCAGCACAACTTGACCCGCAAGATATCACAGCCGCTGCAGCTGCTTCCTTATGCGCCGTGAGAAACCCCCTCAAGAAGTTGGGATGACTCGATACTCAAGGTCGACGTCGACCGATGGACAGTGCGCTGCGCAAGTAGTTGTTTTTTGTGTATCCCCAAAAAAATTAGAGTGGTAATTCCTCCTGGGGGAGTAGAGTATGGAAATGTAGAAAAAGTGAGGAAAGTGACACTCGAGGGTCGCTTCGGAAGTTCAAGACAAGGAAATTATAACACGGGGCCAGATCCACCGCAACAAGCGCATATCCCCCGCATTAAATCTAGGTGCACCGAAAAGATGACGACGAAAGCTGAAGATACAGGCGATGATAGCGGAGCGAGCATGGCCCGTCGGCTCGTGGTGGTTGCTGGACGGATCACATGCAAAAGACTCGCAGAACCAGGTCGCGTGGGTACTGATGATACCGAAATTACGAGATTTTCCCACCAGATCTGGCTGTCACAACGTATCAGCCTGTCTGGGTGCGCTCGGACGAACTTCCCACGTTGGAAGCCGTTAAGCCCAAAAGGAGAATCCCTTGCGAGCTTCCAGGCTCTTCACTCCCCCCGTCCAATTGACGCCTCTGTGGCTCGACCATCGTTCTTAATTCTCCTGAGGGCGCCGCTTCCCTGGTTTTTGCTTTTTTTCTGCTATTCATCGCGTCTGAGTCGCCTCAGAAAGGGTCTTTCCGTGGCACGACGGTCCGCCGCCGAATTGGACTTGTCCCGTTCTATCCAAGACTCCGGAGTACGACGCCTGTCCCTGCCCCACTGCATCGTTCGTAAGGGAATCTACTGGGTGTACCTGACATTCTGCAGCTCCAGATCTTTGGCGAGACCTGTGGACTGCGAGGGCTATCGCGGAGAACTACCCCTGAACCAATAATCTATTCTTGAAAATTGGCCATAACGCCAGTGTTTTCTCGCCCGGAACCGAGGCGACGTCGGCTTGCGTCGCACCCCAGCACGGCTGATCATATCGAAGGATCCCCCAAATTGGCGACATCCTAGCGCCAGCTCCAGTTAATTGCCTGGTTCTGTAAACGTATGGAGTAAATCCCTCGGATATTGAGCTGTTTTACTTTTCCCCAGGAACTTTGTGCTCGCAGCCAATAATTGTCTTGGAACCGTCCGGTTGCCGACGCCGTGTCAGAAAGCTGGCCGGATCTACTCAGCTGTACGACTCGGTCTTGTATGATGATTGGCTTTTGAAGATTTTCCTGAAGCGTTCTAACCTCCAGGTCATAGGCTGATATATTGCGACTGTATTCAATTTTGGCAGCTACTGTCATGAACTGAGCATTCGAACCACGATGGATCTTGCTGCGCTCACTCGCAGGCGCCATAGAACTACACAGCTACTCCAGCCGTAAGTACTACCTTTCGTGGCAGCTGTGTAACTTCTATGCAACTTGAAGAGCACACCGCCGTACTACCGGCCTGAGAATATTATTGATTGGTATTGGGAATCTCATCTAGGATTATACGAGCTTATGCCCTGGGGTATTTGTCTTCAACGACACCAAAGGTCATATCCTGCCTACGGCGACTCTGGGGTGACAATGGCTTGAGCCATCAACAAAAACTAGCGGAAGTATGTATTATTCCCGCTCCCCTTCAGCTTGGCTTTTTATGCAGCAATGGAAAATGGCCACTGTCGTAGTCCTACTATATCTTGGCCAGCGCTACCTTGGCTTTTTGAGTATGGTGTGGGAATTAGATATTAATTTATTCACATACACAGTTACTCCGGACGTTAACCTGTACATTTCGGCTGGAAAGCTTCCCGACTTTTTGTGCCGCACTTGTTGGGGGCTCGACTTTGCTTCCACGACTGGCTTTGAGAGCCCTACAGACTGCATGTCGTAGACTTGGCTCGGATTCCAAGGGTCTCAGTTCTCGGGGAGCCTCTCGATCGATCCAATTGGCCGCAGCATTCATATCTGCATGGTTCAGTTTCCAGATTCTGAATCACAAACCGGTCAGTTTGCAAAAGGTGTACAGAGAGGTACAGGATGAGAGAGTTCGCGAAACAATTGTTAACCAGCCGAGACCCCGATTCGCTGGAAGAACCATGGACCTCACGCTTTTTACTCTTGTTAGAGCTCTTGATTCGTTAACCTGCATTTCTTGGGGCTGGGGTCAAAAGAGGTGGAAAGGCAACGCTCGTTGGACTTTGGTGAGCTCAATCATCCCTGGGCTTGCAGACTCTGCCGTCTTTGCTGCTAGTGCGGCAGTGGTTATGTGGGCTTGGTTTTATTCCCCAGAAAGGCTGCCAAGGTCATATGGGAAGTGGATTGGAGAAGTGGCCAAGGTGGATGAACGGCTAATCGAAGCCCTCCGCCGTGCAAGGAGAAACATCCTTGTTTACGGAAAAGATACTGGGCAGGCGCCTTTACTGGAATCTATGTGCAGAGACTATGACTGGCCTATTGAATGGGGTGACCCTTCCAAGACATTCCCAATCCCTTGTGAAATGGTACACATGGGATGTGGTCCTAATTGTGAGAAGCACGCCGTCTCTCGGTTCATGAGGACGTTCAAGTTCGCGTGCGCTACCTATATTCCCCTGCAGCTTGCTTTCCGTTTTCGGTCAATGAAGTCAATGGCGTCCTTCCGGCGGGCGATATCCGATGCTTTGAGGTCTTCGTCGTTCCTTGCTGCGTTCGTTACCCTATTCTACTATTCGGTCTGCCTCGCCCGAACGAGGCTGGGCCCTAGGCTATTTCACGGAAAAACGGTAACACCGCAGATGTGGGATTCTGGACTCTGTGTCGGTGCTGGATGTGCGATGTGTGGATGGAGTATACTCGTTGAACACGCAAAGAAGCGGCAGGAGATTGCATTGTTTGTGGCACCCAGGGCCGCCGCCACTGTGCTCCCCAGATTTTATGAGCAGAAGGTATGATTGATTCCCCGATGAACCCATTTTCCTTACCTGTTTCGGGATGGTTACACGACTTGAAATGTGTCATTGCGCGTCCCATTCGACCTTCTACTGCAACGTGCTTCAGTCCAAGGGTCCAGCTCTAACTAATTGGAACTTTTATTTAGTATCAATACCGGGAGCGTGCCACGTTTGCCATGAGTGCGGCTATCCTTTTTACTTGTTTCAGGGAATGCCCCGACATGGTCCGAGGAGTTTTCGGCAGGATTGGAAGAAGTATTCTGAATTGATCTGGTTCAGGAGGTTGTATTATTATACATTTGCGGGTTCTGGTGTTGGCCGGCCAACACATCCCCGGGCTAAACCGATTTAATATATATGTAATAGTATGCTACATTAATAGAACCCAACGATACTTCATAGTACACTTAGACTGGTGAAGAAAGGGCTCTGGCCTGTGCGGACTGCGGAGTAAATAAAGTTGACGGCTGTTATCGATAAGGGACCAGTCACGTGTTGCTAAATCCCTTGACTGCGGCGTGCGCTGATCTTGCGATGCTTCCTCCTCCGTTGATACTCGCACGCAATTCGAAGACAGCCATGTTTTCTCGTCTGACGCCTTTATGGGGTCGGTTCTTATCCTCCGGGACTGCAGCTCCGCGGTCTGCATTTATGCCGGCTAGGGGCGTAGAGGCAGGTCGGAGGTATTTCACCCGCAATTCGTGTCTCAATCAATCGTCATCGGCGGCACCATTCAATACGCCCCAGTCGCAAAAGCGTAATGCGTCCACAATGTGCGTTCATACCGAGTTCTCAGGGACATATCCTAATATACAGCAGGTATTACACAATCAGTATAATCCTCGGCACAGTTTCCCTCGCGTACGGCTCCGTCCCGCTATATAAGATGGTTCGTCGTCCCATACCAATCGCTCCCCGCAACCTCTGAAAAATCCCGCGCACGGCAGAAATACTGAACTTGATCTCTGCAGATATGCCAACAAACCGGCTGGAATGGCCAGCCCGTCCTTACACACCGTACAGGTGACGGCGACACATCATCCCGCGTCACGCCAGTGACTGACTCTCGTCGGCTGCGGATTACATTCAATGGTTCGGTATCAGATGTACTACCTTGGAAATTCACACCGCAGCAGCGCGAAGTCCGAGTCCTTCCCGGGGAGACGGCGCTTGCGTTTTACACGGCCACGAATAAGGGTCCGACAGACATTATTGGGGTTGCAACATATAGTGTTACGCCGGGCCAGGTTGCGCCTTACTTCAGCAAGATCCAGTGCTTTTGTTTCGAGGAGCAGAAACTGAATGCTGGGGAATCGGTCGATATGCCGGTGTTTTTCTTCATTGATCCAGACTTCGTAACGGATCCGGCGATGAAGGGGATCGATACGATTACGCTTTCTTACACGTTTTTCAGTACGTTTTTTTATTTCCCGCAATTTTTACAGTATTACGAGTCACTGACGCATAAAATAGAGGCGCGATATGATGACAATGGTGTGCTCAAGGCCATTCCGGGCAGCTAATATGCTTCGAGAAACCATAGCCTGGCGAACTGGTTACACTTGGTTTCTCTGCGGCTGAAGTACAACCGGCGATGGCAGGTCTAATTGACTGAACATACAGCAGCTGTATTCATCTCGGTAACTTCGACATCATCGAAGAATAACTTACCTCCCTCCTCCAAAACAAGTATATGAATGTACCATAGCAAGCAGGATCGGCGTTTTCGGAATTGTATCATAGCATACATATGTATATACTACAACAGTTGATTTACATTGTCTCTTAGATGCTGTAGATCATGCCTAAATTAATACTAACTGGCAGATGTATATTAGACTGGAGCGCCCACGACTACTACCCAATAATCTGCGTAAAATACACATGTAACGCCAACTATATAATAGGTATTTATTTTAGCTTTGAAATGCTCACTTGCTGTATCAGTGCCCTTTGTAGATTATTCCTAGTATTAACTCTTGTGAGCACTTCCACTCATTCAGTCAACCCAGTCAACCCAGCAACGCCAAAACCCAAACATTCTTATCGATAAGCCCGTCCCTCTGCATCAAAAACCAACACCCTCCGCCCTACCTTACCTTAACAAACCCACCAAATCGCTCTTATCAGAGCGAGAAAGTAATAATAATAAGAGGTAACATATATAATGCCACCGCCAACAACAGGCTCCTCAAACCACCTAACATTCGACCCCTGGAACTCCGCCTCAACAGGCCATCAACGCGGCGAATCAAACCCGGGCACAGCATGGCAGCGCACCCGGGAAGCGAAGCTCGCCCAGCAACTGCGTACGGGGGACTGCACGATAAACTCATTTGCGTATGACGATACGCAAGAAAATGTTTATGAGAAGGGCGAATGGGAGTGGGATTGGGGCGGCGATGCCAAGGGTGGAAGAGGTGGTGGTGGGAGGGGTGTGCGTTCTGGGAGAGTTGGGCGAGGGCCGGATTCGAAGCAGAGGGATATTAGGAGTATGATGAGGGTGAATAAGGCCGGGGATGGGGGTGCTAGTTCTTTGGGGTTGGACCGCAAGGCTGTGAAGGATAAGAGTGTTGTATCATCTCTGCCGGCTTCGACTCAGATTCCCGGACCAGTGCACACGCCAACGTCAACGTCAACGTCAACCCCAACACCAACATCAAACCCAGAACTACTGGAAGAGTGTGAAGCTAGACCAGACCAAACACCCGGCGCAGTCGGTGGAAACGACAGTCCCGCCTCACTCAACCACAAATCAATACCCGAACAACCACAAATAAGGCCCAGCAATGGCAGCGGTATCGAATCGACCATGTTCCGCGGTGCAACAATCTACATAAACGGGCAAACAGCGCCTCTAATATCTGACCACAAACTCAAGGGATTGCTTGTTGCCCATGGTGCAACGTTGTCCCTATCCCTGTCTCGACGGGTAACGCATGTTATCATTGGAAAACCAAATTCGGGGCCTGGGCGCGGCGGAGCGGGGGGTGGGTTGGCCGCTGGGAAGATTCAGAAGGAGGCTCAGAGGGGTGGTTGGAGGGGGATGAGGATTGTTGGTGTTGAGTGGTACGTTTACTTCTTTCCTTTATTATTGAAAATCCCTCTAGGTCATACTTCGTCTTGGGTGTGAATGTTAATGCCTCATGAATAGGGCCTTGGAGAGCGTGAAAACCGGGAAAAGGCTCCCTGAGACGAGGTTTGCAGTTAATTTGTCTAATCAAAGGAGTGTGTTGGGATTTATGTAGCAATATTTGCTCTTTGGTTAGGGCTGGAGGTTGCTTTTTTCTTGTTATGCTGATGTTTATGCTTATTAAGTCTAAGATACCTTCATATCACATTATTATACTATATTCATACATTATCATATATATCATATCATGCTTGTGTGTCATGAACTAAATCCTTTGCTTCCCCCGCTACCTGTGGAATCGTGTCGGCGCCACCCACTCTGTCTTCGTGGAATGGGTAAGAGCGACCCTATGCTGCTCTCTGAGTGTTGTGGCGGTTGTGGCGCTTGTTGGTCCGTCTCTGTATGGGAGTGCAGGTCCAACTCCGACTCGTCATCTGGTAGCGGAGGCAACGGATTCACACGGAGTTTCGGAGGGTAGAGAGATGCATGAGAAACTGCGCGTTGCCCAGAGGGTAGGCGATCTTGCCTTTCGTGGTCATAGTCATTGTGGTCGTAGTTGTTATCATAATCGTCATGGCTGCTCTGTGAGCCCGATCGTTCAAGTTTTTCGTTCATATATTCTGCCACTGTGTCACCATGGACAAGTCCGAGGTGTTCCTCCTCAGAGGTCATATTCCGTTCATGGCCGCGGCGGAGAATGCCACGAGGGCTGCGTAGTGGGCTCCGCGGTGGCTCGACTGGTGATTTTATCCTATTGAAGATATTATGGAACGAGAAGTTGCGGTGCATTGGTGGTGTTGGGCCAGTCAACCGACGTTGATCTTCGTGTTGATCTTCGTCTGCCCATGAGATGGTTCGAGGGCGGTTCGGCCCTTGGTAGCTGGTGTCGATATTCCTCGTGTCCGATCCCGGTACAGGTTCATGAGTGGGATTGTGGTCATCGGGTACTGGTCTCCAAGGCGAATTCATGATGCTAGATGTCCGTGATCGGATCTCGTTCATGAACGAATTCACGCTAGGAGTTGATTCGGCCTCTTCTGACCAATCCTCCGGGAAGCGGGACATTCCAAGTGGAGGTAATGGAGAGGGTGTGCGTCGTTGAGATTTCTCACTGAGGACGGTTTTGCGTCTACGCAGCCCATCCCATTCGATGGCCTCGTTATCGGCCGGTGGCTTAAGGTCGTCTTCATGCCTTTCGTTGAAATAGCGGCGTGCTTCCTCGGCCTCGACGTTACGGCGTGGAGTGGATAAGCGGCGAATGATGGCAGCTGTTCCGCGGATGGCATCGGCCTTTGGTTCAGATTCCGGCTCTTCCTGGGTTGCAACTTCTCGGATTTGATCAAGATCGCCTTTGAAAACGGCGGCATCTGGGACATCCTTGGCAGACTTGGAGAGTTGTAGTAATACGACACCGGCACAGATTTGCAGGAAGCCAAGAATAACCGTAGCAATCTGCATGCCTGACCCTTTGAAGCCTCGGAAGAGGATGGCGGAAGAGATAATTGTAGAGCTGGTGAAAAATACGTAATAAGTGGGGGTGACCAGGGCAGCGTTGAAGATGTTTAGTGCTTTCTGTTCCTTGTTAGCATAGTCATAACGGATTGGGGTGAGGGCACTCACGTTGAGGTAGACGATCTCAGTCAATAAGGTCGCAATCACAAATACAAGTAGAACATACATGAACCACTCTTTGAATTGAGATTCACCATTGATCTGGGCAAGAAATGCCGCCCCCAAGCCCTGAGTAGCCACCACGCTCAAGCCCCCGATCAGACTGCAGATGCTGATGTAGACAAACATGCTCCGCTTGCCGTATCGCGGCCCTGCCCATATAGCGGTCGCTGCACATGCCACGATAACAATCCCAGCATAAGACAGAAACCCAGGCGCTATGACATAGCCTTTCATTTGCTGGATGTCGGCGACGGACGATTGCTCCGGGGCATTCAACGCAATGACTACTGAGCCCAGAATACAGGTGAAACACCCCACTTTGCCCACAAAACTCAGTCGCTCTTTGAGAAATATCGCAGACAGAACCGTGGTGATCACAACAGAGAGGGCGCCTAGAGGCGTCACCAAGATGGCATCAACGAAAGCGTAAGCAACAAAGTTGCAGATTTCGCCGATAATCATCAGCGTCATCCCTGACCACCACCACAGATTCTTCAAGTAGCCATATCCTTCACCTGCCTCCTCGTTGTATTTGACATTCGCCCGCAGGAGCCCGACTTTCTTCAGCACGAACGAAATTCCAATGAAGACACCAGATGCGACTGCCAACGATATTCCGATCGCTTTGTAGGCTGGCGGACGGTCACCACCGCTGCTGACCCCGGAGCGAGCAACCAAATCCATGTCCATGGTACTGCCCGCAGTATCAAAGACCGCTGTAGGATATATAGTGACCGGGAATCGAGCACGAAAAGATAGGGCGGTTATATATAGATTTAGGCCATGCCTGGGATCGACAAGATGAAACGGGACAGCGTTTGACGGCGGTTAGGAATGCGGGTGGGCGGGCGTTATTGGCGCTCAGGAATGCGGACAAAGAGGCCGAACAGGTTGAGGAAGAGAATGAGCAGAGGAGAAAAGAAGAAATAGAAAACGAGACAAAGAATTCAGGGGAAGAAAGCTAAGGCGAGGCAAATGGTGGAGCTGACTGCATCATGATTGATGGATGGATGGGCTGTCTGAGGAGGCTGGGAGTCTGGGAAACTGCGTGACCCACCATCATCGTCCTCGGTGCTTGTCTGCCGTCTTTCGATATTAGCGTCCATTATTAGATGCCAGACAGATATTCCGCGGGGTTTGTATGGGATCCGGACGATTGGTTTCGAAGATAACCTTGAGACCAGACGTTGGCGAACCGTGGAATGGCACATGGCTCTCCAAACAAACATCGGTCTGGATCTCCGCCATGGTTCTACACCCACTTCGTTTCTAGTTTCATCCACGATTTTGCTTAATTTAGAATTTAATGGATATCATTCCACTACAGGCACATTTTCCAATGGTTAATTAAACCAGATAAACCGAAGTTTCCGTCGACAGTAGATGTCCATCATCTATTGACTCAGGCCTCCAAAGTGCCAGCAAACAGCCTTGACAGGGTTGCGTCGGATCCAGAGCGCTAACGTGTCGCCGCTGATACGAGCAAAAACCATGGGTCTCACTTCTGTGTCCTCGTCATCTCGATAATAATAAACCAATGCCACCACTGAGGGGAACCACCGAGAGGCCATAACTTAGGGCTAAGCATCCTGCGGAGGATTCTCCGTCCGTTGCCCAGAGGCCAAGCCCGATCAGGTCTTTCTAAATCTTTCTTCGGTTAGTTGGAGGGTCTGGAGGGTCTGCTAGCTGATCGTAGAATAGCCCGATCGTTGAGGGAGCAACGCCTGCAGACAAGAACTGAAGACAGCGTTCCTCCGTACGGTGTACTGATTTAGATGTATGAAATTGTTGATAGACGAGAAGGACTCCGTAGTACAGTGTATACTTTGACATCGGCAAGGGGCGTTGATCTTTCACGATCTTGTTTCATTCCGGCCACGTGCATTCTTTGGGCGATGCATAAATTATGCGTATAAGAAGGCTGTTAGTAATCTGCATAAATTCCAATTAAGCTCGCGTCACGAGCCGACGCGTCGAGCTCCAAGTTTCGTGATTTCGTGAGAGCTGTGCCTGGATTCGAGAGCTGCCAAAACGCTCGACATCACAACCCGGGGTCTTAAGATAGGACATCGCAGCTAACAATATGGCTTTACTCGTTGATAAGCTGCGGCCACGATCGCTCGATACACTCTCATACCACCATGACCTCTCCGCACGATTAAGGTCTTTGGTATGGAAATTGACCATCTGTTTGAAATCAAACTCTCTAACTCGTTTTCTCTCCATTTCAGGCCCAAAGCGGTGATTTCCCACATCTTCTCATGTATGGACCATCCGGTGCAGGCAAGAAAACTCGCACAATTGCCACCCTCAAAGAACTCTACGGCCCCGGCGTCGAGAGAATCAAGATCGACAACCGAGTCTTCCAAACAACAAGCAACCGAAAGCTCGAATTCAACATCGTCTCCTCCGTATACCACCTCGAAATCACGCCGTCAGATGTAGGCAACTACGATCGTGTCGTCGTCCAGGAACTTCTCAAAGAAATCGCCCAAACGCAACAAGTCGATCTCACAGCGAAACATCGGTTTAAGGTTGTGGTTATCAACGAAGCGGACCATTTGACTCGCGATGCACAAGCTGCACTTAGACGGACTATGGAGAAATACAGTCCTAATCTGAGATTGATTCTCTTAGCGAACAGCACGTCGAACATTATCGCTCCTATCCGCTCGCGAACTCTGCTGGTTAGGGTTGCGGCACCGAGCGAGGAGGATATTTGTACTGTTTTGGGCAATGCTGCGAAGAAGGAGGGGTGGACCGAGGCTCCAGGACTGAATAAGCGTATTGCAAGCGAGAGCGGCCGGAATCTTCGCCGCGCGCTGCTCATGTTTGAGGCCATCTATGCTCAGAGGTATGGGTCTTTGGCAAAATTTCCGGTCCCATTAACCTAACCGCGTTCCACTTTAGTGAGAAAGTAACCGACAATACAGCGATCCCGCCACCTGACTGGGAAGCCCTTATCTCGTTGGTAGCGGAGGAAATTCTCGCAGAAAGATCACCGGCCCGGTTGCTGCAAGTCCGTGCCAGGTTATATGATCTTCTAACACACTGTATACCGCCTACGACGATTCTCAAGGTATGCTGATTATTGTCTGACGGAGTGTGTATGTGCTAACAATGCCCAGACTTTGACATTCAAATTAATCGCCAAAGTCGACGATACACTAAAGCCCGAAGTAATTAAGTGGTCTGCTTTCTACGAGCACAGGATCACACAGGGCTCTGTAAGAGATCCAATTCGAGAATGACCAAACACATGGCACTAACAAACGCAACAGAAAGTAATTTTCCACCTCGAGGCCTTTGTTGCTAAGTTTATGCGTATCTATGAAAGGTTTGCGGCCCCGTCCCTCCAGGCCATGTTAGCGTTAACTAACTGAACGTCTGCGAAGTTATTTGATGGGCATGGACTTTTAGATATTAAACGTATGGATTAGAAACAATTAATGATTCACTAATGATGTCCGCATTTTACTGACCCGTAATATTCCCCTCCTATAGTCTTAAAGCGCCCCATATGGCAATACATTCTCTATAATATAGTCAATTGCCTCGCCCCGAAATGTATCTTCCTCAATACTCGACCCATATCCACTAAACACCATGCTCTTACGGCCCGCCCCATACACAGGCCATTCCGGAAGCGTACTATCTGTTCGCACAGTTCATTAGGACGGACCCTACGCAAGTACAACACACAAAACAAAGACAACGACCTACCTCCCCGGCAATTTGGATTGAGCCCATGCACAAATGAAACCCAAGCACAGCTAAGTTCATACGCCAGCGCCCGGTCCCATGGATGGTCAGGGACGAGATTCGAAAAGACGTAGCGCTGCTCAATGCCTGTCCCAATGCCGGCTGTTATATTTGATGCACCCGTGTCATGAGGGAGGTGGTTGAACCTGTACCGGTATACTGGGGCGCTGCTACTGCTGTTGCGGTTGTTTTTGGTGAGCCATTGCGCGATCATGCGTGCGGGTCCGATTTGCACGATGTCGCCAAAGATTGAACAGGCTTTCTTGTCTAGTTTTCCGGAGGTCAGGGGAGTGGATCCGGTGTTGTAGGGGCAGCCGTGGCGTGGGTCGTTGGTGTATAGGGCGAGGAGCTTGGATACGGTTGAGTTGGGGAGGAGCTTGGGTCTGTGGAAGCCATCGGCTTTTTATCAAATCAGCGCTACGGTTATTTCGGTATTATTCCAATGTAGCTTACCAAGAGGGCCGCGCAGCTGCGCTGTGGTGTTTATTCCCGTTGGGGCTGAGTTGGTTCCTTCGTCTGTGTTTGCTGTCGTATAAAGTTAGGGCTTGGCTGTCTGTTCGGCGGGAGTATAGGGTACGTACTTCCGACTATTGTGGGAACTTTGACATAATTTTCCGCCGACAACGCGAAGTGAATCGAGGTCTGTGTGAAGCTACCATCGATTGACTGACCCGTGCCTGGACCTACGCTCGAGAGGAATGTCTTAATTGGAAGCTTTCGAATACAGTCGAGTTGTTCCGCGGGCGGGGCATTTGCGAAGGAGGAGCAGGGGGTGTTTGTTATGAGACCATCAAAGGTGTCCTGGAAAGACGATGTACTAGCAGAAGTTAGAGGGAAAGCACCGCCGCTTTCCATGATCCCTGCCCGAAAGAGCCTGTCGTCTCGGCCTCCATACGCCATTATGTGGGAGTAGACCGAGACAGCCCCGGCACTGTATTGCTGGATTAGATATACTCGATAAAAGAGGACTAACTGGAAACCATTGAGTAACTTACGACTCTCCAGATATTGTTACTGCAGGGTTTTAGCGAATTTGCGTTATGAATGTGGATGTTGCTGGGTTTATACCTTTACTAGGGTCCCCTCCAAATGCCGCAATGTTATCTTGAATCCAATGCAATGCCAGTCGCTGATCCAACATTCCGAGATTGAGCAAGTCGAGCTCTGCCATCTGCTGCCCATTTAAGAACCCAAGAGGCCCGAGTCGATAGTTCTGCGAGCCCATTATGAGTGTTTACCGGCGAACTTGGTCTTTTGGTCGCACGCACCACTGAAACGAGCAAAATCTCCTTGTTTATTTCGGAAGATATGCGAACAATATTGGTTCCTTCGAACCTGGGGTCTGCCTACTTCGTTTAATAAGATTCTCTGGTACAGCAGCTATAACAGCAAATACGAACCGTGTATCCAGTCTGTAGCCCTCCGCCATAAAACCAGACCATCACAGGCTTGAGTGCACTGTCTTTATCCTGCCCGGCCGGGCGCCATATGTTAAGGGATAGACAATCCTCACTTGAAAGTGGATTTGAATCTATTTCCGGCCCATAGCAGGCTGGCCCGAAAGACTGAGCATGCAGAGGGTCGAACGATGTGTTCAATGGTATCGCATGCCGTAGACGAAGGTCGCCTACCGGAGGTTGAGCGTAGGAAATACCTAGAAACCGTTGTACTTGGCTTCTCTCATCATTAACCCCAATAACAGTTCCGTTGCGAACTTTGACAGATACTGAAGCACGCAGAGGGTCAACAAGTGCGATGGCTTGTCTTAACAGGTATGCGATGAGCAATAGCTTTGCGTCGAGAAACATAGTTTCTGCTCGCGATTGGAGTCTATTCTTTCTTGTCCAAAACAGAACCTCTGGGTGACTGATGTTATTGAAAAGCTCCGCGTTGACGCTGTATATTGAGCTCTCCACTGTCCCCACGCTTTCACTTTTCAGCCATCGCGAGTGTCCCCACCCCCGGATATTGTTCTGCGGGGGATCATTAACAGATAAGAAATGTCTGCGAAGTGTTCCAGTATTTATTGGATAACTTATAATACTGATAGAGTACCCACTAAGCAGGTGTGTCCCCACTCCCAAGATGGTGCAACTGAAAGCATCTGCCGAATCCTCGGATGCAGGTACGGAAAGAAACCAGATTCAATTCTAAGGAACTGAGATGTTTGAAGAAAAAAGTGTATGCTCTGGAAGAATTGGTTCTTGTTACCATCGACTCGAAACACTATGTAAGTACTGCATATAACTAGCTCTCTCCCTTCAATCTCCCGTCACGAAGCGGCAAAGTTTTTGCTTTGCAAGAATTCTAGAGCAGAATTATATTTATAAACCTGAATACAGGGAGGACGAATTTAAGCTTAGCTCTGCCCCTCTGGGCAAGGTAATTGTGGCGAGGGTTAATGACGACGGTGTATAGGTGTGTTGATTACCTATGGAGCCCTTCAACGGCGAGAACACGGCGTAGCCAATCATGAATTATCCAGAAGTAATAACAGGGAAGTATAAGCCTGTCAGGGCAGATCTTGTTTGCAGTGGAATCACGTATGGTTCGCAGGCGTGTAAACAGAAGAGTCGAGAACGAGTGTCGACGTCATACTTCCATCGCAGCTATTTAGGACCACTGACGACCTTCAACTCTTAGCAACTGAAGGAAGACAAGTTACAAGATCTCACTATTACCTGGCTATTATTCATACGAACTATTTGATACCCCTGTGTTTGCTGTAATACACGAAAAGTATCTACGCCATGTCTGACCGAAAACTCATGGATATTGAGCCTGGTGGCGAACAAACGCAGTAAGCTTGTAACGAGAATCCCAGTGCGATATTGGTAGATACTAACTACTGGTACAGATATGAAGGATCTCGAGTGTTCACCGTCACACCAGACAAACAGACTGGACAGCTTGGTGGTACCGTCTCTTTCCAAATCGTTGGTCTGGCCTGACTGACCCCTTCTTAGGAAATCTTCCACACACCAAGAGCGAAATGAGAACGAGAATTACGGGCGACCATAGTGACGCAAAGGCTAAAAGACAGGAGGCCAAATTTGCGCATAAGCTTGAGCTTGGAGAAGGCACTTCTGGCATATCCGGATATACAAACAGAGAGCCGGTATTTCCTTTCCCTATGAACTCCTATATGCGACACCTCTTTATGTGATAATAAAACAAAGAGAGCCCAAAGCTGATGATAATGTACATGATACTTAAAAGGTTGAGACCGAAGACGATGCTGCCAAGTCTAGGAGAGAACAAGGATATGGCCCTGGTTCTGGTGTTGGCGCGTAGGTGTCAAGGGGACTAGGCCAGACGTGGTAGGGTAGGATGCGATAATATGATTTATTGCGACGCCGATGGACTGGAGGATGTGGAATTTGGTGGATTGGGCATATCCTTGGTCCCGAGGGGTGTTGCTCTTCGCGCTCGCTTCAGGCTTTCCAATGTGACACCATTCCCGAGTTTTGTTAAGCCAACAACTGGCGGGTCGTCCTTGTTCACGAATTCCCAGAGACCTGAATATAGTTAATTAGTTGAACTCTTTGCCTGCCTTGCCTGCGGTTTGGGATAACTTACCGGGTAACTTGTGGCCTGCTAGACGGAAGGCTTCCCGTGCAACCTTTTCGTGAACATCGCCCTTGAGCTCGAAGACAATCCTGCTTACAGCGACCTTCGCAGTCCAGTAATCGAATTTACCTTTACCCTTACCCATACGCTGCTCGTTTCCCTTGGTGTAAACACCAATGTTGGCGCTCACGCGCTTGTATAATGTGTAGTTCATTCCCCTAAGACGCCTTTTGATAGTCTCTTCCGCAATCTTGAGCGAAGAGGCCGGAACTCGGCGGTCATGGTCTTTCATCCGAAGTCCGTAATCTCCCCACACCACAGTTGTCCCTCGCGATGAACCTCCGGTCGGGACATGTGGACGACCCTTGGGCGACTTTGATATTTCAGGTTGTTTCGGCGTAAGCCAGTCAAGAGCTGGCGATGTTGTAGAGAAGCATCGTGATATCGGGAGAATTGGGATGGTGCTTCGTAGACCGAGTGCTGAGAACGTATCAGTTTAGCGGTAAAACTTTTTTTCGTCCAGAGTTTAATGCTCACATGTTGGCTGAAGACTGGCCAGCTGCGGCCGTGCCAGATATCTGAGATGTGAAGCCATCGCAATTATCGACCACGACGCTTAGCCTTCAGCGGAATGAAACAATGCTGAGAGCCAGAGAGTTTCTGGCTATCGGACTTTGCGCCTCAAAGGTTTCTCCGCTCCGTTCCCGAAATGGAAGGCGGATATCAATTACGCACGTGCCATCTAACTAAATTACATAAGCTAATTAATCGCGTGTTAGAGCTCTAGGCAGGCGCGTCGCGCGGTCATGCCTAGCCGAGACGTTTTTGAATTAGAGCTGTCTTATATTGAACGACAGCCATTCTGGCTTCGTTTCCGAATTATTGAAGGACTTACCTGTTTGGAAGTGTCTCTGTGGATGTGAATTATCATGCCGGCTGATATTAGAAACTTCTTTGGTGGCAAGTCGAGTCAAGGCTCAAGCTCGTCGCCTGCGAAACCACCTGCGAAGAAAGAGGTATGTATCTTGCTTTTGCATATGTTACTCAAAAACTGCCTCGCATACGTATATTTCATTGAGAATGGCTGCTAACTCTGCGAGAACAATAGACCCCAGCTCGGAACAAGCGTAAGACTTGCGACGCAATATATCACAAGGAACATCTTATTGACCTGCCCTAGGAACCAGGAAGGTTGTCGACGACAGTGACGATGACGAGGTTGTGGTAACCGAGGCCCCAATCCCAAATGCTAAACCCCCGAGCAAACAGTATGTTCTCTTCTGGTGTCAGATTATAGTTTGCTGGCTAACATATGAGTCCAAGGAAACCCGAAGCACCACAAGGAGAACCAACAACGACTTCGGACTATTTCTCGTCAAGCAAAAAGAGAGGGAGGCCGTCTAAGACCGCTGGCGAAGCTGCGAATAAAGCCAACCAGCCATCCAAGAGTGGTCCTACAAAAACGGAGAATACACAAAATACCAAGGAGCTTACAGAACGTTCAAAAGCCAACTCACGCCGTGACGCGAAACCAGCCCCTGCGCTTCTCGACGACGAAAAACTGGGCGATGATGATATCTTTGCAACCGAGTATAACAAACCGGGGAAAGGTGGTGATGATTACAAGGAGGAAGATGAAGACGAGAGTGATGCTTTTGACCTTCCGGTGAAACCTGCCAAAAGTGCTCGAGGCCGACCAGCCCCTAAAAAACCGTCCGCTCTGGATGAATCTGACGACGACGTGGTTATGGAGGATGTGCCCCGAAAGCCGACGAGCGCAGCGAAATCTGCACCCCCCCAAAAGCAACGGAAACGAAAATCCGAAGCCATTGACAAGGACGACGCTGAATTCCAAGTCTCACCCAAGAAAGCTGAGGCCGCTGCGAAACCAAAGAAGCCAAGAGCGTCGACTGTAAAACCAAATCAGTCGGAAAGCAAAGAAATTCAGGACATTTTCGACAGCATCCCGACGATAAGGCCTCCCTCGCCTCCGGCAGGATCCGACGAGAAGAAAAAATTTCCTTTCGGAGGAAGGTCACGGTCTCCTGTTTCGGGGAGCGCGACAATCCCTGCGGGAGCAGACAATTGTCTTGCAGGACTCTCGTTTGTCTTCACCGGTGTTCTTGACACTCTCGGACGTGAGGAAGGCCAGGCCCTAGTGAAGAAATACGGTGGCAAAGTTACGACAGGCCCTAGCAGCAAAACTAGTTACGTTGTTCTAGGAAGTGATGCAGGGCCGAAGAAGCTTGAGACTATCCAGAAGAACAAGTTGAAAACCATCAATGAAGAGGGATTATTCGAACTCATTCGCCGTCTTCCCGCAAATGGTGGTGATGGAAAAGCGGCCGAAAAGTACGAAGCCAAGAAGAAAGCTGACGAAGAAAAGGTCCGACAGATGGCCGCTGAGATTGATAAGGAAGAAAAACGCAAAGCGGCAGCAAAACTTAAAGCAAACAAAAGCCCAAATGATACGAAGGATATCAAGGATATCAAGGGCTCCCAGGAAACCAAGGAGATCAAGGTTGATGACCTCCTTTGGACCTCAAAATACGCGCCAACATCCTTGAATATGATATGCGGCAATAAGGGTGCAGTTGACAAGCTGCAAGGCTGGCTTAGAGACTGGCGGAAGAACGCTAAGGCCAACTTCGCGAAACCAGGCAAAGATGGTTTTGGGACTTATCGCTCAGTTATGGTTCATGGACCTCCCGGAATTGGCAAAACCACCGCGGCACATCTGGTAGCGAATCTTGAAGGTTACGATGTTGTGGAATCGAATGCAAGTGACACAAGAAGTAAGAAACTTGTCGAGACTGGTCTTTTAGGCGTCCTCGACACTACTTCCTTACAAGGCTACTTTTCGACATCTGAAGATAAGGTCGAGAGTAAGAAAAAGAATCTCGTCCTAATCATGGATGAGGTGGATGGAATGTCTGCTGGTGATCGAGGTGGCGTTGGAGCGTTGGCCGCCATCGCAAAGAAGACACAGATTCCTCTCATTCTCATCTGCAATGAGCGGCGACTTCCGAAAATGAAGCCCTTTGACCATGTTACGTTTGATATTCCTTTCAGACGACCCACTGTCGAGCAAATTCGAGCACGGCTTTTGACCATCTGCTTTCGAGAGGGAATGAAAATTCCACCGCAGGTTCTAGATAGCCTGATAGAGGGAACGCATGCAGATATTCGACAGGTGATAAACATGCTTTCGGCTGTCAGAATAGACCAGAACGGTCTTGATTACGACAAAGGGAAACAGATGTCGAAGGCTTGGGAGAAACACATAATTTTGAAGCCATGGGATATTGTTGGGAAAATTTTGAGCCCGCAAATGTTCTCTCCAAGTTCCACCGCCTCACTTAACGACAAGACTGAACTGTATTTCAATGATCATGAGTTCAGCTACTTGATGCTCCAAGAAAATTATCTGAGGACGAGACCGACACGCGCCAGCAACCTCCAGGGCAAAGAGCATAAGCTGAAACTCCTAGAATTAGCTGACAATGCGGCATCAAGTATTAGCGACGGTGACCTTGTCGACAAGATGATCCATGGTAGCCAGCAACAATGGAGCCTGATGCCAACACACGCTATGTTCAGTTTTGTGCGGCCTGCTAGCTTTACCTACGGAAATATGATGGAACGCCCTGGCTTTACTAGCTGGTTGGGGCAGAATAGTAAACAAGGTATGCATTTTCTCCCGACTAACCTCATAACTGACTAACATGATGTTCCTAGGGAAACTTTCGCGGTATGTCAAAGAAATCCAAGGACGCATGCGCCTTCGCGCTTCCGGAGATCGCCATGAGGTTCGACAACAGTACATACCGCTCTTGTGGGACAAACTTATCAAGCGATTGATGGATGACGGTAAGGACGGCGTTGAAGATGTGATTGAGTGCATGGACAGTTATTTCCTGACTCGGGATGACTGGGATGCGCTGGTTGAACTTGGACTTGGGCCAATGGATGAGTCCAAAGTCAAGTTGGAGACGCAGACCAAAGCTACATTTACACGTCTTTACAATCAGCGCTCACACCCTCTTCCGTATATGAAGGCCAGTAACGTTCTCGCGCCGAAGAAGCCGGAGAAGGAGAAGCCTGATATTGAGGATGCGATCGACGAGTCGGACGACGAAGAGGTCGTTGCAGACGAGTCTAAAGCTGATGACGAGAACGAGGAGATCGATCTTAAGAGGGATAAACTTATTCGCATGCCCAAGAAGTCTGCAAAGAAAGGCACGGCAAAGGCCGGCGCTGCAAAAGGCAAGGGGAAATCAAAGAAGGCAAGCGAAGATGATTTTATAGATGATGGTGACGATGAACCGAAGGCAAAGAAAGCGCGAGGCCGAAAACCCAAGGCAAAAGCGTGAAGGAGTGATAATTATTCAGTGTTTCTGATTAACATTGGCGTATAGTTGCAACTTAAGCGGGACTGGGACGTTTTGTATGTAATATAGACCGCATAATGCCAAGCATCATCATCTATAATGTTCCCCGTAAAGAAATGAATGTGCGATGGCTTCCCGTACTATAACACGGGATATTTCGTCGATATTGCTGTCGATCTGGTTTCTGGTGCCTGTGGCTGAGGCGCGTGCCTGTTTAACTTCTGGTTTTGGCCGATTTCCGGGGAGGCGGAGTCGGGTCCTTGCGCCAACCTCCCCCTCTTTCCCTTCGCGTTCGGCTTTGTAGCAACACAGTGCACTCCAGTGTGGTATCTACGCAAACCTGGATCAACTCCAGGAATAAAACTCATTTAACGGCTTCATCTTTTTCTTTTATCAAGCCTCGGCCAGGCTGGTCCTGTGCCGGTTCCTTTCTTCGGTTCTTCTCTTCGTTCCCCAGTCTCACCACATCCAATCTCACTCCGCATCGCAGGAAATGACCACACTACTTTTCTTCTCTCTATATTAACCTACAACTCATATATTCCGGGTTGTGACGACGCGGCTAATGATTCTGGGATAATTGCCCCGCTCCCTAAATCGAAGGGAAAATGTCTCTCCTCCATAACGAAGAGTAGGCTTAGACCCTCTCCAGTCTCGCCTTTATGACAAAGCTGATAGGTTATAGCTTCACGATATGGCAGCTGCGCACTTCTTACCTCTCTACAATCAAGGATGGCATTGGTGACAGGCTTATCAATGTGAACCACTCCGTACTTAACGCGCCTGGGTTTCGCGCCGCAGGTTGGCCGACAGCTTCCACGAACCAGCCCTCGCAACTTGCGGCTAGCATCAAACGAGCATACTCCCCTCCGATCCCTACAACCACCGCGGTTTCATCAGAATACTACCAAATAAGCACTAGGGATGTGAATGATTCGCAAAGATTAGGGTTTGGGGAGGATGGAGAAGACGATGAGGGGGGTATGGTAACGGGGAAGTCAACTACCGATATGGTTAGCCGCCGTTTACATCTGCGAAACGAAAAGCGAATGCATCGAAGAGATCGCCAGCAAAGAGAACAACAGAAGGCAAGGGAAAGGGAGATCGAAGAGGAAGACAGCAGTGATCTGAGCGATGAGAGTGATGAGGAAGGAGTTACTCCACAGCGACATAGTGAAGAGATCAAATTCGAAAAGGTGCCTGTACGGACCAGGGCGGACTCGTCACCCATCAGGACATCTGACCGCCAGGAAAGACCCCAGGTTATGATTACGCACCCGTCGCAACAATCAGTGACCAGCCATTATCGCACCGGGTCTTTGGGAACAGCTCCGACCGTTAATGAGCGCCCTCGGCGTGACACAACGACGACTACAACTAGCAGTGACATATCTTCCGACCACGAGATCGACACATCGGCCATCAGAAGGCGTCAGATTCATTTTTCCGGCCAGGATCAAGTGATAGGACCATCCGAATTAGGGAAAGCCAGCTGTGACGGCCTCGAGCAGCTGGATGAGCAGGTCGAAGACTCCGACGCTGGGTCAGTGGAAAGTACACTGTCGTCAGAATTTGATGCTACAGCCGGTTCTGCTTCGCTTCTGGGAGGTGTTGGTATAACAGGAGGCTTGGATTCCTCATCACCAATTGCATTGATGCACAAGTTACCACATGGACCAAGTTCTCAAGCTGCGTCTCCACGGAAACCAAAACAGCCTGCACCTGAATTACAGGACCTGCCGCCTCCTCGACCAATAAGCATGATACAGCCTGTTAGTCTGCTTTCCACAGCTCTAAATGCTCGCGCAAAGACGCCAGCAAATCCCGTTGAGAAATTCGCAGTACTTTCTGGCGAGGGTTTAACTGACGCCCTGAACATCCGATTATATGTGCCATTCTCCACAAACCCCGAAGAGCCCCTCGACCTGCCTCTGGCTCGAGAGTCGAAGTTAGCAGAGCAACCAACTACAGTTACTGTTACCGAAGCGATCGGATTGGCACTTTGGAAATATACCGAAGACCGTCGAGAACCTCCCATCGAGCCTAAGAAGCTCACCGTGAATAGGTGGGCACTTCGAATGGTGGACGACGGCGAGGTTGAGTACGATTTCCCGGCATTGGGTAGAGTATCAGCCATAACGGATTTTACTTCGAACAACAACAACCGAGGGGCCGGAATGCGCGGTCGATCCAGAGGGAAGCAATATGACGAGTTTGCACTAGTAGAAGCTTCTGATTCGGAGTTCGAGGAGAATGAGCGCTTGTATCCGACTGAGAACGTTTCGGGCCCGGCTGAGGAACCGGGAGACACAGCAGCAACAGCAGCACTTCCTGTTCCTGCGGGCCAGCCAAACCCAGCGAGTAAAGCCCCTCGTCCAAATCCGATCCTGGGACAGCCGTTCTCGTCAGCATTGAACGACAATACCCTCATGCCGGCTGATCGGCCAGCGGTGCCTGTTTCTCATGCGACGCCCCGTCTTGGTGTTTCAAAGACGCTGAAAATCCGGTATATCAACTTTGAAGCCTCGACCCAAGTTACAACCCTCAATACTTCAACAGACAGCTACATAGCAGAAATTCTCGATTCTGTCTGCAAGAGATGGGGACTAGATAGAGGAAATTACCTGCTTAAAGTGATGGGATCCAACACAATTGCGCCGCTGGACCGTACAGTTGAAGCATTGGGCAATATCACGGAGCTGGACCTTGTCCGCCGACGCTTCGGCCCGCAATTGACGGGATCCCCAGTGAGCTCTTTACCGAACGCACCACTCATGGTTGAAAACCCCGTTGTTCCGAGCAAGAAGGGAAAGAAGAGCGAAAAGCGGATGCTGCATCCTCTTACCCAAAAGCAAGATCTCATCGGAGGATACTACCGGCGATACTTCGTGCTTCGCAAGCAGTCTATGGGGTTCACCACCTCACTTCACCGTGTTCTAACATTTGACAATGACTATATGCACATCATGCCTGCGGATACGGGTAAGAATGGGTCCGACACGAAGACTCGATCGATCAGCTTCAACGATGTCGTCGGATGTAAAGTAAGTCGCAGGCATCCGAAGAATTTCCGAGTCGTCGTGCTTCGTGGGAACGATGCGACAGAGCAGAAGCGATATGACTTTGAGGCGCGGAATGCCCTCGAAGCGGTAGAGATTGTGGACGAGATTAAGAAGAACATGGCGCATTATCGGACATGAGCGGTCTATTATTATTTCTCTTTATGGGTATTTTTGGGCGCGATATTGCAGGAATGATTGGCAATGGACGGATTCGGGTGGGATAAGCATGCATGAAAGGCACTCGACAGGCTTGTCTTTGTTTGGCGTTGCAGACTGCAAGAATAAAAAATGCAGGCACAGAACTCTACGTTTACAAAAGAGCATCGACCCTCGTGTAGTTATCCAAGCTCTAAAACACATGGGGATATTTCTAAATTATGCAAACTCTATATCTGCGAAGCTCTAGGTGTACGGAGTAGCCATGTGCTGAACAAACTCTTTTTTAAGGTTGGTCCGGAAGTGTCGTTATGAAGTCATCGCGGCACCAGCAGCAGTGGTGATCTCACCCGCCTGGTAGGTAGTAGACGCCAGTGCAGACATCACCCACCGTAGCCGGTTGCGAAGTGGTTCTCGTCGGACTCGGACCCAGGTATTCTGCGCGGAGGCAGACTCGGCGGACGCTCCAGCGGGCTTTGTTAAGCTCCTGCCGATCAAGAAAGTGAAGACTGGAGTGCTGCAGTAGAAGTTAGTGGTGAAAGACGGAAAGCAGGTTGGGGAACAAAGACGATTCCTCGAGGAACGCAGTGATAGGCTGTGGTGGATCGTAGTAGGGGAATGGATCGATTCATCTTGACGCAAAGAACTCAGACTGCTAGCATGAACCCCGCTTCTTCTGCTGCTGCGCTTTCTCCTTCGCCCCCTCGACTATTGACTCGGGCTTGTCTCAGGCTGAGCGTCTCAGAGTTCACTCCTCGCTCCCTACTGCTCTCAGTGCCCTCTTTGTGTCCAATTGCATTATTGCTGCTGTCTTTCGCGGCTCTTATACTACTTAATAGTCGTACGTACTCTGGTCTGCCACTCCGGGCCTCTCCTTTCGTATCCGAGCCAAAGACCAATACGAAAGGACCCCGAGGTCATCGTCCCCTCTCCGTAGCTCCCACGACCAAGCCAGGCGCCTGCATGCTGCCATCCTGTGTCTCACCTCGATCTTGATCTTGTCTCAGGCATTTTTCCATCCTCCATGCCTACTCTCGGAGGTCTCCTGAAGAAACGGCGGACGAAGGATTCGCAGACCCTGTCTAAGGAGCTCCAGGCTGGTTCCACTGGCCACACGGCGACGTCACCAATCGCTGCCGAAGATACCCAGCACCACCACCACCTTTTTCACCATAACCACCACTCGTCCAACAATTCTGCAAATTCGGCAACTTCCAACCAACAGGCTGCCAAACAGCAGTCCAACGAGTCCTCAGTCACCAAATCTGCCGACGGTCAAACCGCCTCCATGCAATCCCCCGCACTACAACCCACCACTTCCGCACACTCGAATTCCGGCCACCACCATCACCAGAGCAGCAATGCCGCGAGCATACACAACATCATAAACCCTTCGCAGCAGAATAACCCGCAAGTCTCCCGGACCGAGCGTACCACCAAGGGAAAATACACGCTCGATGATTTCGCATTTCAGCGCACTCTTGGCACAGGCAGTTTTGGGCGCGTCCACCTGGTGCAATCAAAGCACAACCACCGATACTATGCTATCAAGGTGTTGAAAAAGGCGCAAGTCGTCAAGATGAAGCAGATCGAGCATACAAACGATGAGCGACGAATGCTAAATCGTGTTAGACATCCTTTCTTGGTCACTTTGTGGGGAACTTGGCAGGACTCACGGAATCTCTACATGGTCATGGATTTCGTAGAGGGTGGAGAGTTGTTTAGCTTACTTCGAAAGTCTCAGGTGAGTCGTATTTTGCCTTTAATGACTGGAAAGGGCCAACTAACGTTGGACAATATATAGAGGTTTCCTAACCCTGTCGCTAAATTCTATGCTGCCGAGGTCACTCTGGCACTGGAATACCTCCACTCATTGAATATCATTTACAGAGATCTCAAGCCTGAAAACTTGCTCCTAGACCGCCACGGGCACCTCAAGATCACGGATTTTGGCTTTGCGAAAGAGGTGCCTGACATTACCTGGACTCTCTGCGGAACGCCCGATTATCTCGCTCCGGAGGTTGTAGCCTCTAAGGGTTATAACAAGTCTGTTGATTGGTAAGTGCTGCTACGAATAAACCAACTGGGTCCCGCTAACTTGTTCAAGGTGGTCTCTCGGTATCTTGATTTTCGAAATGCTATGCGGCTTCACACCCTTCTGGGACCAAGGATCCCCCGTCAAGATTTATCAAAATATCCTCCAGGGGAGGGTAAAATTCCCGCCATATCTTCATCCCGATGCTGTAGACCTACTTTCGCGGCTTATCACCGCGGACCTCACTAAGCGGTTAGGTAACCTTCATGCTGGGTCCGAGGACATCAAAAATCATCCGTGGTTTGCGGAAGTCACTTGGGAGCGGCTGTTGAGGAAGGAAATCGACGCGCCTTATGTGCCACCAATTCGAGGAGGGCAAGGTGATGCAAGCCAGTATGAGAACTACCAGGAAGAGACAGAAGCCTACGGCCATGGTGGTGATGATCCGTAAGTTTCTATGTCTGCAATTTTTGACAACTATTTCTTGCTGACCCTTATGATTCTAGTCACGGTCATTTGTTCCCGGATTTCTAGACCCTCTTTTGAGTGATGATGATATGATATTCATTCTAGAGATTGCTCTCTGATTAGAACCCATGCTTCTACTCTAGCATGGAATACGTGTGGAACCTGGTACTCAACGCAGAACAGTGCAATGATCGAAAGTCATTTGTTCCACTTGTCGGTTTTGATAATCGCTGGTCGAATGGAACTTGAGCGTTCTCGGAATTGAATCTTTAACGGACGTCGGACCTAGCATCGATGTTTGCATCAAAAGCATGCCACGGCCTTGCCCCTCTTAATTGATTTGCGGGGCTACTCTCACTTACGACGAAGAGCACTCTCCCTGTTTTACTCATTTTGCTAGGGTGGATTTGTGGCTTCTGTTTGGTCTTTATATTCAGCTTTCCGGGCATGGACGGTGGGTGTCTTGTCTGGTGTTGGTTTTGGGCGACGGAAACAATTAAGGTGCCATTATCATGTTTTTGCCGACGACATGTGCGATTTGATATTACCGTATTTCTGGATAAGAGCTATTTTGGTTTATTGTCCCCTCTTACCATACGAGAGGAGACCTGTATAATCTAATCTATCTAAATACGTCTCAGTTCCCCCGTCGTATGAATTCAAAAAGGCAGACCAGGCAGGCCATTTTATATATAAAAACACTAAGTAATGTCTCCGCAGCCGCGCCGCATCTAAATGCATATTCAGAAAGATTGAACCAGGTCAACATAACCCCCCGCTATCCGATCTAACCGATACAGTACAACTCCCTTCCGTCCTTATCGTACAAACATTCACCTCTATATCCTCCCCTCCCCCCCAAGTAACGGCCACATTAATCAATCTTCCCACTCTACATGCTGGTTGCGGACGGCCCGCTCGTGGCCAATGAGTTCGCCGCAATCACGTCGAGACCGCCGTTTTTCTTGTCCGACGTGGCGCGGGTAAGATACGTCTTGCTAGCAACGTTCCATAGCGAGATGTACTTCTCCATACATTGGGACAGGCAGTTCTGTTCTCCAGTGCTCATTGTGGAGCCGGGGGCTGGGATGCAGTTGTCGAAGCAGTGCTCGTTCACTTTCTGCGTGAAGTTAGTACGCGGAATTACAATGTTTCACATGCAAGTGTACAATGGAGACAATGGTCGGAGGGGTGGGAACGTACGCCGATGAGTTGGCGGGCGTTGCTCATGGCAGCTTCTTGTTGGAGTTGCTTCAAGATGGCGACTTTGACTTCCTGGGCTTCCTGGCCGGAGGAGCCGGGGGCAGCGGCGGCGGGGGTGGAGGAACCGAAAAGACCCATTGTGTATATATTATGTATTCGCGGTGAGTAAGAGAGATGGGGATGGAGGGAATGGTATAATTAAAGCTTGTGGTTGTTGAAAATGATGTCGACAGGATCTGAAGTAATAATTACTAGTGTATCCGAAAAAAGGTGTGGCGCCGCCGAGGCGGCGCGCACCAGCCACAGGCGCAGGAAGTGGACACCTAACTTCTAAGGCCGGGAGTGAAGTGTGGTGTGAACTCTACTAAGCTTGGTCGGAGTTGAGCTGAGTGTCTGATCTGTCCAGTTCTCTGCTGTTCGTCCGACTGCGCCCTCGCGAACAAGCTATTTTCCTTGCTCTGTTCTTTTTCTCCCCCGACGCGGGATTCCTTCCTTTGACTTTATTTCTGACCTTGTCGCTTGCGAGCTTATCGATTCCTCGACCGACTCGCTGTTGTTCCGTTGGTGCCAGGTGGAGGTATACCTGGTTATACTACTACATACCTAGGCAGTGTGCAGTTGAATGTCCCGGCGACATCGAGTGTATTTTCCTGCCGTATTATAGTCTATCGTTACCCTCAGTCTTTACATCTACGATTGTTTTGTCTCCTCGCCTCTAGTTTACGAAAACAATGTTGTTGCCGCGGCTTTCGACGCTCTTGTGCCTGGCTGGCCTGACGGCTGTGCCCGCTGTCAATGCATATGACGGGGATGAGAATGTTAAGAGCATCCCGGTACGTATAGTTCTGTCTTTAAAGCATTGTCGTTGTTAACTAATTGTTGTTGAATAGCTTCGAACTCACAGTCTCAATGCCGTGTGTTTACCTTGCTCCCCACCGCCCCCTCTTTACAGCGTCGACCTACTAACAGTCGCATAGCCATACTTGGATTCAGACTTCCAAAGCCGCTGGTTCGATTTTGGTGGTGATACGGTGATTCGTGCCGACAAGTATGTGCCCCTTCATCTACATTTGGGTTCTGAGAATCGAGGAACTGGGGGCTAATCTTGCCTAGATACGTCCGCCTTACCGCGGACCGACCATCGCAGCAAGGATGGGTATTCTCTCGCGTTCCTCTGACTGCGACAAACTGGGAGGTTAGTAACATTGTGCACATGGCTACATTTGTTTGAGCTTAAACATTGACCGACCTGTCTTCTAGATTGAGTTTGAATTTCAGATTCAAGGAGAGGGGAACTTACACGGCGATGGCTTCGCTATGTGGCTCACCAAACAGCGCGCGACACAGGGCCCCGTCTTTGGTTCAACAGATAACTTCGAGGGTCTGGGAATCTTCTTCGACACATACAAGAACAACCGCCCCGGCACATCCTTCCCGTACGTCATGGCCATGATGGGTGACGGCAAAACCAGCTACGACCAAGCCCATGATGGTAAGGCGAACGAATTGGCTGGATGCTCTGTACGTTTACATCTCTTGTCCTCTTCGATATAGCTTTACTGACCACATGCGCACAGGCCCGCGGCCTCCGCACTACCTCGGTCCCCACCAAAGCCCGCCTTACCTACTTCCAAGACAAATCCCTAACCCTAGACCTCCAATACAAATCCGAGGACACCTGGACAAACTGCTTTACGCTTCTGAGCCCCGAAACAAACATCGCCATCCCCTCTGTCGCATATCTCGGTTTCTCCGCCGAGACCGGCGAACTTAGCGACAACCACGACATCATCTCCGTCAAGGCCCAGAACCTATACAACGTCGGTGGCTCCAAGGGCACCGGCGGCAGCGGTCCTTCCCGCAAACCCAACAAGGGTCAGGGTAGCAAGTCGAGGAAGAACCAGGAAAGTAGCTGGTCGTGGTTCCTGTTCAAGGTGTTCTTCTTCATTGCCGCTTGTGTGGGTGGGTATGTTGGGTGGACTGTATACAGGTCTCGGACGAGGTATTCGCGGTTCTAAGTGACGGGTTTATTGTTGGTGAATGGATGCTATGGATTGATTTCAGTGGTGTGTTGATTATTGTTCAGAACTGGAATGAAGAAAAATATCAAAAAACATTGCAATCTGTTGTTCTATACCTGATCTGCCTTTTTCACCTTCAATATCTCTATCGTTATCTCTATCGTTATCTCTATCGTTACTTTGCATAGCCATGATGTATGCGACCTTCTGATTCCCCTTGCTACTATGAAACGAGTCAAAAGTTTAACGAATGTGTATTTCACTATTTCGGAATATATGTAAACACTAAAGTTTCTATGCAAACAATGGGTATCAACGGTACCAACGCCAGAGTCCTCCTAAGACGTAGGAAAATAAAAAAATTGGGGTGTATCCCGGTAGTAGACCAACGCCAGAGCCATGCCAATGCAGTTCGTAAATGCTTGCTACCGTTTCAAATCGCTCCACAAATGGTCAATGATCTGAAAGACTTCTGTAACGCTGCGCATTACAGACTCATCGATTCCTAGCGCGCCGTATCGATGCTGAATTTTGTCCGGATGCCACCGAACTCGCTCCGCCTTGAGCGTAGAGAGCAAGGCATCATCGGGAGTAGATTCGTTTCCAGGACCAGTGGGTTGGGGAGGAGCTCGCCGCATAAACTCCTCCACGTTCTCTTTCGTAACATCCCTTCTCTTACCCGTCTCGACGGGCCAAAACAGTAGATTCCGTACTCGAACCCCTTCTGTTGTTCCTTCACGCTGGCCTTTAATTCGTATCGATTCAATCTCCTCCCAAGACCTCAGGTAGCTTCCCCAAACTTCCTTCCATACCTCCTTCATCTTTCTCCTCTCCCGGCCCCGCCGAAGACTATCTTCCATCGCACTCTCGAACTTTCTTTTCTCCTCATTCGCACCAGCCGCCTTCTCGGCCTGCACCTTTGCCCTTTTTTCTGCTCTCATGCGCTCCTGCTCCTCAAGCATCCCCTCCCTCGTCCGCTTCCACATCTCACCGCGCACATAAGCCGCGTATTCCTCCTCGTCCATCTGTTCGAGCTCTCCCCTTCCATCTCCCTCCCCTCCAAGATGCCCTGGCGGAGCAGCGAAAGAGTGTACAGACTGCCCATAAACCGACTCCCAAAATGCCGCGCCTTCATCATCACCTAGAGCATCGAAGAGAGATTCACGGAAAGCGGTGTTTGGCGATAATGGAGGGCCTGGGTACGACGGTACGGTGTTCGGTGAGGGGGAGCGAGTAGTGGTTGTTCTGTGGCGTTTATGTCGGCGGTGGCGGCCTTCGTCGTCGTCATGCCGGTGTCTGTGTCTATGACGGTGGGAGTCATGTCTGCGAGAATCGTGTCGTGAAGACCTAGAACTAGATTTGGATTTGGATTTGAAGCGGAATTTCCCTTTGCTTTTGCTTTGGTGGGATGTGTAGCCGTCTGGTTCTGGAGTTGCGGGTTTTGTGCTGGATTCGGCTTTGGATTTGGAATCGTGGGCTGGTGAAGGAGCTGCATTGTCTTCTGCATCCATGGCCTCTAAGCAGTGTCATGCGATAGAGGTAGTTGAAGCGAGGTGAGAACAAAATAGGCGCATCGCTTTATCTTGGGAAACTGATGAAAGAGGGACAGTCGAGATCCAACGGCAAGTGGAAGGTGGTGTAATTTACTTTACGGCCTTGTATTTGCGCTAGTAATTTGTCACTCGAAAAGTGTCAAGCCACGAGCGAGCCCTATCAATAATAAGTTGTGTTTTGAAGATGTTAAGAGATATGTCTCCAATAAAATCTAACTGGCCTATTACTACAAGACTCTGCAGAATACGTATTATATCAATATACACTGCAAATATATGACATCACATGCCATCTACTGATGATCAGATAAGATAAGAGCCCAAAAATTACACTTCGAACCGCCGCGTGACGTACCGCAATTCCTCCTCCAACCTCCAACTGCGCAATTTCCACCAGCTCCATCGTCAAACAACCACCCCACACCACATCCCTCGAAAACCATGGTGCTTGTCGCTTATTCTGACTCAGAAGCCTCTGATTCAGAGCCGGAGAATAACACCCCCGCTCCCGTCCCTGCCTCAACAACCAAAGCCGCCGTATCGTCCTCAGGCGCAGCTTCGACCGCAAACCCAAACTTCCCATCCATCGTCGATAAAAGCAATCCTCGCAAAATCCGTGTCGCACTCCCAGAAATCAAGCCGGAAACGCCAGTTGGAGACGATGCCGATGGCCCAGCGCGCAAAAAGCCTAGGATAGGTGGAGGAGGCGGTGGTGCATTTTCGGGGTTCAATTCATTCCTGCCGGCCCCGAAACGGCCCAACGCCACGGCAGAGAAGGAGAAAAATCTAGGTGGAGGACCTGCGCGAAAGGTGCTCAGTTTGAAGACGGGTGCTGCACCGGGGTTCGATCGGGAGGCTGACGAGGAGATGATGAAAGATATGGAGTTTGATAACCTAGGGGCCGCTGGTGGCGATGATGATGAGACTATTCCGAAAGCTGGGAGTTCGCAAAAGGAGGGTTATGAAGAGTTCGGGGATGATAATCTGGAAAATATGACGAAGAAGAAACCGGAAGAGGTGGTCTTAAAGGGGAATCCGATGATGTTTAAGCCGTTGTCGGTGGGGCGGACCCAGAAGAAAAAGAAGACGATGGCCACGATTATACCGCCACCGATGCCAGAGCCTAAAGAGAAAGATGGGAGCGTGGAAGGAGAAAAAGGGACGAGCGTACATGCCCCGGCTCAAGCCCAGAAGCCTACTGCGCCTCCTGCCCCGAAACCCAAAGTCAGCCTTTTCTCCCTGTCGACGGATGAAAAAACTACGCCAGACACCTCGAAATCAGCCAATAGCTTTACATACGAGCCCCTTGTATATACGAATGAACACGCGCCTGCAGCTGGTCCAGTCCCAGAACCCGAGTCGGTTTCTGCCTCCTCAACGCAAACGGCCCCCCCAACACAATCGTTGGATTACATCGCGGATGATCTGAACCTCTCCCGTGCTCAACGACGCCAGCTGTTTGGCCGCAATGCCGACCCATCGAATTCCCGAATTCTACACTTCAATACGGATATGGAATATGCTACAAACCAGGAAATGGCACATAAGGAACTTGCTGCGACACAACACAACCCAGTTCGGGCTATTGCCCCCGGCAAGCACACGCTGCAACAGTTGGTCAATGCGGCAAGCACACAAAAGGAAGCCTTGGAGGAGAGTTTCGCAACTGGCAAACGGAACAAGAAAGAGGCCGGTGCCAAGTATGGATGGTAAAATGGCTATTTATCTGATGTTGATTATTGATATGGATACCCTACCCACGTTGTAATTGTAATATATGTACTAGGGGATCCCTAAATGCAATTAGTTCCGTCATTTTTGGTTTAGCACCATGTCTGGTTGGTGTAGATATGTTGACAATCTTCACATGGATTTTGAAGGGTACCCGAAAGACCCAACGGAGGCGGTTGTTCCACCTTTGAGATCACCTAAACTTAATGCAGCTCGCATGGTAGGATGGTAGAGATAGCGGAGCATTAGTGATTAAACAGGGCTATGAGAGTGATAATGTGGTTATATGACCACAGGATCAACTAGGCAGGGCTGTGGAAAGAGCGAAGGGGGCTATACGCTCCTGCTTGTTTTACTAAAAGTTTCTGCTAATACCTAACAGGAGGCTGGAGCTGCTATGGAAAGGCGGGTCATTTTCGGCCTCAGAAGCGGACTTTTTCCGTATCACATTCACAGTTCATATTCGTATTGTAGGAACTTGGTGTCTTTTGAGCTGAACAATTAACAGGAAAGTATTTAATAAATGGCACTCTATCAATTCTATACACAGTGTCCCTTATTTACAAAAGAAAAAAACATGCTTTTATATGCCCACAAAAAAGAGAAAGAGAGACAGAGAGAAACGCCACAATGCTACCAGTCAATCTAAGAAGAAACGTCCACAACCTCTGCAAACCACTGCTTTAATGCCGTGGCTAAAACAGCCGGGAGCTCCCTTACATCCCGCACAACAAGGTAATAGGGGAATGGGAACCCTTCAAGATATCTCTTCATCTTCAACTTCATTTCGCCAGTACCACTCTCAGTATCCGGCTCAAAACTGGCCTGCGTAAGATCCAATATGGAGTTTCCCTTCAACGCATCTACAATTATGAATACGATCATAATTCTTTCTTCTTGGGCCTGACGGACCAGACGCTGGATTGTTTCGTGATCTTCACAAATACCGTCTGATATAATGAGCTCGAGTTGCCAGAGATCAGCACCGCCGCCAGCAGGGGATTGCTTGAAGCGTGCTTCGCGGAAGAGCGCAATCGAGTCGGCAATTAGCTTGCGTACATTCGTTCCAGTTTGCTGATAGCTGAAGTTCTGGAAAACTTGGACACCTGCTTCAGATGAGAAGGGTTTGCCAAAGTCGTGGGCCACGCGAACGTGGTCTTCACTACCAAAACCAAGAACACACAGGTCACCCGCCTCAAGCATGCTCAGACTCTTTGCGACAAGTGCGAGGGTTTCAAATGCAAGTTGGCCACTCCCGCTCTCAAGCATGGACTTACTGTCATCGACTGCAAGCATGATTTGATAGTTGCGCTTGGAAGGAATGGACCGGCGCATCCAGATCTTGTCGCGCTTGTATTGGGAAGCGATGTAGGGGATGATACGTTTGATATTGAGACGCTTACCGGTTCGGAAGTCGCCACGGAGTTTTGTCGCGAGTGTTGGTGCGAGGATCAGGCGGAGCTGTTCGGTTAATGAAAGGGAGAGATCGTTTGTCGTCGATTCGTACTTTGACCATAGACGCTGGGCCTCATCTCGTGGGGTTAGAGGAGGCAGGGTGGAGGAGAGATGGATGGCGGCCAGGTGGGAGTCGACTTCGTCTACCTCTTCGGTTTCTGCTTGTTCAGCTAACGCATCTCGCGGGTGTTGCTGGGCCTGTGACGCCCCCGGAATAAATGCACCGGGTCCTTGGTTGTCGCTAGGGGCGCCGGCATGATCCAGTTGCATTGCATCCTCTAGTTCATTTTCTGGAAGGGCCTGAGAATCCTCAGAGGCGTCAGGCAGCATTTCTTGATCGGTAGGCTTGACATCCGACTCTACACCCTTGTTCTGGTCCAGAGCTTTGGCTTGTTCTTCGTTGGCCTGACCAAGCGCTTGGGTATCAGCGACATCATCCTGGTCTGCTAGATGCTCAAACTCTGCATCGCCCATCTCCGTGTCCTGGGGTAAGGGCTCGTCTGCCTCACCCTCCTCCTGTTTCGAAGCATTCTTAATTTCTTTTTGCCTGCGATGCCATTGCTCAAGGACATCACCTAACTTCTTGAACGCCTGTAACTGAGGGTCTTCTGGGTTGACATCGTCCGCGCCTCCTTCGTCTGTGTGTCTTTGGTTTTCCTCCCCTTCTTTCGCAGCACCGGTTTGCTGGTTCTGCTCGACCGAAGGATCAGTAGAGCCGTCTTCTTGTTGTGCGTTACCGGATGCGCCTTTCTCCTGGTTCTGGTCTTGTTCGGCACCGAGACCGCCATTAACAGCTTCACTGGGGGCAACTTCTTCTCCGGCAGCTTCATTCTCATCCCGTTGGGCAAGGAACTCATCTTGCTGGGCATCTTCAGGCTCCTCGCCGTCCTCTTGTGCCTCATCCTCGCCTTCAGCTGCATTGGTGTTCTCCTCCTCAGCTCCAGCTTCCTCGTTCTGGTCGATTTCTTGCTCTTCTCCAGGTTGGTCACCGGGACCCTCCTCTTCTGGACCCTCTTCCTGCATCTCATTCGTTTGTTCATCATTCGGGGCATCCGGAAGATCATCAAGTCCATCGTCACTTTCCAGGCCTTCTTCATCAGCTCCTTTCTCATCACCATCAAGCTGCATCTCTTCTGGAAGGTCCAGTGTCTCTTGCTCCTGAGCCTGAGGATCGGTAACATCCATATCTTCGCGTCCAACTGCCTCGCCTTCGTCCTCGGGCGCTTCTTCCTCTTCTTCTTCCTCGTTCTCTTCATCTCCTTCACGTTCCTCTTTATCTCCCTCTTCGCCCTTTTCACCCTCCTTCTGCTCTGGTGCAGCCGTTTGTTGATCAGACTCCGAAGCGCCTTTACCTTCTTCGTTCTCCGTCTCTTTCTGCTGCTCGTCATGACCGCCATCCCACATCTTCTCGTCAACAGCCGATGCGTCCAGATCATTGACGCTGCCAACCTCCTCATCAATATCACCTTCTTCGTCTTCCTCGCCACTTTCGTCTTTCTCCTCGTCTTCTGCTTCGTCGTGTTCGCCCTCTTCTCCTTTCAGCTCTTCCTGATCCATGTTCACCGCATCCTTGGACTTGTCCATATCCTCTCCGGCCCCTTCTTGTTGCTCCTGCTGCGCAAGCTCCGACAGGTCCTCATCATCCCCGACATCTTTACTGATATCTTCAGCTCCTTCTCCTTCGCCGAGTCCTGTTCCGCTTTCTAGTTTTCCGGCCTGCCCTTCCTCAGTTGACTCCTCATGCGGGGTACAGAAGCCCTCGGAAGAGACTTGGACAAATGACTTGGTGAGGATGTAGGACATCTTGCAGGTCTCTCGGTGCACTTTTAGAAAGCGGCCAACGATGTCTTGGCTGATATCGTAATACTTGTTCATGATGGGCAACAGGCTTGCCAGTAAGGCAACAGCCAACGGAACGCCCGTATCTGATTGTTGCTGAACACCGCGTAGTGTCTCTAGGACATCATTGAGGGCATTTGTGATATCAGACAAATGTGTAGACTTGATGGCTTTTGTGAAAAATTCATCACTTCGGGAAAGGGATCCGGTCGATGTAATCAAGGCCGGTACCTCCTTGAATTTCTGGAGGCTGACAAGAATTTTGTCCACGGCTGAAGTAAGACTGAAATCAAAGTCTTCTATGGCTATCACGTCCATATCCTTTGCAGATTCTGCGGATTCTACCTTAAATTTAGTCCAAGGTAAAAGTTGGTCCAGGACAAAGGTAAGATCAGGGCGTTCTCGAACCCATTTTGCGATATCAGCCCTCAATTGGCTCAGCGAGGATGCGGCTTCGTCAACAGTATGCTGATGAAGTTTAGAAGTAAGCCCACTCGGCAAGTCGGGAAGATGTTTAATGGATTGTCTCAGGCGTTCAAACGTGTCTTTCCATGCTTGCAAGCCAGTGGATATATTCAATGACACAACTTCGGAGAATTTCGAATGTAACTCCACGATTGTTGAGGCAAGTCCGAGAGTTGGAGCGAGCCATGCAACTGCTGTTGTGATTTCCTTCTTTCCACTCGGGAGCTCGGTATCGGACCGAACAATCGAGGACGCTCCCAATTTCCATAAGTTTGAGACCTTAACGAGAGTGGACTGGAGCGTTCCTAAGTTTGACAGGGCAGGGGAAAGGGCGGCTCTCTGCTTTCTTATCATGAACAAAAGATGCTCCATGGAACCCAGACTTCTCGACACCTCCACATTGCTAAGTTCCTCGGAGTAGCTCCGCGATGCTTGACGTGCATGGGGAAGTAAGTCTAGAAGACGGTGGAAGTAGGCATCGCAATTCTCGATTAGTTGCGTGGCTTCCGAATTGGCTGGAAGAGATGGGCTAGTAGCAAGCACCTTAGCGACGGACGCTTGTGATTCTATCAAATCGGTACCAGCATTGCGCTTGACACCCATATCCAGAAGCTGCCGCAAAGTGTCCGCATAAAAACGACGTTTCTGCCCTTTGAGATGCTGAACATCGGCCTTATTCTCCTCTGTTAGAACCTTTGGCGTCTGTGTTCTGTATTCCTTAATGCTCTCCCGGAAAGATTGAACAAAGCCACCCAGTTCGTTGCCGATATCAAATTCATCCGGAATTGAGAGGTACATGCTCAGCATGCTCTTGACTGTTCCGTCCGGATTTGTAAATCGAGGTGGCCGAGTAGACCAGACCTTGCCTTTTTCGCATATAGCGAGGGCTTCGGGCAGATTTGCAGAAGAGGCAATCGGCTGGCGGCGGCTAAAGATCACATCGTCGTCTCTTTCAGGCATATCCTGGCTTAGGATCTGTTCAACGGGGAGATTCAAGATCTCGCGATATTTGCGGACCAGCTTGAACAGCTTCACATGTGACCGCCGAGCACTCTCTCTAAGAGCAACAATGTTGGTGTCCTTCCAGCTGGCAAGCTGGATTTGTTCTTTGATGTCCTTTTCGAGGGTAGAACGCTTGTCGCCCAGCAATTTATTTACCGCGGGTTCAAACTCGGCATAATATTGAAGGAAATTGTCAAGTGCAGACACAAGCTGCTTCAGCGACGGATAGTCTGCGACATAAAGCAGGAGGAGGGATCGGAAGTTCTTGATGAGCCGGAGGCGCTCGCTGTACTGCCCTAGCGTAGTTGAGTGAGTGAATTGTTCCAGTGTACCAACCACCTCTTGCACATGGTCGCATAGGTCTGTTTGTCCTGATTCTGCGATTTGAATAGGCGCTCGGATGAGTGCCTCGAAAGCGATAAACCACCACGAACTCACGTCCTGGTTACATTTCTCTTTTTCTAGATCCAGGAGCTTTGCCCAAGTTGATAGCTCCAGACGCCGCCAGGATATTATTAAGTTCGTAAGCTCGTCGTAGTAGGACGCCGCCGAGTACTCTCGGCTCGCTACAAGCTGCCATTCATGGACAAGGGAATGAAGCTTCTCAACTTTTGTCAGAAACTTCGCGACAGGCTCTGTATGCTTGAACTGATAAATCTCCTTGCAGAACAAGATCACGTCGCCGGGCACTGCGTGATCGGGCCAAGCATTATGTATCTGTGTGAACCGAGATTGGATAGAACGCGTCAGGGACAGTAGTTTCTTGGCTTCAATCAAGTTTTGGTCCGTGTAAAAGTTGTACCCGCTTGTCGAAGTAGTAGTTCTTTTGACAAGGTCATCTTCTAGAAGCAAGAAGATAGCCGAGACCTGCTCTTTAGGAGGGAGATGCGACAAGGGCGAATCACTGTTTTCCGGCCAGATTGATCCCAGCAGCGCGGCAGACTGCTTGACATAATTGAGTAGTACCATCCCGTTATCCGCAGACTGGAACAACTTTGCATGAAGGTCGGTAAGGCGAACTGAGATAGCTTTGGGATCAGCCGCTGTTGATGGAATTGTACCTTGGTCGGACCCGTCCTCGTATGTCGGGAAAAGCTGGTTCAACTCGTTCGCATCGACCTCTTCGCCGTCCTCCCAAGAGCCTTTGAAATGGTACATCTCATTTTTGCGAGCGTGTTCTTCCTGGTCCTCCTTTAACTTTGCCTTCCAAAGCACGTAGAATTGCTCGACAATGCGGAAAAGGGACTCTCGCCCACTCCTTGTGGCAAGAAGACCAGGCTCCATCGTTTCAGCTACTCTAAGAGACGATAGCTCGTGGAACCATAAGTCAGTCGCGTATTTTGCGTTGTGTGCGACAAGGTCATTGTCTGATACACGCGGTCGCCCAGAAGCCCCAAGGAACGGCGTGCTCTGGCAAATAACTCGTGCAAGAGCTGTCTCACGGGATTCATGATCAGGGGAAGAGCCAAGAGAGAGACCAAGATCCAGTACGTGCAGGAACCGAACGACAAGAGTTGTGATGTCGTCGTAGGATCTGTAATTGGTGCTCAGGCGCCTACTTAACTGCTGAATATTGTCGCGCAGCAACTCCCTCATGCGCTCATTCTCGGGTCCCTTCTTAGTCGTGTTAATCAGTTTCTCAGGGTTTCGAAGGAGAACCGATTTTATGATGCTCGAAAATTCACCGTGAAGAGTGCCGGTTTCTGAAGTTGTTGGACGAGTGACAGATGAGGGTGGAGGAGCAGCGCCCAGGCTGCGCAATTCCTTTTGCACGAGTTCTTTCCTAATGTTGGTGGGCTGCCCAGAAAATACTTCCTCAAACAGTGCAATAGCATCAGTCTTTGCGCTAAGTTCGGCAACACGGTGATGATGCCGTTCTCTTGCGACGACAAGGCTTAAGGAGGGATCAAATGGCTTGTCCGGAACAAATAGCCACAGGAGAATAACGGCTAGTTGCACCAACGCACTTGCGGTATCTTGTGCGGCATCCTCGCCCGTAGACCTAGTCAGTAAGGCCGTAACAAGCTTCGGAAGTGCCTTATCCGCAATTGCTCTAAAATAATGGTTGGTCGGTAGGTTGCGCGCTAGACGAATATTGAGTGAGAGCAAACTAGGTGGTAAGCCTCGTTTCCCTGCCAAACGTAGGAGGGTAACCAGCTGCTCAAATGACTGCGGGTTGAAGAATTCTCGGTGGACATCAACAAACTCCGCAGTAAGCTGCAGAAGGGCCTGCCTAAGGAGCTTGAGCTGATCCAGAGCGATTTCTCGACTTGTCAGAGCCAAAGCTTGAGAAAGGGTTTGTTTCTCAATTTCCAGGGCATCCATTTGGCCTAGACTGACGCGATCAACAAAAGCTAATTTTTGAAGCAATGACAGAGATACTGTGCCATTCACTGCGGTTCCAGATCCGGAAGATCGCTGGTATCCTGAGAAGAGTGACAGTCGGTGAAGGATATCGGGAACTCTGCTTTGCAAATTCGAGGAGTTCAAAGGCTGAGCTGGGCGACCAGCGAGTAAAGCCATAACAGACTGGATGGCACTCTGAGACGCCGGAGAACTCTCAGTGAGAGCAGAAATATCATGGTATTGACATAGAACCTCAAACTCGTTTGAGAAGTACGGGCTTTGTGCCAACTCAGAGTCTTGCACCACGCTTGCCAAACCTAACACCGTCTGTCTGAGACTTTGGATGAGATTTCCTTCATCGGCCCCTTGCAAAAGTATAGACCTCTGTGTTTCAACTAGGGAATTCCGCACTCGACTCAGCTGGGACAAATCAAGACGCGTCCGGTTAGCGACGTGCATAAATTCGGACGCTACCTTTTCCAGATCCAACATAGATGTCAGCTGGGCATGAGTTGAAGCTGTTGCTGGTCTCCATGATTCCCAGAGCTTTTGCATGCCAAGTCCTGTAGTAAGGGCCCAGTTTTCGTGGAATCGTTCAAGCGCTTGTGATAGAGCAGAGGCCAACGGATTGAAACCAGCACCAAGATCGAATATCGATGCGCATAGCGATTTGCCAATCTGAAGGTAGACCAGGAATTCACCTTCATCGACTTCGCTACTTGTTGTGATTCTCAGAATATCCGCGCAGAAGCTGATAATTGCACGAATAGAAGGAGTCGGATCATGTTGTTGCAGGAAGTCACTGTCCAGGCATTGAATAAACTCATATACGAGTTGCCCACAATGCGATAAAAAGCGTCCGACTGGCTGTGTTGCATCCTTCATTAGGGAAGGTATGCGTTTCGCGGCTAGCGATCGCTGTAATCGACTCATCTGGCTTGGTTTAAGAGACTTGCTAGATTCATCTGCGAGGAGTAAGGCCTGTTTGAGGCTATGTAGGTCAAGCTTGGATTCTTGCAGATGCGCCAGCAGAATAATGGAATTTAATGGCAGGTCACGTTCCAAAACTAGCGCCAGCGGCTCATTGACTAGAGGGTGAAGAGGCTGCAAATGACCCTGCATTGTGAAGGCAATATCCCCCAGGTCGACGGATTGCTTAAAAGCGTCAAACAGTAGACAAAACTGGTTATCGTGTATGACGGAGACGTAACGATCCAGGAGCCTCGAGAATTGATCGGCCTGGATACCAGGCAAATGAGGCGAGACAAGATATTGTGATCGTTGGAGATAAGCTAGGTCCGATATCGACAGGTGGTCGAGGCGAATCTCGTACGATGATTCTGCCACATCCCTAGAATCGGGATTCCAAAGGGAGCGGAGACGGTATAGGTAAGATTGGCTAGTATAGGTTGGCGTGGCGGAATAGTCCAAGGTATCGTCTTCCCGGGGTAGAATACATATCTCGACACACCGATTTCGCATTGCGCGAGAGAGCTCTCCGTTACGAGAATCCATCGTCAAGAAAAGTCTAAAATTTGGATGGGGTGTAATAACCCTGGCGTTTCCACTTTCAGTGCGCTGTTCATTGAGAATGAGCGCTCCATTTGGTTCGGTCAAGGAGTTTAGCCTGTCGAGAACAGAAGGGTTACAGAGATTTGCATTGTCAAGGACAACCCAATCTCCCTTCTGAACGGCCTGCGTCAACACACCCTCAGTCCACTCAAAGCCGACTTTGAAATTTTCCGACTCTTTCGAAGCTTGGAGTAAAGTCCGCGATCGATCAAGTAACTGCACCACTGAAGGCCTGGGATAGAGTTGGTATATCTTCTCCAACAACGTGTATACTAGGTCTAGAGGTGCATCGCGACTCAAGTGCTCGTAGAGCTCCACAAAAGCGGCAGCTTCTTCTTGAGGGATCTCAGACGGATAATTGGCGAGAATGTGTCGTCGCACGAAGAGCAGGATATCCTGTAGAAGGGACGATGCTTCTCGATTATGGTCAATCTGCTCAAATCCTCCAACAAGGTCCATTGTATCGGTATCAGCGCTCAAGGCTAGCTCAACTAAATTAGCACCATTGATAGCAGCAAGCTTTCTTATCAGCGTCGTCTTGCCACAACCTGATGGCCCCACCAGGATACTGGGCCATGACTGTCCGATGCAAAGCATGAGAGATTCCAAGATAGAGAGATCCCTTGGAAGCATTTTGAGATGAGGGTTTGGCGTTTCTTGAAGCATCAAATCCCTTCGCATTACTCCAAGACCAACCTGCATACATTCCGGGGTCATGTTATGGTAGTAACTCTTGGCCGTTGTCGAAGCGCCGTCGAAAACACGCTCGTAAAGACGGCAGACATGCTCTCGATCTTCTTCACACCTGAACCGTTGAGAGATGATAATGTCTAGGAAATTCTTTGTATCAATTTGGAGCGTTCCACGATCCGCGAGTTGGAGCCATCTTTGAATGTCGCGGAGATTGACCTCCCAAGGACCACCCAGAACACCTAATCTCCTTTCCTGAACGATTGCAGTGTTCAACAAGGACACAAAATCAACCAGGCGTTCGGTTTGCGTGGTGGGACTGCCAGGGAAAAGTTTAGCGCAAATGCGTTTTAAATCCGTGTCGGTAAAACTGTCCGCGTACACCACGGTAAACCGGTTAACAAAGGAAGCAGGCAGGCCCTTTCTGCCACCTCCTTGGTGGTGCGGATTTTGTGCTGCAAAGAGGACAAAGTTGGGATGACGTTTAAAAGTTTGATCAAGTTCCGCAATATAAACCATCTGGCGATGGTCTAAACAGGCATTGAGACCTTCGAGGACAGACTGAGAGGCCAAGTTCATCTCATCCAAGAGAACCCAGTCACCGCGCTGCATTGCTTGCAGAAAGGGTGCATCTCGCCATGCAAACTGACCAACATCACCACCTTCCACAGGCACATCGGACCCAAATAAGTCTGTAAGATCTGTTTGCTCGGACAGGTTGATTCGTGTAAGCGGTTTTCCGAGAGCTCTAGCAAGTGCAGTGACCAAAGTGGTTTTACCCACACCAGGACTTCCTTCGAGGAGAATAGGCTTCGTTAATTGCAGACCGCGGGCAATCCGTACCGAATTAGCAATGGTTGTAGGAGCATCCATTATGAATTGTGCGTCGGGCTGGGCATCACCCTGTATGGTGAGATCAAAAGGACCCACGCGCAAGACCCCGTCATGAACATCAATCATGGATTGTTGCAGGTAGATACTCGACGCATCGACATCGAAAAGCTCCTGCAGCTTGTCCAAACATAGTTGTCGGTTTCCATCGAGGTTATGTAGCGTAGTCGCAAGCATTGCGGCCGGATTTGCGCCCAATGTGTCTATGAATACCATTGCCGCTCCTTGAACAACGGCAAACATGAGTTCAGAACCTTGGCATTTATTGACAAAATCAACCCAGGCCAGGAGATCACGAATAGATAGGGCATTACTCGAGGAGCCTTGGAAAGTTCGTTTGAACCATTTCGCAAACTGTAACATTTCCCGAGGAACATGTTCTGACTGCGGCTGTAGTTTCATCCGAAGGATAGGGAGAATATCTTCATCTTCCGAAAGTTGGGGAGCCCAAATCTCTGTCATTCGATTTCGGAGGGCAGCAGAAAGTTCTCGCTTGCCGTAGTCTCCTCCAGGGTTCATGGTTGAAAGGAACTGGAAACCACTGTCTGCCACCACCATAGAGTCAACGGGGCCCTTTTCCGCCAGGAGTATCGACCTATGGGGTTCCAGTACACTGTTGAGCCGCTCCAATACCGAGTCGTCCGCTAGAGAAATTTCATCCAAAAGGAAAAATTGGCCCGCTTTCATGGCGGTAATCAAACTCCCGTCTGTCCATTCAAACAGTGCATTGAGACGACCGATATTCTTTTCAATTCGCCCAAGCAGGTCGGGGTCGCATGCTTGCCGCTGTTCAGCACTGAGAGTACCAAAGACTTGCCTGAGCTCTTCGAACGACTTAGATTCGTCCTCCAACAGGCTTCGCAAATCGTTACGCAGAGTGTCTTCGATCGCTGATCTGTTTCTAACCGGTCGTTGTGCTCCGATAAGGTCGCCAGTTTCCAGATTCACATGCGCATTGACGATATGAAGCTGTCTTTGGTAGGCATCGGAAACTGCCTGGCAAAGCTGAGTCTTTCCGCAACCTGTTTCACCCACAAGTAGGACAGGCTCGTTGTTTTCAAGAGCCGTGGAAACTAGCATAAAGAGTCTCCTCATTGCCCTAGTCCAGACAATGCCAGGTGTTAATTGCCTTAAGCTTGGTGCACGCTTGTCCATTGCTGAAGTACTGTAGAGGGTGTCTTCATCGATTGTGACCTTCATGACCTCTTCAATCACGCCTTTCACAGCAGCGCGCTCCTGAGGGTTTCTCACCCTCTCTGCAAGAAGCATGAAACCATTGGTTGCCAGCTGCTCTCGATCGTCTGCATTCCGAAGTGCCCACCGAAAGAGGTCACGAAGGGTGGCAAAACTGTTTTTCTGCTCGAATAGTCGGTTCGCCTGGCGCAATAAGGAAAGTTTCCGATAAACAGATACGATCCTGGTACAAAATGATGGCGCAATTTGTGATCTTTCTTTAAGAATATATTCAAGTTCACTTTCGGGTATGTCATCGAAATGGAGTTCTAGGAAACGATTCCGGAAAGCGCGAGACAATACTTTTCGGCCACCATAAAGACCTGCTGGGTTCTGCGTCGCAAATAGCATGAAATTTTGGTGAGGGCGGACCACTTCTTGCGTCTCTGGTATGAACAGTTCGCGGTTATCATCGAGCAACCGATTGAGTGCCTCCAATACGTCCGATGGCGCCAAGTTGAGTTCATCCAGGACAATCCAGTACCCGTTTCTCAAAGCCTCTACCAGGATGCCTTCCTGGTAACGGAGAGTTCCGTCATCGTCGGATACATAAGACCCTAGATACTCTTGAAGGTCGGTATGTTCATGATTGTTGATGCGAACAAATTTATTACCAGAGACTTTTGCAAGATACTCGATCATGCTCGTCTTCCCGGCAGAGGTTGGACCTTGAAGCAGGACTGGGAATCGGCGGGTAGAGCTCGCTCTCACAAGATTCTTGAGGTTCTTTTCGATGAAAGGTGTTATGATATAATGAGGTTGTTCTTCGGGTGTCAGGTGCCCCTTTCGCATCCAATAGTGTTTGAATTGTACATATTCGTTGCCATCGTTAGGAGGTCTGGGGATCTGCCCCAGCAACGCCTTGATGTTTTTCACGTTGCTGAAAATGTACTTTTCTAGCAGTGGCATCAACATCCGCTCCGATTCCTGGCTCAAAATTGTCAGGAAACTCATCGAGAAGCCTTCAAATATTGCTCGGCGTAATCCATAAATTTGCGCATGATCTGATGCATAGATGAGAGTACGAACAAGCGTTCGGATGCTAAAGTGAGGTCGCTGTCCGGCTCCGTCGGTAAGTTTGTTCTCGTTACTGAGTCTCTTGGTCTCCATATAAAGTTGGGCAAGATCTGGCACAGCCCTAGAATCACTCAATGTTAAATCCCCGAGGTACGTTTTGATCAAGGACAAGAGGTCATCCAGCTCATTATCAGGCGACTGCACATATAGTTCTGTGAATCGGGAGCGAAGTCCTGGTGGAAGGTCCTTTTTCCCAGCATCCGTCGCGGGGTTCATGGCACCGAATATCCGGAAATCAGGGTGACCAAATACACGTTCCACATCACCGGCCTCGGAGAGTAAAACAGAGGGTGAACCCTCGCTGCCATGGTGCAAAAGGCTTGCGATGTTTTCAAGGGTATCGGGCGATGCTAGGTTAACCTCATCAAGTAGCACCCACTCGCCATTTCGCAAGGCGCGAACAATCTTTCCCTGTACAAATGCAAACGCAAATTTAGCATCGCCTTGGGAAACTTGCGCTTCGAAGTCATTAAGTTGAGCTGCAAATCTTTCCCATCTCTGTCGCAGAAATTGGTATTTCGGCGAATCCAGCTTCCTTTTCTTGGTGGGTTGCTCTCCTTCTCCGGGCTGAGAATGGCCATTTCCTGACTTGAAGACGCCATCTGCCAGCCGAACAGCTTCATGCCAATGGTTTACCAAACGAGCCCAGTTCCCATTTGCAACATTCTTCGCAATGGAAGTCAGAAATTTCTGGTTCTTTTTCGCTGAGAACGTCAATTCAAACAAGGAATTGAACTCATCAAACATCGGAATGGCCATTGTACGAATGTTGACCGGTTTGAAGCCGCCCAGCAGATCAGTGCTCTCGCTTTGCTGGGATAAGTTGACTACAGTGAGCTTCTGTCGCATCAAGGTTGCAAGGTGTTGTATCACAGTCGTTTTGCCGATACCCGTCTCTCCAACAAGAAGAACCGGTTCCGCCATCTCGACGGAGGCTGCAACTTGTTCCATTAGCTTTAGAGCGGCCCTTGTGGTAGCAAAGCGAGATGACGCAGCTGCTAACTTGGATACTGAACCGCTTGGTATCTTGACCTTGCGGCAAACCTCTCTCCCGAGTGCAAGACTACCACCTTGGTCTAATAGCGCTGGTGTTCGTTCATGTAGACAAAATCCTGCACGCTGAGGCGAAATTTGGAGTGCTTCTGCAACCTTCAATGCCAGTGATTCTGACAGTGCCGTGTCGGGTATATAAGTAAGGAATATGTCCACGATGTCGAGAAAGATATCGTCATCAGTTCCTTCAGGGGTCGCTTCATATCCTGTCTTCACACCAAGTCGCTGGATCCTCTTGTGCATTCTGCTGCAGAGTTTGATAAGATCGCGCAAGCCTGGTGTACGACCCTGGGAGCTTTTGATTGCGAGGCTTCCATGGAACGACGAGCACAGCTTCTGGTAGACGTTCATAATTGTAGGCACTCGAGATTCAAGGAGAGGGAACTTTTGTGCAATCACTTCTTGAACTTCGTCTATTGGTAGCGGGTCCACCTGCACCCTGTTCCAAAGTCTACTTCCAAGAATGGCTGTGCTGGGGGCAACTTCCTCGCCGGCGATATTGTACGACGATTTCATGGTTGCGATGATTCTGAAACCCTCAGCACACTTGATACGCTCCCTTCTGCTAGCTATGGTCAGTTCACCCCTCTCGATTATGGGAAGAATGAGACCAATGACTTCAGAAGGGGCGCGATCTAAGTCTTCAATCAATATCCATCGACCCTCTCTAGCAGCCTTTGTCAAAACACCAGGTTGCCAGGCAAAGCTCCCTGTGGCCGGCGATGTTGAGTACATCCCAAGGAGACTTTTCGCATCTGTCTGCTCATTCAAGTGGAGCGTTACCATGAATTCTGACTGGCCCATGGTGCTTGCAACGTCGTTTATCAAGCAAGTCTTTCCAGAATTCGGCAGCCCAACTAAGAGAATTGGCTGGGGTCTGGTTAGAGAGCTGGCTATTCGTCGTAAATTATTCACGGCTGTTGGTGTTTTCACGACCAAGGATGGCTTGAGTGATGTGTCGGCTTGTCGTGGAATCAACACGCCACAAACTTCCGCGGTTCGGCCAGTGAGATAGTCTCGTAATTGCTCCACGTGTTGAATGTCCTCGGAATATAGTCTCGTAGCTCTTAAAGAATCGAGCTGCCTTTCTACAGCAACCCATCGACGCTCTTCCCACAGCCCGAGGCAACGATAGTCGATTGAGATTCCTTCCCAATCTCCCGCTATCGTATCATCCCCACAGTGTGTCCGCAGAACCCTCTCTGTTGAAGCATCGGCCGCACGCATATAGAGACAGAAACATCGTACCGCTAAATATCGGACCACTTGGTGATCATGTCGAAAAAGGGCTTGCAATTGCGACGGCGCGATGGCAGGTGAAAACGCTTCTAGGTCGAAAGAAAGAAGGCGGAAAATAGCCAGTAGTAATGTGTGTATCGTGGAGTCGTCTATTTGCAAATTATTCAGGGCATTAGATGCAGCCAACGCCGACAGAGGGCCAGCTCGAGACACGGCATATTGGCTTGCGAAAGATCGTAAATGTGGTGCGAGCGGCAGTATTCGTGCGAATGCAGAGACAACTTCGATTTGATCAACACCAGATTCTGGGAGAATCCAGCGTGCAGCCAGATCAACAAATATCGGGTCGTATAAGTAGAAAAATTTCTCCGTGTACCCTGATCTCAATGCGCCGACTGCAAGCGCATTTAGGTACTGAGTCCCGGAAGCGGTGCGGATGAGGGCTGCAATCTCATTCGGTAGCTGTTCAAGAAGTTGGGACTCGTTTAGAGTCCCTTCGTAGGCAGGACTGGCGCCCATCCTGAGTCCAACCACGTAAGGAACTCTTCTAGTGAGTGGAGGAGAAAAGAAAGTGCATATCGCAGTACTTTTTTCCTATCTTTTTTCTGCCGATATTTAGTGGCAGGTCCCCACACAGCGGGTCTCACCGCTCTTACTTAAGCACGGAGGCCCGCCGCAGCTCCGTTCGTTCATGGAGGTACGCACGCAGAGGTGACACGGAAGTTAGGTGTTTCAAGCGACAAAGAGGCCATGGTTACCTTTTTCATATTCCTCGGCATGTCTATATGATCTGCCATACCTATAATGGATTCTGAACCAGACTATGAGGACCAACAGCCCTCCACCGGGCTAAGGAACAACAATCTCCAACTCCCGCGGCTTCGCGCAAGCAGCCTTTCGCAGTATACACAAAACTCGAATGTTCCTTTATCTAGTGATCTTCGTGAGCCGTGAGTGATAAGCTCTTTGTATTGTTTGACATCAATCTAATATCCTGCTTGTACAGTATCTCCTTCAAGCGCAAGCAAAAGCAGCGATCTGGGCTTAGTCTTTCAGGCCTGTCCAACATCTTTTCGAGGGACTCCGACAGAAACATCAATTTTGACCGTACAACATCTCGAAATGGACGAACAACAGAAAACGATTCGCAGCCGGCTAGCGAAAGCTTTCAGGGGAATGGACTATATAATGCCCAAAAGGAGGGTGGGCTGTTAGATTGGTATGTCGAGGGTCCTGGGAGACGGGTTGGTTACGATGATTTTACGGCTATCGATTGGATTTTTGAGTACACCAAAGAGCGTCAAAGGAAGCGGCTACTTTCAGCTAGTGGGCAGGGAATGCTGGGATACGCCCACAAACTTTACGATGCGAGTAACGTTTGGTTGGTCCTGGTCGCTACAGGAATATTAGTTGGAATTATTGCTGCGTTCATTGATGTTGTCAGCGATTGGCTCGGGGACATTAAAGCAGGATATTGCAAGAATGGCCCAGGAGGAGGCAAATTTTATTTAAACCGCAGCTTTTGTTGCTGGGGTCACGAACAAGGTAAGCTACCTAGTACTGACTCTCTGATCAGCTTTCTGACTCTGTTTCTTGTATAAGACCCTTCAAATTGCATGGATTGGGCTCCTTGGGGGAAGGCTGTCGGAGCTACTTCTGCTGGTGGGGCTTTTGCCGTCGAGTATATTTTTTATATACTCTACTCTGTTGGTGCTTCCGCCATTCTCCACTTACAGCCCGTATCTAATGCAACAGCTAGGTGTTTTTTGCCGTTTGCGCTTGTGTGCTAGTCAGGAACTACGCCATATATGCAAGGCACAGTGGAATTCCCGAAATTAAAACTGTCTTGGGTGGCTTTATAATAAGGCACTTCATGGGGCCTTGGACCCTTGCAATAAAGTCACTGGGCCTGGTATGTTGTCTTCGTTGTACAAAGTGCACTGAAGCTAACCATCTTGAAGTGTTTATCCGTCGCATCTGGTATGTGGCTGGGCAAAGAAGGACCACTTGTTCACGTAGCATGTTGCTGCGCCAGTGTCATAATGAAGGGCTTCGATAGCCTTAACAGTAACGAAGGTATATAGTCTATAGCCCTGACTAATCTTCACAGATGACAGCTAACATATGTAGCGAGGAAACGAGAGGTTCTCTCTGCGGCAGCTGCGGCAGGTATTTCCGTTGCATTCGGAGCACCTATTGGCGGTGTACTGTTCAGCTTAGAGGTATTAGCGGCCTTGAAATCGTGTTGACGTTTAGCTAATATGGGGCTTTAGCAACTGTCGTACTATTTTCCTGACAAGGCGATGTGGCAAAGCTTTGTGTGTGCCATGGTGGCAGCCGTCACCCTACAGGCCTTGAACCCCTTCCGCACAGGAAATATCGTTCTTTACGAGGTCAAATATACCAGAGGATGGCATCGTTTTGAAATGATTCCGTTCATTATCCTTGGTATTGTGGGCGGTCTTTATGGGGCATTCCTCATCCGGTTGAATATGAAGGTCGCGAATTGGCGACGAACTCGGGGCTTCTCCCGCCCGATCATCGAAGTCGTGATCGTAGCTCTTCTCAGCGCTTTGATAAATTACCCCAACATCTTTATGCGAGCGCAGAATTCGGAGCTCGTTCATTCTCTGTTCGCCGAGTGCAGCGCGGAGACTCCTGATCCTTTTGGTCTATGCAAAACTGGAGCAGCATCAGCTAGTACGGTGGCGTTTTTGCTGGTCGCTGCGGTTCTTGGCTTTTTTCTTGCAACTATGACATTTGGTCTTGACATTCCCGCTGGTATCATCCTCCCATCTTTCGCCATTGGAGCTCTATATGGGCGTGCTCTTGGCACAGCTTTCAAGATATGGCAAGACTCTTACCCCGGCTTCTTCCTATTTGGTAACTGTGAGCCCGATGTCCCTTGTGTGACTCCAGGGCTCTATGCAATTGTCGGTGCAGCTTCAGCCCTTGGCGGTGCCACAAGGATGACCGTATCCATCGTTGCTATCATGTTTGAGCTTACAGGCGCACTGACCTATGTCATCCCGATCATGATTGCAGTCATGCTGTCCAAATGGTGTGGAGATATATTCGGGAAACGAGGCATCTATGAGTCATGGATACATCTCAATGAGTATCCTTTCCTCGACCATCGCGAAGATACCACACCTCCCGATGTGCCCGCTCATACAGTTATGACGAAGGCAGATGATATGACAGTCCTTACAGCCATCGGCCATACAATCGAGTCGCTGCGAAATCTTCTCAAGGAAACCTCATATCGAGGATTTCCGGTCGTTACAGAGGCCTCCAACCCCGTTCTTCTTGGGTACATCTCACGCAATGAGCTCTCCTTCGCCTTAAAGAACCCAACATCTCCATCTGGAGGTGCGCTCCCCAGTACCACCCAGGCGTTCTTCGCGCATCAGCCCTTCGCGGATCCAATGGATACCCTCGACCTTCGGCCTTGGATGGATCAAACCCCTATTACACTCAATAGTGGGACGACCTTTCTCATCGTGCTACGGATGTTTCAAAGACTCGGACTCCGTTACGTCCTATTTGTGAATAGAGGTATTCTGCAGGGGCTTCTCACGAAGAAGGACGTTTGGTCTGTTCTTAACAATCCTACATCCCATCGGGGCGAGTGGACAAGTGACGGTCCCGGTGGTGAAGACGACGCGGGTGAAGATGTTGGGCTGCTTGCAAACGACCAGGAATCCAATAACGTCCCTCCACTTACTCCTTTGGATCGGCGACCGTCTCTTTAAATTATCAAACACCCGTTTAATGATTTTTCTTCTATAGTTGGGACGAGGACTTGCGGGCGATTTTGGATCTCGACTACATAGACACGAAGCTACTTGCTTGGTCAGATAGACAGACCTTCAGTTAAATATTATTACTCCAGATAATATCGCTTAATGATTGGCAATGGTTTCTTTACCTCATCTTAGCTGTTACCTACCCCGATAGCCTGGAGCTCTACCCATCCTTCCTTTCTAATGTACATAGGTACTGCCTCGGCGCTACTAACGGTCCCACATTCTGCCGGCAATTACCGTAGGTACCGTATAGACCGCCCAACGTATCCGTCTTCAAAGACCGGCCTCGGAGTATCTTTGGGCCTCATTGCATCTTTGTATCTCAAAGGTGTTCTACTATAGTCTGGCACAATGATGGCAGACCCATTTGAAGTGCGCATGCGCTTTACAGCGCAACTGCAGCACTTAAATGCATCTGTCACCTCATCGCAGAAAGCCGCACATTATGCGCTCAAATACCGCGATATGGACGAAGATCTACACTCTTGTATTCTAGAGCAACTTGAAAGAGTGAGTGTTCCTCTTTCGGAGAAACATATACTTGTTTGAGCTGAAGTTAACTGGACCTTTTTCATAGAATAATATGAACAACAGAGCCAACATCTTATACTTCATCGAACACTTCTGCGAAATGGCTACCAAGGAAAACCACCTCCAGTACGTCCGCATGATCCAACGAGACATATTCCGTGTCGTGGACTCTGTTGCACCAGCAGACGGGTCGGGTGCTGCGAATGTAAAGCACGTTCGTCGAGTCCTCAATGGTCTTCAGAACAAAGAGGTACTCTCTGCTGAAACGGTAGCCGAGTTCGACGCAGCTCTAAAAGAGCGAGAAACGCACCCGGCGCACCTTGACTTGGAGGCTGAGGAGGAAGAGGAAGCTGGTTCGAAGTCGAAGGCTGGAACTCCGCGCGGCTCCAGGGCCAACGGCATTCGTGTGGACAAAAGACAGATCGAGCAACGGATCGAGGAAGATCGCGAGCGCAACAAACGGCTACGAGAGAGTATGTGGACTGTCCGAGGAGATGATACTGATGAACACCGAAAGTTCTGGGATGAAACCAGCGACATTGGCGAAGATGATTTTACAGCTGCGCATGAGGAACTGATGGAACGAAACGAAATGGTTAGCGCTGTTTAATTCTTTTATCTGATGCGTATCCGAACGAACTCAAACACAGCATGCAAGGCGTAATTGGCGTATGGTCTCGGCTTTCGGGCTTTTGGGAATGGGCATATGAATGAGCATTGAGATTTCAAGATACCAGGAGTATATATTTTGCCATTTCGAAACAATCAACTTTTCTCAGCCCCGAAAATTTTTCTACGCTTAATTATTCTTCAAATGAGATATCCCAGTCCATTCTAATCCATCTGTGAATATTTATATATATCTAATACCTAATATATCGACAATCGATGCTGGCAAGGAATTGAGTGGTTCTCCGCATCTAATATTTTCTCGGATAAACGTACCGCCGGGATATTTTCATAAATATTTTTGCCCGCCGGGAATTTCAATTGCAACAGCATTCGTTTATCTCCCCCTCTATGTTGTCGCAGCTTGTCACAGCGGCAAAAGGCATATTGTTTGCTGAGCAAAATACAAATAACAGCTCTAACATTGCGACACCGGAACCGGAAAACACCACGACCGCGACAAATTCGAAGATGGTTACCACTCGCCGATCAGCAGCCCATGTTGCTATTCCGACAGAAGATGCTGGACTGAACGGATCCTTAGAGCCAAATGGGAAGCGCAAGTCTGATAATGCCACATCAGAGACGCCGGAAGCAAAAGGCAGCAAACGGAGAAAGAGGAGCAGTATACAAGTCGTGGAGCAAGAAGTAACGCATGATAAGGAAGATGCGAAGGAAGAGGCAGCGCCAAAAAAGCACTTTCGGTTTGACAGCGAAGAACCCGTACTGCCAGAACCTACAGAGGCAGAGGAGCCGATAGACGTGCAGCAGCAGAATCAAGACGAGGAGAGCAGCGACGATGAAGCCCCGGAGACCGTGGATAACTCTGCGCAATTATCTAAAATCAAATCAGAGGCCAGGAAGCAGGAAAAGACGCGGCAAATGTTCGTACCCATCCACTTTTTGTTAATAGTTATTTCTTGCTAACCAGATAACAGAGGGGAGCAAGTAAAACGAGAAAAGAGGCGACAATTGGACGAGGCGCGCAAACGACAAGCTAAAGCTTCAAGTAAACGAAAAGAAAACCCTGCTTTTCAAGCCGCTCCAGGATCTGGTACCTCAGTCGACGATGTTGTGTCTGAAAGTTCAGAAACTCTGCAAGGATCCTATACACAAGATTCCCGACGCCCAACGCTTCCCGCTCTCCTCCCAGATGACATCCTAAATGCAGTTCCTGAGGTCCGACCGCCAACGCCTCCCCCGGAAACACAAGCTCTTTCCCAGAAAAAACCAACAAAACTCAGGTTTCTCGAAAAGAAGGAGAAAGCTCCAAAGGATGTGAGAATGGGCGATGTGGCTATCCGAGTGCTAGACGGTGGTGGTTCACAAAAACAACCAAGCACAGCTCCTCCTCCGAAAGCCTCGAAGACTGGACGCAATGCGAAGGAAGCATGGTTGAAACAGGCACGCAGTACTGGACATGTTAACGGCATGAGGATGGCCAGCAGCGGCTCAAAGGGCTTTGTGCGCAAATAATGCTTTACACACTTCTAAAGCCTGTTAAGTTGCATTTGGATATTTCATTATCTTCAGTACATAGCGCGCTGAAAATTTGTTGTATGAGTTTGCAATTATTTGGCGTTTGGATAGATGCGATGATCACAACGGCAATGCATGTAATGTAAGACAATGGAAGCACTAGTAATGCATGCTTTCTTTTTCTCCATTATTTTCCTTTATATCTGGTTTATTGGTTTATAATGCTATATTCATTCGTTTGCCCTAAAAATTTTCATTTAACCTTTCATTCACAACTGGCATTTATATAGTTGGCAGGCAGTGTAGAACATGCTGTAGATCTACCTTTCGATTTGCAGGCTCGCCGCACGTGAAAAGCTCTCGGGCTCTTTCTTTCAACACAATCCACCCAGCGTTCCACCCAGCGTTCAGCAACCACCAAACTCTACCTCCCAACCCACCTAAAGCCAATGCCTAATTCCTTCGTTTGGCATGATTCAATATCAATTTTTACGCGCTTAATCTAAAATGGCCTCAGCTAGCGAATCCTCTCCCCTCCTCCCCCAACACAACCATGCTGCACCTTCCAATACGTCACCACGAGGAAGCCGGCCTTCACGTACAGTGACATTCAATCCCCTCGCTACAGTCAGTACATACCACGATTCCACCTCTGCCGACCCGACTTTCAAGCCCATAACATCCGGATCTCTCCATGGCTCAAATGCCCCTGCCCAACAAAGATCGACCGGGCTCTCCGCCCTGAACAGCAAGCTTCGCCGTCGCAACAGCCATGGAGCTCCTGGCACGGTCGCCTCGTCTTACCCTACCTCGAAAGTCGGCCCACAAAGAACAACAAAGACTGCGCAGAAATTGAAACTTTTGCCCGACCCTATAACAGAGGAGGAGCTTGATGAGGAGACGTCGCCTTCGGATGTTTACAGGCAAATCGCGCGAATCAAGGAACCCGCTGCCCGCAGCCTTGCGGCAAGACTAGGAAAAGCTGATCGAGACCGATTACCTCGAGTATCGGCGTACTGCACGGCCAATTCATATCGTTTAGATGGCGTGTTCAAGTTCTTGAAGTCTCGGTCCAAAACCCGCGGTGCCAATCCAAAACTATTTGACGAATGCGTCTATTCGCGATTCGACTACAAACACGAGGAGAAACAGAAATTTGGGACGGACTCGAATAATGTTGATGCGGACAATACTCATACTGTCGAGCGAGCACCTAGGGAACGCAGGTTCTCCGACAGCGCGGTAGAAGTAAATGACCAAAGAGAGGAGCTTATTGATCTACATGATCACAATGCCCACCAACAAAATTCGAATGAAGAACCTGTGCTTGAGAATGCTCCGGATATTGACACCACTATTGAAGCCCCAGAAGTGTTTCTTTTTGATTATGGTACCGTCGTCATATGGGGCATGTCACCAGCCCAAGAGTCTCGATTTTTATCGGATATATCAAAATTCGCAACCTCAATTCTCAGCCCGGACGACCTTCAGGTCGAGAATTTCAACTTCTATTATGCCCGTGAATACCAAGCCCGGATATACAATGATTTTATTTCTCTGCGTGATCCCCGGAATTATATGATAAAACTCGCCATTTCACACGCTTTATCTCAGTCCGTGAAGACGTCCCTTTTTGAAGACCTCGTTTCTGAAACTATATCGAACACCGCACCATTACCGGCTCAGATTGCGCAGACGGGAAGCGTCAACCTCACAAGACAACAGATCAATATGCAAGTCGGAGAGCTATTCATCCTTCGTATAAACATCCACCTGCAGGGTTCAGTGTTGGATAGTCCGGAGTTGATGTGGGCAGAACCCCAATTAGAGCCCGTATACCAAGCTGTCCGAAGCTATTTGGAGATGGACCAGCGCGTGACTCTTTTGACCGAACGATTAGATGTAATAGCGGATCTTCTTGCAGTGCTGAAAGATCAATTAACTCACCGTCATGGTGAGTATCTCGAGTGGATAGGTACGTACAAAGCCACTGATTTTGGCATATCATTACTAATCCGATATAGTCATCGTTCTTATTGCCGCAGAGATTCTTGTGGCCGCCATCAACATTGTTGTGGATTTGTACGCTGGTGTTGAATAGATGCAGTTTGCTCTCAGTTTGAGTTCTGTTCAGGCGTCGGTGTCCGAGAAGCCACTCGTTTAAAGCATTCTAACCATTTTATGTATCATATCCGAATTCCAATTCCGAGAAATGCCCTCGATGCGGACACGCACATATAGACCTCAATTGAGTATTTCTTGATGAATTTCTACGCAATCACCTAGTATATATCAATAGCACCTGAAATTCACCGCAACGGCTATACATTGAAATAAGAAACCCGAGCTGCTTACATGTCACTATGACGTATTTCTGTACTACCATCCCACATGTACCTTGCTAGGCACTACCCGGGCAGCTTCTGGGCTGACAGCCCGCCGTGTCAGCACGTAAGACGCAAGAGCAAGTAGGAAAAAAAAAGGTAGCTGCCTCAGCCGCCAAGCCGGCGATAACGAGTTCTCCCCCTCGCTCTCGAGACCGAGTGAGACCGAGCGAGGGCGATCAATGACAACGGGTGAATGTGGATTGTGGACCCACTCGTGACAGATGCGATCGACGAGGCCCCGCCATTCCCGATTCGGAAACCACTCTCTGATTGGCCTGAGGATATTCTCAAAGGACCAGCTCAATGAAGAATTCATTGTCATCACAGCTGCTCAACGGGCAAGTGAAAACTTCGGGGTTAACGGGAGCTTTGTGGATTGGTCCTTTTAGAGTCCGTAAACGCCGATTCAAGCTGCATGGCTGCTGGTGAGGAGAGGGAATTATAAATATGAGCTTTGGCTGCTTGCTTGCTGTATGTTTCTTTGTTCTCTACCTTACGTGCGTGCAAAAGTCTCAAACTCACTACGACTTCGACTTCGACTTCACTCATATTTATCATCTCGTTTCATCGCCTTTTCTTCTACTTTCGCATAAGCTACTGCTAGCAAACAAATCGAAATGTCTGACGAAATCGCAACCCAGCCCCATAACCTCCCTCTTCTCGCAACAGAGGAGAACACCGCGGGGAAAACATACATCGTCACAGGTGCCAATACCGGTCTCGGATTCGAAGCCTCCAAGCATCTTGTCAATCTCGGCGCAAAGAAGGTCATCCTCGCCGTACGCAGCGTCCCCTCCGGTGAGGCCGCCAAGAAGAAAATCGACGAGGCTACAGGCAAAGCCACTGTTGCGGAAGTTTGGGCCCTCGACCTGAGCAGCTACGAGTCCGTCAAGGCCTTTGCCAGGCGCGCCACTACTGAGCTTGACCGCATTGATGCTGTGATTGAGAATGCGGCTGTTGCTACAGGGGAACAGAAGTCCGCGGAAGGATACCATATTGGTCTCACGGTCAATGTGTTAAGTACATTTCTGCTGGCTGTGTTACTATTGCCGAAGTTGAAAGAGTCTGCGGAAAAGTATGGGATCCTGCCGCGCCTGTCTATTGTGACGTCGGGTGTCGGGTTCGATGTGCGCCAGGTGTGGGAAATGGTGAAAGAGGACCCATTCGTGAGAACGTCTGGGCTCCCTGCTGAGCAGTTGATGGCCACGTATGTTCCCTTTATTAAGCAATTCTTGATTTAATCTGATAGCTAACTACGTTTCTGTGAATAGGTACCCACTGTCCAAGCTTATGGATACCTTCGCTGTTCGCGAGCTAGCGGCGCAGCTCCCTCTTGACCAAGGAAAGGTAGTCATCAATGCTATCTGTCCTGGCCTTTGCAAGACTGAGCTTGTCCGTAATGCTCCCCCTCCGCAGAAGGAATCAATCCTCAACCTGCATGCACAGTTTGGTCGGACTGCAGAAGACGGAAGCCGCACTCTTCTCGCCGGCGCTAACTTAGGACATGACAGCCATGGAGGCTACACTTCCAGCTGTGAAATCAGAAAGTAAGTTGTCTCGGAAATCAATCATCGTTGATACACACTAACAAAGGTGTGTAGTGACAAAGTTCCCGACTGGGCGAAGGACGAGGAGGCGCAGAAGTGGCAGAAGAACCTGTGGGACCTCATTGTCAAGGAAATCGATGCCACCGCACCCGGTGCAGTGGGAAAGGCACTGGGGAAATAAGTGCCACACGTCGAATTAGTTGTTTGATATGTTAGCTCTGAGAACTCAATTTGATTGATACGGGATTTCGAGAAACTTTTGTGCAGAACACAGCACTATGCCTGTTCGGTCATGCAGTGCATTCACCCATGGGAATGCAGCTACTACCTGCCTCACATCTTCCCAGGTGGAAAGGTCGAGTGCCTGCATTGCAGTGCGGGTTGTAGGTATGAGCCACTCATCATCTGAAGGTTTGAATACAGCAACCGACCCGATGAAGAGCGTCCAGAGAAGCACGCATTTCACAGCATTGCTTCCCTGGCCCTTTTCGCCACGTAACGATAGATCCTTGATGGCGAGCCGAAGCCGATGAGACAACAGAGGTTTATCTGATATACGCTGATCCAACCCCCTTAGAAACGAGACCAAGAACGCAATAAGCCCAAGATGGATGGCTTGTTCAAGAATACTCATATTCGGCGCGGGATCCGAATCAGATTCAGAACTGCTGCGTAGCGGGCTTATGTGCAGAAGTGAATATCCGAGGAGCAGAATAGTGTGATGAAACTCATCGGCACCTAGCTTTTGTCTTTGTCCAGCACCAGCTTCGTTGAGCATTACGGCGACACTTCGCATGCGCTCATACGTTGTCCACAGATCTTCTCGCAGGAGATTTTGTAGGAATCTATCAGTCTCCAAATTGTTGAATTGACCATTTGGCCTCGTCTCATCAGAATGGCTGGATCTTAGAGTACGAAGATACTCAATGCCGTGAAGACCAAATAACGTCCTTGAGCCAAGTTGTAAAGCGTACTCCAAATCAGCCCTGCATCAACAGCATCAGCCCTCACCCAATGAAGACAGCCCAATCAATAGTCTTAACCACAAAACTGGAATACCGGCTCACCTCAAAACCTTTAGGATAACACCACAGCACTCACTACCAAACCGCTTAACACCGCCGCGCAATTCAATCATCCGGCGCAAGCCCTGAATATGAACATAGCCTCTCTCATACTGGCCTTGCAACCGTTCGTACTGCGACATAACCACGAGTATCGCAATGGTCATATCAGACGTCGCATCTGTGGCGCTCATCAACCGCTCCTGGATAATCCGGTAGGTGCACGCAATATGATACATTCCTTGCGTCGTCTCACTGGCGAGGTTCTTGGAGCAGAGGATAGTTGTAGCCACGGAAGAGTGGAAGTCTATCTCGGCCACCGCATGAGTAAAAGCCCGATCTCAAAGTAAGACAGTGATATTGGAATAGATATACGCACAAGCCTCGTCGAGAAAGAAATTTCGCACCCAAACGGACCCCATATGGTCTGGCATTTCTAACGCGCCATCAAGCTCAGGGTTGTATCGAGCGCCGCTGAAGAAGAACAGAGCTTCAATAAAATAAACCGCGTCAGTTTCTTGTTTTCCCTGCAATGCGCCGGTATTCTATGGGCCAGGTACGCACCCTCTCGGACTAAACCCTTTGACCTCGCAGGTACCGGTATAGGAAACAATACTCCATCACTAACCGGTCTCTCAATTTCAACCACCTCAGCATCACCGGGCCCGTCACTTGTCGATCGATGCGCGTTTCTAATTCTCGCAGGTGTGCGAAACAGAGTCGCAGAATTGTCTTTCTTAAGAGCAACGGCCTTGGATGAGCGTGCTAGAGTCTTGTTGGCGTTCTTGCCTGTCGCTGCGTGGGTGCGAATGCGTCGCCTCGCTGCACGGTCGATCGCGACGCTATTGTCGATGAATTCGAATGTCATCGTCAGTTATATGATATCTTTTTTTGTCGCCCAGGAGGTCGTAAAATGAAAAAAAGTAGCTTCAAGTCCTGGAGAGGCGAGATACAATTGTAGGTCGGAGATAACGGAGCTATCGGCACATTCAGTGTCCATGGAGAGGAATCATAACTGACATAATATGCGAGCAATAACCATACCGTTAAGGGAGCCTCTAGATGCAGGGTTCTAGTATTATGCTTCGAAAATCAAATACTTGTTTGGTTTATGCTTGCTAATTTATAGTTATATATATCTTAGGATTCTCGGCACTTTGGGTATATATGCGCTACCTTGCATTCACATATGATTATCCGAAAAGATTGACTATCCTATAGCTTCTGAATGTCCTGATGTACTCGGGAAGCGAGTTCAAGCACCTTCAGCCTGGTCAGATTTATTAGCATTGGCCCGTCGACGAAGCCTTCCAGCAGCATCATGCTCCTCATCCCATTTCGCGATCTCATCATTAGGCACTTTGACCATTTTATGGGATGCCTCGCCTGAAGGCCCTGTAAGGATCGTCTGGCGAAACTTATAGCCTCCAAAGTGCGGTAGGATCTTCATATAGACAAAGTAGTAGACACCGCAAAAGCCAATGCTAGTAAATAATGTTAGCCCTAAACCCACGCGGAAGAAATGATGAAATCGAAAAGGTACGTACAGTGAGATTCCAACGACGACATATGTTCCGTACCAGAAGCTTACATCGCCTCCGGTTGCACCCGTTGATGGCGGGTACCACGGCGCAACAAGCAGGTAAAGGTTGGCCAGAATTGCGAAGTAGACAACAACAGTCCAGGCATGCCACTCCGTTCGAGGAATATCGAGGCGCTTTCTATGTTTTCGGGTGAATAATAATCCAATGGCGAGGAAAAAGTTGAACATGCTTTGTGGATATACTCCTAGATCAACAACTGCGCAAGTTGTCAGTGATGGGAACTTTCGGTGTGTATGCATTCTTCCTGCGTACCAAAATTGAAAGCATCACCGGCCGGAGGAGCCAGGATCATGAGAGCCGTTAGAGCCCACTTCAGCCAGTACGGCCCTAGCGGGGTTCCGAAGGGACGAGTGGATGTCCAGAACCTTGTAAATGGAAGTACCCCTTGTCTGTTCACATTAGTCCATGGTCCAAGAACAATGTATGGGGTATACATACCTGCCGCACTCGCGGAGCATTCGGGACTGTCCAATGAGAACAACAAGCAAGTTACCGAAAGCACTGACACAAATTAGGAAGTTTAGGGCACGAGATGCGCCACCACCGCCAAAGACCTTCAGGAAGAAGAGACTCGCAACATTGACGTCCGATTCGATAATCTCCTCCTTGCTCGCAGCAGCAACGTAGGCAATATTCGCAAGCATGTAGAGGATACCGGTGGTAATAAGTGATGCAGGACCACTCCACTTCAGTGTCTTGATAGGGTTCTTGACCTCATTTACTAGGTTGAAGGCATTTTCATAACCCTGATAGGAAAACATCACGTTGATGAGTGAGTTGGTGGCCCCATACACTGTAGCATCCCCTGTTCCTTCAAAAGCGTTTCGAAAATGGGCTGTTGGGTCAGCAATAGACGAAACGTTGCCGCCAAGCACGACGAGTCCAGCAATTGCAATGCTGCATGGATTAGAAGATACGACCCGTACATGGGATATGAGCACTCACAAGATCAGTGTGATAAGTTTGATCCACCCAATAGCATTGGATAGCTGCAGAGACCATTTTGTATTGAAGGAGACGGCTGCGACCCGTAATTAGTATCGGCATATCAGCATAGTTCCCTATACTAACCGAGGACTGCCACAGTATACGACGCAAGAGCAACTCCCTTGGATTGCCAGGCTGTAGGCTCCGAACCTCCCAGTTGGAAAAGATAATTGGCCAAAACTAGTATGTTCAACATCAGTTTGGTGAACCTGTATAGAAGATCGAACTTGCCTTACCAATAGCATTACTACTGCTGAAGGAGAAAACCACAGTTTGCACGGCGAAGACCGTAGGAAAGAAGTATCTAGGGCGTGGGTATGCCTGTTCCAAATAGACAGCCTCTGATCCAGACCGACTTGGAAAATACGACGCGAATTCGAGGTATACGGAGAGCATGCTCGATGCAACTGCGAACCCTATCACCCAGTAAAACAGGCCAAGGCCGATAGAGCCGGCTCCTTCAAAGACAGACGAGGCTGAACAGAGAAATTAACAACAGATCTACTGAGAGAAATAGCTGGAAATCACCCACGAGTAGAGAAGATTCCAGTCCCAACCATCTTGCTCACATTCATGAAAATCAGCGTAATGAACCCTGCCTCATACCCAAGCGGCGAGACAACTTCAACCGGCGCTCCGCTCGCCTCTTGATAAGTCGGTACGGTGGTGTTACCGCCCGCATCTGCAGTGTAGTGCAGACTGCCACCGTCGATGGTATCTTCAGATGGCGCATCATGTTGGGTCACTTGCGTGTCGGTGGCCTTGGATTTAAAGTCGAAGAAGCCCATCTTGGAAGCAGAACCGGCGATCAATTCTTAGCTTCCAGAGGGTGGTGGATAAAACGCTGCAAATCTTTGGCCGGGGGCTTCATCTTATATCCATCCCCCACGGGCTGGGGTTCTCATCGTGCTACATTATGGCGTAATCCAGTCCGTCTCTCTTGACGCGGCCGCCTGTAAAAGCAAGGAGCAAGAGATAACATTTGTTTATTGCAAAGGAGACAGTGTTACATTCGCCAAGTGTCTTGTCTCTGCTGATTTTTCTTGGGTGTCAGCGGATTGTTATACTCTAGATTTTGTAGCCGAGGGGGTTGGATTGCACAACACCTTGCAGAAATATCACCATCGCGACCAACTCTTTGGGTTTAACCAACCACAGCCCCGACGATCGACCTAGTGTTGGAAATTTGTTTTAGTGGCATGTAATGCTGCGAGCTGTGGGCTGTCTTCTCCTATCCAATAATGCGGCCCCCCACGAGTCAACAAGGCGACTCGTCGTCTGGGCATATTTCAACTGATAACTTTAGCATCTTTGGACCTGGAAGATTATAAGAATGCCTGCAAATAAAAGAGCGCTAAAGGAGTCACACGCTCGTATTTGATGGTGCAATGCAGCATGAGATGAGGTCTTTGATTGTCGCGATTTAATGAAGGGAAGGTGTAGATGTCAGATGGAAGCATGCCATTAAGTTTTCCACGCGAGGTGGCCCAGTATACGCCTTACCTTGGCTGTCTTTTTGAACTATCCAAAATGGAGGTAATCTGTATAAATCTATGAAAGTTATATTGTCCCCTTTAACACCCACGCAATTAAGTACGTATTTTCGAATACCCAGTAAATGAAGTAGAAAATTGCACCGGTAAAGAACCCCGTCCGAAACCCACAAAGAAAATAAAACACAGTCGTCAGAAGCAGATACCGGAGAAATCGCCCTTAGCTCTCTTCCTTTAGCTCTTTCGTATCGAGGTCCATTGGAGTTGTTGGGTTTTCCACCGACGGATCTTCTGCTCCTTCTGGAGAAGCATCTCTGTTCTCACCCTCCCGATCGCTCGTATGCGGAGTCTCCTTCTCCGGCCCAGACCCATTACCCTGTTGAATCCGGAATGAAGATGTCATCTCCTCTTGTGATGGCGCTGGCGCGAGTCGCGGCCACGTTGACGATGCCCCTGGCCCAGAAGCCTCAGGAGTAGTACCCGAAGCAGGCGCATCTTCATCCTCGATGTTCAGGTTCGACTTGCGGGATCGTTTTACGCGGAGTGGACGTTCTTGTGGCTGCATTAGATAAATGGGCAATCAGCCAAAGGAAGGTTGAATCAAGCTACTCGCGCTGAACTTACTGTGGGCGGCTGTTCGTCTGAACTCCCTTCTGTCTCGTCTTCATAGTATCCTGGTCCTGATCCGTTTCTCGTCGCGGAGATGCCGTTTGCGCTTCCACCGCTGGACACCATAGCCGCAGCACGGGCGCGCAGTTCCGGGTTCACGCCGGCCTGGGCTTCTTCGGCCATTCCCGTAACGTTGGCTAGGCGCTCGAGAAGGATACAGGACTCGAGGCGCATCTTCTGAATGTATTGCCAGCCGCGTCGGTTGCGAGTGCGCATCAATTCATTTTCAGCTTCAATCTCGCCGAGACGCTTCTTGAGCGCGATGCATTTGCGCTTGTAGGCGATTTCAACACTGGGCGGGTTCGTGGATGGCTGGGATGTTGATGTTTTTGGTTCCATTTTGGTTTGGGTGTCGGAGTCGCAGGAATCACGGGGAGTGACAGGAATTGGGAGTAACTGCTCTATATATTTTTTATTTCATGAAATTAAGAAGAGGAGTGATCGGACAAAGGGTTCGTTTGGTCTAGAAACAAGGAAGTTCTCGTCCTACGCTCCGAGTCGATCGCCAAGAGCGAAGGCGGTCAATGACTCCATGTTCTCGCGTCTCCATTCATCTCCACTCAATCTACTCCGTGCGTTCTCAGTCTTGGGTTTTCGATTCAACATGAAATCCATTACTATGATCTATCTCTAATGCCGCCCGGGCTTAGTGGCCTGTCGTTGGAAGACCGAGGAAAACCTTGAACGAGTCATAACTGTTTTTGTCAGCATCCAAGCTTCTATTAATTATCAGCTTCACTATCACAGGGAGACTCACATCAGCCACTGGAAACCGGTCAAAGTTCCAAGCATTAGAATTCGCACTGGCAAGCCATTCCATAACCCTGGGAAACCAATGTTCCCATAGATTCGAGAGACGGCCGACACAGCCGATTCACCCGCTAGGTACTCTCATCAGCACAAATTGCATGGTCAGCTAGCACAAGATCAGGAAACATACCTTTTCTATCAGCATTTAACTTTGATACCAAAACGTCCGCTGGATGGCTGACAATCGCGCAAAAGATACCAGCGATATAACCACCCGCAAAACTAATTCCCGTTTGCTGAAGGGTATTGTAGCTCTCCTTGGGCCCTCCCAGCGTCTTATAGATCATGCTAACCGTCTCCTCGAAAGTTGCGAACTTCGTCATCGTATACGGGATCTGTCTCGCCCACAACGGGTATAATCCCTTATACAGGCCCGACATGCCCTCCTTCGCAACGATCTTACCCCAGCCCTCGCGCAGGGTACTTGCGTACGGTGGTAATGTCGTCTGCATGCGCACCTTGATTGCCTCGAACGGGCAAAGGGCCATATCCGCGAGGAACTCGGCGGAGGCACTTGCACCTAGGTACACAACCGTGCGGTTTGTGTTGGGGAACATGTCGCCGTATAGGTACTTGAAGTATTCGTAGAAGCCGTATTTACCGGCCCCCTGGAAGGAGTATCCAACGAATGTCGGGGACCAACCAAAGAAGACACCACGGAGGCCTTCCTTCGAGATAATCGAGCGCCATGCGGAGATGTTTGAAGTATAGATTTTGGGGTCAACTTGTCGTCGGCATTTCACAAGATCGAGCGGTGTTACTGAGGTGTGTGTCGGGCCTGCAATGCAGCTGATTAGAGACTGGAATCGATGGAAAGGTTAATAAAATCTCGAACTAACCGCAAGCTTTACCAAAGTATGTTAGCTCTATCTTTCACCAATAATGCAGATGTGATTAATGTACCGATAATTCCACCCATCGTACAAGCACCGAAGTACTTGAGCGAGTTGGGCTCAATCTTCCCCAGTGGGTACTTCCTTTCCTGCTGTAATGTTGCCATCGCGCTCGTATGTTCTTATTAATTGGAAATGAAACGAACAGAAAGTATAAGAAATGTAAAGTAGAAGAAGCAACAAGCTCAAATCAAAAGCTAAGCAGGATAATCAGTCTCCAAAAGATAAGAAGCTCCAACTCGAGTCGCGCGAAGGAAGGTTACACTTTCGCTATATAAGTAACTGAACTCTCAGCAGTGGATCATAACTGGCAAGGTATGTCGTCAGCAGCACCTCCTCACCCAATGTAGTAACTTAGTACGTTGCCGCTGTGCCCGCACTGACACCCTGGACCTGGGTCTGGTCCAGGGCCGGGCCATCCGATGCATGCGTTCATAATTTATGAAACCAGTTTACGGTTTACTATTAATTCCCTGCTTTTTACTAGCGCACTCGAAAGAGCGCGTGCCGATTTCCGATTTTCGATCTCAAGCTAAGATGTTGCCAATAATTTTCTCCTCCACTTTCTGAGGTGCAGCGGAACTGTTCTAGTGCTTTGAACTTTCGAGCTGTGATTTAAAGAGGGGGCGTGTATATGACGTCATATATGTACAGCCCCCGTCCAGGGTCGAGGTAACTGTACAAAAAATTATATACTCTATATATATTCAATAAGACGAGTACATAGATACAATTAAAATCCAAGAGTGGTAATCGGAAGAGAAAAGCAACGACTGAAAGAGCACAGCTCCGGCCTCGCATCCAAACCCCATTCCCAATCGCTCTATACAATTACTAGTAGTCCTTATATGCAAAGTGATTAACTGCTCAAATAAAGCAGCCCAAGCGCCCGGCTTGAAATCGTTATTGAGCCCCAAACAACGACCCAGAGACAGAGATAGACGATCTTTTCTGGCTTGATGCATCCTCCGCCAGAACCAATGCCAGCTTGATTCCTAGGACGGATCCAACCCTCGACAAACAGCTACGTATTTGCTGCTCCTGTTCCGGTGTAGCTAAGCCGCATGAAAGAATATACCACAATGGCCAGACCATTGAATACACCGAAAATGCGCGCGCACGAGGCTGGGGCTTAGATTCTGCGCTGGGAGAAGCGGAGGCCGTTCGGTTACCCATCATATCGACGTCGCCGAGGCAGAATGGTATACTGCGGCATATATCTGTGATCATTTTCTGGACGACTGCCGGTACTTCTGTCCCCGTGTCTTCGGGGACTTCGCCCGTCGCAGCGGCGAGGGCCTTTCGTAGTCCGAGCATGATGACGTGTGAGACTATACGGACCGCTCGGTAGTAGGTCCAAACAGAGGCGATAGAGAGGTGGTGGTAGGTGATTAAGAAGTCATTACTGTCAGATTTATTGGGATAAATGACGAGGGGGAGCCAGCGGTCAGGGAGGTCCTGGCTCCAGGACGTGAGTTCGAGATCTATTTGCCGGCCTAATAGGAGGAGAAAGGTGAGCTGTGAAACAGTGTCTGAATCAAGTGGTGTAGATATAGGGAGTAGATGCTGGAGCGAAGTTGTGGCGAGGAATAGCTGGCTCATTTTGGATGCGGCAAGGATCAATCGTGCGATTGGGTCTGCACCGCTTAGACGCTCAACAATCCAATCCGTGTTGTAATGGGGCCTTCCTCGGAGCGCAAGCATCTCGACGTGCTATCCCACTTGTTAGTGTCGTGGCTAAACAGACAATGGAGCACGAGGGAAAGCTACCGTATGAGTATATGCGAAATGAAACAGACCTCTCCCCTGCGCATGTCCAAGCTGGTCCTCCCCTCTCAACTTCATCAAAAACTCAAAACCTGCCGCATGCGAACTAGCAAGCCCGTTCCGCTCGCCCGTGATGTCTTCAAAAAGTGCAAGCAATACCATGGACGCAAAAGTCTCATCCTTGACGGCGTTCTTTTTCTCATATAACGCCGCCTGTAACCCCTGTAATGCATTCCCATAGTGCTGTCTAGCACGCACCACAAGCGGGGCGGCGTTGGCATGGTTGCTCAGTGTCATGAGAGCCGTCGCATCAACAGCATTGCGCAGGCACAAAGCCGTCGGACTATCAGACCCATTATCTCGACAGGCAGAGTACAAAGACGGCAAGAACGATAAATAACTCATAGCTTCATCCGGGTCGTCGCCAGAAGTATACTGGTCGAAGAAAAAGCAGAGCGCTCGCTCCTCCCACGAGGAATCCGCGACCCGTTGGGTGGTTAATGATAATGGGGAGGTAGAATCTCGCCGACTACCCCGCCGGCTGCTGGAAGGTGAAGATGAAGATGGCGATGATCTGCCTGATTTCTTGACAAGCTGCTCGACTTTAGAAGTCTCATTTCTGAATATAGACTCGAGTCTGTATCCCGGACATGGCTTGCCGTAAACGCGACAGTTGCCGCATTCTGGAAGCGCTTCGTCGCACTTTGTATCACTTAGAAAAGATTCGTGGAAGGCAATGGGACCAATAGATCCTGCTTGGAGGGAAGCAAGCATGCGTGGAGATCTTGTCATACCTTGACTTTGCGCTTACGGCACAGAAAACACCCTTTGCTGCGCCCAGTATACACCATGGTCGCTTGCTAGAATAGTCGACGGATACGTGACGGCTCGCTGACTTCTTTTTCAGATAGTATTTGTCCCTTGCCCGCAAGCGTTGTTGTCTCTGTTAAAGTGATCTGGCTGTCTCCGGAGTTTCGGCAAACCGGCATTCAATACAAGATCTCGCCAGTCGGGAATCGGACATGGTGAGTCTAGATGCCTAGCAAGAGATCTGCCTTTAGGTATGCTTTTAAGCGACCGGCCTAGTTGCTCTCAGGGACGCTTGACGGACTTCATTCAGATATAACTAGGCAGCAGATGTGCGTACCCGTTGATCATGGCCGAGCCGAAAGGCCGAGCGGAGAAACACTAAAGCGTTAGTAGCAGTCAGCTGACGAATGGGATCGCCCACAATCTGGGTGACAGTTCCTGGACATAAGGTACTAAAGACGTAGGTGTACGCAAGGGCTTTGCTAGCTTGTTATGTGGTAAATAGTTGTGTGGAAACTTTTGCTATCAAAATGAGCCACCTCCTGAGGTGGCAATATCCTAAACTAAGAAGTACAACAATTTCGCCTATCAGATTCCAGCTGGTATAAGCCAGTATGACAGCCATCCATATATCTAACTCCGCGTGGTCCATGGACAAAAGCATAGTTGCAGCATGAACCTAAAACACCTAGAATGCAAATGCTAACCAGTGAATATCGGGCCAATTACCTTGAGCCGCCAGTGGTGCGAGATGGGAATATCGTAGAAGCAGGAAACCGAAGCAATAACGCTGAAGGCGCAAATTAAGAAGAAGCTAGCTATATGATCGTGATATCCAAGCGTCCCAAGATTCAAGGAGCTTCAAGAAGGCGCATCCACCATTAGTTGATCGCCATCGCTTCGTTGTGATGAATTTGGAGACAAGAGTTCTCGTGCTAGGCTATTGTCATGTGTCGGTGGCGGCTCAGAAATGCTGGACGAGGCGCCTGCCAGTGCTGTGTCGAGTGGGAATTCTTCCGGCGGCGGCGAAAAACTCCAGACCTAAATACGGATGTTAGAAATACAAAAAATCACACACAGCGCATACCACTCACCTCCATCACTGTACGACCTGATCTGCTAGACATGATGACGGCCTTTTCCTCCTCGAAAGTAACTCTCCAGACCGTCTCTGACGGGGTCGACAACTCTCGAAGGAGCTGTCCCGTCTGTAAACTCCAGACTTTGACCCTGCCGTCGCTGCCACCACTAACAATCCGATTATTATCAAATTGGAGACTGGTCACACTGTTATCGTGGGCCGCTAAACGATGGATGGGAGCCATTCTAGTCAAAGACCAAACGCGAACGGACCCGTCGGAACCACCAGTGACTAGAGTATCGCCGCTCATCTGTAGTTGTCCTACCAAGGACGTATGACCCTGGAGAATAGCATGACACTGGCCAGTATTCGGGTCCCATACCCGAATGCTGGTGTCAAGACTTCCCGTCGCAATTCGGCGGCCGTCAAAGGCGATCGCATAAATTTGACTGAAATGGCCTGATAGTGCCCGCAGAAATCGTCCCTCCGATATATTCCAGATCCGGGCTGTGGTATCGTAGCTTCCCGAGACGACGATATCTCCATGTACAGCGAGGCACCTGACGCTGGCCTGATGACCAACCAAAACATAGCGGCAAGTTCCCGTTGTTAGATCCCACACTCGTAATGTGGTATCCCTCGAGCCAGAGATAGCGGTGTTCTTATCCGACATTTTCAGGCATCGAACTGTCGATGTGTGGCCGCGCAACAAATAAATGGATGCCCCGGTAGCCATGTTCCATACTCTCACTTCCCGGTCACAACCACCGCTGACCAGAATGTCATCCCAGGGAACCATAGCCCACACACCCATCACATGTCCTTCGAGTGTCTTTTGATTTCCTCCGTCAGTGTCATACACGTGAATTTTAGCGTTGTCCAACGAAGCCACAATGTATCTGGGAGTTAGATGGAGACTCGTTACCACACCCTGGTCGGGCGAAATGTGCCGCTGGGTGCATCGGCCGCCTTTACTCCACGCGGATTCTATCATGTACTTTTGCTTGAAATGGTATTTGTAGGAGAGGGGCCGAACTCGTCGCTTTCTCGCTTGTACGCTCGACGGCGCAGACCAATCTCCGGATAATGACCGCGGGAAGTCCGCAAATCCATCGCGAGACTGAAGCGTAGCGCTATTCGACCTCCTTTGTAGTCCACTCAGAGAGTGTGTACGATGATTGTGAATAGGCTCGATGAAGTCTTGGTTATCTTCAGCGGGCCGTCGATGGGTAAACGCATGTCTTTCGCAAAGATTCTTCCACGTAATATCGTCGTTCAACAGATCATGCCACCGTCTTGATACTTGTGACGCCCGGGCCAGCGTTTTCGGGTCGTCGACGAACGAGAGTACCTGGTTACAAAACCACAAAGTTAACTTCTGGTGAACCACGGAGGCCACGGAGGCCACGGGGCAGTCAGACTTACCCTAAGAGATATTTCGGTTGGAAAGACAGTAAATGGATCTTTCCTTAGACGAGGGGCGACAAAGCTAGAGACAAAACTGAGTTGTTGGCTGTTGCACAGGCTCAGGATAGATTCCAAAAATTGCTGCCGTTTAGGCCCAGACAGCGATTCAAAGACTTTGGTACTTGACAGCAGCGCATCCTCTTCTGGATCATTCGGTCGCCAGGAGGTTGGTCGTTGGTGGGGAGTCGGACTGGGCGCCGGGGTCGGAGGGGAGGCAGGCGCTGATGGGAGGAGGTTAGGGGGAAGAGAGGTAGGTTTATCGGAGGACGGTATCGATTTCGACTGAGAGCCCATCCCGCCTATCACCGCGGGATCTGACATCCGCCGAATGCCCATAAATGGTCGCGCGACAAAGCGGAAAGTGAAATGTCATACACCGAACTGTCCCCGCAAGCTTCACGGCGAATGTCGTAATATCCAGCTCCCTAGGAGATTGGCACGGTTCATGGATTTTAGGAACGAACGTATGAGTAACGGAAAGTGAAAACTGGCAAGAGAATGAAGCGCCGAAGGAGGAGAGGAAACCGGAGCAGATAGGCGCTGGCGGTAGGTTGGTGTGAGAAAAGAGTGTTGGCGGAAGGTTCAGCTGGTCGGGGAATAATAGGGGGCAGGAAAGACCGAGGGCTGGGACGAGGGGGAAAAGAGGAGCTTGAAAAGGCAGAAGGAGACAATAAGGAATATCTTTAATAGAACAAGGAGGGGGGAGGAGCAGGAGGGAAGAGGGAATATCTATCGCCTTGCCAGCTGCAGTGAGTCCCACGAGGGAGAGTCGCGGAAACGCAGGCTTGATTTTAAAGAGTCTCGATCCAGCAATGGGCCGTGGCCGCACCTGACTTCCATCCGGCTCCAGCCAGCGGGAGGTGGGCCAGATCCTGCCTGTGATTAGTCGGGCGGCCGATCCAGTCTGGACGTTGGTACATGGGTACTTCTGCAGCTGCGGCAACTACCATAGTGGGCTAAGTACTGAACTCACCGTTGTGCGAGTACGTAGTATCCATTGCACCAGGCATCCAGGAACTCCTCCTGGCGTTGTAGTTGAACGTAATTTGGAAGTCTGCCATTCTCCCTGTCAGTGTCCGCGAATCGGCCTTGGCATCGTTGTTTCCGGGCTTTCAGTGCCCCCACGCGAACGATCTACAAGTTCCAGGCTGGTTTCATATTCTATCACTATCCAGCCTTGAACAAAGGCTTTACTATCTCTTGACAGATACTATGCGTAGATTCAAAGCACAATCATGTGGTTATGGCTACAGCCCCTAGCCCCCTACTAATCCAGCAGTAATAGATATCGAAATAGCGCCCTAAAGTACATATAGCTCACAATTATCAATACCAGCAACGCAAAAAAACTCTATTTAACAGACAAATGCAGTCATATCAGATGGCCCAAGCTAAACCAATCTAAGAGGTTTGAAAAACAGCAATTTATAGACGGACCACAATACAAAAAAAGGGACCAAAAGCAAGTTCAATGAGCATGTCCGATTTGGAGAAAGAGGGGCAATATCATGCCAATAACAGAGGCAACCAGGTCTCTGATTGACTTATCCGGCTTCGCCCCCATATCCCGAGCTTCGTAACCATTAACAGGCAATTCGCGGGACGAAATTGAGTTGTTTTCCTGCATCGTATGCATGGCAACGTATCTTGAAGGGGTGGTGTTAGTTCGTGGAGTATACAGTGAGAGGATGACCATCTTACAGGAATGTCCCGGCTGAGAAAAGAAGAAGAATCCCTGTGCGCCAGTGCGCACCTGTATCATCAGTAGATCCCGAGCCTAGCAGGTGTACGAACAAGAAAGTCGCCACGGCGCCAACAGGCGCAGCCAAACTAAAGATGAATAAATGAGTCCTAGCAGCACGGCTTGAGAGGCCCTGCCTGAGAAGGATCGATGTAAGCCCAAAAGAGGCGGGGGCTTTATGAACCATAATAGCTAGGAAAATGATAAAGCTCAGTCCCGTGTCTGAAGTCGATGCCCCGAGAGCAATCCCGTCAGCGGCTGCGTGAATGACTAGACCAGTAGTCGTCGCAAAGCTATGGCTGCTTCGTTGACTATTTGCGGCATCCAAAAGTCCCCCGTCCCGCGAAGGCGATGAATTTCGACGAAGCCCAGATCCCAAGTTATCCAATGAGATATGATAGGGAGGCCTTTGTGGTTTGGTCGGAGATGCGAACTCGGGGATTTTGTCGATGAGGTACATCAGAATAAAGCCACTGATGAGCGCGATGCCAATCCAGGCATGGGGGGAGCTCTCTTCGCTGTGGTCCTCTTCCGATTTGGCACTTGACGTGCTTGAGGTGTCCTTCTTCGTTTCCTGCTCAACATGCGACTCCCGCGGGACATGCACAGAAGGGGAGTCAACGCCAGGGAGTTTCACATAATCATCCCACTGGTCTGTGTCTCGGTCTACTTTAGGATATGCCGTAGCGACGGTAGGGATGCCCGATCGTTCGGGGAAGTGCGGAAGGGCAGTAGGGCGACTGCTGAGGTCTTGTCGTTCCGTCGACACGGCATCGTATAGGGTTTCGACTCCCTCGGGTATAATGACGATCAAGGATGTTCCAACCAAAACTCCCATTCCAAGGGAGGATATCAGTCTTAATTGTGAAGGCGAAAGTTTGAATGCTAACGGCAATGAACCCACGACGAAGGACCTACAAGAAGCCGAAAAAAACAGGTGTTAGCCGGTATTCGCTATGCAGTAATATCATCACGCATCTAATGCTCACGTAATTGCCATCACAGTGCTCAATGTGAGCAATGTGAAAAGTCCCTCCATGGTCGGTCGCTGGTCCCGAGTCGTTTGCTCTCTAGAGGACTTTGGACATGTTTTCCAGCGCAAAAAGTACCAACAATAACCCTTCCAGGGAAGTACAATAGTCAGTAACGGGTTAGAGGTTAGAATTGGGTGGACCGGTGGCGCAATGCGAAAGGTGTATTCAGATGGCCGTCAAGCATGGGCAGGAAACGGCCAGGAACGAACTTGTCACCGGAGCTGGAAACGTGGCGTAGAAGGGATCCGCAGTGGGAAACGGGCGGCCGCCGCCTGCACGGTACCTTGGTTATGGACAACTCCAGGCCGGACAATCCACCCGGCGCAATTGAGGAAAGAACCAATGATTTTTAAAACGGAAAAATATGTGGACAACGCGTGCATGGCATTTGCAATTCTGGGCTGACCTGCTATAAATGCATACGCGGCAGTGCCATGTCGACCGGGCAAGGTATAGATTGCCGCCGCTTTAAGAGCACCTTGTCTTGTCCTTTCGACTTCTAGTCTGCTCCCATTTCACCAGAACAAAGCTAGCAGGGTAAATTGACCAGATGGTGCTATCGATTGGGTTATACCTGCTGGTCCGCTAACCCTGCAACCATACAGCTGCGTGCTGTGCACTACAAAATAACAAATACGCTCATTAATACCTAGTACCACTATCATCTAGCAGATGTATATATATGGCTAAAGTGTTGCCAAGCCCATTCTCAATATCTTTGCGTTTGTATTCGGATGAGCTCGCGCAACCGTTCTTCCTTCTCGCGAGTTTGTTCCGGTGTCTGGGTCCCATAGGCCTCGTTTGTCTGTTGGATAACCTTTTCCTTCCACTCCGTTCCTTGCTCTCCCAACACATTGACTGTCCCTTGATCATCCCAAACATTTTGCATGGTACCCCCAAGCTTATCTAGGAACGATCGAATGCCACCTTCCCCACCTCCCTGTTGATAGCTCTCGAACACACCATTTCCCGCCCATCTCGGGCCCAAACTAGCCATCAGAATAGTGTCAAGATCTCCTGCCGTCACAACATCTTCCTGTACCAGGTGGCAAGCTTCTCGAAGCAGCGCAAATGCTAGTCTGTTCCCCACAAAGCCTGGTACCTCCTTTCGGATAATCACAGGGCGATGTCTGGAGCCGGCAATAGAGAAGTACTCCCGCGCAAACTCCACTCGTTCCGAGGATGTTTCAGGAGACGGCACAATCTCTAGCAATGGCATGATATGCGGTGGATTGAATGGATGCACTACTAGCAAACGAGTCTTATCTTGCATGTCTTGTTGCTGTTTGGAAGCTGCAATGCCCGAGGTACTCGTCCAGAGGTGCGCAGAGGCGGGAGCCATGGATTCGACCTTATTCCAAATGGACCTTTTGAATTCCAGATTTTCCGGGCCCTGCTCCTGAACGATGGTGGCGGATGCGCATGCGGTCTCAAGTGAAGAGTGGATTTGGAGGCGACCAGATGAGATTAATGCAGCCACCACCTTTTCTGGGTGTGACTCGGTGGATTCAGAGTCAGAGCCAGCTAGGAATCCTGGAAGCGTCTTTATGAGATAATCCTCGAAATCAGGCCTTGTATCGAAGACGTCGACTACGTTGTCGCGGGCAAGATGGAGAGCAGCCATGGACATGCCGATGGTTCCTAGTCCGATCAGAGTGATTCGTTGTGGGCTAGTCGCTGACATTGTGACTGTTTAGCGATTGGTATTGATGTTCAAATAAGATTTCGAATTCCTTGTTATTTATTTTTCACTCAGATTGGTGTATTTGCTGAATTAGCCTGAGTACATACAGCCAAAGATATCACGATTCCCCGCAGAGTCGGACATTCTCCCGACCACAGTAACCAATGGTTTTCAATAAGCCGAGGCAAGAACCAAACTAGATATATGAATTGATGCTAACTTCGTATATGTGAAAACTCATTGGAAACTGCACGGCAGCTTTAAGTATCGTAAAACTGAGTAATCCAACATGAACACAAGGCGAGAGTTCAAACACAGCAACCAAGACACGATGTCATATATGGAGCTAGTCCCAAAAGGGTTATACCCGCTCCGCGCAACGCGATTTGAGAGACGCGCAAAGAAAGGTCGCAACTCGAAGGCTTCATGAAACACACCTGGGCACCTTTCCATCCCTTCTCTCTCCGCTTACTCTTTGATCGTCCTCTCTAATAGAATCCAAAATGTCGGCGGAAAGCGACTGTAAGATTTCCTCATACCTCATATGTGTTTCGAGCTGACCCTCCAATCCATCATTCTAGGGTCCTGCGACGCCAATGATGCCGTCCAAATCACCATGGTTCAGCCTGACCAGGAAAAGCCCAAGACACTTTCGGGCTTCCATCCTGCGTTCACATACCCGATATTTGGCGAGGAAGAGCAAATATTCGGTTACAAAGGATTAATTATCCGCTTACGGTTTGCCGCGCATAACCTTCGTCCTCACGTCCACGTCTCCTATGACGAGAAGTTCTCGGCTGTGGAGGATACTGCGCCTGTTGATATTACCAAGGCACTGAAGGAATTTCTCCCCGAAGGTAGGTGCTTTTATTGTAAAGCTGCGGTTACTATACTAGTCGATTGTCTAACACGCGTTCTGATCCAGAGGCCTTTTCTTCGCTACCCGAGTTCGAGAGCGCCGTTCAGGAGGAAGATGCGAAAGACTTTGTACCACCAGGAGAGATGGTCCATAGCTACTCCCTTCGCGGGCGGAACTACGAGATCTGGGCGGCATCTCTTGCGGACCCCCAAGTGCAGCTATTGCTGAACCGGGTTCAGATTATGGTTTCATTTTACATTGAGGGTGGATTGCCTCTTACGACAGATGATCCCGAATGGACATTGGAAAGATGGACGGTTTACTTTGTGTACGTTGATGCTGCGGTGGTCCTATAAAGGTATATGCGACTGACAAAAACCAGATACGAAAAGGTTGAACCTCCCACACCAACAGCCTCAGCATATTCCATTGTGGGTTACGCAACCACATATCGATTGTGGTTCTATCAGAGAGACCAGTCAGAAAAGCCGACACCCAAGGACGACCCGTTCCCTCTACCCGAGCCAATCCGTCCAGGAGAACTCCCATCGCGCTTGCGAATTGCCCAATTCCTGATTATCCCATCGCACCAGGGGACAGGGCACGGCATCAACCTTTACAACACGATCCACAAGGCATGCTTCAATGATCCAACAATCAGGGAGCTTACTGTTGAAGACCCAAATGAGTCTTTCGACGTCCTCCGGGACTCGGCTGACTACCACATCCTCCGCCCCGAATTCCTTAAAAACAGCATTAACATCAACCCCGACCCGTGGAGCGATTCCTCCAAAAAGACCAGACGTGTCCCAACGTCGTCCCTTCTTCCAATCCAGTCCCTCAATAACATCCGCACAACCTACAAGATCGAACCGACTCAATTCGCGCACATCCAGGAAATGTTCCTCCTCGGCCAAATTCCACTCAAGAATCGCCGAAAGGGTGGAGCGAATATGTCGCGATTGCTCATTAAGAAACATAGGGCGGATGATCCAAATGACCGCCGATACTACTGGTGGCGCATGCTGACGAAGCAGCGTCTCTACAAGCGCTCTCGGGATGTGCTAATCCAGCTAAAGATGAGCGAGCGCCACCATGCCCTGGATGAGACCGTTACTAATGTGGAGGAGGGGTATGAGCAACTCTTCGGCTTCTTTGACGAACGAGAGGAGCGTCTGAAGGCTCAAAAGGAGGATGCCGATGCGTCAAGCAATAGAGATCAACGTGCGAAGCGGAAATTCACTGTGGAAGATGACGAGGAAGAGGATGAGGAAGAGTCTGTAGCTGCGAAGCGGCCGAAGGCATAAATCCGTACTCTGTATTCGTGGACTTACATACCTTAACCTAGTTATCCCCAAAGCTCCTGAGACTGACCTGAGCTGTTGTGTATCAATATCAAAGCCTGCACTTTCAACCCTAACTCGAATGGTAAACTCATCCTTTGACTAGCACCCGCCTACGCACAGCACATCAAGAGGGAATATTATTTATTATTGTACACCATATACATGACATATTAACGTCAAGGATGATAACTAGGTGGCGGCGTCGCACGCGAAGAGATATCTATATCCGTCTCCGTCTCCGCCTCCGTACCCAAACTAATCGTTCGAAGCGACATGACCGTCGAAAGACCTGCTGTCGACGAAGATGCTCGACTCCTTCCTACTTTCTGCTTCTCCCGCGCGTCCACTGCTTTGACGCCATCGTGGCCTTCAGGGCCAAAGTAGCTAGTTCCGCTCTCTATATCTATATTCCTATCCGCTGGATAGCGCACCAGTTCCCCAACGTACTGGAGCGCTTGACGGAAGCCTCTTATTTCGGCTTGTATGAAGCCCTGTCTGGAATCAGTTTCAGTATCAAGTTCCAGTTCATAGGGCTCCGCTGTGTGACGATAGTAGTGGTGATCGTGATGCGGATGTGGTGTTTCAAAAGCTG